>NW_023416390.1:69600958-70260958 GCF_014108235.1 Myotis myotis | reverse complement strand
CATCTAGGTTTTTCAAGGCTTACAGTTCAGACTGGGGGTTCTTTCTTCATTCAAAAAGAGATTTCTACACTGACTAATGTTTTCAGTTATTGTTCTGGATGCTGAGTTTATATAAATAAGCAAAGAAAAAACTACCAGCTATCAGTGGTTTATTTGTGCCTGTTGTTTCAAGGAGGCCGGTGTGGCTGAGACAGGAATGACAGGGGAAGTAGCCGTTGTTGAGGGCAGAAAGGTAATGAGGCAATTTCTGTAATATTGTATAGAAACCTTTGGACCGTTGGAAAGATTTTGTTTTTTACTCTGAACTACATGGGGAACCACTGGGAGGTTTTGCTAGTGGAGTGACATTGTCTTACTTATATTTTATCAGGATCACCCTGGTTGCTATGTAGATGACAGCCTGCTATGTAGATGTTTGCCTGGAAGGGGTAAGGGCAGAAGCCTGGAACCCAGTTAGGATGTCATTGTCATTGTGTAGGCAAGAAATGAGGGGAGCTTGGTTTGTAGTAATAGTGATAATGGTGGTAAGAAGGGGTCAGAGTCTGGATTATTAAGTGAAATGCAAAAAATGAAGGGGAAACAGGTTTTGCACTTTTTAAATGTCCCAGAATCGATGCAGTTTTATTAACTAAAACCACAGGGAGGGTGGGGGGGAGAAGAGTGTTCTGAAATTCCTATCACCACAAAAGGATTTGTCTCTCCTATTTTAGAAGACATTTTAATCTTCAAACCTTTACTAACTTATTTCTAGAGGGACAAGTGCTTAACTGGTATTGCTCCCTAGTCCCTCTGGGCAGTGATGATCACCTTCGCTTACTTTTAGCAGTCATTCTCAAACGTTTTGGTCTCAAGTCACTTTTACCATCTTAGAAAGTATTAAAGGCTCTGGGTCTAACTGGGAGTCAGATACCATGCAATAATTTAAATGGAGAAGTTTAATGTAAATAATATAATCAAGCTATTGCAGTAGAGTAACTATAAAGGTAGAAAGGCAATGCTGAACGGTACCTAGAGCAGAGGGTTAGTTCCCAACTCAGGACAAACTTCTAGGAGGAACTATGAGCCCAAGGCTGGGGCTCAGACCTACTTGAAGAAAGTCTGGTGCAATCCAGGGGATGGTAGGAAACTTTGCTGAATGGCCTGGGAAGAGCCTGTCCAGAGTCACTGGGCAAGTGGAGGAGCCCTCTGAGGTGCAGGTGAACTGAAGCTAGTGTCTAAACTCCCAGAGGCAGTCAGAGCCCCACTGCAGGAACTGCTAAAGCCAGGAGCTGGACAGACCTCCATCTGTACAAACCTAGTGCCCTCTGTAACTGGACTGGGCTGTGTGAGGTAAAGGATGGGTGGTCTGCTCACTGTATGCACCCTGACTGGACCTCTGGCATGTGCCTGGGCTGCAGATCCCACAGTGTCTGGAGGTGCTGGGACACCATAGTTGCCTACATTGAAAGCTACAAAAAGCACATTGTCTAGGATCCTGGGAACAAAACCACCCCCAAAGCAGAAGGAAAACCTCTCCCACCTCTAATGCCACTCCAGTGCCCTTACTGAAGGAAGTTAATTTTCTGCTGACAGGCAAAGAAAAAATTTACACAAGGCACAGCTCCATTTTCACAGAGCAGGCAAAAAGATAAATACAGGGCTAAGAGGCAATAAATTGATAACTGGCACTGGTACCCACAGGGGCTTTTGTTTATGTGAGTTAAATCTAGAATGAATTAAAACGATAGAAATTTTAAAATATTTTTGATTTGTTTAAATTGGTAATAAAAATAGTGAGAAGAGTAATGTTATTTTACATTTTGCAAATATATCTTTGATGTCTGCTTTAAAAGAAGACAATTTAATTCTTATATACCAGTGGTTCTCAACCTTCTGGCCCTTTAAATACAGTTCCTCATATTGTGACCCAACCATAAAATTATTTTCGTTGCTACTTCATAACTATAATTTTGCTACAGTTATGAATTGTAATGTAAATATCTGATATGCAGGATGGTCTTAGATGACCCCTGTGAAAGGGTCATTCGACCGCCAAAGGGGTTGCAACCCACAGGTTGAGAACCGCTGTTATATATGCTTCTGTATTCACTCTATTGTGATAATGTAGTTTTGGTTGCAGTATATTGAAAAGAATCAGATTCACCCTCGTAAAGATATGTAGTTGGAAAATGGAGGGATACTTTAATAGCCTTTCATATGACTGTGGGTCATCTTGGATACAACACCAAAATCCATAAAAGGTAGTTTCTAGAAGGTTGGCACTACTGTGAAATCAGAAACCAAATCAATGACTCTTTCACACTCTACTGAAAAATTACATGTTGATCTAATGCCGGTGTGTGTTGATCCAGCATCTAGAAGGGTTCGGGAACTTGTAGAAGGCACTGTGTGTAAATTAAATAAGAGTCCAGAGATGAAACATAATTTTGAAAGGCATTATGGAGAGTTAGAGAAGACTTAGCTAAAGGAACTAAGTTCTCCTTGTCTCAGGACCCATTGCTATTTATTAACACAATTTGTGCTAAGGCAAGGTGGAGATATACACATCAAAGGGTAGGGTTTCCAATACACAATCCATTGTCAGATTGGAAGAATAGCCTTCAGCTGTTCAGGTGTTTGGCCAGTAGGAGGCAATAACATGTAGACTGAGATGCCCTGAGCTGTCTGGCAGCAAGCAATCATTTAATGCATCCTTTTCAGATTTGGGGAAATGCCCTCAGCCATTTCCAGATGATTCAGCCCTGCTGACATGCTGGAATTGGCTTCTGGAATTGATCAATCTTGATTTCTGAATGGATGCTATCAACACATAATTTTATAACAATGTTTTGGTCATTTGGAAAATATTGGCTCATTAATTTCTGCAGATCTCTTAAATGTTGACACATTTTTATAGGATATAAAAAACAGTCACTTTCACAGATAGGACCATTTATCTCATTAAAAAAGTGTTTAAATAAGGTGAAGCTGGCAGGCTCCCTGTGGCAGATAAACATTTTCCAAAGTTTTAAATTTTCTGTAAAAACTCTCATTTTATATTTGGTAACCTATCACTTGTTTATTTTTTGGAAAATATCTGACAAATAACTAAGTCAAGACATCCGTAGTTTATCAGTTTGTCATTATTTAAAAAACAACAATATGATGTTCCATAAAAAGAGCTTTTAGCTCAGCTCACAACGGACTCACACAAGTGCTTTTCCTTTAGGCAACCATCCTGCTTCTGTATGCTGCAGGAGTATTTTATGCACACTTTCCATTTTGTCACGCAGAAGATTAAAAATGTGTAGTTTAAGGTGGAGATTTAATAGAATTAATACTCTTTACTAGGGAAATTTATAAGTGAAAATGTCACTGTAGTACTGGAAACCCATAGCAGTTAAAAATATAATTACCACTGGCATATGCTTTAATTCCTGCTAAGATACCAGCAGTTTTACCCACTATTGCTTTTTAATCCAATTTCTCTCTGTTTTTTTTTTTGTTTGTTTTTTTTGCACTCCCATAGTTCTTTCAATGCACTTCTTTTAGTGCATGTACTGTGCTCACTCTTGAATTATGACCAATTATGTTTCTATCTCTGGCATATGATTAAGCTCCCTGAAGTCAGGATTTATATTTGATTTTATTCTATACTCCAACCCAACCGCCCAGTGATTTCCATAGAGTAGTAGTTTAATAAGTATTTTTGAATGAGTAAATTAACAGATATTTTTCTTTAAAAGGAGACAATATGTGCTATAATCTTGTTGATGAATATCCCCACTGTCTTTCTGTACTTAAGCTATATAAAATGTCAGATTGTAATATATGTGTGCATTATAATTTATATTTATCAACATAATTACTTGCCTTACAGAAAAAACAACATGTGTGTATTTTATTTCAATTATTGATTTGCTTATCTGTATCCCTTATGATAATGGAATTCCTTGCAGGCAAAGAATATGTTTTGTTTTTCATTTTGAAAGCTCAGTGTCTAGCACAGTATCTTGTATGTATGAGCCATTAAAAATCATTTGTTGCTCAATAAATTAATGAGTAACAAAAATGTTGGATAAAACCTTATTCTCACATACAAAAGAAAGGCAAAAAATGGTCCTGGAACAACTGGGCATTCACATTTTTTTAAAAAAAAAATGAATCTAGACATAGACCTTATATCCTTCACAAAAAATAACTCAAAATAGATCACATACCTAACTGTAAAATGCAGAACTGTGGAACTCTTAGAAGATAACATAGGAGAAAATCTAGATGACCTTGTATTTGGTGATGACATGTTAGATATAGCATCAAAGGTAAGACACATGAAAGAAATGATAGGTAGGCTGGACTCCATTAAATTTAAAAACTTATGCTCTATGAAGGACACTATCAAGAGAATGAAAAGACAATCCACAGATTGAGAGAAATTATTTGCAAGAGACATGTCTGGTAAAAGACTGTTATCCAAAGCACACAGAGAATTCCTAAAACTCAATAATAAGAAAACAAACCACCTGATTAAAACATGGGCTGAAGACCTTAACAGGCACTTCACCAAAGATGTACAGATGGAAATTAAGCATATGACAATATGCTTTACAACATGTGTCATTGAAGAAATGTAAATGAAAATTAAAACAACAACTAAATACCACTATACACCTATTAGAATGACCAAAATCCAAAACACTGACACCACCAAATGCTAGTGATGATGCAGAACAGAAACTCATTCATTGTGGGTGAGAGTGCAAAATGGTACAGTATCTTTGGAAGGTGGTTTGGCAGTTTTTATGCAAAATTAGACATACTCTTACACAACAATTCAGCAATTATGTGCCTTGGAATTTACCCAAAGGAGCCAAAAATGTATGTCCATATGAAAACCTGCACACAAATGTTTATATAAGCTTTATTAATAATTGCCAAAACTTGGAAGCAACCACAATGTTTTTCAGTAGGCAAATTGATAAACGGTGGTACATCTAGGCAATAGGATATTATTCAACACTAAAAGAAATGAGCCATCAAGTCATGAAAAAACATGGAGGAACCTTAGATGTATATTACTAAGAGAAAGAAGTCAATCAGAAAAGTCTAAATACTGTATGATTCCAACTATATTACATTCTGGAAAAGGAAAAACTTTGAAAACAATAAAAAGTTCACTGGTTGCCTGAGGTTAAGGCAGAGAGAAGGACAAATAGAGCACAGAGGACATTAGAGCAGTAAATTACTCTTTTTTATTTTTTTTTAATCCTCACCCAAGGATATTTTTCCATTGACTTTTAGAGAGAGTGGAAGAGAGAGGGCAAGACAAAGAGAAAAATTAATGTGAGAGAAACACATCAATTGGTTGCCTCCTGCATACCCATGACTAGGCTGGGGAGGAGCCTACAACCAAGGTACATGCCCTTGACCAGAATCGAACCTGGGCCCTTCAGTTCACAGACTGATGCTCTATCCACTGAGCAAAACCAACTAGGGCATAAATTACTCTTTATGATACTACTAGTGGCCCAGTGCATGAAATTCGTGCATGGGGTGGGGGTGTCCCTCAGCCCGGCCTGCACCCTCTCCAATCTGGGACCCCTCAGGGGATGCCAGGACCACTGCCTCCTAACCGCTCACCTGCCTGCCTGCCTGATCACCCCTAACCACTCTGCCTGCCGGCCTGCTCTCCCAAAACTGCCTCCCTGCCCCTGCTGGCCTGATTGCCCCCTACTGTCCCCCCACCAGCATGCTTGCTCTTAACTGTCCCTCTTGCTGGCCTGCTTGCCCCAAACTGCCCCCACCCCTGTCAGCCTGCTCACCCTCAACTGCCCTCCCCTCCTGGCCTTATCTCCCCTAACTGCCTCTGCCTTGGCCCCGAGACATGCCTTTATCTGGAAGGACGTCTGGAAGGTCTCCCGGTCTAATTAGCATATTACCCTTTTATTAGTATAGATAGTATTAGATATATGTCATTATAAATTTTTTCAGTCCCATAGATTGTATAACATGAAGTGTGAACCTTAATGTAAACTGTGGATTCTGAGTGACAATGATGTGTAAATGTAGGTTCATCAATTATTAACAAATGTACCACTGATTAGAATGTCAATACCGAGGCTAAGGATATGCGGGTGTTGGGGCAGGTGGTATGCAGCAAATCTCTGTAAAGTCTACACAATATTGCTGTAAACCTAAAACTACTCTAAAAAATAAAGTATATTTTTTAAAAAAGAAAAAGAACTACCCTTATATGCTGATATCTACTAAATATAATCTATACTGTATACATTGCAAAACATATTCATGCGGAGAACATTATCTTTATGATAGATAATTAAGTACAGATTACAGGTATTATTAGCTGTCACTTGTCATTGCTACCCATTTATGCTAATATCACCCAGTCCTCTTATTAATGTTAAATGTTAACTTTCTATAAACCTTTGGCTACATAATATATGCATACAAATGGTTGGGTTGATAATGAGTTGGACACTTGAGAAGCTTAATCATACTATAAAATTATCTTTTTTTAAAATTAAATCTTTATTGTTCAGATTATTACATTTGTTCCTCTTTTTTCCCCCCATAACTCCACTCCTCCCAGTTCCCGCCCTACCCTCCGCCCTCACTCCCCACCCACTGTCCTCATCCATGGGTGCACGATTTTTGTCCAATCTCTTCCCGCATCCCCCACACCCCTCCCCCCCCCCCCAAGAATAGTCAGTCCATTCCCTTTCTATGTCCCTGATTCTATTATAATCACCAGTTCATTCTGTTCATCAGATTATTTATTCACTTGATTCTTAGATCCACTTGTTGATAGATGCATATTTGTTGTTCATAATTTGTATCTTTACCTTTCTCTTCTTCTTCCTCTTCTTAAAGGATACCTTTCAGCATTTCATATAATACTGGTTTGGTGGTGATGAACTCCTTTAGCTTTTCCTTATCTGTGAAGCTCTTTATCTGACTCGATTCTGAATGATAGCTTTGCTGGATAAAGTAATCTTGGTTGTAGGTTCTTGGTATTCATCACTTTGAATATTTCTTGCCACTCCCTTCTGGCCTGCAAAGTTTCTGTTGAAAAATCAGCTGACAGTTATATGGGTATTCCCTTGTAGGTAACTGACTGTTTTTCTCTTGCTGCTTTTAAGATTCTCTCTTTGTCTTTTGTGCTTAGCATTTTAATTATTATGTGTCTTGGTGTGGTCCTCTTTGGATTCCTTTTGTTTGGGGTTCTCTGCGCTTCTTGGACCTGTAAGTCTATTTCTTTCACCAGGTGGGGGAAGTTTTCTGTCACTATTTCTTCAAATAGGTTTTCAATATCTTGCTCTCTCTCATCTTCTGGCACCCCTATAATTCGGATGTTGGTATGCTTGAAGCTGTCCCAGAGGCTCCTTACACTATCTTCGTATTTTCGGATTCTTTTTTCATTTTGCTTTTCTGGTTGGGTTTTTTTGCTTCTTCGCATTTCAAATCTTTGACTTGATTCTTGCGCTCCTCTAGTCTGCTGTTGGGAGTCTGTATAATATTCTTTATTCCAGTCAGTGTATGCTTAATTTCTAGTTGGTTCTTTATCACAACATCTAGGGTCTCATTAGATTTCTTGAGAATCTCACTACATTTATCAGTAGTTTCTAGAAAATTATTGAAAGACCTTAAAAGTGTGGTTTTGAGCTCTATATCTTCCATTTCTGACATTTGCGTCCTGTTTCTTTGTCTCCGCATTTTTTTTGTTTTCTTGGTGCACCCCCTAGTGGTTTTTGTGAGCAGTCTTGTTGTAGTTAAGCCTTGATTGTTGTAGTTAATACTAGGGGGGATTTGACCTCCAGGCCAAGTGGCTGTGAGAATCAGCTGTGTCTGCAGTGAGAGAACTTCTGTCCTCTAGGGAGGTGCTAATCTAGCCTTTGCCTGAGGCTATCCGGCAAATGCCTCTTTGCAGGGCTTGGGAGGGGCGGGTCCCAGGGGATCTACACAGTGGGTGGAGCAAGCAATTATGGCTGCTCTCAGTCCTGTCCCCAGGTGCTCTGCCTCTCAGAGTCCCAGCAACTGCTGCAAACCTCAGAGAGAAAGTCCCTCTTCTCCTGTTTGAGTCTAGGTCCCTAGAGACTCACCCGGATCTGGAGCTCAGAGTCTGGGACTCCCTCCCAATTGAAACAGACAACCACGCCCTCAGCCGCCAGCCAGCTCTGCATGCACTCCGCACCTTAGTATTTGACTTCAGCACTGCGCCTCCTCTGAGTCTCAGTATGCTATTCTCTTTCCTCCTAGTTGTAGAACTTCCACTCAGCCAGCCTTCCTGTGGTTCTGGATGATGTCCGTTCCGTTTTTTAGTTGTATTTTTGAAGTGGTTGTTCGAGGCAGCAAATTCGGCATTAACCTATGCTGCCATCTTGTTTCTCCTAAAATTATCTTATATAATAAAACCCTAATATGAAATCAACTGAACGGTGGAACAACTGGTTGCTATGATGCACACTGACCACTAGGGGGCAGATGCCCAATGCAGGTGGTGGCGTGAGGTGGGGCCAGCAGGTGGGTGGCACCAGGCCAGACAAAGCAGGTGCCAGCAGGGGACCCTTGATTGCCCCACCAGTCACCCCGCAGATCAGCCCTGATCACCAGCCAGGCCTAGGGACCCTACCCGTGCACAAATTTCATGCACCATGCTCTAGTAAAAATAATTATAGTTAACATGTACTGCTTGTGTATTAAAAGTTATATCAGGTACTCATATCAATTATTTTATGTTTCTTCTTAAAACCATGTGAAGAAGGATACATAAGTATTTCTACATTTACATAAAGAAACAAAAGCATAGAAAAATCAAGCGATTTACAGAAAACCACCCTGTTAGCAATAAGAGGCAGGACTTTAACCCAAGTGAAATAATTCTATTATGCTTTTAGTACTGTAATATAATGTCACCCTTATCACAGAAATAATTATTAAATATCATTAAAAACAATGTATTTTGCTAAACATTCTAAATCAGACACTATCTAATGGTTTATAGCCCAAGATGCCCACCATGCATTAAAAAAACAACAACATGCAACTGGAGTTTGTATTGACTTTAACAGTTACTTTACATGACAGTGAGGAATTAACTCCAGGGGCAGGCAAAAGTAGGTTTACAATTGTTCATATGGAAAATGACATGCAGGTTGTGATTATTATAAAAGCTTTATTAACTGTGTTTTGTGTACTCACAACTGTAAACCTACGTCTGTCCACCCTTGTAGAATGATTTAAATTCCATTGATGTATAGCTCCACTACTATTTTAAGTCTAACAACCTATAGTATCCGCTGTTTCTCAGCGTTAGTTATGGGGATCCCCAAGGGGCATCAAATATGCTCACTAAGCATATTGTCTCCCATCAGTTGTTGCAGTTGTGATGGTTAATTTTGTGTCAGCTTAGAAGGTATTTTTGGATGAGATTAATATTTAAGTCAGTGAAATTGGTGTAAAGCAGAATGCTCTCCACAGTGTAGGTGGGCCTCATCAGTTGAAAGCCCAAATAGAACACAAAACTGTTTCTCCTGCACTTTGAAGTCCTTGCAATCATGATGCGAGCCAATTTCTTAGAATAAACCTACCTTTCTCTCTCTTTCTTTAATTCTTCCTCCCCTCCCCTCCCCTCCCCTCCCCTCCCCTCCCCTCCCCTCCCCTCCCCTCTCCTTTCCTCCCTGTCAGGCAGCTTGACAGCTCTCTCCCAGAGAGCTCTCTAAGCAGAGTTGCTTGTGCCCCAGGCTTTTACACAGCTCTGTACAATTTTTCATGTATAGTCCTTTTCTCCCTGGTATCTATGGGATTGGGCTGGAAGTGCTCACCATGGTGTGATCAGAATCCTGACTCCCCTCCACAATTCTCATACACAGCTGTTCTCTTTGGATGAATTCTCTCCCTCTGTCCCTCTGTTACTGTCAAGGTGGTCTCTTGTACTCTGTTTCCAGGGCCTACTCCAGACAATTCTGCTCCTGTCAGGTAGGAAGTTAGATGTGAGCAGCTGGGGTGGTGAGGTGGCCCTCCCTGGGGTCCTGAACAGGGGTGAAACCAAAGTGCCTTCAGATGCCTCTCTATGGGTGGCCCAGCAGCCAGCAGGCTGCCAGCAGCAGGTTCTGAGGCAGCAGGTTCTTAGTCCAAGTTCAGCGGAACACGACATGACCTCAATACTTAGGCGGCCTTACTAGAGTCCCGGACTAATTACAATAAAATTTACTTTTCGGTTTTGACCCTGCCCTCCTTTGGGTTTTCCTGTGTGCATCATGGGTAAGAGCATGCCCAGAAGAAAGATAACTTCTCTCAATCATCCCTGAATGAAAGTCTCCACCAAGAAAATCCCTCTTTGAAACCAAGGAGTTCTGGGCCATGCTCTCGCGCTTTCTGCTCTCATGCTCTACCTCCAAGGAGCACACCCATGCTACTCCCTTTCCCCTTTTCTCTGACTTCCCAGTCTGCTGGAGCAGCCTGGCCATTGTCTCTGGACGGACCCACTCCTCCTTTGGCATGTAAGCAGCCCGGCCATTTTATCTCCCACACCCTCTTGACTGGCCTGCTCCTCATTCGTAACGTATCTTCAATAAACCTCATTTTGTTTTACTTTTATTTTCCTTGACCTTAAAATCTTTTCTGCATCGATGAAAAGCACCAAGGTCCTGGCCGGTAACCCCAACTGGTAACGCTCCTAAGTAGAATTCTTTCCTAAGGATCTCTTCAGTCACCATATAAAGGAAATTCTCTTTGGGATGTCCCACCAGGACTCCAAAAATGCCCAGACATACCTGAATTGCAGCAAAGGCAGTATTTCTGCAACATAAAGCATCCTTACATTTGTTGTAACCCCCCTGCATTCATGTTCTCTGGGAAAATCAGCATCCTACACCACTTTTTAATTTATTTTTTATTTGACCAGATGTTAATAGACATAAAACATTAAAGTCCCACCAACTTCACCTGTGGACTTGGGGAACTATAATTCTACCTGAGGTTTGTTGTGTAGGAAGAGTGTTCTGCTTGAGGAGTGAGCACATAGTCTACCCTTGGATGAGACTGTGACTTGGCAAACTTATATAATGAGTGATATGACCAGTTAGTGCACATTTATGTGCACAATGGGGCAAAATTTGATGTCCAAAAACATTTAGCATGTACAGTCATATTAATCATCATCTATAAACAGATGAGACTGAGAAGAAAAAGTAAGAATAGAAGAATATACAATCTAAAAAAATAAGTTCTACTTAAATTTTTGAGACAGTGTGCCATGACAGCTAATTTGGGGGTTTTTAAGGCTTTATGTAAGGTCACAGCTGTATTTCTGGTTTCCTCCTATTATTCAGTCTTCTAGAAAGAGGTGGAATTTTAGGACCTATTTGAGGATCAGAGGAGAAAAATGCACTTACCTCTCTAAGGGATAAAAGAAAAATCCTCCAGACATTAAGACAGCTTCCCAACTACCTACACATTATCTGTCTCATAACAATAGCCACCTAGTCAATGACTCATCCAAACCAAATGTTCAAAGTGTGCAACAAACTTTGAATAGATCAAAAGCCTTACCTCCCATCCTCTGGTTATTAAGAACAAAGGTATTCAAGTTGAGGAAATAGAAAATAATATGTAATGGAAATTTTACAATTGTGGGCTGCGAGGATTTTCCAAATAAGCTAGCCTCAGTTGTCTATTGTTCAAACAAAGGCACCTCAGTCGTGTCCCCATAGCTCTGTCTACTAGCCTGAAGGGTGCCTTCTGGGTGATTTCTGAGGCAACAGTGTTGCAGGTCTGCTTGGGAGTTAAATATTTCTACCACATTAAATTGGATGTAATAGTATTTAAGGGATATTATGGAAAGAACATTTTCCTGTTCCTCAATTCACTGCTCATTTTTAAATCCCAAAGTATTACTATTATGAGCAAAAATTATTAGCTACAGTATTCCACTACATACTTATTTATTTATGTTTTTAAGGCTGTTCATGATTTGGTGTGCAAAAACTTCTGGACCTAAAAGTTACGCTTCAAATTGATGTAATTACTTTTTATTAATAACAATTTAGAATACTATTCTAGTTTTGAATTTCTTAATTGTAGTTGATTTTGAACCAGGAAATTAAATATACATTAATAAAATTTAAGAATAGCATTTGGGTGTGGCCTAAAATGAAGTTTCTTTTATAATGTAACAGAAACTGTTTATTTATTTTTTTTATTGCTTAAAGTATTACAAAGGGTATTACATATGTGTCCCTTTTTTTTCCCCACCCTTGACAATCCCCTGGCCTCCCCTACCCCCCAGTGTCTTATGTCCATTGGTTATGCTTATATGCATGCATACAAGTCCTTCGGTTGATCTCTTACCCCCCTCCCTCCTGCCTTCCAACCCTCCCCGGCCTTCCCGATGCAGTTTGACAATCTGTTTGAGGCAGCTCTGCCTCTGTATCTATTATTGTTCAAAAGTTTATAATGGTCTCTATTATCCATGAATGAGTGAGATCATGTGGTATTTTTCCTTCATTGACTGGCTTATTTCACTTAGCATAATGCTCTCCAGTTCCATCCATGCCGTTGCAAATGGTAAGAGTTCCTTCTTTTTTACAGCAGCATAGTATTCCATCGTGTAGATGTACCACAGTTTTCTAATCCATTCATCTACTGATGGGTACTTAGGCTGTTTCCAGATCTTAGCTATGGTGAATTGTGCTGCTATGAACATATGGGTGCATATATCCTTACTGATTGGTGTTTCTGGTTTCTTGGGATATATTCCTAGAAGTGGGATCACAGGGTCAAATGGGAGTTCCATTTGTAGTTTTTTGAGGAAACTCCATACTGTCTTCCATAGTGGCTGCACCAGTCTGCATTCCCACCAGCAGTGCACGAGTGTTCCTTTTTCTCCACATCCTCTCCAGCACTTGTCGTTTGTTGAATTGTTGATGATAGCCAGTCTGACAGGTGTGAGATGGTACCTCATTGTTGTTTTGATTTGCATCTCTCGGATGATTAGTGACTTTGAGCATGTTTTCATATGTCTCTTGGCTTTCTAAATGTCCTCTTTTGAAAGGTGTCTATTTAGGTCCTTTGCCCATTTTTTGATTGGATTGTTTATCTTCCTTTTGTTAAGTTGAATGAGTTCCCTATAAATTTTGGAGATTAGGCCCTTATCAGATATGACATTGGCAAATATGTTTTCCCACACGGTGGGTTTTCTTGTTGTTTTGTTGATGGTTTCTTTTGCTGTGCAGAAGCTTTTTATTTTGATGTAGTCCCATTTGTTCATTTTCTCTTTAGTTTCCAATGCCCTAGGAGCTGTATCAGTGAAGAAATTGCTTCGGCATATGTCCGAGATTTTTCTGCCTATGGATTGCTCTAAGATTTTTATGGTTTCCCATTGTACATTTAAGTCCTTTATCCATTTTGAGTTTATTTCTGTGTATGGTGTAAGTTGGTGGTCTAGTTTCATTTTCTTGCATATATCTGTCCAATTTTCCCAACACCATTTATTGAAGAGACTATCTTGGCTCCATTGTATGTTCTTGCCTCCTTTGTCAAATATTAATTGAGCATATTGGTTCGGGCCAATTTCTGGGCTCTCTATTCTATTCCATTGATCTATATGCCTATTCTTGTGCCAGTACCAGGCAGTTTTGAGAACAGTGGCTTTGTAATACAACTTGATATCTGGTATTGAGATCCCACCTACTTTGTTCTTTTTCAGGATTGCTGCAGCTATTCAGGGTCTTTTTTTATTCCAGATGAATTTTTGGAGAGTTCGTTCTAGATCTCTGAAGTATGCCGTTGGTATTTTAATGGGAAGTGCGTTGAATTTATAGATTGCTTTGGGTAGTATGGACATTTTAATGATGTTGATTCTACCAATCCATGAATATGGAATGTTCTTCCATCTGTTTATGTCTTCCTCTATCTCTTTTTTCAACGTCCTGTAGTTTTCTGAGTAGAGGTCTTTTACCTCTTTAGTTAAGTTTATTCCTAGGCAGCTTAATTTTTTTGGTGCGATGGTAAATGGGATTGTTTTTATAATCTCTCTTTCTGAAAGTTCACTATTGGTGTATAGAGATGCCTCAGATTTCTTGGGGTTAATTTTGTATCCTGCTACATTGCCAAATTCATGTATTAAGTCTAGTAGTTTTTTGATGCAGTCTCTAGGGTTTTGTATGTATAATATCATGTCATCTGCAAATAAGGACAGTTTTACTTCCTCTTTTCCAATTTGGATGCCTTGTATTTCTTCTTCTTGTCTAATTGCAATGGCTAATACTTCCAGTACTATGTTGAACAGGAGTGGTGAGAGTGGGCATCCCTGTCTTGTTCCTGTTCTTAGGGGAAATGGTGTTAGTTTTTGTCCATTGAGTATGATGTTGGCTGTGGGTTTGTCATAAATGGCTTTTATTATGTTAAGGCATGATCCTTCTACTCCCACCTTGCTGAGAGTTTTTATCAAAAATGGGTGTTGGATTTTGTCAAATGCTTTTTCTGCATCAGTTGATATGACCATGTGGTTTTTTTCTTTCAATTTGTTTATGTGATGTATCACGTTTATTGATTTGCGGATATTGTACCATCCTTGCATCCCTGGGATAAATCCTACTTGGTCATGGTGTATGATCTTTCTGATGTACTGCTGGATCCGATTTGCTAAGATTTTGTTGAGGATTTTGGCATCTATGTTCATGAGGGATATTGGCCTATAATTCTCTTTCATTGTGTTGTCTTTACCTGGTTTTGGTATTAGGGTGATGCTGGCTACATAGCATGAGTTTGGAATTGTTCCTTCCTCTTGCATTTTTTGTAGTAGTCTGAGGAGGATAGGTTTTAGTTCTTCCTTGAATGTTTGGTAAAACTCCCCTGTGAAGCCGTCTGGTCCTGGGCTTTTGTTTGCTGGAAGCTTTTTGATGACTGCTTCAATTTCTTCCATAGTTATTGGCCTATTGAGATTTTTAGATTCTTCCTGATTGAGTTTTGAAATGTTGTATTTTTCTAGGAATTTGTCCATTTCCTCCATGTTGTCTAGTTTGTTGGAGTAGAGCTGTCCATAGTATTTTTTAACAATCATTTGTATTTCTGTGGGGTCTGTTGTTATTTTGCCTCTATCGTTTCTGATTTTGTTTATTTGGGTCCTCTCTCTTTGCTTCTTGGTGAGTCTGGCTAGAGGTTTGTCAATCTTGTTTATCCTTTCGAAGAACCAGCTCTTGGTTTCATTGATTTTCTGTATTTTTTTTTTTGATCTCTATGTTATTTATTTCTGCTCTAATCTTTATTATCCCCTTCCTTCTGCTCACTCTGGGGTTCTCTTGTTTCTCTCTTTCTAATTCTTTGAGTTGTAGAGTTAGATGATTTGCTACCATTTTTTCTTGTTTTTTGAGATAGGTCTGTAGAGCTATAAACTTCCCTCTCAGGACTGCTTTCATTGTGTCCCATAGGTTTTGGATTGTTGTGTTTTCATTGTCATTAGTTTCCAGGATGTTTTTAATTTCTTCTTTGATCTCATTGGTAACCCAATCAATATTTAATAACATGCTATTCAGCTTTCAAGTGTTTGAGTATTTTGGGTTGTTTTTATTGTAGTTTATTTCTAATATTATTCCCTTGTGGTCTGAGAAGATGCTTGGTATGATTTCAATCTTCTTGAATTTGGGGAGACTTTGCTTGTGGCCCAATATGTGGTCTATTTTTGAATCTGTGCCATGAGCATCTGAGTGGAATGTATATTCCATGGCTTTGGGGTGAAGTGTTCTGAAGATGTCAATTAAGTCCATCTGATCTAGTGAGTCATTTAGAATTGCTGTTTCTTTGCTGATTGTTTGTCTAGATGATTTATCCAGTGGTGTCAATGGTGTATTAAAGTCCCCTACTATGATTGTATTGTTGTTGATCTCTCCTTTGATATCTTCCAGGAGTTTTTTTATGTATTTGGGTGCTCCTGCATTGGGTGCGTATATGTTTACCAGGGTTATATCTTCTTGTTGTATTGATCCCTTTAATATCATGAAGTGGTCTTCCTTATCTCTTGTTATGGCCTTTACTTTGAGGTCTATTTTGTCCAATATAAGTATTGCTACCCCAGCTTTCTTTTCATTTCCATTTGCTTGAAAGATATTTTTCCATCCCTTCACTTTCAGTCCGTGTGAGTCCTTTCTAATGAGGTGGGTATCTTGTAGAGAGCAGATGTATGGGTCATGTTTTTTTATCCATTCAGCCACTCAATGTCTTTTGGTTGGAGCATTTAGTCCGTTTACGTTTAAAGTTATTATTGAAAGGTACTTGTTTGTAGCCATTTCTGTTTTTGTGTGGCTGTTTTCTTTCTGAGCTTTTTATTTCTTCTTTTTACACCAGTCCCTTTAGCATTTCTTGCATTGCTGGCTTGGTGGTGATAAACTCCCTTAGCCTTTTTTTGTCTGTGAAGCTTCTTATTTCCCCTTCAAGTTTGAATGATAGCCTGGCTGGATAGAGTATTCTTGGATTCAGTCCTTTGCTTTGTATCACTTTGTAAATTTCAGTCCATTCTTTTCTGGCCTGATGTGTTTCTGTTGAGAAATCATTTGATAATCTAATGGGAGATCCCTTGTATGTAACTTTCCGTCTATCTCTTGCAGCCCGTAAGATTCTCTCTTTGTCCCGAACATTTGCCATGTTAATTATGATGTGTCTTGATGTGAGTCTTTTTGGGTTTACCTTGTTTGGGACTCTCTGGACTTGTGTGACTTTTTTCTTCCCCACCTCAGGGAAGTTTTCTGATATTATTTCTTCGAATAGGTTTTCTAATCCTTGTTCCTCTTTCTGTTGTTCTGGCACCCCTATTATTCGTATGTTGTTTCGTTTCATGTTGTCCCAAAGCTCCCTTAGACTGTCCTCCTGTCTTTTAATTTTTTTCTCCAATTGAAGTACAGTTTGGGTGTGTTTTGCTTCCTTGTCTTCTAATTCATTAATTCGGTCCTCCGCTTCTCCTAGTCTACTCTTGATACTTTCAATGGTGTTTTTTATTGCAGCTATATCGCTCTTCATTTCTTCTTGGGTCTTAAGTTGTTGATTTTTTCATCTGTTTCTTCTTGCTTCTTGTATATGTTGTTGACTTTTTCCTCCATCCAGCTTATGCACTCTAGAACCCTTATTCTGAATTCTTTTTCTGTCAAGTTGCATGCCTCTATATCACTTAGCTGCTTTCCAGGCGAGTCCTCCTCTTCTTTCCTTTGGGGGTTTCTTTGTCTACCCATGTTTGATCTCACCAACATATATAGATATTGAGTCGTTCAGTGGCTGCTCCCTGGGTGGCAGTGGCTCCTCGGGCTGTGGTTGCTCCTTGGCCTGTTGTGGTAGGAGCTGCTCCTCCGTTGGTAGCAGGTCCTCTGGTGGGTGCTGTTCACAGCTGTGGTGGCTCTTCTGGCTGGTGGAGGGAGGCTTCACACACAGCAACTGTTCCTTAGACAGAGGGTGTGGTGATCAGGAGGCTGCTGTTGCTTGGATCTGCTGCGTTGATTTAAAGG
Organism: Myotis myotis; assembly: GCF_014108235.1. Taxonomy (NCBI): domain Eukaryota; kingdom Metazoa; phylum Chordata; class Mammalia; order Chiroptera; family Vespertilionidae; genus Myotis; species Myotis myotis. The sequence continues at coordinate 70,243,469 of NW_023416390.1, read as the reverse complement.
CACAAAATACAACACAACAAGGCACAACGTACCAGGCACTGAACACAAATGTATTTACGGTATTAATAACCCCAAATAAAGGTGGCCACCTGAGCTAAGAGAGTTGGGGGATAAGGAAGAAAGAAGAGAAAAAGATAAGAGAAAACAGAAAAGAAAAGAAAAAAGTAAGAGAGAAAAGAGAATGAAGTAGAAGAGGGGAGGAGACTATCTATATGAGGAGAAAACTCCGATAGAACCGCCACTAACCCCAACAAATTCCAGCAACGGATCCCTGGAGATTAATAAACTACAAACAACCAATAATATCAAGCAAGGCAAGGGAAAACAGAAGCACAAAAATAACTGGTGGGGGGGGGGGGGCGGAGGGTGGGAAACAGAAAAAGAAAAAGAAAAAGCAGAACAACCTCGCAAACAATCCTTAAAAAAACCTCAATATACTCAACAATCAAGCAAACAACAACAAAACAATAGAGAAAAGAAGAAGAAAAAAATTTGGATAGTGAAGAAAGATACAGGAGAGGTGTATAAGGATTTAGAGCAGGTGATTGGAAATAGGATATATAAGCAGGGTGAAATTTAGACAGGGGGTAAAAAGAATAGGGAAACTCTAAAGCAGGAATAGGGTAAGAGAAACAGGACAGCAAAAGGGGAAAAGTGGGGAAGAGGGTTTTAGCACAGAGGCAAAATTGAGGTAGAGGAAAATGATGCTAAAGGAACGATGAAAATAGAATGGAGAACACTAGTCCCAAAATAAAATAAAGAGAAAATAAAATGACACTTTAAAAAATGGTAAAATGGTAGCAGTAGTAATACTGGTTAGAAATAAAAATGTAGTAATTAAAAGGGTAAAATCAAGTGATGAAAAAAGAAAAAAAAGTGGTTTCTTAGTTAAAAGGTGAAAAAATAATAAAAAAAAATAATTAAAAATGTGCAGTAATGAAGGTGCTTCAGATCTTCTACTATTCTTTTTGGCATGCCAGGTATTCAGGAGAATGTTGAATTTCCCTCTGATACACTGTTCCTCCGTGTTGTAAGCCACAGTCTTGATTTTAAAGCAGGCCGTATTGGTTTCTCAGACAGCCTTTATCTGTATTTACAGAAGAGTCAGTTCATGGCTCTGCCTTTGGGTGGCAGTGTGTCGGGATTGATCTCTGAGGCTATAAGTCCTCTCTGACCAGGTGTTCTCTATTGTACCTGAAACTGGCTTGGGAAAGTCCTCTGCCCAGAGCTGGTTCCCCCAGTCGTCACTCCCCGCTCTGTTTCCCAGGCTCCCCAGAAAAAACCTTCCCTTACAGGCTCTGCCACTGACCCCAACTGGGTAATCCCATGCACTGGGTTCAACAATCAAATGCACAGATTTAAGAGGAACTGTAAAAACAAGAGCCTGGGAAGCTGTGCGAACAGGGCTCCACCTTCCAGATCTGTGCAGAGTCTCTGCTCACGCTCTGGCCCCTGGCACCAAGTAGCTGGCTAACTGGCAAAATCTGAGGCTGCCCGTTGGCATCCAGTCCAACTGTGGGCTTATTTATAGCATTCCCTTCTGCCAGCAGCCCTGGGGAGCCCTTCCACACTCGTGGGTCACGCTGGCCACGACAGCCACGGACTTTGTGGGACACAGACCCCCCCCCTCCCCCCCCCCCCCCCCCGCATGGGTTCCACTCTCCAACCTAAATTGCAAACCGCACCTTTGGGGGAAGTCTAACCTTTCTGTGGGGAGAAGCAGAGCTCCTCTGAGTTCACGTAGTCGCGCTGCTTGAGAGCCCTTGCTTCCAGGTTAGTAGCTGGTCTCTGGATGCTGGTAACAGCCACTCAAGATGGCGCGGTGTCTGTGCCTGAGCCGGCTCACAGGGAGAGGTTTCAGCCTCAGTCTCTAACTGCTCCCTTTTTCTAGGAGTTCTTTGTCTTTCCTGGCTGCAGACTGTCTCTCAGCTGAATCTCCTCTGCTTATTCGGGCTGTATGTTACCCGTTTCAGCTGCTAGCCCTTATCTGCTCTGGGACAAGGCATCGACATATCCATCTAAACCTCCGCCATTTTTTTCTCCTATCCAGAAACTGTTTATTGTCCCAATATTCTACAACTTTATTATTCTCTTTACCTGAGTCAAGGAAACAGTATATCCTTTGCCTATGAAAAACTCTAGAAAGCATTATTTTGTTTCTTCACATATATTCTTTAGTGTTTTGTGACTGAAATGTTTCCTTTTGAAATGTAGGGTTTGGGGACAGACTTCTTCTCATGGGTTCTTATCTGATGAAGATGAAGAATAAATTCAAGGACTAACAGATTCCTTCAATATAAATGCAGAAGTTTATTGGAAGCATATACAAACTCCATCTGGGCAGAGGTATCCCCAAAGGGGATCCCTTGGAAGGGGCCCCCAAATGTGAAAGCCTGCTCTCTCTCTCTTTTATGGGAAAAAAAAAAATCCTGCCTCGTGTCCCTTTGTCTCCGATTTATGTATGCTTCAGTTCTTAGTTTGAACCTGACCATTTCTAATTGGACCTTCCATTAATTAAGGACCCCCGTGCTTTCCTTGTTGGTTATTTTGTTACATAGTATCAATTTCAAAGGCCCACATGGTGCCCCCTCTTCCTCTCCCCTTGTCTTATAACATTCCTCTATTCTCTGTGAAAATATGTTTCCTTCTTTCCACTATCCTGTGACTTTTCTTTATTCTCTGTGAATGTATGTCTTCCTCCTGCCTTATCCTGAGGCCTTTTCCTATCCTTTGTACAAGTAAGGTAAGTATTCTGGCGTCTACAAGCTGCTCATGTCAGGGCTGCTTTTGGTCTACCTTATAATTGCTTTAATTGCTCAGGCCAGAGATACCTCTGTCCTTCACATGTGCATTCCTCCTCCATAGCCCCTCTTTATTCCCTAAACCTGCCTATTTTGTCCTTAGAATTCCTTTTACTTTCAAATTCTCAGTCTTACTATCCATATTATTAATCTATAATAATAAAAGCGTAATATATTAATTAGACCGGACAGCCAAACGACCTTCTGGATGTCCTTCTGGGTGACCTTCTGGATGAAGCCAGGGCTGCGAGGGCTGAGCCCCTTGCACAAATTTCGTGCATCAGGCCTCTAGTTTAACAATAATACTAATTAGTGAAAGGATTATCATCTAAGAAAAAGGATATTTCTATGAATAGAAAACAGTATCAAAATATTTCATTTTGCTTCTCATTGCATTCCACTTGGTATTTATTTATGGCTTCTTTGAAATAACACTATTAGTTTCTACGGCGGAAACTATTGGTCACTACCCAATAGCAATGTTTCCCCAATTTTCCTTTGGTAATCTATCTACAGATTTACTCACACACAAGTAGCCACCTTCTTTAGAAAGATGGTCTCCTCCTCAGACCTAGCTTGAGGATGAATCTTGCTTATTGAATGTCACAGCAATTTTACTCCTCTCAACACTGATTGCTTTACAAATGATTTTTCATGCAATCCAGACAAGGACTGTGCTAAGGAAATCTTTCTTGGCCTTATTGAAAAGATTGTGTCCTTAGACAGGTTCAAATTCTCTTTGTCCCTTTTCACATTTAGATGGTTGTATGAGGATGGGATGTTGAGAGCTACTCAGTTATCATGATACTAAAAGAGCTCATGTCTGAGAATTTTAGCTGACAGGGGGAGGATTCCTGCACAGAAAAAATTAACAGAATTGGGTAATTTGATGATTTAATTGAGCTACTAATTTAACAAATTCTGGAACCTCCTCCCTCAGGGCTCTTATTACATGAGGTCATATGTTCTTATTGTCTAAACAATTTTAAGGTGGGTGTGGTGTTATCTGCAGCAGGAAAGACTGAAATATCTTACATTTAGGACCCATGCATATTTACTAACTGATTTTAGTTACTTTCAAGATCATGGATTTTTTTTTTTTTAAAGGAAATGTTGAATCCCTGCTCTCAGAGATCAAACGTTCTCCCCAATAATATGAGTGATGCTGCTAAAGGGCGACATTTTGGAATGATATGTGCTGTTCTTTTTAGGCATTTAAATCTGAAATCAGGACTTTTCACTAAACTTTGGTAACTACGTAGTGAGGCACCATATTTTAAAGTGTAGAAGAGTAAATAATGTTGAATTAATTAGACTTTAAGCTTGGGTATTTTTAGAAGAGCTAAAATTATCTTTATATATACATGTTATTATATATTCCTTCTTAGAAAACTTTAGATTACTCTGTTATCTGTGTTAATATTATGCAAACAGTGAGATTTCTAATCTAGTGGTCTCACTAAACTTTCAGAGAACAACTAGGAAACTATAACATTTCTTGTAAGAGCAGATGGTCTTTTGATTAACGCTCTAGTAAATAATTTTACTTCTGTTGAGTCATTTTAACAAAGAAATTATTTAAGTATTTCATCTGTTGGCTGGTCAAATTAACATCAGGCACCAACTTAAGGCATAAACCACAAGTATAAATCCATCTAGTGACTCATGAGCAAGTAAAACCATATCTGCAAAAGAGTCTGGTAGAGAAGATCATGAATTAATAATTTAGAAAGCTGCATGAAAAAAAAAATCCTCCCATTTGTTTAATTTCTGGTTAGTGATAGTTATCATATGATACAGGTCTACTTGAAACTAGTCACACAAATATTTTTTTAAAAAAATCACAAATACCCAAAGTAATCTAAGTCCTTTAGAGTTTAGTCTTCACAATGTTCTGAAATAAGATATGTACCTCCTCAATACCAGATTTAAATCAACTGCGATGACTGAAGAAATGTCATTTCCCACTCACATATCCGTAGTTCATTAAGTTTAAGAGTGTGCAAACATATGTAGAGCATTGCTGGTATTCTTATACAGCCCCTTCCATCAGCAGCCCAAAACTTGTCCATTCAAACAATTCTAGTAAAAAACTTCAAATCTGAAATGTAGTTATGAATTCACCTATCTTTCGTTAGAAAAATTTGAAAGCTCCTGTAACTTATCCATTCAATTTCAATGTAGTTCATTTTAAAGGCACTTTCATAAAAAAAAAAAAAAAAAAAAAAAAAAGCCTTTTAGGTAAAACTTGCCACAACTGCTGCTTCCACAGTTTTAACATATAACATAATTTTGCTAGAAAAAAGAAAAGAAAAAAGAGACTCTTCAACTTTCAACCCTGTCCAATGGGCTCAGTAAAAAGTTACCAGTTAGTTAGTAAACAGGTTTAGACTCCTGTGAGAATGTTGCTGGTTACCTCAGTCTGCTAGTGGATCTGTTGGAGTCAAAATATAAGGTTATATGCTTTATACAACTTCCCAGCTTTATCATACCCTTACTGATTTCTTCTGTGTAATTAGAAATGATAATATGTTTATTGAACCTAGTGGTCCTCAAAAATCCCAGTTTCCTCTTAGCAATTTGTTCATGTGCATATACACTGAGTGGCCAGATTATTATGACCACCTCATCAGTACTTCGTTGTGCCACCATTTGCCTTCAATACTGCTGCGATTCTTCTTGGCATTGACTCCACAAGATGTTGAAAGGTGATGCAAGGAATCTGACACCATGCCTGATGAATAGCACTGTCCAGTTCTGTGAGATTTGATGGTTGTGGAACCAGCTGCCTGATGGCTCTTTTAACTTCGTCCCACAAATGCTCAATTGGATTGAGATCTGGTGACTATGGGGGCCACCTAAGCAAGGTAAAGTCTCCCTCATGTTCTTGAAACCACTCCTGCACAACATGAGCACCGTGGCATGGCACATTGTCTTGTTGGAAGAAGCCACCTCCATTGGGATACATCATCAACATGATAGGATGAACTTGATCAGCAAGGATACTTAGGTATGTTGTGCTATTCAGATGTTTATAATGATCTGGCCCTCTAGCAACTTCAGAGCAAAATTATAGCTAATTTGCCTACAAATGTCAGGTGGTCATAATAATCTGGCCACTCACTGTATATTTTCCTAAATGTGTAACTTATTTTAGTTCCTCTCGTGAATTTTGATACATGTACTGAATGGCTGCATAGGCAAACTAAGTGTCAGATGATATAGTAAGGAGGCCATCAAACTGATACCTTACAGAAGAACTAGTCAGTACAGAGTAGGCTATGCTGTAGTTTTAACAAAACCAAGGCTTCTGTTTTAACAAAACAATGGTTTCTTTCTTCCTCATTCAGGATAGCTAGGGCCCCAGCAATTGAGACTGTACTGTATTTGCCTGCACCACAGCAGCATGAGGTATTGTCTGCTGTTGCCTCAGGGAAAGAGCAGACTAGAGAGCTGTATGCAGCTTTTCCAGGCACTGGCTGGGAAGGACACACCACTCTGCCCCCAGTCCACAGGCCAGAACTCATCACATGGCCAAGGGGCGAGCAATGTGGCCGTGTAGGTGGAATATTAAGCAAATGCAACAGTTGCGGTGGGAGTCTGAAAATATTCATGCTTCACAGGGACAACAAAAACAGATTCTGCTCACATTTCAGAAAGGAGTGAAAATGGACAGCAGGATATTGTATTCAAATGTAACCAGTTATTAGTTAGCTAATTGGAACCCCTTTGATTTGTTGATTTTATAATTTTCCACACTAGAAAATAAATTGAGGTTTAGATTGGAGAATCAAGAAATGTTAACAGGCCAATTATTAAACCCATGCTAATCCTCCATTTGTCTTTATAGACTTCCCTTTCTTTCTCTTTTCATTGGCACTGCATTAGTAGAACAAAAAAAAAATTAAGGAATAACATTTGCCTTTATATTTAAAAGCATAAAATTTTATATTGGTTTAGCAAATCATGGATTTAGACCCCCAATACAGCTTATGATTATATGACCCATCCCTACTCTCTAGAGGTAAGAAAATCAAGGCAACACGCAATGTTTAAATGACTGCCATCGCCCTAGAACTTAAGCACACAGCCAGTCCATGTCTTCTGAATCCAAGCCCTGTGTTCATAGCTTGCTCCCTTTGCTCTATATTTTGAAACTATCTCTATGTTGTGTTTTTCTCACCCACTCTACAGAGAACTCCTTAAGGTTCAGTCATATGGCTCTTTGGTATATGCTTGATCAATGTTGTACAGATTACTTATTTGATGCAGGTATTCTGACCAGGAACTCACTGTTTTATACACTTCAAAGGTCTAAGGAGGCACAAAGAGGTGTCACATGAGTATGCTGTTGTCACCAGGTCCAAGTTAAATATTTTGGTAGATATCATATTCTGATATTGTGAGAACCCCACAGAGGGGGATCCTCACCCCGTCCCACCGACCAACGGCGACCCCAATCAACCGCAGGAGACGTCCCTTGATGCAATCAGCAAGAGGTTTTATTCCAGCGCGCTGGGGGCTCAGCTCATACTCACGCAGGAGCAGAGGAGATGGGCGCCCAGTCAGGGGTTTTTCATCTTTTTATATGCAAAAATCACACATCAGGGAGGGGTGGCATGCAGGAGGGTAAGAGGAGAACAAAGGAATTCCAAAGGGGTCTGGTTTGTGTCTTGATAGGGATAAGGCACTCCCGCTTGGTGTTTTTACAACCTGTTTATCTCAATGGTTGATTGAAGCCTGCCCTTTGTTGGGGCTATCTCCTGGAACCTCCTCAGGGAGGGCGTCTTTCCCTCTGCTCCTATCTCTAGTGGGGAGGGGGAGCCTGGGGAGTTGAGCTAAAACGGGCAATTAGGCCTGGCAGCTGGGCCTGTGCATTTTGTAACATTCTTTTATTCTTTCAATATCTGTTAACACCCACACCAGCATTATAAATATCTAGATATGATGATTATCCAAGATAAGCCACTAATGACAAAAAAGAGAGGAATAGGTGAGTGAGAGAGACATTGTTCTAGGAATGATGCTTACATTATATTATATAATAGTCACACACAAAAATATTGACAGATGGATTAAGTGGCTCGGAGGGATTCTGTAGCTTTCAAAGAAAGTGCTAAAACTGAGGTTTGACCTCATGTCTACCTGATTCCAAATGCTGCGCATTTCCTCAGTTCCACCGTGACCCTCCCACAATGAGAATGTATAGCAAAGACACCCCCATGAAAAATCATCATGGTCCTCCTTCTCTTTTGTTCCTCTTCCCTTAATATACTACTTACTTTCATATTGGGCAGGAATCTCAGTCACCTATACCAGCAATAAGACCACCAATTTATCTGCTTTGTTAAATAAGGAAAGCTGTATTGCATGACGATACTGTTTAAATCTTTCTCTAGTACTGGCCTCTCCATTTGTATTATTTGGTTAAGAATAGTCAGAGGGCATAGATGTCCTCATGATACCCCAAATGGCAAGCTGGGACTCTCCCTGCAGGTGCTTGTCCTATGAAGGTTGAAGAATAAAATTTGTGGACTAAAAGATTTTAAGCAAAAGTGTGGAAATTCATTGCAAGCTCCCCCTGGGGAGGGGTCCTCAAAGGAGAACCCACCTAGGGGGGGGTCCCCAAAATGGGAAAAATCCTAGTCCCCTGAGTCTCTTTGTCTATGGGTTTATAAATGCTGGTAGCTTCTTTGTCTGTATATCCTACCTGCTAATCGGATCATTCCTCATTTTCTGCACCCTGTGCTTTTCCTACTTGGTCACTTTCCCCCTTTTCCCTACATGGTACCAGTTTCAAAGCTCACCTGGTGCCCCCTCTCCTTCTTCCCCTTATCTTGTAACATTCCTCTGTCCTGTGTGTCGGTGAGATGAACAATCTGGGGACTTGGGGCACTCTCTGCCCCTCAGGTATGCATTCCTCTCCCGTGGACCCCCTTTTCCTAACTGCCTCTCCTGCCTCTACCCTCCTTCACTGAGACCAGGCAAACACATTTTGCAGAAACCGTGAAGCTGTGAGAACGGTTTTCTCTCTTAGATGTGTACCAACATTTTCTAAAACGCAGACTATTCTGGGATTAAAAAGCTCTTGTCTGTGCTTTTCCAGTTCCCTTTCTATTCCAGAAAAGACTCAGTGGCAATGTCTTTTCTGTTTATTCATTGCAGGTCAGAGATATTTCTGATAGTAAAGAAACATCCAAAATAGGTTAATTTATTCATTCGGCAAATATGTATTTGTTGAATAAATATTTATCGAATTTTTGAATGCAAGATAAGGTAGGCATTGTGTAAATTGAAAGCATATTTACTGTTCTCTTTCAACTTCTAGTCAGAAAAAGAAGGTAGAAGGCAATAGCATGGAGGCAGAAGAAAGAGTAGTTGCCTCCTCTCCTCCGTTTCAAACATAACACAATGAACAGATTTCAATGTTCCAAACAATGTTTAATTTAAGGACATTGGGACAAAGACAGCATCCAAAGTCCTTTAATGGAACAGAGGCTCTCTGTCAGCTTCTAAGTCTTGGATCTTCCTCTGCACCAAACGAATAAGCCCAACATTCTATTCGCTACCCACAGTATGGGTGTCTCGTTTGTATGTCAGTCTCTTGCATTTGTTATTCTATCTAAGCAGCATGTTTTCCAGCCAGCATAACCTGTTCCTGATATTCAGGGTTGGGGGTGGGGCTGTTTAGGTGAATCTTTCTGCTGAATGGGAAGTGGCCTTTTGATATATGCCTGATCTAGATTGTAGGATTCCTTATTTCATGCAGGTGATCTGACCAGGAATTCACTGTCTTGGATACTCTGAAGGTCTAAGACAGTGGTTCTCAACCTTGGCTGCACATTAGAATCACCTGGGAATCTTTTTAAAATCCTGATTTCTGGGCCTCATCCTCCCAGGTGATTCTAATGTACAGCCAAGGTTGAGAACCACTGGTCTAAGAGGACCAGGATACGCTCACACTTCAGAAAAGGCCATGTACATTCTGCCGTTTCTCTGGGAAAACTTGTGTGGGAGCATGAAGCCATCATGTGCAAAGTTCAACTACCCCGAGCTGCTACACGGACATACCATGTAGAGAGAGACAGGGACGCCCACAGAGCACAGTACCAGACTCTTGAGGGTAAAGCCTTCACGATGCCCCAGCCCAGCCAGTATCTGACTGCTGCTCCATGAGGTACCCTGAGAAAAACCTGGCTTAGCTGAATCCCATCAACTCCCAGATTTGAGTAAAATAAGTGATTTCTATTGATTTAAGCCACTGTTTTAAGATGGTTTGTTACACACACACACACACACACACACAAACACACACATTTTCACTATCATGTGTTCCTTATGCAATGCTTAACCATTGACTTGAAAAGAGAAAAATCCAGTCAATTGATCAGCATTTTTGGCTTTCTCAGATCTAAGTAAAATTTCCCTTTAACTTACTGCAGAAAGTACAATTTCAGTTACTTTGTGGAACTATGGTTTGTGTATGAAATTAAATGAACAGAGCTTTCCTGTTATTGTTTGTTTGTAATCTATGATATAACTCCAATCAATAAAAAGGAGATATACATGAATGTATATATAAGTGTTCAAACGTTAATCAAATTCCTAAATGGAAGAGAGTATTCCATTAGGACAAATAATTAGCACCTCTGTAGTGCTGAGAAATATAAATGACTTAGCTGTTAAGAGCCTGCAGATGAGTAACTCTCTCCAGAAGAAATGAATGTTGGAAAAAAAAAAAAAAAAGAATAGTAAAATAGTGCCCAGAACTGTGAGTGGGGGCATAATTGACAGTTCAGAATAATGAAGAACCTCTTTGCCACCTGAAGATATCCAAATGACTTTTCCTTTTTAATGTGTCACAGGATTAGCAAGAGTTTAAAGAATTAAAACTTTATTGACCTTTGCAAACATGTAGGTGGGTTAACATAGACATGAATTTGTTGGTGTTTACTCATTTAGTTCATAGTCAAATAGATTATTTTAATTACTATTATATATTATGAATTAATATAATATTGAGCAAAATCAACATTTTTATGTTGTAGTTTGAATGTTATAATGACATCACTCATAATGAAAAACACAATGAAATAGCCTATGAAGTAATAGTAAAAATGATTATGTACTTTAATGCATTGTTTTGCAGATTCCAGGTCTAGAATAAAGTAGAAGTTAAGTAAAACACATATACTTACTCATGTAATATTCAGCATCTTTTAAATATTTTTAAAACTAAGAAAAGTGTGGACTAATAACCCACCTTTATATGTATAGTAAGAATGCTTATATATTTTTAAGCTAAATGGACATTATAAAAATGAAAAAATCTCAAATAATGATTCCATTGCTTTATAAATTTCTTACCAGAAGTTGGTAGCTATAAACTTTAGTTTTCCTGTACAGATCAATGTTAATGATTGCCCCAGTAAATGTTGTATTCCATTAGATATTTTAACATAATGCTATCAGTTATCTATATTTTCTATGGAAACTTAAAAAAAGTATTGATCAGATTGGTTCTCAACAAGGATGTCTCTATGTACTTATTGGTTGTCTACTTTGAATAACAGCAAATTTAAATCACCACTATTTTTTAAATAGTAAAAATTTCTAATTTGGAAAATAACCATTAAATTGTAAACCAAAATTTATCCTCAAATTAATTATTAAGTATTGTCCCCAAACTGTCTTTCATTCCTTACAGGAATGAATAAAATATGTTTGATTAGATGAACAGGAGATTATTTACAACAGTAAACATTTACAAGGTAATAAATATGAATGATGTCAAAGTTTAAATAGCACAACCACTGTTAATTACCCATCCCCAAGTGATTATTAGAATTAAAAAAGAAAATAAAAACTGAAAATTTCATTATACAACATCCTGATAGCATACATTGTATAGTACAACAGTATAAGAGTGCCTCCAAGTGGCATTTATCAAAATTCCATATGAAAAATTTAAATACAAAAATCTAAAAGTGTCATTAAATACCTACAATTAAGCCCCATTTATCCCCCAAATTCTATATTGTTTTTAACATGTTAATAATTCTCTCTTGAGACAGTGTTTAGGTGGCTGATAGTGTTTTATTTCTGTTAAATTTGTACAGTAGGATCTATTTTGGTTAGTTATATCATGTCTCTCTTTTCAGTAGTCTTCTTAGAAATATTGTTCTAATATAGCTATTTGCTGTATCTTAAAAGATAAGAGGGACAAAGAACTTCTCTCCCACTCACAGAATCTTAGAGTTGTAGGACCATCTAACCCCACTCGTGCATTTTTATAATCTATATATATATATAAAAGACTAAATGACCAGATGACCCGATGACTGGGCAACCTGCAGGCTGGCTGGTAGCTATGACCACCGGGGGGGGGGGGGGGGGGGGGGGGGGGGCAGACACTCAATGCAGGAGCTGCCCCCTGGTGGTCAGTGAGCTCCCACAGCAGGAGCACCACTCAGGTGACAGACGGGTACCAGACACCAAGCTCACGACTGGCAAGCGTAGCTGCAGCGAGCCTCTCCCACAGACACTGCCCCTGAGCATCCGAGTTGTCCCAGTGGCAGGCACAGCAGAGCTGGGATGTGTACAAGCGGCACAGTGCCCAGCCCGGGCTTGGGATTGATGCAGACAGTGGCCTGGAGCCTGAAGAGCTAGCTGGTAAGGCCCGGCTAAGGCGATGCAGAGGTCCACTGATCTCCACAGGCCAGGCCGAGGGACCCCACCAGTGCATGAATCCATGCGTGGAGCCTCTAGTTAAATGTAAAAGTTTAAGGACTTTATACAAGGTCATCCTGGTTAGTGACTTAAGTAATGAAATCCATCTTCCCAGAGTTGTAATTCAGAACTCTCTCAAATATATTTGCTAAAACACCAAAATCAGAGCTCTTCTCTATGCCCTAAATAAATGCATTTTTAGTACGTGTTTTTTTTAAAAACTCAGCCAAACTCTAGAATACCAAATAAATTTTTTAAGTTGCCTAAGGCAAAACATGCTCAGAAACTACAAATAAATTGATAGTTTCTAAATAAATTTGTTTTAAAATTAATGAATGTTTAATGTTTTGGAATTATCACAGTTTTATTGCTACAGAAATGATTAAATCAGTAGAGCAAAAAGGATACCTGGACAGAAATAAACAGGCCAACTGATCTTATAACTTAGAGGCTGAAACTTGTTTGCTCTAAAAAGGTAATCTTTGAAGGAGAAGTTATTTTCAAACTGATTTGACTTGTAAATACTACTATTCCCATTAGTTTACCCCTCTTCATATTAATTCTAAATCTGATTTTCCTGTTTATCTTCCCTTCTCCTGTCTGTATAAATGATTTCACTAAAGCTCGCTCTCTTTTCCCAACGGTGTCATAACAGTGCTATTCTTTCCTAATTCTTATTCCTTTTTCACATCTTAATTGCTTTTGATAGCATTTTTTTTCTTTCTCTCCTGCCACTTCATTTTTTTAATAGTAAAAGTTTCTCATTCTAATTCCTTGGAATGAGTTGTCCAACATTGACAACAAGGTTTAAAGTTCAGTTTCTGAGGGGCAATAATGTAGATATATCTAAAGTATTAAATATAGAAAAGCACATGTAGACTTTCAAATAAATATGTGGATATCAATATCGATGGCATGAACTATTAATTTGTTAAACTTTTGAATGTTATGCTGTAATATCTATGAAACTATTTTATTATGAAATTAGAATAAAATATTCAAATTTATTACTTACTCTTACCCATTTCCAAACTGCCTTTTAACGAACGATTGAGCTCACACTATCTACAGTTCCCATTAATTTCTTCAGCTATATTTTATTTTTAAAATTAAATGTTTTAACTTTTTGGCCAAGATCCTACCCATTTTAGGTAGTTTCAAATAGTGACTTTTTTTTAAGCAGAATTTTCACTATCTGCTAATCTGAGCTCATTTCAGAATTTCATTAGTACCCTATTTACTCTGTCTTTGAGATCATTAACGAGGCTTCACATAAAACCAGACTGGCATTCATCCCTATGGCACCCAGAGAACATGGCATTGTTTACCACCGCTCTTCGATTCAAGTGCATCACTCTGATTTTAAACATTATGACAGAGCTCAACACAAAGCCTATTTAAATTAGCTTCTCTGAGTAAAACTTGACTAAAATTTAATAAGACACATCAAAACCCGGTGATAATTAATACAATAAGATCTTCTGCAAGTCTATAGCTGGTAATCCTGCTTATTTCTCCCACAATTAACTATTTCTGTGTTTATTTTTCCCATAGTGAGTTCTTTCCTTGATATTCGTGCTCATTTTGTTAGTAATGAAAGATACCTGTCAACCTTCATTAATACTTCAATACTTTAGTTTGGCAAAGATTATTTAACTTTTCACAGTGCACACCAAATAAATCCAGATGGTATGCTTATATCAAAACTAAATATATGTAATTATAAAATACAAGTTAATATTTTGCCAAATTTTTTATGACTACAAAAATTAGAACAAGCAACTGAAAATGAGTAAACCACATATTTTTCTGGGCTTTATTCTAATTAAATATAACAGTAGAAAAAAGACAAAAAAAAAAAAAGAAAGACCTACAGCTTAAACAGGGTTATAAGATATTTATATTTAATAACAATATTAATGTATAAATATGAACTCTCTAATTTTCAATCAGCTTGTAATATTTTATGCCACCTTTAGGAAAAGATGTGACATTACCTATATTTTGTACTTACCTAAGAGGAAATTTTCAGTGAAAATAACTGAAATAAAGGTAATAAAGAATATATGTATTTGAAAATTATGGTTTTTTAAAACTACTGAGTAATTACATCTGTATACAAATTTATCTCCCTATATAAATTTTTAAAAAATGAATGAAATCTTACCATTTGCTACAGCATGGATTGTCTTAGAAGGTATTATGCTAGGTGAAAGAAGTCAGCCAAAGAAATACAGAGACCATGTTATTTCACTTATATGCAGAAACTAAAGAACAAAATAAACCAGAAAAAACAAAAACAGATAGATACAGAGAACAAACTGATGGTTGCCAGAGCAAAGGTGGGTTGGGGGACTGGGTGAAAAAAGTGAAGGGATTAAGAAGTATAAATTGTAGTTACAAAATAGTCAGGAGGATGCAAAATAAAGTATAGGAAATCTGTCTGTGTAAAAGCCTAAGTGACCTTCGCAACCGAACGGACAACCAAACAGGCTGTGTGGGGCAACCAGGCCGGCATGGGGGCATTTGGGGGCAACCAGGCCGGTGGGGGTCAGTTAGGGGTGATCAGGCTGGCAGGGGGAGCAGTTAAGGGCGATCTGGCAGGCAGGCAGGTAGGTGAGCGGTTAGGAGTCAGGAGTCCAGGATTGTGAGAAGGATGTCCAACTGCCAGTTTAGGCCCAGGGATTGGGCCTAAACTGGCAGTTGGACATCCCCTGAGGGGTCCCAGATTGCAGAGGGTACAGGCTGGGCTGAAGGGACCCCCTATGAATTTGGTGCACCAGGCCTCTAATATAGTCAATAATATTGTAATAAATATGTATGGGGCCATGTGGGTGCTTTAAATATTGGGTGGATCACTTTGTAAATTATATGCTAACCACTATGCTATACACCTGAAACCAATGTAATATTTAATACCATCTGCAATTGAGAAATAAAATGATAAACAATGTAATCCCAATAAATTTCATAAGTAATTAAAAATAAAATATAATAATAGGTTTTATCTTTTAATAAGAAAAAATTTAAAAAATACAGACATAAATATATGCTATTTAAACTAATAGAGTGTTTTTCACTAAATATATTTGGTGACTGATATTAATAAGTTTTATTCCCTGATGCATTTAATCTGCTTCAGAATTAACAAATTTTGTTTGTCAATTACTGAATCAGAATCTTTGTGATGCAACAGGTTATAAACTCTCAAGATGACTTGTGCAGTCAACAATTTTGGGAATCATTGTCTTAAAGGCAAAATAAGCAACTAATGAATGGATGAATGAATGAATCAATCAATCAACCAATCAAAATATTTAGCTGTTGTTAAAAAGCACATGATAAAAATAACAGACACAGAATTCCTATTGGATTAAGAGAATCACTTCATAAAAGCTTTTTGAGTTGATATCAGCATTAATAAAATTTGATGGCAATATCATTACTCAATTTATCTAATTATGCTATTTCTGTTGACTCAATATGATGTATATTGTAGCCGTTTAATGACATAATCAAAATGTCAGATTTAAATGGTATTCTTCAAATTAAAATGGCAGTGAATGCTTAAAAACTAGTCATAAAGTTATTTATGTTTATCTCCAAAGGTTAAGAGATATCTATACTGGTAAAATTGATGTCAACCATTGATCTGGAAAACTAAGTCAAAACAATCACACTCACAAAGCTATATCTGAATCCCTTCAAAACTTCCTTTAGATTCCAAAATTAATATTCTAAAACAGTTTTTTCCAATTGTCACAGTAGGATAAATGTAAAGAGTAAATGTAAGTTAGTTTACATTTCATATTTTATTTATTCAAGAATGTGGCTTTAAAGAAAAACATATTTATTTTTAAATTCTCATTATAGAACTTGTAAATAGAGCCAGTTAAACTAAAGTATTTTAAGTTGTGTTCCCTAAAATGGAATTATAAAACCAAGGTAGAGGGTGTAGCATGATTAATTGTGATAATAACACAATGTCTGAAACCTGGAGAAGGCTTCATGAATGCTTTTTATTATTTTTAAAATAGGTGACAAAGCTATTACAATAATAGGTACCTAGAGATAACTATACTTGAAGGCCTGGTTGCAGAGATTTGATGCCTGAGATTCTTGCTTAGTGTAATTAAACACAACACTTTTCTTACGTGAGCAAGATTGGATGAGTCACAACTCCTTACTTTGCTTCAATAAAATCTTGTGATTCATGATTTTGTCCCAGCAGAAGTGTTATACTGAGTAAGAAGCAGATGTCAGGGAAATTTCTCTGCATCCTGTGAATTGTAACCTCTGGAGTGAGTACTTGAACAGAAGGAAAGTGTCTTTGATTAGAGAGCCATGGGGGGGAAAGGTCCCTTTTGCACTGAAGCGGATAGTTGTCTAATGTTTTAATTATTAGAAGATGAAATTTGCTGTTTGTCTGTTTAGACATAGCTAAGAGGTTGTTAAAGCTAAATAATGCACATAGCTTTGTTGCCAATCGTATATGTTAAATATAAATTGATTCAAAAGAACCGATGTTAAGAACTATCATTAGTTAGTTTACATTTTATATTTGATTTATTCAAGAATGTGGGTTTAAAGAAAACAAATCTATGTTTAAATTCTCATTATAGAACTTGTTACTAGAACGACCTAAACTAAAGTATTTTAAGTTGTGTTCCCTAAAATGGAATAATAAAACCAAGGTGGGGGGTTATAGCAGGTAGGATGATCAACTGTGATAAAAGCACAATGTCTGAAACATGGTCCATAGAAGTCAAATGAATAGCATATTTTACAGAAATTACCTTATTTTTCATCAATGTGTATTTTAGGTATATCAATGTGCTGAATACCTAAAATACATAATCATAAGTGATATAAATGTTTAAATATTGGAAATATACAAAACAGCCTTAGCCATTTCTTCAAGGACTGTACAATTTTATCCAAGTTAATATTTATAGTTATAAAGCAATTAGAAGCCAATATAAAAAATATATACATAGAAATAAGAATTGAAAGGAAATGGTATATAGACTGAAATTTAGAAAAGTTTCATGAGGAAAGGAGTATTTCTTTACTCAGTTGTAAGTTTTTTTGTGAGGATGAAGGCCGTGTAAAAATTATTTGTGTGTTAGTTTTATTTTCTCACTTCATATTTATATTCACTTTTCTATGAGGTTTTAGAAATGTACAACTTGATGTTCTATTTAATTTTTTAAATATGTATTTTTATTGATTTCAGAGAAAAAGGGGGAGGGAGTGAGAGAGAGAAACATCAATGATGAGGAAGAATCATTGATCGGCTGCCTCCTGCATGCCCCATACTGGGGATCTAGGACACAACCCAGGCATGTGACCTGACTTGGAATCTAACCATGACCTCCTGGTTCATAGGTAGATGCTCAATCACTGAGCCATGCCAGCTGGCTGATGTTCTATTTAATTTTGAGGTTCTTAAGCATTACAATGTGTGAACTTGAGTCATCAAATTTAATGAAGAAAAATAGTTATTCAAGGTCAGACAAAAAAGTGAAATTAAAAGTAAGAAACAGCCTGCCTGTGTGGCTTTATGGTTAAGCATCGACCTATGAACTAGGTTGTGGGTTCAATCCCCAGTAGGGGGCCTGCAGAACACAGCTGGTCAATGATTCTCATCATTGATGTTTTCTATCTCTCTCTGAAATCAATTAAAATATGTATTTTTTTAAAAAGTAAGAAACAGCTTTAAGGACAAGAACAGAAGGCAATATGTTAGAAGCGAAATTCTTAATTGTAATACACACCAAGTAATAACATTTTAAGACCAAAATCCAATTACAGAAAAACCAGACACTTTAAATATGTAAAACAAAAAAGGAAAAATATGTAAAACAAAAAATATATTGAAACTATTAATTAAAAATTTTTAAAGTAAATCTAAAATACACACGTTTCTTAACAAAGAGAAAAAAATGTAGTAAGAGAATATCTTTGGCAATAAAACATAAACAGAAGACCCCATTAGACTTCATTATTGCTAATAAAGTTATATAATATATTCACATATTAATTATTTAATGAGTATAAAACAGAGCTATTTGTTTTCACAGAAGCTTTTAAGACTTTTTTTTAGTTTTAAGAGAATGACCCTATGAAGAAAGAGTCATTTATGCTTGGACAAAAAATGTTCAAAATATGATAAAATAAATTAGTTGTAAAAGAGAATACCCATTTTGACATCACCAAATTTGGAAAAATATGTGTTATATTTAGCCTTCATTTTCTTTTTAAGCTATCCAAAATTCCCCTCTTTTCACCATTTTTGAAAAAAGATATTAAATAAAGATATCGTATTCTTCATTGGAAAATGCAATGCTAATTTTTTATATTTCTTTCAAAATATAATGTTGAAATTCTTGTAATGAAAAGATCTCAGAACAGCAAGGTCAGAGAAGAATAATGACATACAACATTTGAATAGCCATACATATTTTAATGTGAATTCAATATAACAACTACTAATGAAAAACATATTATTGCTCTGAAATATGTTGGATAATGTACAAACTTCAAAAATTAACCAGGAAAATTCTTTGCTTTCAACCATGTAGAAAGGGGAGGATATATGAGTACCGCAAAATGTAATTTTGTGTTGACCATAGTGTTTTGACTTTGTATAATACAGAAGAAGCTACTAAACAACAGAGGAAATGTTTTCAATATACTAGGGAAAAAATGCATCTATTATGGTATATTAATGGATGTGAAGAATTTTACTTGGTTGATACAGAGAATTTAGGTAGGAGATATGAAGGAGAGAGGAAGAACTTTAGAAAAAAAAATTTAAAGTTGTGGAGACAGATGGGATTATCTTTGGGGGTAAAAAGGAGGAGTCTGAATATATTTTAGAGCAAGAAGCTCCTCTGCATGCCATTGTATTGTTCTCCTGACAGGATTGCAGGACTCAGTTACTCACTTACTGCTCACTTTGAAATACTGCTGACATCTGAACTGCACTCTTTTCTTATTTGATGAATCTTTCATATTATGCGACTCTCCTTCAGAAAGCTGACTATCACATTGAGCTAATTCACTTAGGTTTCCTGTCATTATAAGTATGTTTATTTAAGCTAAGATCCAGAGTTTTCTTTGGTTAGGTTTGAATAGAGAAGATTGCAAACTTGGAGTCAATTTCATATCAGTTGAGCTTCATAATATAATCCACTGGTGTTTTTATTTTTTCCAATGATTTTTTTTAAAATGTTTTTTAGCAAACAGCTTTCAGGCTTACATAAGCTATCTAGATTAAACACTGTATTTTGTCAGGAAGAGCTAATGAAGCTCTCATTCAAAAATTGGAGAGGGGCCCTCGCTGGTTTGGCTCAGTGGATAGAGTGTCGGCCTGTGGACTGGAGGGTCCTGGGTTTGACTCCAGTCAAGGTCACATGCTTGGGTTGCAGGCTCAGTCCCCAGTAGGGGGCATGCAGGAGGCAGCCAATCAATAATTCTCTCTCATTATTGATGTTTCTATCTCTATCTCCCTCTCCCTTTCTCTCTGAAATCAATAAAAATATAAAAAAAATTGGAGAGGGTTTACTTTCTAGAACTTGATACCATATCTTAAAGTGTTCATCTGTAGTATTATAACAAAATTGCCTAAAAAGGAAAAGGCATTTTTTAATTGCTCATGGTTTAACTTAAAATTTACAATTTCTACTATAAAAAATTGATAATTATTTTTAAATTTGTGGGTTTTAGCTTAATAGCATTCAGCATCCACTAAAAATATATTGGGTAAAATTTTATAGTGTTAAGAGAAACACAAGGAGTGATTAAGTGTGAGGTTGTATTGGCAGTAAAGCCTTCACTCTAAAATGAAATTCTTTCATGGTCTTTCTATCTGTTTCTGCAGATATTACTTGAAACATCCATGAGGAATAATATACTTATCCAATCCACTTTGCATTCTGCAATACTCATCAGAGCATCAACTATGCATGAGTACTAAGTAAATATCATAAAAGATAATATCCATATAACCATGACATGAAAGTCTTAGAAGAACAGGCCCAAGGAGATGTGGAAAGAAATATCTACCTATGAAATAATGAATAGCAAATATCAGTAGTTTTCAAACTTTAATGTGAAGAAGAACCATCTGGGGATACTGTTTTTACTCAGTATGTCCTGGGGTCTTAAGAGTCCCCATTTTAATGAGCATTAGATAAGAATATGCCAGTGTTGCTTGTTAGTGGGCCACATACCGAGTAGCAAGTAATGAGAAGTCACCCAGAAAGCCTTGGGTAATCCAGTGAAGTGTAAATTTAGAGAAAATACTTTAATACATATGCCCAAGCAAATATGTGACCCAGGAACTCAGCAGCACAAGAAAGAGCATTTAATCCATGCTCTGTTATGACAGTATCCTATATAATAAAGAGGTAATATGCAAATTGATCATCATGCCCTCGCACAAGATGGCTGCCCCCATCTAGTCATAAGATGGCCACCACAAGATGACCGGCAGGGGAGGGCAGTTGTGGGTGATCAGGCCAGCAGGGGAGGGCAGTTAGCGATGGCTGGGCTGGCAGGGGAAGGCAGTTAGGTGTCAATCAGGCTGGCAGGGGAGTGGTTAAGAGGTGATAAGGCAGGCAGGCAATAACTGTTAGGGGCAATCAGGCAGGCAGGCAGGCGAGCGGTTGGGAGCCAGCAGTCCAGGATTGTGAGAGGGATGTCCAACTGCCAGTTTTTTCCCGATTCCTGGCAGTAGGACATCCCCTTCGGGGTCCCAGATTGGAGAGGGTGCAGGCTGGGCTGAGGGACACCCCCCACCAGTGCACAAATTTCATGCACCAGGCCTCTAGTTTGTCAATAAAAGTTGTTTACCAACCATACAAACTGAACTGAAGCAGGGGGTCCTTCGGAGGTGAGGATGACGGAGCCCCAATGCACTTAGGGCGTCTGCATGCACGACTCCGGAGACCAAGTTCAGTGACTCAGATCCGTTTTATTGTGGAACTACAGGGGTATATATAGCATGAGGGGACCAATCAGAGGGAGACACGTTGCTACAGGAGACCAATGGTTGAAAGGCTGGGGTACTGTGCACGTGGCTCTAGGAATTCGTTCAGGCGGGCGTTTCTACTTCCTGGAGTGCCGAGGAAGCATGTCATGGTGGAGTGTGCTCACACCATTGCATCAGCCGCAGCCTGAGGCATACTTCCCAAGCTCTATGTACACTGAACCTTGATTCTGTAATTAATAACCTGGCCAATGATATTTCAGCTACCGAATTTCTCTTTGTTAGCAAACTAGCTGAATATCTAAAGAACAAAACAGGTCCTAAGAAGAGATAAGGAATAGAAAATATTAAGAAAGAAGATCAAATGAGGAAATATGAACCAAAAAAGATAACTATTCCATTTTCTGGGGAAAATAGAGTAGAAAAATTAGACTGAGAAGATATTGCTTTGGTCATATGACTATAAGGAAAGAATGGTTATTTATTTGAGCTTCAATATATATTGGTTTTTAAACACTACTCAGCAATCTTTCTTAATCTTTGTATTTTCTTTAATTTGTAGTTATCATTTCCTCTTAATCTCACTGTGAAAGTACTAGAGCTATCACAGCCCAAGTGGTAGACTTGGGCAAGTTAAGTTCTTTGGGCTTCAGTTTTCTTCCTGTAGATTCAGAAGTTCTCTCCCTAGTTCAGGTGAGTTAGCATTAAGTCAATTCACTTCTCTCTCCACATTATCACTGTTATATATATATATATATATATATATATATATATATATATATATATATATATATATCACAATAAATCATTACTTTATTAATAATAGAAACAGTACAAATTTCAAACCAAGCTGCAGTTAGTATTTTAAAACACACAAAAAAGGTCCTCATATTTAGATGGTTACATTGTTAATTCTATAACAGTGCTACAATATCATTACTGTTGTTCTTCAGGGCTGGGACTGCCTTTGCTGTCAACACATTTCTCCTGTGACATAATCAATTCTATGTCCTTAACTTTCACTCCTGTCTCATCAACCTCTTTCGCTTCACTCTCTTCTTGTACAGTTGGGGTCAGAGTGTTCTGTTTAACATTTGAGACAGTTTCACCTTGAACTTTGAATTTCTCAGTAGCTGTTAACTGTGCTTGCTGGGATAAATTTTCAATCTTGACTTCGCCAAAAACTATGTAGGTATCTGAAGCTGAGCTCTTATGGATATCTGGTTTTGTGATGATAAAGAGGATATTTTTAGATTTCTAGATTAGGGATTTTAGTAACCCCTGTGCCCCACTGAAGACCCAGTTTGGGCATAGCCTCTTGTGTCCTCTTTTCACTTCACTCTGTTTTTCCTTACTGGCTGTTTTTTCATTGATTTCAGCGGCTGCTGCCAGCGAGGCTCAGGTGGTTGCCGGTGTGAAATCTTGTTCCTGAAGCTCTGATACTGTTCCATCATTGTCAGATTCTGCTCCAGACCCTGATTAGCCTGGGGCTGTGGCCACACCTGCTCTGTGCATTATGTGCAGAATGAGGAACCAAAATGACAGCAGGAAGAGAGCATGACCCAACCTGTTGCATAAATATTTCTGTATCTCTTATTGTGTTGGGGTGTAATGTAAAATCAAAGGATTTAGGAATTAGAAGACCTCCTGGGTTCAAATTCTGGTGTGAGTAACATGGGAAAATTTATTTAATCTTTCTGAACCTCAGTTATTTATCAAATGAAGATAATGTCAAAGGGATGATTTAGAACAATATCATGTTTGGCTAGCCATCAATTAATATATAACCACCTCATAAAATGTATAAAAAATTGAAAATACCATTAAGCAACGATATTGCTATTGTACAAATAATTTATTGGGGATTGTAAATTAATGTTTTATAATTCTATCTTAACATGTAATGTTTTTGTTACCCATATTTCAAAACTAACTTATCATTAATGAATTTCTGTTCCAAAAAAAAGTTTGCCCATAATTATTTTCTAAAACAAAAGGGTGCATTGTATTGACTAGTCAATAATTATAATAAATAAACTTTTTAATGTCAAACATGAAATGTTTAAAAAGGTATAACCTGATTTTAAAAATATGGCATCGCCCTTTTGCTTCTTATTTGGAGGAGTTCTACTGGCACGTTTATCACACTTAGGCAGTGCTCTTCCAATGCTGTGGCCTCGAGCCAGGTATTTTTCTCAACAACCCACAAGTCTAGAGTGAAGTTAACCAGTTTTGGCTGAATTAAAAAAAAAAAATTAGATTCACTTCTGAAAGTTCTCTTCTAGAATTAGACGATGGAAATAAAGATGGTTTGACACATACCATATTTTAACTTTAGGATAGCTATAGGATGTAAAGTACAATTTCAAATACCTGGTTTTCAACCATTATATTCTACTTCCTAAACTTTAACAACAATACAAGTCAACAATCAAACAACTGAATTTTGACATCTTTGAAATATCTCACCAATATCACATACAGAACTAAGTTTTTTCTCAGTGGAAAAAAGAAATAACTGCAATAATAGGATCCCGGGAGCCTATGTTTGTAGGACAAGAGAAGAGGCAAAGGGAGCTACACAGGTGCCAAGTGAATCAGCCCTCATTTTCACTGTTGTTCATGGAATTGCAATGGAATAAAGGAACAATCTGTAAAGACCCCCCTACTCCGGGAAATATAAAAGCTGGGATATCTCTAGCTTCAGTTCACTTCTACTGCCGTGAGACTGGAGCTCAAACTGTCATGATATCTTTCCGTTCCTCCCTCTGCTTAACCACCAAAGACAATACAATGTTTTAGAATATTTTAATTCTTTCATTAAGAATGATTTTAAATAAAATTTGCTAATCTAGAAAATAATAAAGGGTAATATTTCCAAGAGACAATAACCAAGAAATCATTTTTAATTTCTGGTAGTGGGTTTCTCTGAAACAATAAAAATAAAAGAAGGAAATTCAACAATCACTGTGTATCTGCTTTTATTTTTTGCACAAACCTATGGGGTAGGCATTATCGGTTTAGACTAAATGAAAAAAAAATAACTAGATAGGTTATACAACTTGCCAAATATCACGTAGCTAGTACATAAAAGAATTTTGGATTCTTCTAAAACTGTGCATTAAGGGTTAGGTCACTTTCCCTTTCTCCCCAGATACATCATTACTTTTATGATGTTATAAAACTGTTAATCATTCTGGCCTTCCTAAAATGAGACTGACTAGAAGCTCTCATTTGCTTTGCAACTCTATGACATCATGAGTCAGACTGGGGCACACATTGACAGAATAATTGGCCAAGAATATAGGGTCGTGGCATCATCTCAGAAGCTTTCCATAAATGACCTGAATAAAGAAAGCCCAAATATAATAACAACTTTATTATAATTCACTCAGTAGTGTTCCTTTTGCTTGAGAGAGTTAACATACCACCCTGAATGCCATGTTTAATATCAGACAGTAAGTGAGTCATTTGGGAGATGGAGATCAATGACATCCCTACATTCAAATCAATTGTAGAATAATTAACTAAAACCTAAACCCAGGAAGTTCAAAAATTGAAATGCGCTTCAGTGCACTTTTATATTACCAATCATTGTTGTACAGGATGTACTTGTGATTGAGGATAGCAGCCTTGACAATTTAATGAAGAAAAGATAAAACACAGTAATCCTATAGACAGCAAAGCTGATCTATTTATCAACAAATGCATTAGAAATTGTTCATCATTAAATTATACATCAATAATGGTATGAAATGAAAAGAAACAAGTGCCAAACAGGTTCTCTATTATAACAAAAAGGTTGGAAATGTAAGTCCTCAGACTCATGTAAAAAAAATAAATCTTACTAATCTATGACCTAATTGTATAATGATGTTAGCAGGAATGATTTAATAGTTCTTAATTAAGCAAAAATTCCATTAATAAAGGATTTACCTAACAAATAGAAGATAAATTTCAACAGATTTGGCAAATAATATGCACCATTTTTAAACTTATAAGGACATACATTAAAATAATACTACTGTTGCCTGGCTGGTGTGGCTCAGTGGTATGGTGTTGACCTAAAAACCAGGAGTTCATGATTCAATCCCCGGTCAGGTCACATGCCCAGGCTGTATGTTTACCCTGGCATAATTTTTCATCTTTTAAACATTTAAAATTATATTCAAATGTGTTTATTTTAATTTATTTTATTTTAGAAATGAACTCTATATTTATTTATTTATTTATTTATTTATTTATTTATTTATTTATTAAATATTGTTGAAAGTATTACATAGATCCTCCTTTTCCCCCCACTATCCCCTTCCAGCCCATTCCTGTCTCCCCCATCCCCTCCAGGCCCTCGTCACCCCATTGTCTGTGTCCACAGATTATGCATATATGCATACAAGTTCATTGGTTGATCTCTTCCCACCCACCCTCCCCTGTCTTCCCTCTGAGGCTCAACAGTCTGTTCATGCTCCTCTGTCTCTGGGTCTATTTTCTATCAACAGTTTATTTGGTTCATTAGAGTCCACATATGAGTGAGTTCATGTGATATGTATCTTTCTCTGACTGGCTTATTTTGTTTAGCATAATACTCCCCAGGTTCATCCATGCTGTTGCAAATGGTAAGAGGTTTTCTTCTTTTTTACAGCTGCATAGTATTCCATGGTATAAATCTACCACAGCTTTTTTTATCCACTCATCTACTGATGGGCACTTAGGCTGTTTCCAAATCTTAGCTATTGTGAATTGTGATATTATGAACATAAAAGTGCATACATTCTTTCTGATGAGTGTTTCTGATTTCTTAGGGCAGTGGTCGGCAAACTCATTAGTCAACAGGGCCAAATATCAACAGTACAACGATTGAAATTTCTTTTGAGAGCCAAATTTTTTAAACTTAAACTATATAGGTAGGTACATTGTTATTAACTTAATTAGGGTACTCCTAAGGCTTAGGAAGAGCCACACTCAAGGGGCCAAAGAGCCGCATGTGGCTCGTGAGCCGCAGTTTGCCGACCACGGTCTTAGGGTATAATCCTAGAAGTGGAATCACTGAGTCATAAGGCAGTTCCATTTTTAATATTTTGAGGAAACTCTATACTGTTTTCCACAGTGGCTGCACCAGTCTGCATTCCCACCAGCAGTGTACTAGAGTTCCCTTTTCTCCGCATCCTTCCCAACACTTGTCCTTTGTTGATTTGTTGATGATAGTCATCCTGACAAGTGTGAGGTGATACCTCATTGTTGTTTTGATTTGCATCTCTTAGATGATTAGTGATTTAGAGCATTTTTTCATATGTTTCTTGGCCTCTGTATGTCCACTTTGAAGAAGTGCCTATTTAGGTCCTTTGTCCATTTTTTAATTGGATTGTTTGTTTTCCTTTTATTAAGTTGTATGAGTTCCCTATATAGTTCAGAAATTAACCCCTTATTGGATGTATCATTGGCAAATATGGTCTCCCATATAGTGGACTCTTTGTTTTGCTGATGGTTTCGTTTGCAGTGCAGAAGCTTTTTATGTTGCTATAGTCCCATTTGTTTATTTTCCTCTTAGTTCCCATTGTCCTAAGAGATGTATCAGTAAACATATTGCTGGGAGAGATGTCTGAGATTTTGGTGCCTATGGTTTCTTCTAGGATTTTTATGGTTTCATGTCTTACATTTAAGCCTTATCTATTTTGAGTTTATTCTTGTGTATGGTGTAAGTAGGTGGTCTAGTTTCATTTTTTTTGCCTGTACTTGTCCA
Organism: Myotis myotis; assembly: GCF_014108235.1. Classification (NCBI taxonomy): domain Eukaryota; kingdom Metazoa; phylum Chordata; class Mammalia; order Chiroptera; family Vespertilionidae; genus Myotis; species Myotis myotis. Next base: position 70,216,204 of record NW_023416390.1, on the reverse strand, counting down.
ATTTTCCCAACACCATTTATTGAAGAGACTGTCTCTGCGCCAATACTACCCTCAGCAATCTACAGACTCAATGCAATCCGTATTAAAATAGCAACCGCATATTTCACAGGTCTAGAACAAACACTGCAAAACTTTATATGGGACCAAAAAAGACTTTGAAGAACCACAGCAATCTTGACCAAGAAGAACAAAATTGGAGGAATCAATACCAGATGTCAAATTATACTAAAAAGCCACTGTGCTCAAAACAGCCTGGAACTGGCACAAGAACAGGCATATAGATCAATGGAACAGAACAGGGAATCCAGAAATCAACCCAAGCCACTATGCTCAATTAATATGTGTCAAATGTATTCTTAAAGAGACTTTAGAAGGGCTGCCATGCAGGGGAAGTCCAGCCTTGTCCCAGCACTGCTGTGGCTGCGTGGGAGACTGCATGTTTCTGGGATTTATTTAGGAAACTGATTTGGCTCACGTGCTATGCTCACCTACAGATTTTATGTGGCAATTGGCATCCATAAGTATAATTTAAAATACAGCTTATCTTTTTCAGACCCAGGTAGAAACTCTCAACATAAATATTATATATATATATATATATATATATATATATATATATATATATATATATATATATATAATCAAATCAGAGGGCAATTCAAACTAAAAGTCACAAAATGAATAAAAATCAGTTGCTGTAATTTGGTAGAGCATCTCTTAGAGACTACTAATAAGTTCAACACGTGTTCTACAAGTCCTGGCAGGAATCTTACAAAATTAATTCAGGGTTAAAATGATACTTAATTCGCACATAGATATAAATATTTTAGAGTCCTATACTCAAAAATTAAGAAAATTCTGTAGCATGTTACGTGTATCCTTGTCATTGTTAACTGTGTTTCAGACCAATAGAAATATAGTGTTTGTCATAAATGTGTAAAGTTCGTATCCATATATTTTAAATTTTCTAGTAGCCACTCTTAAAAATTTATAAGGGTGAAATATAATTTAATAATGTCTTTAACTGAATATATCCAAAATATTATCATTTAATCAATATAAAACATCAATGAGCTACTTTTTATTCATTTTTATATAAAATATCCTAAAGTCTGGTGTGTATTTTACATTTATCTCAATTTAGACGAACTAGCCACAACTTAAATGTTCATTAGCCACATGTGTCTAATGGGTACTGCATTTGGTAGTAGTGCATGAGCAGACCTTTAATAGAATATTATGTCAAACATCAGACACTCAGACACACACACACAAATTCAGACCTATTTAAGTAAAACTTCAATAATTAAAATGAGTGAAGAATGAAAAATTCCAGTTGAATTTTTTTGATTGACTAATGTTTGGGTTGTTTTGTTTCCATATACATATATATAGAAGTAATTTAGCAAAAATATTTTATAGTTTTAAAGTGAGATTAAGTTTTCTTTTCTTGCAAGAGAAAGTACAGATGCAAGCAGACTAATTTATCTACTATGCAATCCTAGCCCATATAAATTCTTTTTCTCAACTATTCTGTAACACAACATGTTGCTTTAAATACCTCAGAGATTTATCATAGTGGGGAATTGAGTGTTTTGTTGTTTTTATCAATATATTGAGGCTTACTGCATTTATTGATTCTCTCAACCCTATTCTACAAAATTTTGAATGCAGAAACTAAAACTGCAAATAGATCAAACTAAGAGACAATATAGATCAAACCAAGACAGGGGATTGTGTGTTTGTCATAGTATTCAGCAATTACTCATGAGATACAAAATTTCATTCTCTTTTTGGCAGCTTGTATAACGTAGAGATTTTGATCACTTACATAGTAGTATTTGGTAAGGAAAAAATGCCTGGTCTTTCAGATGATACACAACTTTCCTCCAACTCAAACCTTAAATTAGTCTTAAAGTGTAATTTCTCTGACAGTTTCTTCCATCTTTTGCCTAAGCACCCTTCACTACACTATTGTCTGTGTGCATAAAAGTTCTTCAGTTAATAATTTCTTCCCACCCACCCACCCATCCACCTTCTTAAAGTAATAGGAAGACTTTTAAATGATAGACTGTATCTCAAAATAAACTTCAGAAGCAATAATAATAGTTTATATTGTATATTATGATTGCAAATATGTTAAAAGCAATGGTATACATTGCATATAAAAGTACTAAAAGGAACGAAATGTTTTTAAGAATCATTGTGCATGTGTGTGTTAAATGTGTGGTGGTGGTGGTTTCTTTGTTTATTTTGGAGTGTTTTTTTCATTATGCAACTAGAGGCCCAGTGCATGAGAGGGGGTTTTTGCTCAGCCCAGCCTGCACCCTCTCACAATCTGGGACTGCTGGCTCCCAACTGCTCGCCTGCCTGCCAGCCTAATCACCCCCTAACCACTCCCCTGCCAGACTGATCGACACCCAACTGCTCCCCTGCCAGCCCGATTGCCCCCAACTGCCCTCCCCTGCAGGCCTGGTCCCCACCAACTGCCCTCCCCTGCCAGTCCGGTCACCCCCAACTGCCTTCCCCTGCAGGCCTGGTACCCCCAACTCCCCTACCCTGCTGGCCTGGACGCCCCTAACTGCCCTTCCCTGCTGTCCTGATTGCCCACAACTGCCCTCCCCTGCCAGCCACCCTGTGGCAGCCATCTTGTGCCCCCGTGGGGGCGATGATCTTGTGGGAGGGTGTTACAGTCAATTTGCATATTACCTCTTTAATATATAGATAAACATGGCATTATTTTTCAAATCATAAAATAAAGTTTATAAAATAAAGTAAAACAGACATAAATACATAGCATTAGATAAACAGAGAAAACTATTTTGAAACCTCAAAATGTACAAGGGCTTCAAAAGGATTATGTCAATTTATCAATATTTGATTGCATTGTTAAAATACATTAGTAGGCCCTGACTGGTTTGGCTCAGTGGATAGAGCATCGGCCTACAGACTCAAGGGTCCTGGGTTCAATTCCTGTCAAGGGCATGTACCTTGGTTGCGGGCACATCCCCAGTAGGGAGTGTGCAGGAGGTAGCTGATCGATGTTTCTCTCTCATCAATATTTCTAGCTCTCTATCCCTCTCCCTTCCTCTGTGTAAAAAATCAATAAAATATATTAAAAAAATACATTAGTAGAATGAATCAGAAACTGTAAAAAGAAGAATGCCTCTAATACAATCTAATGTTAAAACATAATAGTGCAGATAAACAGATCCCAGAAATTATTTTGCTCCTTATTGCAGAGCTTTTAATATTAAGACTGACATTGTTTTGGGTTAAAATACTTAATTCCTATTTCAAATAGCCTTCCGAGCAGAACTTGTCTTGCTTATTCACATTCATTTGCCCTAGGAAAATGCTGTCTTTCAACTAACATATGTTCTTCTATTTTTCACAGTGATTATGATTAAATTGTAAACGTGAACATAAGAGTATAGCTCATGCTCAAAACTAATCACACAGTAGGGGTAGCTATTGAGGAACAATCTTAATGCTTTTACAGGCATTCATTTATTCAGACAGGCAAGCAAAGTGTTTATATTTTGTCTTTTTCTTTAATTTTATATTAAAATATTTTCAGCATACAGACAGAAACAAAAATTATGATAGATATTTATATTCCCACCATCCAGATTTGAAACTCAACATTTTGCCATTGTTGCTTCTCTATTTTAAAAGAAATAAAACAGTTCATAAACAGTGAAAGCTTCCCAATGGATTTTATTTCCCCTTTTCCTTTTTATCAAAAGGTAATAACTATCCTCAACTGGTTGTATACTCTCCTTATGTATAGTGTCTTTTGTAGTATTTTAAGTTCATAAAAAATAATATTGTTCTGCTTTTTTACTTGTGTAAATGGCATATATAATTTTGTAACTTATTTAATTGCACATTTGGTTTTTTAGTATTATCACAGTTTAGCCACATCTAGCTAATTTATTTTAATCAATCCTATATAATAAAGAGGTAATATTCAAATTAACCCTCATGCCCTCACAAGATGGCTGCCTACAACCAAATGACTGAACAGAAGGCTGTGTGGGGCAACCAGACCAGCAGGGGTTGGAGGGCAGTAAGAAGTGACCAGGCCAGCATGAGAGGCTGTTAGGGGTGACCAGGCTGGTGGCGGGGGGGGGGAGGGAGTGCAGTTGTGGGCAACCAGGCTGATGGAGGGGCAATTGGGAGCAATTAGGCTGGAAGGGGGGGCGATGAGGAGTGTCTAAGCTGGTGGGGGGGAAGTTGGGGGTGACCAGGCTGGCCGGGGGGGCAGTTAGGGGTGACCAGGCAGGCAGGCAGGCAGGTGAGCAATTAGGAACCAGTGGTCCAGGATTGTGAGAGAGATGTCCGACTGCCGGTTTAGGCCCGATCCCCGGCAGGGGGGGCAGTTAGGGGTGACCTGCAGTTGGATATCTCCCGAGGGGTCCTGGATTGGAGAGGGTGCAGGCTGGGCTGAGGGGACTGTCCCTCCATGCATGAATTTCATGCACCGGGCCTCTAGTATTTAATAATTTATGTCTCCATTCTCATATTAGCAAGCATTTAGAATTTTTTCAAGATAAACAATATTGTAGGAACATTACACCATGAGCACCCGTATCCTATATAATAAAAGGGTAATATGCAAATTGACCCTAACGGCAGAATGGTTGGGAACAACCGGTCACTGTGATGAGCACTGACTACCAGTGGGCAGACGCTCAATGCAGGAGCTGCCCCCTGGTAGTCAGTGCACTCCCACAGGGGAGCTCTGCTCAGCCACAAGCTGGGCTGACAGCTGCAAGGGCAGTGGCAGTGTTGGGAGCCTCTCCACTTCTTCGAAAACGCTAAGGATGTCCTACTATGGCTTAGGCCCACTCACCCAGAGGGGGCCTAAGCCACAGTTGGATATCCCCCAAGGGCACTTGAGCTGCCAGAGAGATGTCTGACTGCCAGCTTAGGCCCAGTCCCCTGGGGAGCAGACCTAAGCCAGCAGGTGGACATCCCCTGAGGTGTCCTGGACTGCAAGAGGGCGCAGGCCGGGCTAAGGAAATCCCCTACGCCCAAGTGCATGAATTTTCATGCAGCAGGAATCTAGTCCTATATAATAAAAGGGTAATATGCAAATTGACCCTAACAGCGGAATGACTGCTGGACCAGTCACTATGAGGTGCACTGACCACCTCTCGATCCCTTTCCCCAGCTGGCAGGCTCCAATTGCCTGATGGCAAATGGGGAACTGGAAGTGGATTGTGGGGGATGTGGGCAGTGCCAGGCCAAGGCCCCCAAACTGCTGGTTGCCCCTCACACAGAGGGCAACTCATGGCAGGGGCAGGGCCAGAGAGCGGGCAGGAACAGCCGACCTCTCAGTCCCTTCCCCTGGCCATCAGGCATCGATCACCAATGGAGAATGGGGAGCCGGGGATGGGTGGCAATGGGGGGCAGAGCCAGCTGTGAGAAGCCAGGGAAGATGGCCCTGATCACAGGCCAGGCCTAGGGACCGTATCCATGCATGGATTTTTTGCGCCGCACCTCTAGTATACATATAAGAGAGTTCCACTAAGGTCAACACTTTACAAAAAGAGATTCTAATCACACATGACTATTACTATTTTTCTAGATATCACCAAGTAAAATTCCATAAAAAATGTGTCAATATACACTCCCTCCAGCCATCTATATATTTTTTATAACCTCAAGTGAGCCAGTTGGATATTTGACAGGACTTTCAATAAACTGATGAATTAATTTGGAGAGAGCATAGTTATATTATTTATCTATGTGTACCTTTATATTTATCATATATATATATATATATATATATATATATATATATATATATATATATATACCATTTATGTTTATGAACATGGTACATGTTGGGAGAGACATTTATCCTTGGGTTTATTTCATTCCTACTACAGGTCTTGCTGGGTGTGACTGCTCTCTAGTCATTCCCCAGTGTTGTTTACTAGCTGGAACTTATTTTATTGCACATTGGATTTTTGAGCGTTATCACAGTTAACTCACATCTTCTTGCCTCCTGCACGCCTCCCACTGGGATCAAGTTCCAACCTGAAAAATAAAAACCATCAGCCTGAAAAACAAACACAAACAAAAACCAGCTCAGTTACTGCTTGCTGTGGAAGCAGTGGACTCCCTAAACTCACTGTTTCTCTCCCAAAATCCAGCTCACTGTTTGCATCTCACTGGGTCCATCATCTCACCGGGTTTGGGGGGATGCGGATTATGGTGACTAAAACAAATATAGTAATTCTTTGCTGCTTCCTTAGCTGTGACTGTAAACTTTCTTTGTCTCTAACTCAGAAGTCTTGTGTCTTCTGCAAGAATCTATGAAACAGTAACAGGACAGTCTTTTAGCTTTTAATTAGGGTAAAATAAAACCTCACAGCCAACAGTGTACATTTTATTTATTGAAAACTGTTTTTGTAAGCCACAATACAGATTTATAATCTTTTGTATAAAGAGCTTACATTTTCTCTGGGAAGAATGGAAAGAAGGTGGAAGGAAGGAAGGAAGGAAGGAAGGAAGGAAGGAAGGAAGGAAGGAAGGAAGGAAGGAAGGAAGGGAGGGAGGAGGGAGGGAGGAAGGAAGGAAGGAAGGAAGGAATAAACAAAGGAAGGAAGGAAAAGAAGGAGGGAGGGAGGGAAGGAAGGAAAGAAGGGAAAATGGGATGGAGGGAGGGAGAAAAAATGTGACACAGTATTGACCAAACAAACAAATAAAAAGACCAACAGTTCTAATCAGATTTGGGATTATAGTATACTGAACTGCCACCATGGTGCTATACCACTCAACCTATGAGTTACCCTGCTTTGTGAAAATACAAACTTGTCTCCTTAGCCCCTTTTATTGAAGTTATTTGGTTGCAGCTGTTTTTCTTACCATTACTCAAGAGTATATAGTCTGTATTAATATTACCATAATTCATATGTTGGCATTTGGAATGTAATACGCATGTATCTTTTACATATTCATTTAAGATTATCAGTTGGCATAATACAGAATTCTGTGTGTTTCCTCATAAAATAAATACAACTGACAGACTGATTATCCTAGCTGCAAGCATATTTTAAGATGTTCACAGCAATTACTCTCACTATTTAAGATTATAATCATAATAATCACTTTCATTTGTATAATGTTTTATATTTTCCAAAACCATTTTCATACATTATTTAATCTGATCTCATAACAGGAGTAGATCTGCATAATCAACATAAAGAGTATACATTTCACAAGATAAATTGATTATATATACTTTTACACATAAGATTACAATAACTTATCATTATGCAAAAATAAAAAGGCAAAAGACACATTTGCTTGTTATTTTACCTATATCAAGCATTCATCCAAATCATTTATGTTAACTTTGATCAAGAGCCATCTGTTTTCAAAGTGCTTTGATCTGTTACAAAGCAAGCTGCCCATGGGTTATTAAGAGACTGACAGAAGAGGGTAAATTATCCTTTCTTTTTAGATTTTGAATTAGATAGTTTTGCTTAGCCAAACTGTCTAAGGGCTGGGAACATTACCATTCTCAATTTAATTTATAAATGTGGTCGTGAGTTTTTTTTTCCTTCTTCCTAACCCATTTGTAATATTGCTTACTGCACTCCAGGTCTAAAACGTTTCCACGCTCAATCATGTTAAAGTGTAAAATTGTCCCTCAATTTGAAGATCACTGGATGGTCTGTGCCTTTGAGAATAATTAATATCTGGAGACCCAATTTAGTTCTTTTTGTTCTAATGTTCAACAAAGACCCTCATTCATCAAAGTGTATTTCCCATGTGTCACATTGTCATCCGGAAAGTAGGTCACAGGAAGAACAGTATTGGCTTTTAAGGTCTCCTATTCAAAGATGCTGTTCCAGTGAAAATGGATGTTCCCAAAGCAATGACATCGAAAGGTCATTGTGGGGACAACCATAATCACCGAATAATGATGACAGAAGTTCAGGTAATGTCTCAAAGTGGTAGAAAAAACTGTTTTCAACCAAATAATATACTATTATTAGCCTAGGAATATATTTATGTATGCATAGTAACCTTCAAATAGCCCAATCAGCACAAAAAATAATACTACAATTTATCTATAACTAGAGGCCAGGTGCACAAAATTTGTGCACTGAGGGAGGGAGGGGGGTCTCTCAGCCCATCCTGTGCCCTCTCGCAGCCCGAGACTGCCCACTTAGGCAGCAGTCAAATATCCCTCTCACAGTTCGGGGCTCTCACAGTCTGGGACCCCTCACTCCTTACTGCCTGCCTGTAGTGGAGGCGGGGAAGACTTCTGCCACTGCCACTGTGCTCGCTGGCCGTGAGCCTGGCTTCTGGCTGAGCAATGCTCCCTTTGTGGGAGTGTACTGACTACCAGGGGGCAGCTCCTGCATTGAGTGTCTGCCCCCTGGTGGTCAGTGTGCATCATAGTGACCGGTTGTTCCATTGTTCAGTCAATTTGCATATTAGGGTTTTATTATATAGAATAATAAAAGGGTAATATACTAATTAGACCAAACATCATTCCAGATGTCCTTCCAAATGAAGCTGAGGCCAGAGGGAAGCCCAGGTCCCAGATGCCAGAGAGAAACTAGTACCAGCAGCCCAGGGAAGGAAGGCCTAGTCTTGCATGAATTTCATGCATCAGGCCTCTAGTATGACTATAATGTCTATTAAGATTTTAATTTATGATCATGTTTTGAATAATATAGATAAAGCCATGGAATTACACAGTCAGATCAATTAATGAAGATCTGTCTGTAGAGAAAGATGTTGCAAACAAAGATAATTTTGAAATCAGCAATTTTACATTACAGGCGAAAGAAATATTAAAAGATATGAATGAACAATAAAAAGAAGGAAGAAAGGGAGTTGAAAAGCTTAATTCATATATACTTTTTCAAATGGCAATTAAAGCAATATATAATATATGATATCTAAAATATATTTGCTTTGGCATAACCTAAATTTTATAGCATTACTAGTTAACTTCTACTATTAATAAGTATATTCAGTGCATTTTTTGTTCATCATAAGTGTCCCCATCCTTCATGTACTTCAAAAGCTTTCATCCCTGATGAAGAACAACCATTCTTGGAAAAGTAATGCTGCAACACTATCACTAGGCAGGCAAGAGTTTTGAATTTTATGCAGATAAAAGAAGTATATTACATTTTTTAAATTAATTTCAGTATTCTAGATTGTTGTCATTTAATTTATTTATATGAAAAACTATTGAGTGCTTATTATACTCCTGAGTATCATTCACTTTAAGTATATAGGAAGAAGGAACAAATTCAGAGTTTAAGGAGATTGAAATCCAGGGGGGGAAACAAATGTAGAAATAGATTAATTCAAGTTGATAGATATTAAACCTGAAAAATTATAGGTTATTTTTGAGGACCCAGAGAGTTTCCCCCCCAATGTATTTCAAGTGTGGTCATTAATATGACATTTTTCAATATGGATCTATTGTCTTAAAGATCAAGGTTGCCCTGACCAGTTTGGCTCAGTGGATAGAGCGTCAGCCTGTGGCCTGAAGGGTCCCAGGTTCGATTCCAGTCAAGGGCATGTACCTTGGTTGCAGGCACATCCCCAGTAGGGGGTGTGCAAGAGGCAGCTGATCGATGATTCTCTCTCATCAATGTTTCTAACTCTCTATTCCTCTCCCTTCCTTTCTGTAAAAAAATCAATAATATATATATATATATATATATATATATATATATATATATATATATATAAAGATCAAGGTAACTATTATAAGAACTCAGAACTTTTTAGTTTAAAAAGTTCTATTTTCCAACAAGAGAGAGAAATTCCACTGAAATCCAGAGTTATATTTAGAAGATTGTACTAAGTATATTAGTCTAAATTTTCCACAGAAACAGAAGCGGGGAAGGGGGACAGGGGGAAGAAATCAACCAAATAACTTACATGCATGTATGCATAACACATGAACATAGACAATAGTGGGGTGAAGGCTTAAGGAGGGGACAAGAGTGGGGACAAGAGGGGGGTTAGTGGGGAAAAGGGGGGACATTTATAATACTTTAAACAATAAAGATAAATTTTAAAAAAAGAAACCAAACCAATAGGATGTGTATGATAGATAGATGATAGATAATTTTAAGGATTTGGCTCATTTGATTGTAGGGGCTTGGCAGGAAAAAGCTAAGATTACAGTTCTAGTCCAAAGGCAGATATCTTTTCCTAGGGAGACAGTGGAGAGTGGCTACAGCATTTGGACAGGATCCAGCCTCGGACTGATGAGAGGGCATGGTCCTCTTGTGGCAAAGCCACATACACTTGTGGCAAAGCCTTCACAGCACAATTATAGCCAAAGACTATGGTTTTATGTAAGGTTGACCTTATAGTCCGACCTTGTAGTCCTAGGTAGCTGAGAGATGTGGACTGCGGGAGGTGCAGCAAGTGCTGCCAAAACAAAGCTTGATAGAGTTCAGAGGATTGCAATAGCAGGAAATAAGTGATTTAAAACTCACAAGAACATTGTAAATATCTTGACAACTCCCTTGTTTTGTTTTCTGTGATCTGACTATAAAATAAAGATTTGGCTTACAGGCGGGTTCACTTTGTCCTCATCCAGGTGCAGAGATCCACCTGGCCCCAACTATATTCTCTTGTCTGTTTTCTTTAATCCTTCATGGCCCCTCTTCAGGTTCACCACTGACCATGCTGGACGCTGTTCAGGAGACACTGCTCTTTTAAGACCTTCAACTAATTGAATGAGGCTCACCCACAGTATGGAGAGTAATAAGCTTTACTTAAAGTCTATTGACTTAAATATTAATTACACCTAAAAATTGCTGTTCCAGAAACTTCTATGTTGAGATTTGACCAAACATCGGAAATCATGACCCAACCAGGTTGACACAAAATTAACCATTGTAGTAGCTTAAATTTACTATCAATATTTATCATGTTAGAGCTAATATTTTCATGTGGAGGGATTTTGGCTAGAGTAGCAGATCTGTTGTCTCTCTCTAATATTTACACCTCACAGAAAACAAGTAAGAATCTGATTGCCAATGGCAGAGGTGTATCTGTTCTTGTCACTAATGGAATTAACCCAAAGAAAATCTGAAAATACTATAGACTCATTCTCTCTCTTTTTGGCATCTCAGATATGAGGCAATTCTTGCCTAGTATTATGGGCAGGCTCGTCTAGGATTTAGACTGAGGAGAGATGCATGTTCTTTTTACTGCAGGTATAAAGACGTGCTTTCCAATGGATGTATCCAATTGGCTGACATTTTGAATTTTATTTGCCTCCTAGAAATTGCTATTTGAATGGTTCTAAATTCAGAATAGGGGGGAAATGGTATACTTACTAGTATCAGTGTTCTAAAACCATAGCAGTTTGATCTTTGTCCAGGAAATCGAGAAATAAACAGATTGGTACTCAGTGACCAAAATAACAAGTGGACATCAAAGTTTATGGGAAGCCATGGGGATTGCTTTAAGTTTCCACCTTAATCAGTGTAACTAATTTAGGTAAAAGCCTAAATGGGATTGTCCTCTGTGGAGCATTGCAGTTTATGGATACTTTGTCTACTAGTGAGTGACTATCATTACAGACCCAGGGCCATTTGTTATGTAATAGGAATTGGCTTGAGTATGAATAGTCTTAATAAGGGTATAAGGGGTGGATGTCTTCAACTGACCTTCACCTGACTCTTGTACACATCAAAATAGGCAACCATGAGGCCAATGTTAGGTTGTACAGAATAGAAAGCATTGAAGTCCTAGTAAAACAATGCTCCTATAGAGCCTTCTAGGCATTTGTGGATGGATTAATATTTGGCTACTTTTATTGTATTTCTCAGTCAGGCCTCTAGGCCTGGCCCTTAACTTGCAGGAGCTATGAAATTACAGAGCAAGGTGGCTGCGTGCCAAGCTTAGTCAATCGGCACTGGATCAGCTGTCTGAATTCTGCTCATTGAATGTTGTTTGGAGCTGCAGCTGGGATCAGTAGAAAGCACTGAGGAAAAGCTAACATCTTTGAATGAGGTGTCTCATCCATAGGCTGAGGAGTCACCCTGTTGGCTCCATCTGTATAAAGTATAAGAGTGTTGACAACTCCAGGGACCTAGCCTATGGCTTCATGCAGAGATCGGAGAATAAATTTACTAGCGAGCATATTAAAGGAAGTGGGGATATCCTATATAATAAAAGGTTAATATGCAAATTGATGAAATGAAGCACACTACCACCAGAGGGCAGACGCTCAACACAGGAGCTGCCCCCTGGTGGTCAGTGTGCTCCCATAGGGGGAGTGCTGCTCAGCCAGACGCCAGGCTCACAGCTGGCGAGCGCAGAGGCAATGGCAGGAGCCTCTCCTGCTTTCACAGCAGCACTAAGGATGTCTGACTGGTGTTTTAGGCCCACTTCCCAAAGGCTCCCAGAGAGCAAAAGGGTGCAGGCTGGGTTGAGGGACCCCTCCCCACCCGTGAGTGCATGAATTTAGTGTACCGGGCCTCTAGTTATTACATAAAGTTGTGTCTTCATTTTTTTTGTATTTTGCTCATATATGTAAACAGTAATTTAAAAAACTATGTATTTCTTAAAATTATTAATTAATCATTATAATTTAATCATAGGTTAAAATAATTATGAAGACTATGATTTCAAGTGTAGCTATTATTATTTTAAAATAAAATAACTGCTTAATAGAACAAATAAAATAACTGCTTAAATAAAACTCTAGGTACTCTAAGTATCATAGTATCATAGTAACTTAATACCTGTTGTCTTTAAAAAGTAAAATAAATAAGCTTATTTTTTAACAATAAATATTTTATATCATTTATTTTTTCCTTGATCTTATATTTCCATTCTACATTCCTCATATAATTTTTTTATTATATTATATTTTCATGCTTGAAAGACTTTTGTTGATCGCTCATTACATATCCCAGCAACAAAAGATATACATATAATTTAAAATTTAAAAATATTTAAATTTGTATTTACCATAGGGCTCTAAGTTAAAAATGTTAAATTAAATTATAACTATAATTATTCTTAATTTCAATCACTAAAAGCAATAGAAATATATTATAAAATTTGGCAGTAACTCTTTGAATCTTGTTAAGAATTATTGTGAAAGTTAGGGAATGGCCATTCTTTCATACTGCCTCAGGGATGTAAGGGAAAGCGTGGTTTTGGCGCATTCTGTGAAGAAACTGATTTGAATTTTTGGGCTACATGTTAAATAAAAATTAGATATTAAACTAGCACCCTCAGTTTTATTTGAATGTTCTTTTGTCAACATTCTGAAGCGAAGAATTTGTTAATTGTCACTGTGTTTGTTGGGTAAATATTGGTGCACAACTGTGTTTACTTCTAGCATTCAACTTTAATATGTAGCTAAATAAGAACCATGCTAAAAGAAATAAGGATCAACTCCAAAATAATTTAATTAAAACATCATAGCATCATGGAATTTACCAGGGAAGGCACAGTAAATAAGTGAAAGGTTGTTATGCAGATTTAAGTCATTGCCTTCTGCATTAATAAGAATTTCTAAAGATAAAGTCATTTCCCTCTTCTTGGTACAAGGAGGTTGATACCTTCACAAATAGAGATTTCCCTTACAAATGTAAATGCCTTTTACAAAAAGTAACTTCTACATGGTTTGCAGAGTTTCACTTGTCTGCTGTTTCTTAAAATTATCCAGCCTAAAATAACCCTTATGCCAAAGAGACATATTTTGGGGTGACAAATACTGCTCTCCACAGTACCTAGGCTACAAAGCTCTTTAGTTTATTACTGTATTGAATGCTGCAGACAATTGTAACACAATGGTATTTGTATAATGCATTATAACCAAGTGAAAGCTCATACCACTAGCCATAAGCCTGGCACTAAGTCAAGTGACAAGGTGTGGGGGCAATGAAAAACAAATGTATTTAGAAAGCAAACAAGCTATGAAAACAGGGGACTTGTTTCCTAAAGAACCATCTTGAGAAAATACAAAATTCAGGCTTATTTTGTGTCAGGGGAAGGGATGACTAGAGACATCTGGACACTAGCAAGGGCCTGAGGAGGAGGGTGCAACTGCTTTGCTTTTGGTCAACAAATTCCAGTTGTTATGGTCCCCATAAAGCTATGCTATAAATTTTTTGATAAATAATAATTATTTTTGCACATACTTTTCCTTATCTCCTTAGACAAGTAGTTTAGAGCAGAGTAATTCCTAGGATATAAGTCAGATTCCTTTTATGATTAACATATCTATGTTCACAAGTAAGCAGAATTTGCTAACCAACATGCTATAGGAACTGGCCAGTCTTAAACAAGATGAAGTCAGAAGGACTGATTCTTTTATTCTATTATACTGTGATGTTATAATGGTTATAAGATTATTAGACAATAGGAATTTTAATCATAATTTTATGGGACCAGCCTCATATAATGTGGTCCATCTTTGACCCAACCATTATACTTATTTAGCTCATAACTGTGTAAAGATTGTTGATATGGAGTATAACAAATCTTCTCTGATTGAGAAAGGAAGTAGTTTAATGAAATTATTGCATACTCAAACATGAATAAAGCAATTACATGGACCTGTATTTGGAAATTCTGATCTCTATCAAGCAGATTTCTTCAGGAATTCAAATGGTAATTAAATTACTTACCATTTGTACTGTGAATATATTTCAGTACAACTCTCAGAATAGAAGCAATGGAAATTATAAAAATATCAGGGTAAAAAAAGATTAAGATAGAGATTTTCTTTTGAAAATAGTTATCATCTTACAGAACGAGCCAGGAGTGAGGTAAGGAATATAAAAGATGTGCTTGTATCTAATTGCTGGTAAGGTGTGATAAGAAAAGAGGGAAAGGTATTTTAGTTATTATTATGATGAAATAAAGAATGAAAATTGGTGTTATAAAACAGAAAAAAAAAGCAAGATCTCAAAAAGAATACTGAAATGAGTAAGTAAATTCCAGGGAAACAGAAAAATAGATCTAATGGGCAAATAAACATTAAGAGATTTTGAATATGTTGGATAGGAAGGAAGGCGTATGAAGTAAATCCAGGTAACTGTAGTTGCCAAATTATAAATGTCTCTACTTTGTAAGAAAGTTAGAGTGTCTCAGTGGGCTCACTCAGAGAGAAGACACAATATATAAAGGTAAATTTCTCCGACCCGACCCCACTCCCCACCACAAGGAAACATTAAATAAGGCAGACATTATGTCATAAATAGTCTCTTGATGAGATATGTATTCCCCACTGAGTTTCAGTTTATAAGTCAGGATCTGTGGACCATTGTGATAGGCAGATGAGTGAGACTGCACCCTAGAAAGCTGCTGTGGCTTTATCCCTCCCACAGGCTCTCCTGTGGTTTTCATTAGGATGAGCCTCAGTTGTCTGGTTGGCATAGAGTGTTGAGGCCTGGAAAGATCATTTTTGCCCAGGACAAGACTCTAGCAACTGGGGAGTCGTTTCTAAAATTTATGATGGGAGACTGTACTATACATATGTGTATTCAATTACAAGTTAATACTAACAATACACAAACATTTAAATATTAATGAATTTGCATTAGATTAATTCAAATTTTGAATGTGCTGAGGAAGCCTTACATAATGTACTTAAACACAATCCAGCTGGTTGCTGATGAAAGAACACCAAATCTACCCAGGATTAAAGAAAGAAAGAGAGAAAGAAAGAGAAAAGGCTGCTTTGGCTAAAACATTTTTTCAGACTTCAATTTTTTATTTATTTGTATAATTACTTTGGACCTTGATTACATTTTACTTTCACTTACAAAGAGAAAAGTTTGCATTTTTAATTTCTTCAGATTTTAACTTAAATCATGGGCATCTCTATGTTGACCTTTGTGTTGCATAACCCCGACAAGTTCTGTTGGACAAGGTACCTGGATACAATTAGAGATTAGAGTTAAAATAGAATATTTTAGTACTAGAGTTATTATATTCATACTATTTTATGACTTATTTTAGAACATTAAATTACCAAATAGAAGAAGCAGTACAATACTAGGTATCGTGGAAAAGCTGGTTGAATTGCTAATCTTTCCACATTCTTTATTGACTACTAGCCTAATTGTTAAGCTGGATCAGAGACAGGAAACTAAAAAGTCCATATTGGGTGTGGGTGTGAGGGAGAGAGTTACTCATCACTGCTCTTGCATGGAAGAAACATTTCCATCTGCATTGTGCCCTGCTCGCTTCTCCCCGGGAGGAATGTGTTAGCTGGTGAATGATCCTGGCAGAAGGAACTTAGTTTCTCTACACAGTCTTTCCACATTTGCCTTCTTGAGAAGACATTCGTTGGGCAGGATGTGGTTGTCCAACTGGGTAGATAAATATGCTGAATTTAGAAGTGTTGGCCAACTTCCCTGTTGACCTCCCAAATCATGTTCTTCAATTAACTTCATTAGCAGTAAATATATCTATAAGTCTGATCTCCAAATGTTTTATCCATGTGTACAGTTCAATTGGTTGTGAACTCAGGAGAGTGAGAGTGAAGGCATTAATTCTTTTCATGATGAATTATGGGGGTTCATGTCAAGTAATGGGGCTCACTACTTTCGCTATACCTTAAAGGTCTCACTGTTTCCACCTCAGCTCCATTATTATTCTTTAATTTTGTCAAGATGACAGAGAGTTGTCAGTGCAAAATTCAATGTTTTCTGCCCAGAGATATCAAAGCCAAACATAAGTAATCCTATACAATAAAAGGGTAATATGCAAATTGACCCTAATGGCAGAATGACCAGAATGACCGCTGGACTGGTCACTATGAGGCGCACTGACCACCTCTTGGTCCCTTTCCCCTGCCAGCAGGGTCTGATTGCCTCATGGCTACCCGCAGCAGTGGTGGGGCCAGTGAGTGGGCGGGAACAGCCAACCTCTCAGTCCCTTCCCCCAGCTATCAGGCACGGATCACCCGATGGTGACCAGGGAACTGGGAGAGGGTGGTGCCAGGGGGTGAGGCTGGCTGTGGGAAGCTGGGAGAGATGGCCCTGATCACAGGCCAGGCTTAGGGACGATACCCACGCACAAATTTTGTGTGCCGGGCCTCTAGTAATAGGATAAAAAGAGAGAGATGAGTTTCCAATATAGAGGAATCTATGAGGAATATTAAAAATATATTGGCAAAAGAGATAATTTTGTTTAAATTATGAAAAACTAGTAATTAGTTGATTTTCAAAAGGTAGTATTTCTTTCTCTAAATTCACCTTACTTCAAAGTAATCAGCAAGTAGAAAAATATTTTTTAATATATTTTTTATTGATTAAGATATTACATATGTGTCCTTATCCCCACGTTACCCCCTACAACCCCCCAACCCCCGCTCATGCCCTCACCCCCCCCCCCCCGTTGTCCGTGTCCATTGGTTAGGCCTATATGCTTGCATATAATCCTTTGGTTGATCTTTCCCCCTTACCTCCACCCTCCCCTACCTTCCCTCCAAGGCCCGACAGTCCAATCAATGCCTCTTCATCTCTGGATCAGTCCTTGTTCATCAGTTTATTTGTTGATTATATTCCACAAATGAGTGAGATCATGTGGTATTTATCCTTCTCTGACTGGCTTATTTCACTTAGCATAATGCTCTCCAGTTCCATCCATGCTGTGGCAAATGGTAAGAGTTCCTTTTTCTTCTTCCTCTTCTTAAAGAATACCTTTCAGCATTTCATATAATGCTGGTTTGGTGGTGATGAACTCCTTTAGCTTTTTCTTCTCTGTGAAGCTCTTTATCTGACCTTCTATTCTGAATGATAGCTTTGTTGGATAAAGTAATCTTGGTTGTAGGTTCTTACTATTCATCACTTTGAATATTTCTTGCCACTCTATTCTGGTCTGCATGGTTGCTGTTGAGAAATCAGCTGACAGTCGTATGGGTACTCTCTTGTAGGTAACTGACTTTTTTTCTTTTGCTGCTTTTAAGATTCTCTCTTTGTCTTTTGCTCTTGGCATTTTAATTATGACGTGTCTTGGTGTGGTCCTCTTTGGATTCATTTTGCTTGGGATTCTCTGCACTTCCTGGACTTGTAAGTCTATTTCTTTCACCAGGTAGGGGAAGTTTTCTGACATTATTTCTTCAAATAGGTTTTCAATATCTTGCCCTCTCTCTTCTTCTGGCACCCTTATAATTCGGATGTTGGTACGCTTGAAGTTGTCCCAGAGGCTCCTTACACTATCTTCATATTTTTGGATTATTTTTTTCTTTTTGCTTCTACGGTTGGGTATTTTTTGTTTCTTTGTATTTCAAATCTTTGACTTGATTCTTGGGATCCTCTTGTCTGCTGTTGGAGCTCTGTATATTATTCTTTATTTCAGTCAGTGTATGCTTAATTTCTAGTTGGTCTTTTTTCATATCCTCCAGGGTCTCACTAAATTTATCGGTGGTTTCCATAAAATTCTTGAAAAACCTTATAAACGTGGTTTTGAACTCTATATCCAGTCATTTTCTTTCCTCCATTTATGTCATTTGTGACCTGTTTCTTTGTCTCCGCATTTTTTATGCTTCCCTGTGTTGGTAGAGTGGTTTTGTGTGCTAGGTGTCCTATAGGGCTCAGCCTCCACAGTTACCTGAGGTGGACACTCTTGGTGCACCACCTTGTGGGCTTTGTGCACAGTCTTGTTGTAGTTATGCCTTGACTGTTGTAGGTATCACTGGGAGGAATTTACCTCCAGGCCAATTGGCAGTGAGAATCAGCTGTGTCTACTGTGGGAGAACTTCTGTGCTGAAGACACCCTTCTGGGGCAAGACTTGCTTCAGTGGGGCTCACTGAGTCTTCCCCCTGAGTGTGTCCCTTATGGATCTGAGTAGGTGTAATCTGGATGGTCCCACTCTGACCACTGGGTACACTGGCTCTTGGATCTAAGGAGGTGCTAATTTAGTCTCTTCCTGAGGTTACCCAGCAGGAGCTACGAAAAGATCTTCAGATTCCCCTTCCTTTTTTGGAGTTTGGAGGTGCCCAGATGAGGCCCAGTTGTGAAGCAATGCAAGCTGCTGTGGGGCCTTAGGCCTTCTCTTGGAAGTTCTGGGTCTGTCTGGACCAGCTATAATTTGTTAGGTAATTTTCAGGTTGCAAAGGGCCAGGGCATTCATATGCAAAAGCCTCTGCCACAGCCTGGGTGGGGCGGGGTCTCAAGGAATCAACAGGGCATAGCAAGCAGCTATGGTAGATCCTGAGCCCTGCCCTAAGGGGCCACAGGTCTCAGTGTCCCGGTAATTTAATTGCTGCAAGCACCTCTGAGAGAAAGCTGCCCTCGAGTTCCGAGTTCTGCCCGCTGCCAGACAGTCCAGTTTCTCCCCGTATGAGTCCTGGCTCCCCAGAGACTTCCCGGAACTGGAGTTCAGAGCAGTTGGGAGCTTGTGACTCCCTTCTGATTCAAAAAGATAGCCGCGTCCTCAGGTACCAGCCCCTTTCCTCGTGCGCTCGAACCTCTGTACCTTTGCACTTTACTTCCGCAGCTCCTGACTCTCAGTGTGCTTTTCCCTTTCCTTCTAGTTGTAGAATTTCCACTCAGCCAGCCTCCCTGTAGTTCTGGATGATATCTGTTTTGTCTTTTTGTTGTATTTGTGAAGTTGTTGTAGGAGGCAGCAAGTTCGGTGTTTACCTATGCTGCCATCTTGGTTTCTCTTCCGAAAAATATTTTTTGACAAATGAAACTCTATTTAAATTTTAAAACTGCTAATTTGCAAGCTTCACCTGATTTCTGTCAAAAAGAAAATAATCACAACAGTTTGACCTTGTTAGATTTGTTTTTAAATCCAAACAGATGAAAATAAATCACATAACATTGGAAATCTATAGTAATAAAAGGGTAATATGCTAATTAGACTGGGTGGGCCAGATATCTTCTGGTTTCCCAGCCTTCCTTCAGGGCAAAGCCACAGTGGCGGGGGCCGAGGCTGAGGCAGGGGGGAGCAGGGGCAGTTAAGGGCAGTTAGAATGCTCTCCAGTTCCATACATGCTGTTGCAAATGGTAAGAATTCCTCCCATTGCCCCCCCCCACCTCCTCACTCATGCCCTCACCCCCCTGGTGTCTGTGTCCATTGGGTAGGCTTATATGCATGCATACAAATCCTTTGGTTGATCTTTTCCCCTTACCCCCGCCCACCCCTCCCTTCCCTCTGAGGTTTGATAGTCTAATCAATGCTTCTCTGTCTCTGGATCTGTTTTTGTTCATCAGTTTATGTTGTTCATTATATTCCACAAATGAGTGAGATCATATGATATTTATCTTTCTCCAACTGGCTTATTTCACTTAGTATAATGCTCTCCAGTTCCATCCATGCTGTTGCAAATGGTAAGAACTCCTTTTTTTTTAACCTCAGTGTAGTATTCCACTGTGTAGATGTACCACAGTTTTTTAATCCACTCATCTGCTGATGGGCACTTAGGTTGTTCCCAAATCTTAGTTATGGTAAATTGTGCTACTATGAACATAGGGGTGCATATATCCTTTCTGAGATGTAGTACTTTTAATTTAATTATGCTAGATAGATTAACCGTTGCATCAGTTAGGATGATTTTGGCTGCAACAAAAATAAAACGATGGGAAAGGGCTTAAAATTAAGAACACATATGATCTCATATAACAAAAAATAAACAAATAAAGATTGAATAGTCCCTACACTAGACCTCTCAATAGTATCATCAAGGCCCCAGCTCCCTTTGTGTCTATGCTCAGGCCTTTACAGTGAGTGGCTTATCTTCTTAAGTTCATTCCCGTTTTTATACAAAGGCAGCTTCCATATCTCCAGGTGTCACATGCAAATAGGAGACGATACCCAGATCCAGCAGTCTTTCTCTCTATGCATTAAAAAACAACAATAACAAGAATGTTCTTCACAAGTTCTCAGTGGAGCTCTTCTCATTACTTATTGGCCAGAATTAAATTTCTTGGACACTTTTAAGCCAGTAATGAAAAAGAAAATGAATTATTTGGGGTGATATTTAACTACTTAAGTAGTATAGCATGGTTCTCTTTCGGTTAGAACAGAACATTACTAATTAGAATGGGCAACAGTCATCAACGTGTATGTATGAATATTCAGGTGTCTGCTATCTGAATAGCACTGGAATTACTATTATCGGCTTAGCCTAGTGGTTCTTAAATTGTGTTCCCTGAACCAGCAGCATCAGTAACTTTTTGAGAACTTGTTAAAAATGGGAGTTCTCAGGTCCTATCTCAGACCAACTGAATACCTGAGAATTAGGTGTGTTTTAGACCCAGGTATTATAAAGCCAGAACTGATGTTCTAATAGGAAAGCAGAAAAGCACACAATGAGGGAACAAATATTGGATGGAAAACCATCAGTATTTTTGTCTTACCACCCTCTACTTTTTACCTTTTTCTATCTATCTATCTATCTATCTATCTATCTATCTATCTATCTATCTATCTATCATCTATCTATCTATCTATCTATCTATCTATCTATCTATCTATCTATCTATCTATCTATCATCTATCTATCATCTATATAATCTATCTATACATATAGTATTGTATTATTGTATTTATAATATATACTATATGTTTGATTATCTATACTAATAAAAGGATAATATGCCAATAAGACTGGGAGAGCTTCCAGGAGACCTTCTGGACGTTCTTCTGGACAAAGCCATGGTTGCGGGGCCGAGGTAGAGGCAGTTAGGGGCCAAGAGGGGAGAGCTGTTGTGGGTGATCAGGTCAGGATGGGACGGAAGTTGTGGGTGATCAGGCTGGTGAGGGGTGGGCAGTTGGGGGTGAGCAAGCCAGCAGGGGGGGCCAGTTGGGGGCAAGCAGGCCATCAGTGGGGGTCAGTTGAGAGCGATCAGGCCAGCGGGAAAGGCAGTTTAGGGCAAGCAGGTCAGAGGGGAGGGCAGGTGGGGGCGAGCTGGCTGGCAGCGGGGGCAGTTGGTGCTGATCAAGCTGATGGGGGGGGGGCAGTTGGCAG
Organism: Myotis myotis; assembly: GCF_014108235.1. Taxonomy (NCBI): domain Eukaryota; kingdom Metazoa; phylum Chordata; class Mammalia; order Chiroptera; family Vespertilionidae; genus Myotis; species Myotis myotis. The sequence continues at coordinate 70,194,242 of NW_023416390.1, read as the reverse complement.
TGATCAGGCTGACGGGGGAGGCACTTGGGGGCAAGCAGGCCAGTAGGCAGAGTGGCTAGGGGCAATCAGGTAGGCAGACAGGTGAGCGATTATGAGCCAGCAGTCCCAGATTACGAGAGGGATGTCTGACCGCCGGTTTAGGCCCAATCCCACAGACATTGGGCCTAAACCAGCAATCAGACATCCCTCAAGGGTTCCCAGATTGGAGAGGATGCAGGCCAGGCTGAGGGACAGCCCCCATGCATGAATTTCATGCACAGGGCCACTAGTATATATATTAATTCTCTTGCATTATTTTCTTAAACCAGTTTAAAAGACATCTTCAGTGTACATGAGCGGGAGGGCATCTTATGGTGAAGGAATCTCATAGGTCCAAAATTATTTGATTCTTAGGCCCCAAGGCTGCTTCTTTGAAGAGAATCATTGCCTCATCAATGATTTCTTACAGAATGGCACAATATTAATAGTCTTGATATAGAATCCTATCTAATAAAAGAGAAACATGGTAATTGGCGTACGACCGCTACTCTTCCCATTGGCTAATCAGCGAGATATGCAAATTAACTGCCAGCCAAGATGGCGGCTGGCAGCCAGGCAGCTTGAAACTAACATGAGGCTTGCTTGCTTCAGTGACGGAGGACTCCAACGTTCCCCGCCTGCCGCTGCAGCTCTCTGAGCCTGCAGTTTCAAACATTGTAACAAATATAGACGCTAAACAAAACCCCAGAAACCAGCTTTCAGCCGGCTGGGATCTCAGAGCTGGAGTTGATACAGAGTTTCGATTATAGAACCAAAACAAACCAGATACCTGCTTTCAGGAGCAGAGGCCTAAGAGCTGGAGCCTCAGAGCTAAAGCTGGCCCAGAATAAAAAAAAAAAGAAAAAAAGGAGCAGTTGGGAGCTTCAGTCCCAGCCTGAAAACAGCCCTTAGCCCCTCACCCAGACTGGCCAGGCACCCCAGTGGGGACCCTCACCCTGATCCAGGACATCCTTCAGGGCAAACCAGCCAGCCCCCACCCATGCACCAGGCCTCTATTCTATATAGTAAAAGGGTAATATGCCTCCTAGCACCGGGAACAGCAGAGCTGCGAGGCCTCCCGGCACCGGGATCAGCATGACAGGGCGCAGCGCCCAAACCCCCTGATTGCCCTGCAGCTCTGTGTGTGACAGGGGGCGGGGCCACAACCTCCCTATCGGCCCTGCTCTGTTTGTGACAGGTGAAGGTGCCCCAACCCCCTGATTGGCCCTGCTCTGTGCCTGATAGGGGGGAGCTCCCCAAACCCCTGATCACCCTGCAGCTCTGTGTGTGACAGGGTGCTGCGCCCCAACCCCCTCACCCCACGGGCCCTGCTCTGTGTGTGACGGGGTAGAGCCATAACCTCCCCATCGGCCCTGCCTTGAGTGTGACAGTGGTGGCGCCCCAACCCCCTGATCCGCCCTGCTCTGTGTGTGACAGGGGGTGGCGCACCAACTCCCCTATCGGCCCTACTCTGTGAGTGACAGGGGGGAGCTCCCCAACCTCCTGATTGACCCTGCTCTGTGCATGACAGGGGGGAGCTCCCCAACCCCCTGATTGGCCTTGCTCTGTGCGTGACAGGGGGTGGCGCCGCAACTTCCCCATCGACCCTGCCTTGAGTGTGACAGAGGGCGGTGCCCCAACCCCCCAATCGGCCCTACCCTGAGTGTGACTGAGGGTGGCATCGCAACCTCCCGATCCGCCCTGCTCTGTGCATGACATGGGGCAGCACCCCAATTCCCTAATCGGCCCTGCTCTGAGCCTGACCAGGGGCTGCACCTAGGGATTAGGCCTGCCCTCTGCCACCCGGGAGCAGGCCTAAACCAGCAGGTCGTTATCTCCTCAGGGGTCCCAGACTGAGAGAGGGTACAGGTTGGGCTGAGGGACCCCCCCTCCCCCCCCGAGTGCACAAATTTTTGTGCACCGGGCCTCTAGTTATTTAATATTGAGCACAGATAAAAAATAATATTTTACTAATCTATAATCCTATCAGTGATTTCTGTTACCTTTTATAAACCCACAGGAGGGAGTCACCTTTCTCTTCAGAGACAGAGGATCACAGTTATTTTCTTTCAAAGAGATATAAATTAAATAAAAAAGGCAAACTTTAAAGATATCAAGACATCAAACAAAATAATCAGATATTTTATGCAATATATATATATATGTATATATAGTATATATCTTGATATGACAGCCAATATGTGTTGCAAATCCTCAAACAACAATTTCCATAAATGCAAATATAAATGTTAATTCTGGGCTTATTTTAATTCTATTGAAATATTTAAACTAGTTTTAGCATATTGCTTATTTTCCAAACCTTCTGACATATAGTCTTTACACAAAAACTGAGACATTTGCAAGATGATGAATCATTATCAATTCATGAGGTATAAATATGCAGTGAAATTTTCAACTAAAGGATATTAATAACTTGCAATTTTGAAATTATTTATTATATTTCTTATACCCAGCAGGTAAAAATGCTTTCAACATTTTGTATTCACCACATATTATAAAACTTAAGACTAAAACCAAAATTTCTGGATTTGGGGTTAAAAATATATTTACTTATACATTTCTCCCTAATATAGTCTTATTCCCATGCTCAATTTTAAGAATTACATAATTCAATTTTGTTTCTCTTTTAAATTATTTAATTTAAAAAAGTTCAAGTCTTTCTGATTTATCTACACATTTGAAGATTTTGCAATTATTCAGTTTGAAAAAATATAAAAAATTAAAATTATTGTTATTTTTTTAAATTTTTTCTTTTATAACGAACTGTCTAGAACAGCGGTTCTCAACCTGTTGAGAACATTTTGGGGGTCGATCGACCCTTTCACAGGGGTCGCCTAAGACCATCGGAAAACACATATACAATTACATATTGTCCTTGTGATCAATCACCATGCTTCAACCATGTTCAATTTGTAACAATAAAACTGGGGGGTCACCACAACATGAGGAACTATATTAAAGGGTCATGGAGTTAAAATCAAAATCAGAGTTATTCACAGGGAGCTCTACTCTTCCCAACCAAACTCCAGAGACTGTACTTGAATGAAAACTTTGCTCCTTATTGTAGAGTATAAATTTCCATTGAAATTATCACCAGTAGCTTCACTAAATCTGAGAGAGTGTATTATTATTTTATTTCCTGCTGAAAAAATGAGAAATCAACAATCTGGAATGAAAGTTGTGAACTGACATTGATTATAAAACACATTCTGATTTTAGAGATGTTAAAATGTGTAAATTAGTGAGCCTGAGACTGATGATATAAACTACATCATATAGTACATCTCTCTTCCTCTTGGCATTATTTCCAAAAGTGAGAGAGGCTTATACAAATTGACTCCACTGCTACTAGAAAGTATATTATGTCCTTTGGAAAACTTTTTATTAGAACAAATATTAAACTCTACAACTCTGATTTTAACTTAGCTTAATTACACTATGTTAAAACCAATACTAGCAACTAAAATGTTTTGTTAAAAAGAGCTATCTTATTGTCCAGGCATGAAAACTTCATAGTAGCTTATCAGCAATTTGGAATAAGAGACCAAGTCACCCGTCTTAATATGGAAGGTCTTGATTAATGTTGTACAATGGCTCTGCATTGCCTACAGGGGCAAGTGCAAAACCTCAGCATGAACTACAGGCAGACTGGAGCCAAGCTTCTACCTCCCCTATAGCATCTCATCTCAGCTTTTGTTTTGCACCATATATCACCACCATACACAATGCAATACTGGCCAATATTCTCAAACTATTTCATACTTTTGTGGTATGACAAATGCTCTTCCCATTGTAGACTCCAAGGAATATTCCTCAGTATCCTTAAAACCCCTCTCCAGGTGGTTCTTCTCTGAAGACTTTTCTAACCTACATATAAAAATGTTTGCATTTAGCCACCACCGCTTCTAGCAGCCATTTTATAAGATTACTAGGGTCCCAGTGCATGAATTTGTGCACCTTGAAAGGAACTATGGGCCGCAAGGCTGTGGTGGGCACAGGGGCGGGTCTCGGCCCATCCTCAGTGCCCCCTCCTGACCCTTCCCACCGCAGCCCCCAGTCCCCTGTCTGCTGGAAGCCCTGCTCCCATCACCACTGTACCCACACGCTGATGGTGCCAGCCATGCTCACACCCACTGAGAGTGTGGAGTGATTGGGGATAGTACCAGCAGCTAGTGTTAGTGGGTGTGAGCGGTGGCTGCTGTCCCAATTGCCTCTCAGGAGCAGGGGGAAGGTGGAGAAGCCCTCAGGGGCAATCGGGGCCAGCAGCCACCATGCATACCCACTGATGGCGCTGAGTGATTGGGGCCAGCTCCAGCACCAGCAGTGGATGTGAGCACCCAGTGGGACCGCAGTGCATGGGAGCAAAGAATTTTCAGTAACCATCAGAAGCTCACCCTAATGGCAGTGACTGGCGCCCCGCCTTGGTCTGGCACCCCTGCTCACCGGCTCCACCATCCCACCTCAGCCAATGCTCACCATGTTCCATGCTCTGCTGCTTGCTGCTGATGCACACCATATTCTGCATGTGCCCCCTGGTTGTCAGCGCACATCAAAGCAACTGGTTGTTCAGTTGTTCCACCTTTCAGTCTACTTTCATATTAGGGATATATATATATATATATATATATATATATATATATATATATATTTGTGTGTGTGTGTGTGTGTGTGTGTGTGTGTGTGGTGTGGTGGTGTGTGTGTGTGTAAATCCTTTAACGGGGCAGAATATTCATCTGTATTTCTCCCATAGCAATCACAGTGCTATGCACATAACTGGCACTCAATAAAACTTTGTTTAATCAATATAATTTTTAATTAAATAAAATCTACTTTGGCAAACAAATTAGATTTAAGTTTCTTTTCAGAAAGCTTTTTTTCGTTGTCTTTATTGTGAAAATGATGAAAGAGGAGTATTGTTTCCTTTTTACTCAGGAAGGGACATTGGTGATCCTTGCCTATATGTAGGGTGGGAACCTTGCTTAGGACATCATTTTTGAAAGGAAATTTAGACATTTTGTTCTTAACTTTTCTGACTTTTATTGAGATAGTATATATGGGAAGGTAAAGGAATAATTTATTTTAATAGGATTTTAAAGAGAAGTCAAGAACATAAAGCTCTATAAAATATCTTAAATATTCTTTATTTTAGGACCAAAAAATTAATAATTCCACAAGATTTCTCTAAGGATATTTGAATTAGAATTCAGATTTTATTTCCTTCTCCTGTTTTAAGATAGAAATACAGATAACACAGGAAGTCATGTAAGACTCCACAGATTTTATCCATTTAAAGGTAAGACTCTACCTTTAATAACTAACATGCTTGACTTGGTTGATTTCCATTATGATTGTATTTCTTTTAGTGATGTTCCTGACCACACATACAGCCTCAGCCACTGTACACAAACTACCAACTATTTATCCACACCAACTCTCTTTTTTTCCTATACTCTTTCCCTCCTATAAAGAAAATAAGACATGGAATACATTTACTTCTAACATTCCCATGCAAAGATGAGGCTTTGGGAAGTATTTTAATTATTCTCTACTTCATCCTCATTTAGCAGTTTTTGTTGTGACTGTTCAGTAATTTCAGTTCCTTATAGCAGTTTGGTATCTTCTACTTGAAGAAACAATAACTGCGACTGGGTATATATTATTAGTTACCATGACCTTACTCACTACTCACCAGACTATTGTTTCCTCTATTCCCCCACTGAGATCACTGATTAATTTGTTTGCTTGAATATGTATGAGGATAATATACCTTATGAAGGCTTACATATGCTCTAATATTTTATTTCCATGGGAAGCTCTCTTACCTGGATAGAAGATTGTTGGATTGAAATCTATTTTTCTCAAGAATCTATATTATATTCCCTTGTAATACCTAGGTTCACTGATGAGAAATGTTTCATTCCATTTGTGTATAGCTTCAGCTTTATGTATGGCAGACTACAAGATTTTTCTTTAAGTTCAGGAATATTGACAAGATACCCTTATGTCTGTGTTCCACCAATTCTGCTTGGAATTCAGTGAAAAATTTTAATTTGCAGATTCAAGTGTTTCTTCACATGAGGGAAATTTTCATTTTTATTTGTTTAATTATGCTCTCCCCTCTATCTGTTCTTTTTTCTCTTTCTGAAATGTCCATTATTCACATATTGTGTTTTCTGTGTCTGAATCCTTGCTTCTTTTCTTCAACTTCGTAATTTTCATCTCTATGTTTTGCTCAGTATTTTGAGCTATTACTAGTATTTTACGTGATTTCCCAGACCACCATTCAAATCTCAACAGTGATAATGCTCCCTTTTAATTTATTCTTGGAACTATTTGGTTTCTTCCAGTAAGTTATTATTTTTTGCTATGTTGACTCTCCAAATATATATATATATATATATATATATATATATATATATATATATATAATTTTTTAAAGAGGTAATATGCAAATTGACTATCACTCCAACATACAAGATGGCCACATCCATGTGGTCAAAGATGCCCACCCCCATGTGGCCACAAGATGGCTGGCACAAGATGCCCAGCAGGGGAGGGCAGTTGTGGGCAATCTGGCCAGCAGGGGAAGGCAGTTGGGGGTGATCAGGTCTGCAGGGGAGGACAATCGGGAGGGACCCAGGCCTTGTAGGGGAGGGAAGTTAGGGGCAACCAGACTGGCAGGGGAGGGCAGTTGTGGGGGCAACCAGGCTGGCAGGGGAAGGCTGTTGGGGGCAATAGACCCAGCAGGGGAGTAGTTAGGCATCAATCAGGCTGGCAGGCAGAAGCAGTTAGGGGCAATCAGGCAGGCAGGCGAGCGGTTGGGAGCCAGCAGTCCTCGATTGTGAGAGGGATGTCCGACAGACCCTTTAGGCCTGATCCCTCCGGGGTCCCAGATTGGAGAGGGTGCAGGCTGGACTGAGAGACACCCCTTCCCAGTGCACGAATTTCATGCACCAGGCCTCTAAAATATCTAATAAAAGAGAAACATGCAAATTGACTGTACCTCTGCTACAATCACAAGCCACACCCACCAGCCACACCTACCAGCCAATTAGAGCTACTATATGCAAATTAACCCAACCAAGATGGTGCCTGGCAGCCACGGAGCTGGAGCAAGCAGGAGACTTGGTTGCCCTGGCGATGGAGGAAGCCAAGCTTCCTGCTTGCCCTGGCCGGCTGTAGCCTCTGCTCAAGGCAACAAAGTTTCAATTACAGAAGATAAATAAATCCCAGATACCTGCTTCCAGCCAACCTCCACTGGGAGCTTGGGTGGCTGGGGGCTGTGGCCAGCCTGCAAACAGCCATCAGCCCCTCACCCAGGATTTCCACAACCTCATGGGGCGAGGTTCCCCACTGGGGGTCTTGCCCAGCCTGCAAACAGCCATCAGTCCCTCACTCAGACTGGCCAGACACCCCAGTGGGGACCCCCACCCTGAAAGGGCTGTGGCCAGCCTGCAGTCATCAGCCCCTCACCCAGGCTGGCCAAGCACCCCAGGGGGTACCCCCATCCTGAAGAGGCTGTGGCCAGCCTGCAAAAAGCCATCAGCCCCTCACCCAGGCTGGTCAGGCACCCCAGCAAGGATCCCCACCCTGAAGGGGGTGTGGACAGCCTGAAAACAGCCCTCAGCCCCTCACCCAGGCTGGCCAGGCACTCCAGTGGGACCCCCACCCTGATCCGGGACACCCTTCAGGGCAAACCAGCCGGCCTCCACCTGTGTACCAGGCCTCTATCCTATATAATAAAAGGGTAATATGCAAATTGACCCTAATAGCAGAATGACTGGGAATGACTGGTCACTATGACACACACTGACCACCAGGGGGCAGATGCTCAATACAGGAGATGCCCTCTGGTGGTCAGTGCGCTCCCACATGGGGAGTTCTGCTCAGCCACAAGTCAGGCTGATGGCTGCCAGTACAGTGGTGGTGGTGGGAGCCTCTCCCACCTCCTCAGCAGCACTAAGGATGACTGACTGCAGCTTAGGCTTGCTCCCCGCTGGCAAGTGGACATCCCCCAAGGGCTCCCGGGCTGTCAGAGGGATATCTGACTGCCAGCTTAGGCCCAATCCCACTGGAAGCAGGCCTAAGCCAGCAGGTGGACATCCCCCAAGGGGTTCCAGACTGCGAGAGGGCACAGGTCGGGCTGAGGGACCCCCCAAGTGCATAAATTTTTGTGCACTGGGCCTCTAGTGTGTATATATATATATATATATATATATATATATATATATATATATATATAATGCATTTATCATCTGAATCTTTCCATAGTATTGAATGTGCTTTAAAAAAATCTCTTTTATGGTTGCCTTATATTTTATTGTTTGACTACCCCCAATGGTTAACTAACCATTTAGTAAACTTTAGTAAACCTTTTGACTAATATGAGGTTTGCTATTTTAAATATTGCTGCAGTTATCCTTCTAGTTGTACATATTCTAGAAGTCAAGATACATATGTGTTAATATCTATAAATTGAGTGAGGTTATGGGAGTTCTTTTGCTTTGCTTCATTGTCTATGAAAAATTTATATAATAAGTGGACATTTTATAATAGTAAAACCATACTTAAAAGTTAATTTTAAAGTTTATAGCACAAATTTAGCTACTTTAATGTTTACATATTTCTCAACTTACTGTCTGAACATCCACCCTTTCCTCTTTTTGATTACTTCCCTCTCTCATTTGTATAAAATTATATAATTGCATTTCTTCCAGGGGAAGTGTTCCAGGAAAAAGATTATTTCATTCATTTACCTAGATTTCACAAGGTTAAAACATTTTACTGAAACATGCAAATAAGCAGAAAATGATAAATTATAGACAAAGGGTATTATTTTAAATTCCATTGCTATTATTGTGTTCAATTTCCATGAAAACTTTTGTCACTTGACAAAGGAGAAATTCAATGTTTAGAAACTTCATTTAGCAGAATGGACAGGGAAAGTACACTCACACATTAATTCTTCTTCTTATTCGTCATTTATTAATTCATTCATGTAATATTTATTTAGTTCCAATTACGTTGTAGGTCCTCAGCTTAGAGAGAGCTAACTATGCATTTCTGTAAAATGAGAAGTGTCCCAAAGGCATTCTTATTCTCCCTCCTACACCTCATTGGCTTCATCTCCACTAAGAGTTTCCATAGCCTCTTCTTTTCACTTAATCCATTTTTAAAATCTCTGTTGTTGAAAGTATTATATATGTCCCCCTTTTCCCCAATTGCCCCTTCTAGCTTGCTCCCACCCCAAGCCCTCACCATTCTATTGTCCGTGTCCACGGGTAATCCATTTTTCAGTTAGGAAACCTCCCAACTCTATTGTTGAAATAGCATTCTGTCATTTATTACATGTGCTAGTATACCTACAAGGCGGGGCAAAAGTAGGTGTACAGTTATGAGTATGCAAAATGCAGCATTTATCCTTGCCGTGTTCATTTATTATTGCATTATTTTTATACAAACAACTGTAAGTCTACTTTAGCCCCACCCTGTATTTTGTTTCTCACAAAAGGATTCTAAACCTGCTCCCTGACGTTTGGTGCCTAGTAAGTTAAAAAAATGCATCTTACTATTGACTCATTCCTGCCTTCACCAACCCTCTAAACAAGATTGATGCTTTGAGGTAATATTGACTGCTATGAAGTCAGCAGAAAGTTTTGAAAAAATCTGTTAGCAACAGTTAGGGGCTCTAATCAATTTGAATGAACTAGGTAGGTGCATAAAATGGAAAACAGCCTAATTCCTGTCATCAATTGTGAGCTGCAATGATATTTCTGTGTGCAGACAGACTGAACAAGTACCATAAGGGCTGTGAATAGCCTCAAGCATTGTAGCAGTGATGCTGACTAATGAGAAGCAAATGTTGCCAACAAGATTATGGGTGAAGAATATCGCAAAAATGACTGTATTTTAATACTAAAACTTTTTTCATCATTTGCAAGAATATGGCTTTACATTCTAGTTTTGTATATTATATGTTCCTGATTAAGAAACAACAAATTGTGTTTATGGACAAAATACTTCTGTAAGGCTATCAAGGCATCAATTTGTCCTATTTGATTTTAGTACTATCCCTTGTTTCTTAATTGCAGGTAGGAAAAAATTATATATGTAGTATGAGGCAACAGATAGGAATAAGCTCTAATAAAGGCTACTCTCTAAGAGTCCTTATTATGTCTGCCTTTCTAGGGTAAACAGTCTGAAGGGGAATTATGTGTTGAATCCCCTCTGACAGCTCTCATTTGTCTTAAGTGTATTTTAAAAATAAACAAACAAAACAAAAAAAACTCATACATAAAAACACAAAATAATTCTATGAGAAAGACTATATTCTTACTATAGAATATCAACCATGTAATTAACTTGAGTCAAATACATGAAAATCCATTAATCCTGTGCAGTGTGGTACAGGAACAAACTTGTCAACATGTTAGGAGTGAGGGGAATTCTTAGCCAGGCTAATTCCTAATGGCTCAGTCCAGATTGTCTCTTTGATTATCACAACATCTCATCCTGTAGAGGTAGTAGATTCTCTATTGGAATGGTAGGTGTGCATTATATCAGTACATTATACTAACTAAAATAGCTTCTAAGTTTTGGGTTTGCGGTTGCTCAGAATTCAGATTCTACATGCTATTACAACTCCAGTAATATGTAAGAAAGTTGCTTGATTTCTGTTCTTTCTACAGAATGTTAACACCTTTTCAACTTAGGAATTGTCTCTTTGTGCACTGCTGCTGTTCTCGGTTGATCCCTCACACTGTTTCTCTGTGGGTAGGTGCTGAATTACTTCCATGTTCCATTCTACCTGCGAAGGAGAAACACTTCTATAGACCCTTGCTTTGTGATTCAGACTTGAATGATTTTCAAAGCAAAATGAAGTTTTGACCATATTAATATGTGTAACACATTAAATTATCCTCTTTTAACTGTGCAATTTACTTTTTTCCCCATTTTACATCCATAGCTATGTGTCTGTGTTAAGGTTCCATGGTTAAGAAGTAACAGGAATCTATTCAAGTTAGTGTTAAAAAACAAGAAATATAGGATGAAATTAAAGCGATAGCTCATGGACCTCAGGGGAAGGTAGTGATGACAGCCTTTGGGAGAGAGGGGATGCAGAACTAAAAAATCATCCTGAAATAAGGCAGTTCCTCTGGTTATTCTCATTTGTTTTATCTCCCCTTTCCTTTCCCTCCTCTCTAATTTTTGGGTCACTGAGCCTTTCAATTCTGACTCATCTGAGTATGTTAAATTCTACTCTTTCTGCTTGACATCTTTCTATGTTCCTATTTTATATGCAGAAGATGTTTGCCCAAATGCTTTGTAGTTTGCAAGTTTCAGTTCAGAAAACAACCAAAATTGACTAGTGTCTCTGAATTCTCAATTAAAATTTCCTGCTCTATCCAGGTGTCTAAACCAATTGCAAAACCTATGTCCAGGAAAGTGAAGTTGCCGAGAACAATCACAGCTGCCAGGACCCCCACCCGGAGCTTGGCAGACAATCTAAAGATCTCTATTATGACATCTAAAATCAAACAAATATTGTTTTTTCACAATGTATGCAAAGTATAAGCACTCCTAGGTCACGAAAAAAATAGAAATAGTTTCTAGAATTGCTACAGTAAAAATGTATATTGATGCATGTCAGTTTTCAGAAACTAAATTTATACAAGCATAAGTCTATAGCTTCAAGAAAAATTCATAACTAAGCAGTCTAATAAAACAGAGGGCTAATATGTAAGATTAGTTTAAAATGAAAAAAGTTAGACTTGTCAAAGTTAAATTCAAAACCTAGCATTAACTTTTCTAATGTTATTTTAGTGCATCAATTATACTTTGAGAAAATGCAAAAATAAGCATAAGCGTAAAATAAGCATCTGGCTTTCATCAGGGATGCCACACTACTGTCATTTATCTCACCTATTCTGATCAGCAACTATGAATAGGAAATTATAAAAAGAAATAGAAGAAAATCTTCAGTCCTATAGTGAATCTTTGTATGCATTATTTCCAGCTCCTCAACAACCTTAAAGAACTGTATCACTGTGTTTATTATGGAGGGGAGTAAATAGGTTCACATAGCTGGGACTTGCCTAAGATAATATAGTTGTTAAGAAAAATAAATTAGTTTTATTTCAGGTCTGTGTTATTTTAAAATCTATGTTTGTCCTATTCCATGTTTTTTGTATGTTTTTTAAAAGATTCTATGGTGTCTCCATATCCATTAAATGGATCCTCTGTTATGAATAGATCTGATTTGTTTCTCTGCTAAGTTATAGTGTATGTCTTCCTATTCCTGGAGATATCCTTGATCATATTTGGTCCTGGACAAGGTTGCCTGTTTTCCACTGTTTTTTGAATTGCTCATCACAAAGTATAATAGAATGACTAATTGTTATTCTAGGGCTTTAGTACCAGAGATAGGGTATTAATCACTAAAAATCTCCGTGGTATGTCTTGTCAAAGAAAATAAAAAATAAGAATAAAGAAAGGGAAAATAATCATAGAACACAATCATAAGAAGAACAGAGATGTAATATATATATATATATATATATATATATATATATATATGTATATATATAACAATTGTTATATATATAAACAATTTGCCTAAGAGAATGATAATCTTGGAATGTAGACCAAAGAAAGAGGAAGGCAAGAGCATAAAGAGGAGCATATAACAGGCCAGTGCCATTAAAATTTGTTCTAGTGTCATGCTGCACCATAGACTGCCCACCCTGTACTGTGATTCAGTGAAGATTATACACAAAAATTGCTTTGTTGTATGTTGAATTATATGCTCTAGTCTGATAAGAAATTTTTTTCTGAACTTAAAATTGGTTATTTCTATCATATAATGATTCAAATTGGTGGGTTTTTTTTGTATATGAGCTATGTATCTGTCTATCTCTATCTATACTAATAAAAGGGTAATATGCTAATTATACTGGATAGACCAGAAGTCTTCTGAACATCCTTCTGGACAAAGCCACAGTGGCGGGGCCGAAGCAGAGTCAGTTAAGGGTAATCACGCAGGCAGAGGGGTTAGGGGTGATCAGGCAGGCAAGCAGAGGCAGTTAGGGGCAATCAGGAAGGCAGGCAGAGTGGTTAGGAGCGATCAGGCAGGCAGGCAGGTGAGCAATTAGAAGCCAGTGGTCCTGGATTGCAAGAGGGATATTCCGGATTGGAGAGGGTGTAGGCCAGGCTGAGGGATGCCCCCCAGCCCCCACATGAATTTCGTGCACCAGGCCTCTAGTCTCTAAAATAAGTAAGTTTAATTTGATCACATAATCAAGACTATTTTAATTATTAACAATTTTATTTTAGTTTAAAAGTGAAAAACATTAGTTAATTGTAAAAGTCAGATACATGAGCAAAGACACCTTTTTTTTTTTTTAATTTAATAATGTGAACCTCTGTTCCAGAATTGGAAAATATCACTCAGCTCAAGTTAAGTCAGTTTTCTTTCAGTCATCACATAAGTTACAAAGACAACCCAAAGCATCTTTCTTTTCTATATTTGGTGTCATCAAGATGTTACAATTGACTGAATATATTCTGTTAGCACCAAATCTTTTTGGCAAGAGCTTTCTCTGACAACCTCCACATTCCTCACCCAACCATCTGTTTTTCTTGGTCATAAGCAAAAAATATCATAATTTCTGCAATACCCATATCAAGCTAATCTAATAACAGATTCTCATTGACTTCAGAGAATACTCAGCGCTTATTTTGTTACCCAGGGTGTGTGAAGAAAGATGTGAAGAGGACTCAGAGAACTATGTAAATGAAGTAGTGTTGCCATTGGGAGCAGATACAGATGCCTTCTCTCTTCTACACTCCAGATTCCAGTGAACTAAGGCCAAGCATTCTCACGTATTAAAACACATTGCAAAGTAAGTCATTTCATGGAACAGATTGGAATTAACTGATTCTCAATCATGTACTCCAGTAAATATGTTTTTACAAATCATTCTTTTGATATGACAGTAAACACTTAAAACTAAGTTTGCCATTGTGAATCTATCAATCATTAAAATGATTAGTGGCCTATATATCCATGAATTAAATACAACCAACACATTTTCCTTCATTTATACCTAATAGCTTCTTTCTGCTAACTCTTTATAACATTTTCCTTCAATAAATATGTCACTAATTTGTATATATTCAAAGTCATGAACACAGGCCATATGACATGAGTAATAACTTCTCATACAAGATTTATAATTATTTTAAGTTCATTCAGTCACCAGCTAGTTAATTAAGGCCTCTAAAATCCTTTGGCTCTGGAGGCAACTTCTATCCCCTCATATGAAGATTGTGTATTTTGAGTCTGTATATTTTTCTCTTCAAGTGAACTGGAAAGTCCTCTTCAACAATCATTGTAGTTGCTTATTCAATGTCTCAATAATTTCTTTAGAAACTCAGGCACAATCTCTACACTGATGGCGAAAAGTGTAAATTGACTATATGAATGGCTATATCTGGAAATACCTTCTTTCCAGCCATGTTCATGTTATTGTGTTCTTGCTTCTATCGTGAGCTTTCTTCATATTTGAGGTATTTTGAGGAGAGAGGACAATTGTAATCATCTTTATTTACCGCAGTTCTTATCACATAGAACACAATATTTAAGAGATGTATTTTCCTGAATATGAAGGGGAGAAATTAATCAATTAAGTCTCTGCCCCTTAATCATCCATAGGCTATACCAAATCAGTTATATGATTCTGTCATATTTCTGTATGAATATTTCTATATTCTACACAGTAACAGCATTCCTTTTGTTGTTTCTCCTCTTGAGCAAAAGCATTTGATGAAGAGATCTGCAAACAAATATTTATCATCCTGACAAAAGAACATTATTATTCCATTCAGAGAGCAATCTTTGTAACTGAGAGTTACAATAGAGTTCTGAAAAAATAGTCCACATCAGTTCCAGTTAAGGCATTTGTGGATTTATGGGAAATACTTCCAAAATGGCTCCATTGGTGTATGGGATAGTGATAATTGTTGTACAAAGCATTTATGGTTTTCTGTAGTCTCAACTACTTTAGAGAATTCAGTAATCATCCAAAGTTACTCCTATGAATGATTGCAGCTTTCTTTCAGGCATTCAATTCAGGCCTCATTGATTCTCTTCATGATTTATTAAGTTAGGGCACTTTTGTGATTAAGCAACAGAATTCAGCTTTCACTGTAATACATTTTATGATGGTATGTAAAAAGCTTTATGAAAGAATATGAAGATGTATATTGTCTAAATTAAGTGTATACTTATTCAAACAAATATGACTTGCTTTCAAACCGTTGCAAAACTGCTCATAGCTGATGCTTGCATCCAATATAGAATTATTTGACATTAGAGTATGTTTAAGACATTTATGCAAATGCATTGCTTATATAATGAGTGTTATTTTAACTAGGACTTGGTTGGAAAGAAAATGGTCTTGTCTGTAAGACCAAGACTTGGGAACCAAGTTGGTTAAAATATTTGGGAATGACCATGGAAGATAGGCATTCATGCTCAAAAAAAAAATTTTTGAGAACTTTGCTGGGCAATTGGCCTCAGAAGGATCTGAAAATCAGTAGTGAAGACCCTACCATGGAGAAAAGGAATAAGAAAGGAAATATAACCCTGAAAAAATGTAGGACATGAGAATGAAGGATTTTGATGCAGTGGAACTTAAATATTGTTAAAGTAACTAAAGGACAACCCATTTATATGCGGATACAATAGGTTTGCAATAAGCAGACATGTAGTATAAAGCCAGCTGCTAGTCATGGTCACTGAAAAGCCCTGCTGCTAGGTCTGGTTTATAAGATCAAAGTAACGCCAGAAGCCTGGCTGACTTGATGCTAAAGAAAATAAATAATAGCCCAGAGATTTTTTTAAAACCTAATGAAGGGTTTCAGATTCTTTGGAAGAGATAAATTTACATAAGAAACTTAAGTGGCTTCAGCATCATTTAAGAGTCAAAAGGCTCCAGGAACTGAAAGCCTGGCAAACTTTGAATCCATTCTACTTACTGTGTCCACAAAGATTATAGAAACCTAAGGGCATTTACAACAGAGGGAAAGGTTATAAACCTTAAATGGCTGTCTAGAATGTTTTGTGTAAAAGTGTGCAAAGGGAATATACCTTTAGTTTCCCAATGTGTTTGTTTGTTGTTGTTGTTTTTAGAAACAATATAAAGGAATCAGGAATTTTCTGTCTTTTCCAACAAGATAGAATATTGAATAGAGAAAAGATTTATACCTGAGGTAGAGTAATGATGGATAATTTGGCATTTTCACTACCTTTCAGTTACCAAGGGAATTAACTCACTACCTGAAAAAGGAACTGAAGGAGAGAGGGAGAGACACAGAAAGAGAGAGACCCTGGTGATTTGTTTCCTTTCCCTTTAAATACTTGTCATTTCCTGCCTGGGTAGCGGTTGGTTAGAGCATCATCCCAATAAGCCAAGGTTTCCAGTTCAATCCCCAGTCAGGGCACATACAAGAATCAAGCAGTGAATGCGTAAATAAGTGGAACAACAAACTGATGTTTCTCTCTAAAAAAAAGCTTCAATAAATTGTAATTCATTATTTATCTTGATTATTACGGGATCACTCTGTGTCACTTTTTCATTTACTGCAACTTTTTTTTTCTTTTAAAATGACATCATATAGCCTGGTTGAGCTTCAACCTATGAACCAGGAGGTCACAATTAGATTCCCAGTCAGGGCACATGCCTGGGTTGTGGGCTCCATCCCCAGTATGGGGCATGCCGAAGGGAGCCAATCAATGATTCTCTCCCATCATTGATGTTTCCATTTCTCCCTCTTCCTTCCTCTCTGAAATCAATAAAAAATATATTTTTAAAAAATGACATCATATACAGATCACATATTATATTAAACAATGTCATCCCAACAAATTTAATTTAGAAAATGACATTTTCTTTGGAATGGAGGAAACAATAAGGAACAGAAAGTAGCAACTAATGCTTTGAAAAGGAGCATCAATAGCTTTACTGGTGAAATTACTCCTCTTGTCATTCTTCATCTTTTCCTGTCTCCTTTAAGAGTTTAAACAGAAAAAATCATCCACAACTGCATGCTGTCCTCTTCCCTCTACGTAAGAAGGAATTAGTGTGTGTTATAAGCACACAATTCAGAAATAAGATTTCTGAATGAGGTTACTGCCTCTATGAAAAGGTTAATGAAAGTGGGGCCTGCTGTGAAGAGCACATTACTTTATGCACAATAGGTGTAGGGAAACTTCATAATAAATTATAATTGGCCTTTTCACAACACATTTCACAAATACCATTGCTTTTGACAACCAGTTTTTTGTTTTGTTTTGTTTTGTTTTCAGTTTCTTAATTCAAAGTATTTTAAACATAAATAAACTGAGTAAATTTGAACTGGTCATCAGATCTAAACTCTGCAAGAAACTATATGTAGAATTAGTAAGAGCAGAACCAAAGACAGGGGACTTCTGAAATTTCAGGGGGCTCCTGAAATGTTTGTGAGTTTATAAACATTTTATAAGCTGATTAATTTGCTTGCCCTACTTGCCTGCTGCCAGGAGCTTTTCTCTCTTCTGCAGTCACAACGATGCAAATATAGTAGCCTTATTGGAGATGCAAAAAGATGAATCTAGGTCATGAAATAATTTATGCTATCAGAGATTTATACCCTTTTAAATTCTGTGGGAGGAAGCTTTATTCCTTGCTTAGGTTTTTGATTTCAGTAAATGACCCTTGAGCCAGTGTCTTAAACTGCCTGAGTCTGTTTTATCATCTGTACAAGCAGAAGCAGCAGGACCCACTTTACTATTTTTATGACTGTTTTGGCAAATACTAGAGTGTGCATTATACAGCTAGAGTAGGTTAAAATTTTATAAAAATATAAGGTATTGAGATTAATCCTGGCATTCCAATTCAGTTGCTTCTCTACTACTGAGGCCACTTGAGTCAATCCTAAAATATTATGAGAGTGTTCTGATTATATGAATTGCTCCTGCCAGCTTATAAAAGGATATTAATTATAATAGTAAGAATCCAATCTTTATTCATTGATAAATATTTATTGAATACCTAGAATTATGTACCAGTCATTATATTACTTGCTGTGTACAATGGTGAATGAAATAGACATAATCATTATCCTGATAAAGGTTACATTTTATGGTGAAACAAACCATTTTACAAATAATTTTTCCTGTGAGAAGCAATTACTTTTTAAATTTAGACTTATAAACAATTCATAAAAACATATTTAATTTGAAGTCATTCAATTCCCTTCCTTGTATTAAATCTTTGATTCTTAGTACATAGAAAAATAAAGAAATAGAATAAATCACAATGCACAAATGAATATATATCAATAATTAATTCTTTTTCTTTGCATTGTTTGAATCTAGAATTCAAATTCTATATTTTTTAGCTACTTATTTCTATAGTCTACCAATACAGAGTTAAGTGGAAACAAACAAACACTGATGCTGATAGGTTGATTTAGAGCTCATCAAATTCATTCAAGTAGTATAGATTCATCAAGATCAACTCACTAATGGTTCGATCAAGTCGGTGCAAGTCAACATAGTGCTGACATAGCACATCTTCAACTCAAGAATGATGATAGTTTTGAATTGATGCCTAAGAGAATTGATGCTACATTTGTCTCAGTAAAACCTCAATTCGCTAGAAGTTACAAGAAAGAAGGCAATGTCTATATTATTTCTTCTGAGTACCATAAGGCTAAGCAAATAACTTTTCTAGCAGAAATTTTTCCATTTTTCTTCTCTAGTAAGTACATAGATAGTTGACTCTTTCGTGATCCAAGTTCTTGTTTTGCTTCAAATTTTTAAATTTAACTATGAAGAGCTGTTGAAGAAGACTCTTTATATTAAATACAAACATAAAATTAATAGGTATTTTATCACTCATAAAAATATGGATAGAAGTTTTTAAATAAAAGTTAGATGTAAGAGGTAACAAGATGTAGCCATTAAGCAGGTACTGCGTAGGCCAGATGTCTAATTTCTTAAGTTCTTAGGTGTGTAATATTAGACAGTGCTTTCGTTTCTTTATCAATAAAATTGGGATTATCATATTACCCGCCTCATGAGGTTGTTATAAGAGTTGAGTAAGTAAATATTTAGAAAGGATATTGTATTAGGACAAGGCCTGCATCATATTTAGCATATATAAGTGTTTCTAAAATAAATAATATGCACAGAAACAAACACGTTTCTTAGATATCTCATAAATGGGTTCTGAAGCCAAATTAAAACAAAACAAACAAAAAGCTTTGAAATATTTTGAATGGTAGCTGTGTCATAGACTAAGTAAATGACCCCTCCAAAGGTGACCACTTAGAAGAAAACATTAATTTGAATGTGTAAGTAGAAGCATGCTTCTTAAAAGCTATTTCCTTGTTCTTGAATCCCACCTTAAATGATGGCCTAGATCTGTCTGCTAATCATATCAAAGACATTGTTTTTGCTGTTCAACTTCCTCTGGAATAGGAAGGGAGCTTTGAAATCAGATGACAAAAGTGAGACCCAGTGCATTAGACACAATAAAGGATTCTTCTTTTTTCAACCTAATAAAATGTCATTAGCTTTGTAGCAAAAATTAAAAAAAAGATTAAGTAGTTATTATGAATTTGAGCTGGAATTCATGGAAATATATAGAAATGTAGAAAGATTAAAATTACTCAGCTGTTATTACAATTCATTTTAGTTAAAAAAATATTAGCACTTTTGATGTCAACCTCAAAGAATCAAAATTTTGGAAGTTTAACACTAATATTCAAGTGTGAGAAACTGGCTACTTAAGAAACATGTTGTATTTTAATTTCTTAGGCTATATATTCCCATGGCCAGAACAGGCTTACATTTACAGCAAAATTGCAAGGATAGT
This sequence comes from Myotis myotis, assembly GCF_014108235.1. NCBI lineage: Eukaryota > Metazoa > Chordata > Mammalia > Chiroptera > Vespertilionidae > Myotis > Myotis myotis. The sequence continues at coordinate 70,174,281 of NW_023416390.1, read as the reverse complement.
AAGGGAGTTCCCATATACTTTAGTTTCCCCTATTATTAACATCTTATTTTAGTCTGGTACATTTGTGATAATTAATGAATCAATATTGATATAAAATTATAACTAGAGTTTAGGCTTTATTTACTTTTCTTCAGTTTGATCTAATATCATTTGTCCTTTCCAGGATTCTATCCAAGATACTACATGACATTTAGTCACCATGTCTCCTTAGGTTACTCTTGACCAAGGTGGTTTCTCAAACTTCCCTTGTTTTTAAACACCCTGACAGGCTACTGGTAAGCTATTTTTGTATAATATTTGGCAATTGTGATTGATCTGACATTTTCTCATGATTAGAATGGGGGTATGAGTTATTTGAAGGAAGACCATTTCAATACATTATACAAGGGTATATCCTACCAACATAATACACTATGTTGACCTCGATAACCTAGCTGAGGTAGTGTTTGTCAGGTTTCTCCGTTGTAAAGTTATTCTCCTCCCTCTAACTCCATCATTTCCATACTGTGCTCTTTGAATTAAAGAATTGAAGTCACTATGTTCAGTCTATACCAGGGGTGGGCAACCTTTTTGTAAGTGCGTGCCAAAACCAGCAAAATCTCTGACTCAAAATTCTTCTTTGTGCCAAACCTAATTTTTTTTTTAAAATATATTTTATTGATTTCCCACAGAGAGGAAGGGAGAGAGACAGAGAGTTAGAAACATCGATGAGAGAGAAACATCGATCAGCTGCCTCCTGCACATCTCCCACTGGGGATGTGCCTGCAACCCAGGTACATGCCCTTGACCGGAATCGAACCTGGGACCCTTCAGTCCGCAAGCCGACGCTCTATCCACTGAGCCAAACCGGTTTCGGCCAAACCTAATTTTTTAAGAACATGTTATGTCTACTTGATATCTCTTAAGGTATACGTATGTGAAGAACCTTAAAGAAATAATAAAATTCATTTGAGCGACAAAAACACAGTATATGATGTTGAAAAATACATTTATTTTGTAATAAATACATATACACTGATAGTCCGACAGAAAACTTTATGACTCCATTTGATATTATCAGTGGGACTTTTGCTGCTGCATCACTGATGACAGAGATTTTACATCAGGTTTATATTTCTTGACCTTCAGAGATATGCACGAGCTACTAGTTACATCCATCAGGCTACTCCTATTACGAGATTTAACAAAATTCATCATTGAGAACAAAGATTCACAAGTGTATGTGGATGAAAACATGGAGAGTAATGCTGTTGCAAAGTTTTTTAAACAGAAAAAAATTTCTGGAATGGCATTCCAAGTCCTCAATAGTTCGTTTTTGACACTTCTCTCTGGTACTCCTGTCTCTCATTGCTTTTTTTCAATGTTTTCCAAGTCAACTCTAAGGTCAATAAATTTCTGCTTCCAAATTGAGCTACTCTGAAATTCAATCAACTGCGTTTCAAAGTCAGCCATGTCTATCCATGAAAACATTTGTAAGTTTAGTTCCTCCAGTTTCATGCTGTCTGGAAACCTCATGAATTTTGCTGTCTCTTCCAGTTCTCTGAATTTCGCAAATCTTGAGAAGAACTGCTCAGTAGTTGACTCAATGATGTTTAAAAACAGCTTTTGAAGGCTTTGACAGTCTGTTCTGTCACCTTTTGGGAGGTCTTTGATGTGTCTCTTGAGGTTTGGGAAATATCTGAATCTCTCACCATCCACATCCCTCTTAAAGACTTCCAGTTTCTTTTCAAAAGCCTTTATGTAACCAAACATAACATCAAGTGTCTTGCCAGTTCCTTATAACTTAACATTTAAGTCATTCAAATGTTCACAAAAATTGTAAATGGAAGATTATAAGAGAGGGTTTCACGTGCCAGCAAAAGTTACTGGCGTGCCATGTTTGGCACGCGTGCCAGGGGTTGCCCACCCTTGGTCTATACTTAAGAAATAAGGAGTTGCCCTAACTGGTTTGGCTCAATGGAGAGAGTGTCAACCTGGTGAGTGAAGGGTCCCAGGTTCGATTCTAGTCAAGGGCATGTACGTTGGTTGTGGGCACATTCCCAGTAGGGGGTATGCAGGAGGCAACTGATCAATATTTCTCTTTTATCGATGTTTCTAACTCTCGAACGCCCTTGCCAGCATGGGATCCTGATCAGTCTCGCTGACATTTGTGCCGGTTGTTGGGAGACACCTGGTGGCTGCTTTTATATCGTTTCTTCCTTGAGGAGTATCTAAGGAGGGGAAGCAGCCATGGTGCCTGAGGCTGACTTCTAGGAGGCCAGCGGCACTGTCCAGATCATGCCAGCAGCACTGGTCCATCAGTGACTGGACCCTTCTCTGGAGATTGGACTGGCAGGACTACTGAGGGAGGGAGTGGCTGCCGCCAGGCTTGTGGGCCCCTGGATGGGTCAGTCAGCTGAGTGGCACTCCTAATGTGGGAGCACACTGACCACCCTGGGGCAGCTCCTGCATTGAGGGTCTGCCCCTGGTAGTCAGTGCGCGTCACAGTGACCAATCAACTGGTCGTTTGGTCGTTTGGGTCTCTTAGGCTTTTATATATATATATGAGAGTCCTGATGCATGAAATGTGTGCATGGGTAGGGTCTCTAGGCCTAGCCAGCAATCAGGGCCAATCTGTACAGTGAACGGTGGGATGATTGGGGGCCTCCCACTGGCACCCTCCTTGACTGGCCTGGGGCCTACGGACTGGGGGAAGCTCCTGCATTGAGCATCTGCCCCTGGTGGTCAGTGTGCATCATAGCAACTGGTCTTTCCACCAGTCGTTCCACTGGTCAATTTGCATATTAGGCTTTTATTATATAGGAGATAGATAATATCTTTTTTTTATTATATAGGAGATATATAATATTTTTTTTTCTGAAAAAATTCAAGTTTTATTTACTTGTTCTTACATTGGTGAGAACTGATGTCAAGAACTTAACAAGAGGTAACATTTTTTTCCCCACCTACTAGCTGAACAAAAATACACACAATATGGCATTTTCATTAGGCAAGACTTGCTTCTTTACATTTCACATGAGAATGCAAATATAAACAATATATATATATTGTTCTTTTTATAATTTTCTACTGGTTTTATAAAGGTCTTAACAATACTTATTACTTTGAAGCCAGTTGAAAGAGAAAAGAAAGTGCACCTCTGAATTCCTGGGATTGTTTTCCTAGAAATCTGTATGGTCTTAGAGGAGTGCTAAGCTTTATGTATATACAATTCTCTTAAATGCATAACTCTCCAAGGTCATGTTTTCCTACATTAACAATCTGTGGGCTTATTGTTACATTAAAAAAATTATATTCTGTACCTTTCCTCTTTTGTGTGTTTCTATCTCTGAGTATCTTCACATAAATTCCAGGTTGATGTTCATTCCTTTGCTTTCATATCTGTTGACAATGTCACTTGGATAACTGACCTTAAGTGCTCTTATCATCTAAAGCCAACAGAAAATATCCTCTGCTTCTTATAACCAGCTCCTTTAAAGAGTTTTACCAGAGCAAGGCAGTTAAAAGACAGTGAGAAAAGAATAGATTTTATGTCTCATGTATAATTGATACTCTGAACAAGATAGTATCATATTAGGGGATCAGAAACTCCCTCGCTATTTTTTCCTCTATTTCCACTTTAAAACAGATCCAACAGCAATAATAATGGGAGTGAGAAGCAGGATGGTGACATTTCCCATATCTTAAATAAAGAATTCAAAGAATCTCATGATGTCTCCTATTGTTTAAGAGTATACATAGGACACTAAATACTACAAACACAATTTTAATTAAATAATTCAAATTGTAGAGACCCATGTAATAATCAAATCTTTAAAATTTACTATGGTGGATAGTTTTGGGATGAAGGTGGTGGTCAGCCAATTCATCGTCTCTTTTAGAAATAGTCTGCCAAAATTTAGAAGCAACCTGAAATACCACATACTGTTAGAATGTGCAAACCTAGAGGTTAGTAGACAACAATAACTTTAATTTATAGAGTTTTGAAGCAAGTGAAAAAATTTGAAACATCAATTGAATCATTTTTATCATATCTTCCTCATCCAACTTAAAACCCTTTAGGGACTATTCAATAGCTAGAGAATTATGGGTCAGCTTGTCTAGGAGATTATAAAGATATGAATAATATGGCTGTTGAATTCTTCCCTAGCTTCACTTTTCAGCAAAGCTTTCCTTATATTCTTTTCCCCATATAAAGCTGCTTGCAGTTCTCAAAACTCACTGTGCTATTTAAAAGCTGTCATTGTCTATCATGCCGTTTCTTCTACTTGGAATGTATCACTTCTTATATAGCTATTCAAAATCTCAACTTATTATTGCTGGATATTTAGATGCTTAACTCTCCCATTATGTTCTGTTTTTTCATCTATTATGTATTATTCATTGTTATATTCTAAGTGCCTAGCAAAGTACATAATATCTACTAGACAAAATGAATGCTTGTTGAATGGATAATTGAATCCAATCCATAATTGAAAAAATGAAATAAACTAAGACCAGGCATATGAATCTAGGACACAGGATTATAATAAAATAAAATAACAAAGGCAGTACTGCACATGGAATAATATGCACACTTAGCTATTGTTGTAAATGGTGATAATTATACCTGTACCAGTTTGAATGGACCCCGCCCCCCTAGGAAAAAAAAAAACAAAAAACACCTATGCCCACTTGGAACTTCAGAATATTTGGAAATGAGGTATTTTCAGTTGCAATTAATTACAATGAGGTCATACTGGATTAGGATGGGTCCCAAATTCAATGTGTACTGTCCTTATAATAGGACAGGGGACATAGAGACACAGAGGGAAGAAAGCCATTGTCAGGGTCAGAGACTGAAGTAGTTCAGCCATAAGCCACCAAGTGCCAAGGATTGCGGGGAACCACGAGAGGCCAGGAAGAGGAAATTAAAGATTCTTTCCTAGGACTTTCAGAGTGAGCATGTCCTTGTCCACACTTTGATTTTGGACTCACAGCCTCCAGAAGTACGAGAGAACGAATTTCTGTTTTTATAAGCTATGTAATTTGTTGTAATTTGTATGGCTTTTCTAGTAAACCTAATATAATATCTAATAAGTATGTTAAATAGGTTGAACCTAAATTGATTTTCATTATTAAACTATTTTTTTCACAATTCTGATCATGCCATGTATAAATGACATTTGGAATTATTTTCTTGGGTATATGTACAGTTTATTCCTCAACCCTCATTTGAAACATGGTACACAAATTCCTTACAAGCCAGACATTTCAGAACTTCTTCCTAACAGCCACAGTTACTGAATCAAATGCCCGATCTCATCCTTTCTTTTTTTTTCTTTAACATATCTTTTTACTGATTTCAGAGAGGAAAGGAGAGGGAGAAAGAGAGATAGAAACATCAATGATGAGAGAGAATCATCGAGCCTGCAACCCAGGCATGTGCCTTTGACCGGAATGAACCTAGGACCCTTCAATCTGCAGGCTGACGCTCTATCCACTGAGCCAAACCAGCTAGGGCCAATCTCATCCATTCTCAATGACTAGGGTAGAAAGTGTGAGAGAGGAAAGGAAGTTATTAAAATGTATATGAAAATCATATATAAATTTATTAATAAATAAACAGTAACAAAAGGATATAACAACAACAGAGGCAGGATATAAAAACGACAAAAACATGATATAAAAACAACAGTAATGCAAACAATGACTGATAAAGTGATTAAACTTATTCTAATATCTCCCTGTATACCACATTAAGAGTGAAAACACTTTCAGAGTGCTTGACTAATTTCCCTTGTGATGAAGTACTTAGAACTTTAACTGTAACATCACACGCTCTTTGAACTCGAGAGAAAGCAACATATAACTGGCCATGTGCGAAAACGGGTTCAGGTAGGAACATGCCTACTCTGTCTAGAGTTTGTCTTTGTGATTTATTAATAGTCATCACAAATGCTGGCATCACGGGAAACCGTCGTCGAATCGATTTAAATGGGAGGCCAGTGTCAGATGAGGACAAATTAATTCTTGGAATCAGAACAGCCTCTCCCTCTGTAGATCCTGTTAATACTTCAGCTTCGATAATGTTAGGTTGTAATCTTTTGATAATAAATCTGGTACCATTACAAAGACCCCATTTACTATTGAGATTTCTCAATAGCATGATGATTGCACCCACTTTCAATTTTAATTTATGACACGGCATTACCGAAGGAGTAATACTATTCAGAAATTCGATGGGGATATTTTCCTTTGTTTCTTTGTTATGGGGTGGGGCCACAACTTTAGTAACAAAGAAACAGAATTAAAACTTTATTGTGGGGAGCTGCTACAGTGTTTTGGACAGGTTCAAGCCTTGGACTGATGAGAGGGCACAGTCCTCTCATTGCCACGTGCAAGTCCCAGCTTGGAGGGCAGGGCTCACCCAGCACAATTATAGCCAACAGCTGTAGTTGTAAGCTTGAACCTATGGTCCAAACAAGTGGCCCCACGTGCCTGAGTGATGGGGGCTTGGTAGAGTTCAGGTGCATGTAGTTGAGTAGGATTGAAACCCAGAATGTTTGTAAACATCTTGGTCACGCCCTTACTTTGCCTCATAGCGTCTGCTGTAAACTAAAGGCATGCCTGTGGGCCTGGTCGCTGTCTCTCAGAGAAGGAGAGTCCCACTGAGACCCGGCTTTCATTCTCTTGTCTGTCTTTTCTAAGCCTTTCAGCTGCCCCACTCAGGTTCACCTCGTGCTGGCGTGGCACACTTTAGAAAGATCTGCCTCCACGCTCCCAGGGCGGGCTCCTGCCTCAAACTCCACCCTTACAGGAAACAGCTCCGGAAAACAGCTTGAGGGAGGGTGCAGCCATTGCCAAGACAACCCCTGTAGGACTGACTTCCTTCCGCTTGGTCGCAGCTGTTCATATGTGATGAACACCACCCATGGTTTTTATATAAGTAGATAAGGTAATGAAGAATTAGAGGTCAAGAGAGGTAGAAATCACAGAAGAGAACCCAGCATTTAGGGCTGCTTAGGCTACATTGGGCACTTTTTAAGAAATGGCAGATGTAGCCGAAACCGGTTTGGCTCAGTGGATAGAGCGTCGGCCTGCGGACTGAAAGGTCCCGGGTTCGATTCTGGTCAAGGGCATGTACCTGGGTTGTGGGCACTTCCCCAGTGGGGGATGTGCAGGAGGCAGCTGATTGATGTTTCTCTCTTATCGATGTTTCTAACTCTCTATCTCTCTCTCTTCCTCTCTGTAAAAAATCAATAAAAATATATTTAAAAAAAAGAAAGAAATGGCAGATGTAAATTTTTATTATTAGTCCAAAGCTTTGAGCTGTCAGCTTTCTCAGGAAGTTTACTGACAATATACGCCAAGGTTTGGAAGACAAAAGGCTGAGTAGGCTGGATGGAGCTTTTTTCTATGTGCTTGGAAAAGTCAACATTTTAACCATGCACCCTGAAAGCTATTTTTGGCCCTAGAGAAGAAATATGCAGGGTGTCCCCAACAATGTATACACACTTTAACAGCTGATAGCTGTAGATTCTATTGCATGTTGAAAATGAAATGTGTTTTAATAAGCACTGCCTTTATAATGTGTATATTTTTAGGGGGGGGGGGGGATACCCTGTATGCATTTATGTATGAAGGTAGGAAAATCATCTGAAAATAAAATACAAATTAATAGATTATATTAAAATTCCATGTCTCACTATTAACTCAAGTTATAAAATAGATAAATTATGTCCAGTGCCCCAGTTTGAGGAAGTTCACAGAAATGTGAAATGTGCTTCTGTAAAATGACTCCTACCCAAATGTGCTTGAATAAATGAAGCAATAATGTGGACACCTTGCCTTCTCAGAGCCAACAGGTCCAAGCACAGCACCAGCACACCGCTGGTAACACATACCAAAGAACTATTTACTGAATAGAAACAAAATTGCATTTTAATGTTTGTAATAATTTTGTAAACCACCAAAGATGGCCTCAAAACCATCAAATCGGAAGACCAAGTAGCCTGAGCCTTTTCACAGAGCCACCAGAGAAGCCATTTCGAAAAAGAACATGGGTTCATCGGGACTCCAATTTGTTGGAGGTTAATAACATTTAGCATTTGACTGCAGAGGTCTGTTGGCATAGGATTTAGAAAATGTATGAATAATTTAGACACTGAGGAAAGGGAAGCTAAAGAAAGCCAAGTTTGGGTGTTGCTTCTTCAATGAGCCATTTCTGTTAAGACAACAGTGTAAGGAGGCTCTAAGTATAGTTCTTAGGAAAGGATGAGAGCTTAGAACCACCACATTTTTCCAAACTGAGAAACTAGATGTGGCATGTTATTAACATTTTCACATTTTGAAATGGGATTTTTATTTATTTCCTGACATTCTGTTGAGACAAGGTTAGGTCTTCAATTTTTCTCCTCTGTATTACAAACAAAAGAGTGCTCTTAAATGCAACAGAGAAGTTGAAACCGATAAAATCCAGAATTTGTATCTTTAACATCTGAACTAGCTAGAGATATCAATAGTACTGGGGAAATCTGCAGAATTCATAACATTTTAAATTGCTTGTAATTAAAATACGGGGGAATATATTCAAAAATAGATAAATAATTGAATTAAATATAAAATTTGAAATCCACAAAGCAAGGTAATATGTTCTATAATTACTAAAAAACTTAACTGCAATTATGCACTGATATGGGAAATATAATGCTAAAATTGTTCTGTATTATTAAAGATTCATGTTCACAAGTTAACACTGGTACAGAGTTTGACTTAACAACTGACTTTAATTATTATTCAGCACATTGACCAAACACTACCAAAATTTTGCTAAGCAAACCTTATTGAATATCTGTCTTAAAGATGCTTAAATCAATGAGAAAGACAAAGTTTATTTGACTTGTAGTCAGATTCTAATTCTGCTTTCACTTTATCTACAGGCGAAATGATTGCAATTAACCACTGATTAATGCTGTAGTTAATGAGAAATTAAAGCATTCTTCAATTTTCTCCTTAAACCAAAAGCAACATTTAGCTAAAATATATTTCATTGTTGACAGGGAAAGTAGACTAATAAGTTAAATTTTAAGTTAAATGCTAATTTCAATTTGGTTTTTATTTTAATGCAAACCTATATTTTAAGCCCTTATTATTTTTCTCCAAGAGTATGTATATTTGAATAATTCATTATAATATCTTTTATTCTTTAAAAACTAATTAGATGTCTTTTGAATCATTTAAGACATTATTTTTCCAAATAAAAATTCATTATAATCAAAACAAAATCATTAACGAAGCTGATGCAATCTTTAAAATAAGATATTTACCTTCTATCCCATTTTCTTTCAATGAGATGTTAAATATCTTGGGTCTTGATTTGCTTACCTATAAAACCACTAGAGGCCCAGTGCATGAAATTTGTGCACTGGGGGTGGAGGGTGTCCCTCATCCCAGCCTGAATCCTCTCCAATCTGGGACCCCTCGGGACATGTCCGGCTGCCAGATTAGGCCCGATCCCTAAACCGGCAGTCAGACATCCCTCTCACAATCCAGGACTGCTGGCTCCCAAATGCTGACCTGCCTGCCTGCCTGATTGCCCCAACTGCTTCTACCTGCCAGCCTGATCAACGCCTAACTGCTCCCCTGACACCCTGATTGCTCCTAACTGCCCTCGCCTGCCAGCCTGGTCGCCCCCAATTGCCCTCCCCTGCTGGCCCAATCACCCCCAATGGCCCTCCCCTGCAGGCCCGGTTGCCCCCAACTGTCCTCCCTCCCCTGCAGGCCCAGTTACCCCCAACTGCCCTCCCTTGCTGGCCTGGTCACCCACAACTGCCCTCCCCTGCCGGTCATCTTGTGGCAGCCATCTTTTGACCACATGGGGGCGGCATCTTGTGTGAGGGCATGATGGTCAATTCGCATATTACCTCTTTATATTATATAGGATTTTAGCTGGTTATAAGTTTGGAGGAGAATATTTGGAAGATCTTAAAGGCCATGTTTATCTATAAAAGCAAACGTTTTAATGATCACAAGAAAATGTTCAGTGCTAGCTCAATTAATTGAAAAAAGATCATAATCTTAAGACAATCATTTTATGGTAACATTTATAAACTTGGAATGTATTAGTTTGCCATGCAAATTAACACATTATATGCGGGAAACGTATTTATATGTTTTACGTTGACTGGTAGTAGAGTGCGGGACACGTATTAATATGTTTTTTATAGACTAGCGGTAGAATGCGGGTAACGTATAAATATGTTTATTTTTATACTTTTTTATTGCTCTAAAGGGATGCTAACATGCAGATATACGAATTCCAAAGGAAAAATTTGTGTCTCTAACACATAAAATGGTGAATTATGTATGTACTTCCAGGTATAACAGTAATCAATCTATTCAACTGCAAAAATGGCCCGCGCCACCTGTTAGCGCGCGATAAAAACTACCCGCAAACAATGTGTTAATTAACTTCAGTGTCAGGGTTAGGTAAATGGATAGCTTGCAAGCACCATTTTTTTAGCACCAAATTTTCTCATTACTATTAATTGTACTATACCACTTATCTTAATAGAAGTTCCATTCAGTATATGGGGTGGGAATAGAGCTAAAAACAATTAGAAGGTCTAACTTAATTATTTATTCTTTCCAGTGTCTTTTTTCTATTTTGAGTTTTCACTACAAGGTAAGCAAGGATGAATATGATGGTATACTTTTAATATTTCATATTTACATTTATTTAGCAGTTTTAGTAGATTATGCAGTCCAATACTGGGAAAGTTTTGATGTGGGGAAGTTTGGCTTGATGCCCTTTCACATTTTTATGCTACCTTTATTTTCTATGGTTCATTCTTTTATCAAGTGCCTGAGACTTTCATTCTATTTACTGGTACCCAGAATTCCCCATCATGACATCCAAGTGGCATTTCCTCTCAAGGTAAAGCACTGCTTTTCCTGTGCTTTTTTGGTTTTTAATTGCCTAATTTACAATTATTCTTACAGAAGATAAAATTTGGTTCTGGAGCTATTAAATTGCTTGCCACAGATTTCATGGATTATCAGATGTAATGTTACACTCTCATATTGAAGTTATTTGATTAAAAGAAGAGAACAAGTCATATAAATGTCCTAGGAAAATGACTCTACACCTCTAATGGGTGTTGTTTCCATCTTAGATTATGTGAATAGGAGCCCTGGGATTGTACAGTGCACAACACAAGTGACCAAACATGATGGCCCTGATGATGATTAAAAAGAAAAAAAGAAAGAGATTTCATAGATATCAAACAACAGTAATTAATGAACAAGTATAGAGAACTAGAGAGAAGGAGACATTAAGGATGGTTCTAAAACTTTAATTCTGAGAGACTTTTAATTTAAATAGAAGAAAGGGACATAGGAAAAGTGGTCACTATGGGAATGAAGCTGTCATGTTCATCATTAGATATTTTGGATTTAAAGTACACATTAGACATAAACATTGAGTTCACCGGAAGATAGTGAAATTATGGAGCTGGAAATTGAGAGAAAGGATCATTGAAGATTCAGATATAATTCTTACTGACAGCAAAGTAGGGATTGAAGTTGTGAGACTGCCTGGAAACAGATCACAGGGGACATAGAAAGAGTATGGAGCATTGGGAAAAGATGCTTTGCTATTCAGAGAAATGAAAAAGTCAGACATTAGAGTATTAATTGATAATGAAGAATCAAGAACCTCAAGGAATGGAAGCGCTTTAAAGTGGAAGATGAAAAGACCTCTATGAAATGATACCAAGAGGAAATAGTGAATAAAATTCAAAAAAGAAATTATAGAGAAAAATAAAATAAAATAAATCTACGTGGAGATGTACATATATGATCACAAAGCTAAAGGACTTTTCCTTCATGTTAGTTTCAAAATATATTTCTTATTTTAGCATGTGCCTCACAACCTTTTGCAGATTGGATATATCCATTTAATAGGGGTTTTCAGGGTAGTTTTAGTTTTGCCAAAATCTAGAATGTATAAGATCTATCATACCTAACAACATATAATTCTAGAAGAACCTAGATTTAATAATAGGAACTAGGCAGAGAAGAGGAAAGAGATAAATGTTTTCCTTTGTTTACACAGTTGCTTTTTCCTGAGTTATAGCAAAAGCTGAAAAGCAACAATAATCAAAGACGATGTGAAACATATATAAATAATGGAATACTACTCAGCCACCAGAAAAAATGTAATACTGCCATTTGTGACAACATGGATAGATCTTAAGAATATCACGCTAAGCCAAATAAGTCAGACAGAAAAAGTCAAGAACCATGATTTCACTCATATATTGAAAGCAACAATCAAATGAGACAAACAAACAAACCAAAACTCATAGACACAGATAACAGTATGGTGGTTACCAGAATGAAAGGGGGGTGAGAGGGAGGTAGAAAAGGGTAAATGGGACTCAAATATATAGGGTGACAAAGGAGACTTGAATTTGGATGGTGATCATACAATGCAATATACAGATGGTGTATTATAGAATTCTACACTTGAAACCTATGTAATTTTATTAACTATTATCACCCTAATAAATTTAATAAAATTAAAAAATAATAATAATTTAAAAGGTTATTTGTTTTTCCTTTTTAGCACATCATTATGTAAAACATATAAAATGTATTTATCATGTTTATTGCCTGTCTTACTCAATAAAAACTAAACTTTGTGATGTAAGAGGTTTTTGCCATTTTATATTTCCAGCATTTTCAACAGTATCTGGCATGAGGTAAGTGTTGAATAAGCCTGTGCTGAATAATTCATCTCTTGACTTTGAACCCCCAAGAGCCAAAGTCCTAGACATTTAAGGTTGGTTTATTTGATTATATGTGATTATATATCTTATTCCCTGTCTTTAAAATTTAAGCTGGGGCACCATCATTTGGACAAATGTGTATGTACAAAATTTGTGCTTGTGCTCACATAACATAAATATAGCACAGCACACAGTAGGCATCCACATATACACAATCATGTCAGTATATGTGTGAAGTATAAAAAAAATCAACAAACAAGTACTAAAGTCTAATAAATTAGAAATATCATAAAAGAAAGATTAGCATGTGATTAAAATTTTGAAAGTACATTAAAATCTACCTCAATACTTTGAATTTTAGGTATTTTTTTGAAATTTCACAATATTTTTTGGCATTAGATGCATTCCATGATGCCCAGATGTATCTATCTCATTATGGCCTACCCCAGTGGTCGGAAAACTCATTAGTTAACAGAAGCAAATATCAACAGTACAACGATTGAAATTTCTTTTGAGAGCCAAATTTTTTAAACTTAAACTATATAGGTAGGTACACTGTTATTAACTTAATTAGGGTACGCCTAAGCTGGCCTTTGCTAAAAACATCCTCAATCTGATTGAGGTATGTTCGCTGAGATCGACCCTTTCCAACTCTCCCATTCACACTCGTCTTGTATACTTGTTTCACCTATCTCCTTTCCGAAAACCGACTTCTGTGCATGGGCCACGAAGTTTCAATCGCACTATACATGTGTGCCTGCACGTGGTATTTTGTGGAAGAGCCACACTCAAGGGGCCAAAGAACTACATGTGGCTCGTGAGCCGCGGTTTGCCGACCACTGACCTAACCTATATTTTTTTCATAGATTGCATCAAATTTCAAAAATTAAAGTGAAGAACTATTGGTAATGATATATTTTTTAAATCATGTGGGGTTTTTAAACTCATACTCAGTAATTTTTTCATTTATTCAGCAAACATATACATGCTTAGAGCATATACTAGGTATATGCTATGTCCTCTAGGTGGGCCCTTGATAGATGCAAAGTAATCATGTCCCTTTAGTTAAAGTGACATTTATAATTGCAAAAAAAAGTATCTAGTTTTGGACCAAACCCTAGATAATAAAAGCCTAATATGCTAAGTGTCTGGCTGTTCATTTGACCATTCGACCAGTTGCTATGATGCACACTGACCACCAGGGGCAGACACTCTGACCGGTAGGTTAGCTTGCTGCTGTGGTCCAGCCGATCAGGACTGGGCAAGACAGGCTAGACACACCCTGGGGTCCTCCCACAGTCCCTCCCCAGCCCCAATTGTGCACCAGTGGGGTCCCTCGACCTGGCCTGTGCCCTTTTTCAATCTGGGACCCCTCAGGGGATGTTGGAGAGCCAGTGTCTTCCCAATTCCTGCAGGCCAGGCCGAAGTGCCAGGGCTGACCAGCATCCCCTGAACCATGGATGAGCAAATTACTCAGATAGTTTGACTGTGCAAGAGAGGGCTAAGGGCTTACCCAGCTTTAGTAGCTAGAGCAGCCTCTATTGCCTGCCTCGTTAGGCCTTTATTGGGATTTTATCTTTCGATACAATCAGTAGGGTGAGTAATCTTGGGAGGACACATGTTTACATTGTCCTCTAGGCAAGGGCATCCAGGGATTAAGCATAAGGATTCCAGTAAACACCTGGGGGTCTGCACAAGCACAGACTTGGAAAGGTCAAGGGATAATTAGGGGCACCACCTTTGACACTCCCCTAAATCTCCCCTAAGTTGGAATCCCAATAAACAGGGCAGGCAGCCTTCCACACACTTCCCTTTTACCAGAATGTTCTCCTTACAACTTTCCAACCAAGTCTCTTGTGTTCCCCAACACCAAGGTATCCCACTGGTGCATGAACCCATGCACCAGGCCTCTAGTAGTCTTATAAGTATTTTCATCATCCTGTCTAATATTACCTCACTAAAAATCAAATTCAAATATTCCAGTAAATTCAAAGTTTATAAACATAAATACAATAAGAGCCATTCTATTTCATGTTTATGAAAATGTATTTAAATATCATGAAAAAATACATTTCTTATGTGGTGTGACATTATAAATTATTGATAGCTTTCCTTTTACTTGTTAAAACATGCAGCATTTGGTTCTGATATTTTAAGTGTTTTTACACATTTACAAAAATAAAATAGCACTTCAGAGTTGTAATTCCCCAACCTTGTCCTACTGCAAATGTAAAAGTTTTCTTCTTGCAAATTAATAACAAAAAATACATAAAAATAAACTAATTTGAAATTGCTCTTATCTCATTTCACTACTCACAGACCTTCTTTATACTGTTATAGGTGCTTGAGAAGTGTGAGCCCTTTCATGTACTTAATGTGTGAGGTTTTAAGTTCCTCCGTTTATAGGATATCAGTCTTCTGACATAAGACAACATGAACTTTGTGTAAAGTTCTCAAATTTCATCAGTTTTCCTGATGTATTGCTAATCAGGTCAAAGGTCTGTCTGAAGACCTTATGAGATAATGGCTATTGGTTTCAGATTCATTTTTCCTCCTTTCTACAAGTCTCAGTTCCACACAACATGATGAAGATATGAGCAAATTGTGATTTCATTCCTATTTTTGTAATCTCTCTACCTAGTTGGTATTATACTTTATGCTGTTATAATAAAAGGGAGGCTTTCTACTATCTATATCTAATAATGACCATAACCAGATTTCGTTTCCACCAACTTCTGTTGAATATTGTTCTCATAATTCCAGTTTGTGCATTTTTATTCTCTTATTTGCTTTATTATCTTTAATGGTTTCTTTGAACACTTGTTTTCAGGGACAATTTGAATCCTGAGGTGTTTCTATAGTTTTGTGTGTGTGTTTTTTTTTAAAAAAAACTTTTGTTTTCTTCTGCCAGTCAAAAGCTCGTTCTAGATAAAAAGACCAACACTTGAAAACTGCTTGTGGCCTTCGAGAACCTAGTCTACACCTCACTTTCAGAAGCGGGTTTCTCCAGGTTTCTGACTAGAGCCAGGAATGTCACACCAGCACTTCTGCCTTTAGCATACACCTAATATTAACTCACATCCTTCCCACTGGGCGAGCGGCTGGATGATAGAGTTTCTCTGAGATGCGTCCTGAGGATTGGCAGAAGTTCCCAGGACAATGGTGACAGTGAGCTCCTGGCTCTTAGGAAAAGTCCCTGATCCTGAAGGCCCAGCACTGTGAACCCTGCTGTCTGCCTGCCTCTGGGCTGCCTGCAGTGATTGAAAATATCTCTAAGGAAGAAGGGGTTTATTGTCTCCCTCATTATTATGTGAGAAACTCATCCGTGTATTAGGATGCGTTTAGGTTCAGCTTTTTTGGTGCCTTTTGCAACAGCTGTTGTGAATCACAGGTCACCAGTTGCTAGAATTGGATTTTCCTCAAATGCTAGTTTTTCATAGACTCTTAAAAATGAAAATAATAATTGTATATTTATTTCTACTGACAGTTATTTATATAATAGTTAAACAAACTGTATGGTATAGGAGGAAGTTCTAATGACCAGTTTCAGCACAGTGTTAATCATACTTGCTGGTTTTTATTTCTTGTGACCAATAGAATAAAAATGTTAGTATTCTAAGGCAAATATTACAAAATGATATTATCAATTAATATGAATAATTAAGTTGATAAAGTATATAGATTTAGAATAAAATACAACTATATATGAATTCATATACACAATATATATGTATTCATACATGCAATTTTTAGAAAATTGCAGATCCAAATCACTTTTTATCTTTATTGTTGGAAATATTACAGATGTCCCTCTTTTTCCCCTCATTGTCCCCCTCCACCTGGCTCCCACCTCACCCCAAACCATCACCACACTATTGTCTGTGTCCCTGGCCAATGCATATGTTATTTGGTTAATCTCTTCCCGTCCCCTCACCCCCTTCTGAATCTATTTTATTCATCAGTTTATTTTGTTCATTAGATTCCACATATAAGTGATATCATATAAGTGATATCATATACTTGTCTTTCTCTGCCTGGCTTATTTCACTTCTCATACCTGACAGAATGGTTACCATCAATCTATAGATATAAAACCCTAAGCAACCGGAACGGCCGGAATGACCAATCGCTATGACATGCACTGTGGGGGGTGGGGCTGGCCGGCCAACCTCCTGCTGTCTCCTCCCCCTGGCCGGCCCAGCCCAACCCATGCATGAGTTAGTGCACCAGGCCTCTAGTAAATCAATAAGCAACAATGCTGGAGATGATGTGTAGAAAAAGGAACGCTAGTACACTGCTAGTGGGAATGCAGGCTGGTGCAGCCACAATGGAAAAAGTGGAGTTTCCTCAAAAAGTTAAAAATGGAACTGTTGTTTGACCCAGTGATCCCATTTCTAGAAATACATCTTAAAAATCACCAATCAGAAAGAATATATGCACCCATGTTCATAGCAGTGCTACTTACAATCGCTAAGATCTGGAAACTGCACAAGTGCCCATCAGTAGACGACTGGCTAAAAAAAAACACAGTGGTATATTTGCATACTCTTGCAGCTATAAAAAAAAGGATTGCTTACCCTTTGAGGCAGCATGGAGGGACTGAAAATTATTATGTCGAGTTACATAGAATTTTTAATAGACAAATTATATTTGAAAGAAGTTAACAATTTTAAAATCTGTATTGGAAAATTTAAAAATATTAACTTTGCCCTAACAATTATACTATGGCAGTTTATTTTAAGGAAAGAGACAAACAAACAACTATGGGAACGTTTTGTACAAAAATATATTAATTATACTTTTTTAAGCTGTAAGAAAAATTGAAACAAATCATGTATTAAAGAAAAGGGGGAAATGTGTAAACTGTTGTTTATCCATACAATGGATGAGTATTTAGCAATTGAAAATGTTTCCATATAATCATGCTACCTAAAATTCAGAATATAAAATTTAACAGATTATGTAATTAAAATTATATAAATAAAAGAAGCAGGTCTATAAATCAAAAATACTAAGAAACAAATCACTAAAAACTTATAGTAGTTATTTTTGAATGTTGATTTTTATTTTCATGTTTATTTTTTAATTATAAAAAAGCCATACTACTTTTAAAAATCATAAAAATATGATTTTAAATCCACCTGAAAGGAAATACCGCAAAATATAATCAGTAATTTTACTTGGGTAGTGATAATTTATTTCCCCCCTTTTCAGTTTCTTTTTTAATATTTCACAAATTCTGTAAGATTGGCATGCACTATTTCTCATGATCAAAACAAAATATTTTTAAACTAAATATTTAAAAATCCAGGTCTTTATTTATGCCTGAAAATAATGTTATATAGGCTGTTGCTTATATGTGTTATATAAAACTGTTCCTAATATAAGGGTTAAATCATCAAAGGCATGTGTGGTAAAGTTCTACAAATTTTTTTCTGGGCCAAAAAATAGAAGTATTCTAGGCAATATGGATACCTGATAGTGTTTGCAATAATAGTTCACAAAGTAATCAACACAAACTGGCAGAAATTTTTTCAAGTTTTATTTTATTCTTTTCAAAACACTTTGGCTGTAAAAATAATTCACTTACACTGTTTAAATAATCAGTTTAAATAAGACTAGAAATAAAGGAGCATTTATTATGGCATTCATTTTAATAATTTTCTCAAAGTAAAAATATAGCTAAATAAGGGAAAGCAGTCTTTAAAGTCTTTATATAGAAGTAAAATACCATTTGCTATAAAAAATAAGTAACTTTTTAGAGCAAACCTTTTGTGTAATAAATACCATAAATTTGAAGAGTAATATAAATTGCTTGTGTAGAAGTACATACAGCCTTCTGGTCCATGTAATTTGTTCCTTTCTCTTCAAGAACTAAACTGCTTCTTGTAAAGGATCCTTAAGTACTTTATCTCATTGTAAATTGTGAGGGGAAAAAAATGGTTTCTAATTATGCCTAGTATTGTCTTGGTATCTAAATCAAATACCCTAATCAATCACCTTCTATTCATTCTAGGGTTTGTTTTCTCTCTTTTCTTTAATTAAGTATTTGGGGATGACATTGGTTAATAAAATCATATAAGTTTCAAGTGTACCGTTCTCTGATACATGATTTGTGTATTGTGTGTCCACCACCAGCCAAATTCATTCATCTTCCATCACCATATATTTGGCTTCCTTTTTCCTTTACTACTCCCACCCTCTTCCCTCTGGTAACCACCATATTGTCTATATCTATGAGTTTCACATATAAGTGAAATAATATGGTTCTTAGCTTTATCTGACTGACTTATTTTGCTTAGTATGATATTCTCAAAGTTCATCCATGTTGTCGCAAATGGCAGTATTTCATCTTTTCTTATAAATGTAGTATTCCATAGTATATTTGTACCACATCTTCTTTATCCTATCTTCTACTGAAGGACACTTTGGTTGTCTCCATGTCTTGGTCACCATGAATAATGCTTCAATGAACATAGGGCTAACTAGTGTTAATGTTTTTTTAAAATATATTTTTATTGATTTCAGAGAGGAAAGGAGAAGGAGAGAGAGATAGAAACATCAATGATGAGAATCATTGATCGGCTGCCTCCTGCATGTCCCACACTGGAGATGAGCCCGCAACCTGGGCATGTGCTCTTGACTGGAATTGAACCCAGGACTCTTCAGACCACAGACTGACTATCTATTGAGCCAAACTGGCTAGGACTAGTGTTGTTTTTTAATCACTCTTGGCAACAATTCTGTTTCTGATGCTGCAGAAGCTGCTTGCATTGTATTTATGAACTTAGAGGTATTACTTTGTTCACAATAGTCTTTCATTACTGAAATAGTCTTTAGTTACTGAAATAAAACAAATCAAACAAAAAAGCATTATGCCCTTGAATTATTCCTTGGCTGTTTAGTAGGTTAACTGTGACCACAATGTAAGGAAAGAATTGCTAATTGAGCTCATAATTAGGATATTAAGGTGGTTTAACTTTTATGGAAAACAGACGTTGCTCTTTGCAAATTAATCCTCTAAAATATAATTTTTACAAATCAATGACTTTCAAACACATATTTGGTCACTCCTTATATTTGGATAAACAAATCTGTAAATGCTTTTATATTCTAAATTTGTCAAGATTTTTAATACTGTTTTCCTTACAAAATTGGTTGATCAGATGGTTCAATGCCAAACTTGAATATGGAAGTTTTAAATACAAAAACCTTTTTATGACTTAAGGTAATTTATAAAATAAGTCTTTATTTAAACCCATTCACATATTTTCAACCCACCTTGTTTGAAAACTTTTTATATAGTCCCCAAAATGAATACACACTTTGAATAATTATTAATTCCAATGGGTTAAATCTAAAAAGAAACATCTATCGAGCTATTAGCTCTTAAGTGTGTATACATATATACATTTTTGGGACACCATACACACACACACACACACACACACACACACACACACACACACATATATATACATATATATATATATATATATATATATATATATATATATAGAGAGAGAGAGAGAGAGAGAGAGAGAGAGAGAGAGAGAAAGTCATAAAATTAATAGATTATAAAAGTAGGTCATAAGGAAAATGACAAAAAGAAAGGTAAAGTAAAACAAACATGACATCAATGCATGAAAAGCTCACCAAGGGGGTTCTATATATCTGTTGGCTTCAGAATAAAAATTTGACCCTAAATTAATTAATAATATAAATATAATTCTAATAATTAATGTGACATAATAAATATAATAATCAACATCATTTAGTAAGAAAAATGATTGTTTAAAAGAATTCTCATTCTCCCATTAAGACCAGAGAAAAATTACTTCTGTGAATTCTTACAAAAGGGTGCTTAATTATCCAAATAATAATTTTTATAGAAAACAAAACAACTTGGTCAGTAGTGCTGTTTTTTATGTTACACATTCATTCTGGATGAATGGGAAAAGGCTGTCATTCAACTCAGAAGAACAATTAGGTAGGGGACTTGGGATGAGGCCACGTATATAGTTCTCTTCTGGTCTAGTTTAATTCAATATTCCTTCAAGATTCTTTTCTATGATTAAAGGTTCTCATATTAACCAGTATTCATATTAAATAGCAGTGATTCCAAGATTTTAATCCTTGGCCGGTAGTAATTTTACATTTCAAATTAAGCAAAAAACTACAGACAATATCAGTTAGTTGAGCAAGTATTATGTGTGACATGCACTCTTGGAGACAGAGCACACTAGCAAGGAGCTACTTAAGGAGAAAGCACTCTCACCTCCGCCCAGAAATGAAGGAATACACATGAGCTAAAGTGTCTCTTGAGATGAGTTGGGGATATAGTCCCAACAGGGGCTGCAACTTGTAACGATGCAGGCGGTGCTGTGAATAATGCTCTCCTTGCTAGTATGTTGCCTAAAGGATTGCATCCATGGAGGTTTGGGGACACCTCTCTCTAATTCACAAAAAAGTCTCTCTAGAAATTAGCGTTGACCAGGTTAAGATGAATTGAATACAAGCAGTCCTTAATTTGGTATTAGAATAAATGTACACATTCTATTAACAATGATATACTTAATTAAGTAACACCAGGCCCCCAACAACACAGTTTAAGTTTCAGTTATCATGGTACATGAGTTGTAAGTAATATGATAAAAGTATAAACTCCACTACTAGCTTTTCAGGCCACAAATCACTAAGCAAATAATAGATGTAAGTCATGATCCATGACCAACTGGGTCACTTGTTTCAGAGTCTGTTAGTGATTGATTTCTGAGCAAATGTTAACAAATCCACACACAGACAGCAAGGTATGTAATTGTGTTTCCTTCTTACCTCTCAGTGGAAAATCCATGTGACATTTTGCAAAAAAATGGGCAATTGAAGAAAATAGTCAAAAAGATGAAAATGCAGGGAAAAATAAAGGAGGATGAGAAAGAGGAGGGCAAGGAGGAGAGGAGAACGGGGGGGGGGGGAAGAACACTGAATAACACTGGAAGTGAAATTCGAGTCAGATGTAAATGGGGTTACAGAAGAAAGAGCTGAGTGTGGGTATGTCGACGCACCATTCAAGAGATTCTAAGCATGTAAGCATAGTAAATTAGTGAAGGTGAACTTGATGTGTTTGAGTAAAGTGCTTGTGATAAAAGGATGAAGATGTCTCAGAGGAAGTGTTGCCAACAAAAACTCCACATTAAAGAAACTCTCAGAGGTATTTCATAACATTCAAAGCATAAAGGATAAAATGTTGGAACCTGATCCAAACCTTAAAAGGCGTAAGGGAACTCTCCAGAGCATACAAAAGATGCTCACTTCGTGCTGTCAGTCACACAAGGAAAAGAAAAGAAAAGTGCTAAGCAAACTACTCTTGGTAAGTTTCTCTAAAAAAATAATAATAACACACTAACTTTCAATGTCTCTAATGTTTTAAATTATAGTGTACCAAGTAAACATTAATTTTGCTAAATTTTCATTTATCTATACATTTATATGGATTAAATTGTTTTTAATGTTTTGACAGAACTCACAGATAGACACACTTCAAAAGAAGAATTGAGTTTAATGTGGGATGTGTTCCAATAGCTCTTTTATTGCCCTGTCTGGGTGGCTTGGTTGTTTGGATCACGGTCCCATACACCAAAAAGTTATGGGTTCGATTTCTGGTCCGGGCACATGCCTAAGTTATGGTTTCATCCCCAGTCAGGGTGTGTACAAAAGGCAACAGATTGGTGTATTGGTGTTTCTCTCTCCCGTCAATGTTTCTCTCTCTCTCTCTCTCTCTCTCTCTCTCTCTCTCTCTCTCTCTCTCATTCTCTCTCCCTTCCTATCTCTAAAAACATATCATCAGGTGAGGATCTTTTTTTAAAAAAGAATTCTTTTATCTATTCTAGGGCATTTTTGATAAATTTGGATCTTCTAACCCCTCAAAATATTGAGCACAATTGGATATATGGGGAAAATATTAAAAGGGCTGAGGTGTATTTCTCTGTTTTAGTTGTCACTATCTTTCATCAATTGTGCTATATAACACACCAAAATGAACTTTGTTAAAGGTTACCTTTTTAAAATTATAAATTTATTTTCATTTCTTACTATTTTTCTATTTATTGGGCTTCACATACAGAAGGCTGTTTTAACCAGACAAGTCAGTTTATGACTCACATTGATCTGGGCAACACTCCTCTTTGTTTTATTTTAATTCTCTGTTGTCCCAATTCCCTACTCCCATTTTTCTACCCCCCAAAAAAAGGCAACCATTTTAAAATGTTATTATATAAGTAGATGATTGATAGATAGATAGATAGATAGGTAGATAATAGATAGATATAGAGCAAGCTATCTCACCTATTTTTTTTATTTTTTTGTTTTTTTTAAAATATATTTTATTGATTTTTTACAGAGAGGAAGGGAGAGAGATAGTTAGAAACATAGATGAGAGAGAAACATCGATCAGCTGCCTCCTGCACATCTCCCACTGGGGATGTGCCCGCAACCCAGGTACATCCCCTTGACCGGAATCTAACCCGGGACCCTTCAGTCTGCAGGCTGATGCTCTGAGCCAAACCGGTTTCGGCACACCTGTTTATTTTAAAAATATATTCATATTTGTATACATTCTTATAAATATATATATTTCTGTATTGGTTTCCTTTTGCTGCCATAACAAATAGCAACAAACAGTGATGTAAACAATATAAATTTATTATTTTATAGTTCTGTAAGCTAGAAGTCCAACACAGAACTTACTGGGCTAAAATCAAGGTGGCAGCAGGACTCCATTTCTTTCTGGAGGCTCTGGGCTTTCCAATCCTTTTTATTGATCATTTCAGTTCTTGGTACAATTCAATTTATTTCAGTTGTAGGACTAAGATCCCAATTTTCTTGCTGGCTGTCTGCTGAGAGCCATTCCCAGCTTTTAGAACTCACCTGGATTTCTTGGCCCATCATCCCCTTTCTCCCTTTTCAAAGCCATCACAATAGCCCAGTCCCTTTTATGCTTGAATCTGTCTTCCGTCTTTCCTCTTCATCATTCTCACCCAGCTAGAATCGGTTCCCCACTTTTATGGGTTAATGTGAGAAGATTAGGACAACTGGATAATGCAAAATAAACTCCCTACCTCAGGATAACCTCAAAGGTCTGTATTCATGATCACATCTTACAGTCATGTTTGCCATGTAAAATAACATATTCACAGATTCCAGGTATTAGAGCCTGGATACCTTTTAGGGGGGAGGGTCACTATTCTACTTACCACATGTAGTTCTAAAGTGGAGGTCTTCGCCAGCAGGCAAGGCTACTATGAAATATTTTGATTGGTCATTTTGTAATTAAACTGCTTCTTTGATTAGTTTTTTATGTTGTGGACATTATTCTGATATTAAGAAGGCTTTGCATACCAGTTTTTTACTATTTACACAGTGCTTTTCAGTTAACTCCTAGAGGAGATACTTATGTCTCTATTTCCATATTTTAATTGAACATAATGAGGGAAAACCCACAATAGTCCCATGTACCATCAGCTTAATAGAGGGAATTGTATTTTAGATCG
This sequence comes from Myotis myotis, assembly GCF_014108235.1. Taxonomy (NCBI): domain Eukaryota; kingdom Metazoa; phylum Chordata; class Mammalia; order Chiroptera; family Vespertilionidae; genus Myotis; species Myotis myotis. The sequence goes on along the minus strand of NW_023416390.1, from coordinate 70,149,959 downwards.
TGGGCTGTCAGATTGATCAATAAAATACTATTATCCTGCCAATAATTTAGCTATAACACACACATATACACACACACCCACAACATGAAGAGATAATGAAATTAAAAAAAAAAATGACCCAGAGCCAGACTGACCACAGTTTTGAATACACTGAAGGACCAAATTTTGACATGCTTTTCTGATTCTAATTGCAAATTCAGGACTCTGTGCAGTCATTTATCTTTAAGTTCTAAGCCGTTGCATTTCATCTGTTATTTATGATCTCATTTAGATTTCAGAAAAAAATCCAATACTTCATGACACATCTTAATTTATTCTTTACCTTAAAGATTTGGTTATTCTTTGAACCAAGAGCACAACACTTATTCATGTGCAGAGGAGTTATGAATCGCCACCAAAGGTGAATGAAGATAGAGTTATTGGTCCAACCTTGGCGTCTGAATGGTGATTTGAATAGTGATGAAAATGACAGGACTCTTTCTGCTACTTCCAAAGCAGATTCTTCCCCTGGGATCCTGGTTTTTGCCAGCTGCTTCCCAGAGCACCTAGCGGAGTAGAGGAAAGAGGGGATACCGATCTCCATCCTGGGGCTATTTTCACAAGCTCTAGCCACTGGAGGCTGATATCATGGCTGCCCCAAACAGAACTCTAAAATCCAGCCAGCAAAACACCGCACATATCTAATGTACTAATAAGAAAGAAAAAGTTTCTTTTCTCTCTCACTTATGATACTAAAGGGCAATAGGGCAGCGAGCAGAAAACAGTCTAGAGGCACAAATCCAGCAACACAGACTTCAAAAGGTGCATTTCACAAGTGGTAGACACAGAGCATGCTTTCTTTGCACTCTCGAGGGGTCAGCTTATCTCTCAAATGCCAATTCCAATCACAACTGGCGCTTTTGGCATTTAGGAAATATTCGGTGTTTTCCATTCAGCTCAGGAGTTTGTGTGTTCAGAAAACAGGGGCTGAAAGGATGCAAGGTCAGCTTCTGCCAATCTCCACTCCTCACTCCACAGGGATTTACTCAAAGGAGAATACAGCTGTGGCTCTCCCTTTGGGAAAGTTTCCTCTCATCGCCAGAGTGAGTCCAAGTGGATTCCTGACCGTCCTCTGAAATCCTGACAAACAATAAGGAAAGGGAAGAATAGCACATTTCTGGAAAAGGAAAATGTACGTAAATAACATTACACGAAGTAAAAATTTCAGAACTTATTGAATATAAAGCGGTACCCACTGCACGTGTTTGGAAACATCACAGTTCAAAGGCATCCCGTGCCAAGGTTTTAATGAATTTCACAAATACAATGAGCACATTAGTGAATACATTGTTGCTTTCAAAGAGTCTGATTCATTTCTGAACACAAGAATGGCAAAACAATCTCTCAGTCCCAAAGGGTCAATCTCAGGACATATTACAGAACTGCTTTCAGCTGCACCTTATGACAAAGAAATTTCCAGAATGATTAAACCAAAGTCTCATGCCCCAAGGTGGAAAAATAACAGGCTCACTGGTAAACCTGTGTTAGGTGAGAGAATAGCCTGTGGATTGGCCTTCTTTGAAACAAAAAATCTTTTGAACGCATTATAGAGCCTACCATCAGCAAACGCTGAGAGTGAGAGAGTCATTATCCAAATCCAACCAGCTGTTAACTTCCCTTTACTGGGCAAAAATATTTCTCATATCCTGATGTGAGAAAGCATAAGGATTTGTTTTTTAAAGATCACCTTACGCTAGAGGAATTAGCAGGCACCGGTAACACTTAGATTAGTCGATTTATTTTTTTAAGAAATGAGACTGAACCTTAGCTTATACCATCACTGAGACAAGCATCTGAAGGTGAACCCACAAATACCAAGCCGTTTCACGAGCAGCTGAAAAGTCTGAAACTCCTAAATCCCTTGTATTTTTTAACTGGTGCAATTGCTTAGTTCAGCGCATGGCTGTAGGAAAGAGATGATACTTTTTATTTTACATGTGCAAAGTTACACCTACCTATTTGTGAAATCCCCCAAAATCCCACTCTGAAGTACTTTGGGAAGACCTTCAGATCTCTGGGAAATCTTTCTGGCTTAAAAAATGCACATGAGACTTGCATACAAATTCTGAAACAACCTTGTTTCTCTCTTCCCATTACATTACAGGTCAAGAGGACATGAGTATGTGCTGGCAGTAAATGTTTGCAGCATAATATATGTTAGCATTCCCTCCAAATAAATATTCCCTTGAAGAAGCAAACAGAGTAGAAAGGCCAGGCAGAATGCATTGTACTTATTTAGTTTCATTGCATCATTGTATTTAGGGCCCCAAGCTGATCCCCTCAGTGTAGCTATAATTTCTTTTGGTCTTACACAGTGTACATTGGGTTAATGAGGTCAACTTCATTTCCAAATGGTACCTTAAACTCATGCCATCTCTTAATAAAACATAGTTCTTTAGTGACAAGAGGGAAATAACAAATTTAGATAATCAGACAGAAATTGGGACCATTCTAAATTTTCCACATTTTTTTTCATGACACATATTTAATTTTCTATTAAAACTTTCTCTGAGGTTAGCTCTCTGCTATATTTCCTACTGTACTAGCTTTAAATCAGGCTGTTATTTCTCACCTGGATTATGGCAGTAATTTATTCCTCTTCTTCCAGCCTGTCTCTATATTTATTCTAACATGTACACAGATACCACAGTGATATGTCTAAAGCACATATTTGATATTTTTTTACCTTATTTAAATCTTTTGGTTATTTGAATGTTCACAAAGACAGAACCTCCATTACTGGTATTAAATAAATATTGGGCAAGTAATATCTAAACACACAAACAGTGGTCAAGCAATATACTTTAAGCTGCTGGGACTTTGAACCGTCATGAAAAAAACAAAAAACAAAAAACCTTGAACATGGTACCTAATAGGGTATTCATGTCTGATAGATAAGAATGACATATAGTAACCTGATTTTATGAAGTAACCAACTGTGGTCCTGAGAGAAAAAATATTTGAAAGAATAATAAATTTATCAAGGTGGACCACATCCAACAGCAGGGGCAAGAGTTTAACAACTATTAGCTATTGTTTGAGATGCACATGAAGGCAAGCTGTGTGCCCCACCTTTAAAGCATCTGTACACTTTGTGAGGGTCAGTGACATGTAGTAAAACAATATATAATTATGTCACTATGAATCTCAGGATCCTTCAAGTAGGGTATCTTCCTTTCTTAATCAAGCTCCTAAATAAGAAGCCCTTTCTTTACAAGACTGAAAGAAGTAAAGACTTGAGATGAATAGAACTGATGCTAAGGAAGCCTGCAAATAAAATGGAGCGAATACAGATATTGCTCAACATCATAAGGGCCATATATGATAAACCCTCAGATAATACCATATTCAATGGTGAAAAACTGAAAGTTTTTCCCCTAAGATCAGGAATAAGACTGTCCACTCTTATTTAACATAGTGCTGGAAGTCTTAGCCAGAGCAATAGGATGAGAAAGAAATAAAAAGCATCCAAATAGGGATGGAAAAGGTCAAATTGTCACTCTTTGCAGATGGCATGATGCTGTATATAGAAAACCCTAAAGACTCCACCAAAAAAACTATTAGAAACAATAAACACAGTCAAGTTGCAGGATACAAAATCAATGTGCAAAAATCTATTGCCTTCCTGTACACTAACAACAAAACTTCAGAAAAAGAAATGGAAAAAAAAAATTCCTTTTGCAATAGCAACCAAAAGAATAAAATACCTAGGAATAAACTTAACAAAGAATGTGAAAGACCTATATACTGAAAATTACCAAGCAGTATTAAAAGAGATTGAAAAAGACATAAAAAATGGAAAAAATATCCCATGTTCATGGGTTAGAAGAATCAACATAGTTATAATGGCCATATTATCCAAACCAATATATAGATTTCGTGCAATCCCCATCAAAACCCCAATGTCAATTTTTAAAGAAATAGAATGAGAAATCATAAGATTTGTATGGAACCACCAAAAAAAATGAATAGCCAAAGCTATCCTGAAAAAGAAAAAAAGAATGAAGCTGGAGGTATCACACTACCTGACCTCAAATTATACTACAGAGCTTCAATAATCAAAACAGCATGGTATTGGCAGAGAAATAGACACACAAATGAATGGAACAGAAAAGAGAGCCCAGCTATAAAATCACATGTATCTGAACAGAGAATTTTTGACAAAGGAGACAGAAACACACATTGCAGTAAAGATAGTAGCTTCAATAAATAGTGCTGAGAAAACTGGAAAACCGCATGTAAATCAATAAAACTGGATTACAGTTTGTCCCCATGTACAAAAATTAATTCAAAATTAATCAAAGACCTAAACATAAGACCTGAAATAATAAGTTACATAGGAAAAAATATAGGTACCAAACTTATGGACCTGGGTCATAGAGAACATTTTATGGACTTGAACCCAAAGGCAAGGGAGGTAAAGGCAAAAATAAATGAATAGGACTATATCAAACTGAAGAGTTTCTGCAAAGGAAATGGACAACAAAACAAACAGGCAGCCAACCAGATGGGAGATGATATTTGCAAACAGTAGCTCTGACAAAGGTTTAATATATTTCCAAAATATATAAAGAACTTGTGAAACTCCACACCAAACAAACAAACAATCCAATGAAAAACTGAGCAGAGGACCTGAAAATACACCTCTCCCAAGAAGGCATACAAACAGCCAATAGATATATGCAAAGATGTTCAACCTCAATGGCAATTAGGGAAATACAAATCAAAGTGACAATGAGACACCACCTTACACTTGTTAGAGTGGCTATTATCAACAAGACAAGCAATAACAAGTGTTAGAGAGGTTGTGGAGAAAAGGGAACTCTCATTCAATGCTGGTGGGAATGTAAACTGGTATACCAGTAACCACTATGGAAAGCAGTCTGGCAATCCCTCCAAAAATTAAGGCTAGAGCTACCATGTGACCCAGCAATCCCACTCCTGGGTATATACCCGAAAAACTCGAGATCACGTATTCGCAAAGATATATGCACCCCTATTTCATTGCAGCATTATTCATGGTGGCCAAGACATGGAAACACCAAAGTATCCTGCAGTAGAGGATTAGATAAAGAATATATGGTACATGTACCTAATGGAATACTACTCAGCCATTGGAAAGGATGAACTAGCACTATTTACAATAAGCTGGGTGGACCTTGAGAACATTATGCTAAGTGAAATAAGTCAGACACAGAAAGCTAAGAACTGTATGATTTCACTCATATGTGGGATATAAAACTGAAACACAAATAACAGTGTGGTGGTTACTAGATGGAAGGGTGTGGGGGGGAGAAGAAGGTCCTAATATAAGCATGTCAAACTCAAAGGCTAACAGAGGCCCCTCTAAATAAACAAGGTGTAAGTGTATGTGAGCCGCAAAAAAACAAAAGTTTCAATTTTCATAGGAATGTAGGTTTATTTCAATAGAGACAGGCTGAATACATGCCGGAAGCCGGTCCATCCTTGCTGCTTGACACAGTCGCTACAGGAAAGAAACATCTGCACAGCATATGTTTCAAGGGACCTGGCGTATATAGCATACTGTTCTTAATATGTTTGCTCCCCTTAGCGCTGTGTGTTTTAACCAAGGTCACCTCTCCAAGAAAGGTTGTTTCCCCAGGTAGGAATTTTTCCCTGAAGTCAGGGAGGGGATGAAACTCCATAACTAAGTACCAGGCGGGTAGTTAATCACTTTAACTACAAACAATCATGCTTAAGCTATATAATCTTTACTCCCTGGAATGGAGATAAGAAACGCCCTAACCTTTGTAATAGAAATTGACAGGATTAAAATCAACTGGTATAAATACGGATGTAACAAGACAATAAACAGCAGAACTTCGCTGGAGATCCAGACCAGAACTTGGCTGGAGATCCTGGTTAGAGATCCTGGCTAGGCTGCTGATCAACTGAACGCCGTCTCCGTGTCCTTCCTTCTTCGCCGACTCCGTCTACACTTTTGGGGACCCCTGGACCTGCTGGGGTTGGACCCCGGCAAATACATAGGGCTGAAATAAATGAGTAATCATTAACATAAAATAATAGAACATTTTAATAAAAATTAATATTTTTTCTTGAACATTAACTTACCAGACACTGAATAACTGCACAAATTAATAAGCATAATGCAATAAACCTATTTTTCTTGTTCTCCAAAAGCGAAATATTTCCTTTTGCGCACACCAAACAAGTCAGTGCAAGACTAATGACGTGGCAATCGGATGCTAAAGTATTTGAGAGAAATGGAGCACCTGCATGTAAGGCAAGTAAGGGAAATGAATGCCACATGATTATAGTAATCAGTCATTAGGGAACTTTATAGTTTGTTATTAATAATAACAGGATATTCTAAAATTTAAGTTACAATTTTTTTTTAAAACATATCTTACATACCATTATATTGGCTGGGCCACAAAAATATTCATTGTGGGCCATATGCAGCCCGCGGGCCCTGAGTTTGACATGCCTGTTAAGGTGTCAGGAGATGTGACTTTGGGTGGTGGGCTCATGGTGCAATATACAGATCTTGTAACATAGAAACTCGCACATGAAACCTATATGTTCATGGTGACAAATGTCACCCCGATCAATTTAATAAATAAAATTTTTAAAAAATCTGAACAATAAAATGGTAATGAATATATATCTATCAACAATTAAATTTAAAAATCAAGATAAATGAACAAGGAATCTAATGAACAAAATAAACTGATGAATAAAATAGAACCAGAGGCATGGAAACATGGGACAGACTAAGAAATCTCAGACAGAAATGGGGAAGGAGGAAAGGAAGAGATTAACCAAAGATATTATATTCATACGTATATGCATTACCTATGGACACAGACAATAGGGTGATGAAGGCCTGAGGTGGGGTGGAAACTGGGTGGAGGAGGGGCAATAGGGTTAAAATGGAGGACATCTATAATACTCTCAAAAATTATGTTTTAAAAAAATAAATAAGAGAAATGGTAAATAGGAAAATTGCAAATATGAACAAATCTAAATAAACGTTTACAGTATAAAACAATATTAATACTTTGATGACAAATATGGAGTGTAATAAAAAAAGCAGGTAAAATGATACAAACAAAAAAACCAATACATCAATAAAACAGGCAAAGAGAAAACAGGCAAATGAAAATAAATCATTGTAAGGTTCTGTATTGTCTTAGTTTCCTAAATCCAAATATTTATATTACATTTTAAGGGTAACCACTAAAAGTAAATATAAACTGTGCCATTTTCAGACTAGCAAAATGAGTGTATAGATACATGTTTTGGGGGGAAACAGTGCAAATACAAATAACACTCAGTCCAAAAGAACATTGGAAATATGGACACTGGAATGCATGGAAAAAAACAAGGTAAACAGAAATCACAGCATTGTAAAAAATATAATGACTGGAAATAAATAAACCACAAAGTGGAAGAGCCAACAATGAAGTAAAATCCGCAGATCATAGCAACTGATTAGATTTGGGGCCCGAGGAAAGAGAATATTGAAGATCTTCCATATTTTAGTGGTATCTATTGCTGGGGCTGTTGGCGGTTGGGGAGAGGCATTATAAGTGAAAGCAAAGTAATCAGCCAAGTTTCTTAAGAGATTATTTTAAAAACTAATAGCTCATACTATAGTTTTAAACCAAGGTACTTTTGAGTTTAAATATCTGACCTATGTGAAAGGAGTTTTGATGGTTTATTACAGTTTTCTATTTTTCGTTTTTTCTTCGAAAGAAATAATATATACCATAAAATATAAGTGAAAAAAGAATTGATGATATAGGAGAAATTCCTTGTTCCAAACAAGATAAAGCTATATAGTACACAATAGAAACTTTTTGAAAGAAAATTAAATAATTTGAAGGTCACAAATTATTGTGACCTGTGTCACTGGTCTTTACTCCCCAAGGGTTGGGAGTGGATGACAAAAGACCGATAGTTCAAGAGGACCCTAATTGCGGAAGGTCTGTTGATTTATTATCTTATATTGGAGCTTGTAAGGAGCGAGTTCCAAGAGTAAATATCAGGGTATGAATTGGCAGAAGAAATCCTTACTACCCATTCAGAGAATCACAGGACTTCTGATGTGTCTTCATTTTTACCCCAAGAAGGCAAAGATAACTAAGGGCTATAGAGTTGGAGTGAGGAGGGAGCAGAAAGTCTACATTTTCACAGTGATAGAGGGCACAGAACTCAGAATTTAAGCAATGAAAATAAGAGGTTATGATTAAACATCAGTGGAATTGTACACCATCATCTAGACTAACAAGACGCTTATTAATGCATAGATGAGAAATCTTTCCTCTCTGTGAGAAAAATATGTGAGCCCTTGACTGATTTCCCCCCTTACTAGTATTTCTCTAGTCTAGATCTACTCTTTTCTGTCTTGCTTTGGACCTACAGGCTGGTTGTATGAACTGCCTCATTTGGGCAGACCCTCTTAACATCTGAATTATGGTTGGATTTGGACAATAAGAAGTACAACAAGAGATGAGTCAGATGGGGAAAAAAATGAATGAGGGTACTTATTTACACATCTAAATTACCCCGTTCATACCTCACACCAATCCATCTCTTCCTGCAAAGACAAATTTTGGCAGTGGCTGCCTTTTTCTCCATGATATATGACTATTCATTTTCCCTGGGTTCCAGATATTGTCTCATATGTTGGCTCTTTAGGTATTGGGTAGTATCAACTTCCTCTTCTTTTGAATCCCTCAGTGATTTGCCAACCCTTATTCATGTACCTTAACTTTGTCCATACCTCTGTAAATAATCCTGTCTTCAAACTCTCTCCTTTACTTCTTTGAGTGTGAAATTTATTACCTGACCTCGAGTTAACAGCACCCTCTGGCAAAAATCCAAGGAAAAGATGGAGACAGAAATTACTGAATTGATTAAATATTTACTCAGAAAACATTAGAAGCCATGTATTTTTTTTTGAGCCAGTAGATGATTTTTCACTGAAAGAGAAAATGCTGCATAATAAATAAATAAAATTCTATTAGACACATGAAACTTCTCATTTTGTATACTTGAATTTGTGGCCTTTAAAATTCAACCAACTATATATGAAGACATTGCTTTTCAATTATCTTTTGAAAGTAATTTCAAGAAAAAATTTGGACTCCTTCCAAAAGACGTCATTTTTAAAGGAATTCGCCAGATTATTTTTAAAAGTCTCATAATTGAACATTAGTCTCAAATCAAATACTCATTTACATCTAAATTTTTTTCAACTTCTCTATAACTTATTTGCAAAATCAATATTAGAGTTTAATCATATGCTTAATGAGTCATTTATAATTTAGGAGTAGTAAAGATGCAATTATTAATTTACTTAGATTAGTTTTAAATTTATAGGCTATTAATTTACTAGGCTTTGTTCAGGTCTATGAATAACAAAGATTGGAAATTAAACCCACACTGTGTTTAAATTCACTATTCTTGACCTGTGTTCTTTCTTTTTAAGGAGATCTGTGTGTATACATATATGTGTGTATGTTTTTATTTCCCTGTGTATAGGTGTGTTGAGCAAACCCTCGATAGGATAAACCCAAAGAAATCCAAAATAAGACACATAATCTAACTTCTGAAAAAGAAAGTTAAGAAAAAAAAATACACTGAAAACAGCAGAAATGATGCATTACTTACTTAAGAACACCAATTCAAATAACAGAGGATTTCTCATCTGAAACCATAAAGGCCAGAAAAAAAAATGGCACAACATTTTTCAAGTGCTGAACAAAAATAACCCCAAATTCAACATCTGATGAAATTATCCTTCAGGATAAAGACATTCTAAGATGAAGAATAACAAAGAGAAGTTTCCACTAGCAAATCTATCATTAAAGAATGGCTAAAGAAAGTTCTATAAACAGTAAGGAAATGATCATAGAAAAAGATTAAGAACTTCAAAAAAGAAAGAAATTTGGAATGAATAAAAGTAGAGTCAATACAAATAGAGTCTTACCCCTCTCTCAAGAGTCTTAAATCATTTAATGATAGTAGAAAAATTATGATACCATCTGATGTGGTGTTCAATGTTTGTAGAAGAAATATCAGTGTCTATGATGTGGTGGAAGTAGGGATGGTAAGAGAATATGAATGGAAGTAAAATTTCCACAATTCCCTTGAAATAATAAAATCCCAATATCAGTAGGCTTTAATAAGTTACATAAAAATACTGTAATGTCTGAGTGACCACTAAGAAAGTAATACACAGCTATATCCTGAAAACACTAAAAATAAATCAAGCCTTTAAAAAAAGTTTTAAGTATTAAAATACATCAACTTGGATTAGTTTTAAATTTATAGGCTATTGATTTACTAGGCTATTAATTATGGTTTCAGGTGGCATAAATGGAAAGATATTTGAGTGTGTCTCCCATAAGCAATGGATGCAGGGCGGTGATGCCCTAACTAGGGAGCTGACCATTCATTGACTTAGGGATAGATTTGGGATCCACAAGGACAAATTCAAAATGAAAGAAGTGAGAGCCTCCACCAGAGATCATCTGGGCAATACAGAGTGAATGTAAAATCAATTATAAAAAGTCACTAAGTGAAAAATAGTCACAGTCAACAAAAGTTAAAATGCCAAGGTCAGCAGAAGTTCAAAGCCCAGTCAAATGAGATCTGAGAAGAGGTTTCTAGGAAGTACAGAGGTTGAGAAAGGAAGGCTGGTTTGTAGTTTGCTACCATGCGCTGACAATTGTGTGGTGCATTAGGTAAAGTCATCGGACTCATTTGATGTGGCAGAGTCAGAAAGTACGATGTAGGAAACACATAAGAGCCATTATTGGGTTTCATACCATTGAGGAGCTTTTCTTACATCGTCTTGTTAAGCCTGAGTGACGAGGCATTTTAGCCTGATTTTACAAATGATTTAATAAAGACTTAGCAAATTTAATTACGTGGATAAAATAATTTGCCACATATGACTAGATTAAGTTATGTGTCCTATCTTTTATATGTCTTGTTTATAGGCACATTCTACAGCTAAATTGAGCAAAGAATCTGGGTTGGTAACCAATCTCTCAACTATCTCCTCTCTCCAATAATAAGCTATGTACTTATTCACTTCATGGTTAAAAACTATTTTCTTAACTAGATTTTTTATTATAAGAACAGACAAATTCTTAAAATAAGACAAAGTAGGACCTTGGTTGACTAAGATCACAAGGTGATTTTTAAAAATTAAGTAAAAGTCAAAGGTGAAAAAAATAACTATGCAATGGAATAGGAATCATTTTCTGTTAAAAGATTGGTGTGTTGTTTGCCTTTATTACTTCTTAAATGGTGAATTCTATAGAAAAAAAAAATGATGTATTTCCACAATTCATTTTTCTTTTTCTTAGAAGTCAGTGTTTAAAAACATAAGCCCTAAGTTACCTGCAACTGACCTGGAGGAATCTAGATCTGATTCTTCTTTCTTTAAAAAAAAAATGTTTTTTATTGATTTTAGAAAGAGGGGTAGAGGGAGAGAGACAGAGAAACATTGATATGCTTCCTCCCGCACGCCCTCAACCTGCGCATGTACCATGACAGGGAATCAAACCTGCGACTTTTGGATGCATGGGATAACGCTCAACCGACTGAGCCACACACACCAGGGCCAGATCTGATCCTTCTTAATTGTGCAACTATGGGGGTGATGTGAACCTCTCTATGGCTTAGTATATTCATCTGTAAATTGGGGATAATTGTTGGGGTGCTTAGAGATTAAATCAATGACACATATCAAATAGTTCAGTGTCTTCTTGGGAAAGTATTTCTTGGAAAGCAATTTACTTTTTAATGAATACCAGGCAAGCAATTTTGTTAAAATCATTGATAGGAGATAATGTTGACAAAGTGATAGTGATGATCCTCCATTAGAAATTTACCTCCACTTCTGTCTACACCGTGAACCCTGAACAAAAATAACCAGTAAAAGACTCATAGTCATTTGGGACATGGGTAAAAGCCCTTTAAAGAAAACAAATGTAGCAAAACATAAAATAATTTTTAAAAATATTGTAGAAAGTGTGTGTGTGGGGGGGGTGAGAGGGGTCTATAGAGGGAAAAGGAGACATATGTAAAACTTTAGACAATAAAAAAATACTATAGAGAGATAATGCTTATTCAGTATTAGAAAGATAAATAAATAGATTATTTGGGAAAAAATGATTGTAAAGAAAAACAAGCTACAGCTGCTCTCACAGCTAAAAAACATGGAGTAAAAAAAGACAGCTAAGCCCCTTAGGCAGAATGCTATGAATTCCAATAGTATACAGTAGAGAGAGGAATTGACAGAAGACTAATATTTCAAGTAGAAAATGTTTGAAAAAGTTAGCACTTGGATCAATATATCATTCTGGTTAAAAAAAAAATGAGTGACATCTTGGGAGTGGATTTTTATTTTTTAATCAAATGTAAATATAAAAACAAAGATTCTTTAAAACTTTACGTTATCAATGATACTATGAGCGATTGTAGTAATTTTATTTTTGTAAGGAACACATTCATTCAAAAACTAACACTTTGTTTCTGGTAGTCATTTATCAACAATATGATGTTATTTTTATAAAATATTCTAAAATGATAGAAACATTTTTCATTGTAGAAAAAAATTCTATCCCTTTCAGATAATTTACAAAGTATCAACTCTATTATAAGGGCCTATGTCATTTAAAAAATTAAAACTTCAAAATTAGGACTTTCATTTCATTACACAATATTTGTCAAGCTAATTTATCACTCTTGTTCATTCTCACATCTTCAATTGATAGTGGAGTGTGAATTAGTGTTTCTGGGAAATGAAGCATTTCCTAACACTGTCAGCTAAAATCATAAAATTCCCAGAAAACTGCAAAAACATTTTTTCATTTAGTGGCTAGACTTCAGTAACTGCAATATTTACCTAATATGTCATCACTGAGATAAGTAAACAACTTTTAACGTAAAATTGCATTTGTTGTAGTCTAAGAGCATATAAGTATAGAGACCAGGATACACTTGATTTGGGCAGATCTTAAGAAGATGCCAATTTATTTAGGTTTATGACTATGTAAATAAATTAACAAACGCTGCACAAAGATCATATGTAATGGGTGCAAAATAAGGAAATGTTTGAAATTTTGGTGTGGACTCCAAAATAGAAACTATATAAAAATTGAAAGTCAGAAGATCATGAAATGCAAACATTAAACATAACGAGGGTTGTGTCAACATATAACTAGAGAAACTTAGCTAACATCCTTAGAAAATGTGCAGCAGGCTTCCTCATTAGCAACAGTGATTACATGCTTGTTGAGGGAAGAAACTTCAAAATTCATCTTGCAATGCCTAAAGACTTTCACCTCAAAAAATAAGGCAGCTGGGAGAAAATATTCAGAGTACATATATCTAGATGACAACTTTAATGCAGAATATGTGAAAAACTTAAAAATCTATATTAATAAGAAAACATTCAATTAAAAATGCTAAAAGTCACAAAGAGATACTGTATAAAAAAAGATCAATAAATGCCAGTAGGCTCAATAGACATCAGGTAAATGCAAATTCAGCCACAACGACATGACATTTGTTACCCACTAAAATAGCTGGCATATAAAAGACTGATACTACTAAATAGTTGTAACTATATAGAATAACTAGACATCCCATGCATCTACCCTATGATTGAGCAATTCAACTACTAGATTTTTATTAAAGAAAACACACACACACACACACACACACACACACACACACACACACGTGTGTTACCAAAAACTAATTGTACAAAAATGTTATAGAGGCCCTATGCATTAAATGAAAAACTAGACTTCTTTACTCTAGTGTCCATCAACAAGAGGAATGAATAAACATATTGTGGTATATTCATAAAATGCAGGGTCAGTATTAGAATGAGGCAAAGAAGATATACATATATGTATGTGTGTTAATATGTATATTCTATTAAATATATCTAATATAATATATTATTAATGTCATATTAATATGATTAATTCAATTTATTATTAATTTAATTTAATGCATTTTAATATATTTTAATGTATGTACATATATGAGCAGTTACACACATATCTATGCTATACATTTATCATGGCCAAGTGCATAATTTATTGGGTCGATGCAAAATGGAAATATGGGGCCTTTGGTTCAAAAAGCAGAGAAAATAATACCATTACTGTTCATATTTGTGTTGCACAAAACCAGTTTTAAATGAATATAAAAGCACTTACCAAATACATGAAATCACTGAAATTACACACTTCATATTTTTCAGTTGGGACATGCATGTTTACACAATGGAATAGTACCCAGAAATAATAATAATAAAGAAAAAGAACTCTTACCATTTGCAACAGAATGGATGGACCTGGAGAGTTATGCTGAGAGAAATAAGCCAGTCAGAGGAAGATAAGTATCATATGATCTCACTCATATGTAGAATCTAATGAACCAAATAAACTGATAATCAAAAATAGACCCAGAGACATAGAAGCATGAACAGACTGTTGAACCTCAGAGGGAAGGCAGAGGAGGGTGGGTGGGAAGAGATCAACCAATGAACTTGTATGCATATATGCATGACCAGTGGACACAGACAATGGAGTGGTGAGGGCCTGAGGGAGGGGCACAAGGCTGGAAGAGGTTAATGGAAAAAAAAGGAGTACCTATGTAATATTTTCAATAATAAAGATTAAAAAATAAAACAAATAGAGACTGCTACAAGAAGAGGTAGTTTGAGAGATGAGAGATAACAGAAGTTCAATATTGTATGTGTTAAATTTAAATGCCCATTATACATCCAAGTATAAAGATCAATTTGGCTGTTGGATCTGTGAGTTTGGAGAGCAGAGAAGACATCTGAGCTGGAGATTTAAATGAGAGTTGTCGGCATAGTGGTGACATAATATTTAAAGCCATGAGAAGTGAGAAAAGCTAATATAAGAAGTATAGATGGAGAAGGGAGAGGAGTGAGGACTCAACCTTGGAACACTCCAGTATTCAGAGATCAAAGAAATGACATGTAGCCTCAAATGGAAACTTGAAAATTAACTTTGGCAAGCATATTAATCTTTCCAAACATAGTCACTCATCTGTAAAGCAATGATAATGATGACCTATTTTAAAATTTGCTGAGGAATGAAAGATAAAACTAGTGAAAGAAATTAAGGAAGATACAAATAAGTGGAAGCATATACCATGTTCATGGATTGGAAAATTAGCATAATCAAAACGTCCAGAAAAAGGGGGACATATGTCATATTTTCAACAATAAAGATTAAAAACAACAAAAACAAATATCCATACTACCCAAAGTGATATATAGATTCAATGCAATTCCTTTTAAAATACCAATGGCATATTTTAAAGATCTAGAAAAAGATATTCCAAAAGTGTATATGGAACCAAAAAACGGCCCTGAATAGCCACAGCAATCTTGAGAAAGAACAAAGTTAAAGGTATCACCATGGTGTTTATCAAACTATACTACAAGTCCATTGTAATTAAAACAGCCTGGTACTGGCATAAGAACAAGCATATAGACCAATGGAACAGGACAGAGAACCCAGAAATCAACTCATGCCTTTATGGTCAATAAAAATTTCATAAAGAAGGCAAGAGCATACAATGGAGTAAAGACAGTCTCTTCAACAAATGGTGTTGGGAAAATTGGATAGGCATACAAAAAATGAAACTAGACCCAAAACTTACACTGTACACAAGAATAAACTCAAAATGGATAAAAGACTTAAATGTAAAAATCCTATAAGAAAGCAAAGGCAGTAGAATATCAGATTCTCTCACAGCAACATTTTTGCCTATATATCTCCAAGGACGAGGGAAACTCAGGAAAAGATAAACAAATTGGACTACATCAAGCTAAAAAGTTTTCTGCGCAGTAAAAGCAATCATCAATAAAATGAAAAGGGAGCCCTATGTATGGGAGAACAAATTTGCCAATGATACATCTAATAAAGGGTTAATTTTGAAAATATATAAAGAACTTATAGAATTCAACACTACGAAGACAAACAATCCAATTTAAAAATTGGGAAAAGGATCTGAATAGACACTTTTCCAAAGAGGATGTACAGATGGCCAATAGACATCTGAAAAAATACTCAACATCACTAATCATCAGAAAGATGCAAATTAAAACTACAATGAGGTTATATCACCTTATACCTGTAAGAATGGCTACTATCAATAAATCAACATAAGTGCTGGAGAGGATATGGAGAAAAGGGAATGCAGACTGATGCAGCCACTGTGGAAAACAGTAAAAATTAAAAATGGAACTGCCTTATGATTCAGCAATTCCATTTCTGGGAATTTATTCTAAGAATCCCAAACACCAATCAGAAAGAATATATGTACCCCTATGTTCTTAGCAGCATTATTTACAATAATAAGATTTGAAAATAGCCCAAGTGTTCATCAACAGATGAGTGGGTAAAAAAGCTGTGGTACATTTACACTATGGAATTCTATTTGGCTATAAAAAAGAAGGAACTCATACCCTTTGCAATAGAATGGATGGGCCAGGAGAGTGTTATGCTAAATGAAATAAGCCAGTCAGAGAAAGACAAATACCACATGATCTCACTAATATATGAAATCTAATAAACAAAATAAATTTATGAAAAGGAACCAGAATCATGGATACATGGAACAGACTGATGGCTGCCAGAGGGGAGGAGGTGGCGGTGATTGGATAAAGAAGTTGAAGGGATTAGCTAAAGAACATATATGCATAACCCATGGACATGGACAATAGTGTGAGCAGACCAAAGGAAGGGGAGGTAGGCAAAAGGGCAGGGATGGATGGGGGAAATCTGCAATAATATCAACATTAATTTAAAAAGAAAATAAATAAAACAGATAAAAAAGTGTTATCTAACAAAATTTCCCTTTTACTCAAAATTGTCTCCCTCCTCTGCTTTCTCCATAGAACTAAAAATAACACATAACAAAGGAAGGAGTCATTTTATTTTTTAATTTGTATTATCACTGTTTTCTTTTTATGGAATTTATTGTGGTGACACTGGTTAACAAAATTATACAGGTTTCAGGTGCACAATTCTACACACATCATCTGTACACTGCATTGTGTGTGCACCACTCCAATTCAAATCTTCATCCATCACCACTTACTTCCTCATGCCCTCATCCACCTTCTTCTACCCCTCCTACCTCCAGCAATACCTTCAATTATGAGTCAATTGCCCAGAAAAGGAAATATGTCTTGATCATCTTTTTAACTCTACCATTGAATATATTGCCTGGAAATGAAAGACACTATTTTTTCCCTAAAGAATGAATGTACTCTCAGCCAACAAGGTCAATCCCATTGCCCTAAAGAAGTCTTTACTACAGTTCCTACTCCTTCTGCTCAAGACAATCAGGAATCTGACCTGTAAGAAATAATGCTTCACACTTCTCTCTGTTATGTTCACTTGAACTCTATGAACTAAATTGATTCAATAACAAATTTATCACATTTTTTTCTTCCTGAGTTAAAAGAAATAACAGTAACATCTTTAAACATGATAACACCTATGGTAAATAAGTAACTCTCCCAACCTACTCTGATATCTAAGTTGAAAACTAAGTGTTTTTTGACATGCAGTAGAATTTATAAAATGTCAAGATAGCTTCTACTTTAATGTTATTCACAACTTTGAAGTGCTTCTATTTATGACTCATGCTTGTGAAGTACCTCTCTCTGTTTTCAGTGGAAAAACAGCCATTTTCATTAACAATAACCTACATAATTGTGTTACAGGGTTAGATGCTGAACCAAGGAGAAGGTTACTATTACATATTTATGTGTTTTTACAAATATCTTTGGTAATTCTAAAGTCGAGGCCCTGGCCAGGTACCTCAGTTGTTTAGAGTGTTGTCCCCACAAGCCAAGGTTATGGGTTTGATCCCTGGTCAGGGCACATACAAGAATCATCCAATGAATGCATAAATAAGTGGAACAACAAAATCGATGCCTTTCTCTCTCTCTCTCTCCCTCTCCTTTTCTTACTCTCTAAAATTAATCAATACATTTTTAAAAAATAAAATGAGTAGTCTAATATCTTGGGAGTTTTTATTATAATCTAGGGGCCCAGTGCCCAAATCCGTGCACCTTCAAAGGAACTGTAGGCTGCGAGGCTGCAGTGGGCACTGGGGTGGGTCTCGGCTCATCCTCCACACCCCCGCCTGGCCACTTCTGCTATGGCCCCTGGTCCCCTGTCTGCCAGCAGCCCCAAGTGCTGACAGCACCAGCCCTGATCACACCTGCTGATGGCTCAAAGCAACTGAATTTTTTGGAATAGTTTGAGAGGGATAGGTGTTAGTTCTTTGAATGTTTGGTAAAATCCCCTTGTGAAGCTATCCAGTCCAGGACTTTGGTTTGTTGGGAGTTTTTTTTTTTTCTGCCTCACTTTCATTTGTTGTAATCTATCTATTCAGATTATCTGATTCTTCCTGATTCAGTTTTATAAGATTGTATGTTTCTAAGAATTTAGCCACTTCACCCATATTGTCCAATTTGTTGGCATACAGTTGTTTGTAATATTTTCTAGGAATCCATTGTATTTCTTTGGTGTCAGTTGTTAGTTTTCCTCTTCTATTTCTGATTTTATTTATTTGACTCCTCTCTCTTTTTTTCTTGATAAGTCTGGTTAAAGGTTTTTCAATCTTGTTTATTTTTTTTGAAAGGAATTCTAGAGACAAAACAGGCAGGTTTAGGGAGTCTGAGAGCTAAAGAGAGAGGGTTCATGGGAGAGGAATGCATAGATTGGGGCTTGTAGACACCAAAATGCTTATCTTACTTGTACAGAGGATAAATGAATGTTGCAGGATAAGGGGAGAAAGTGAGGGTGGCACCTTGTGGGCTTTGAGTTTTGAAACTAATATCATGTAGCAGAATGACCAATGAGGAAAGCATGGGGGTCCTAAGTTAAGAAAGGATCCAATTAGAAAGGTTCAGGCTCAGACAAAGAACTGCAGCCTTTATAAAACCTGGAGACAAAGGGACACGAGATACACATTCTTTTAGACTTTTTCCCATTAGAGAGAGAGAGAGAGAGAGAGAGAGAGAGAGAGAGAGCAAGCTTTTCCCATTTGGGGGCCCCTTCCCAAAGGGGACCCTCCTGCCCAGATGAAGTTTGTATCTGTTTCCAATAAACTTCATTTTTATTTTAAAAAAGCCTTTTTGTATGCCAATTTATTCTTCAAACTTCATAGGGCAAGAACCCATGAGAAGAAGTCTGCACCCCAAACCCCATGTTTCATTTTCATAGAACCAGATCTTGGTTTCATTGATCTTTCATATTTATTTAGACTCTATTTCATTTACTTCTGCTCTGATCTTCATTATTTTCTTCCTTCTACTCACTCTGGACTTCGTTGTTCTTTTTTCAAGTTCCTTTAAGTACAAAATTATTTTAGTGGAGCTATTTATTATTTCTTAACATAGGCCTGTAATGCTATGAATTTTCCTCTAAGGACTGTTTTCACTGTCTCCCCTAGATTTGGGGTTGTTGTGTTCTAATTTTCATTTGTTTCAGGATATATTTTGATTTCTTCCTTGTTCTGTTATTATCCCATTCATTTTCTTAGTATCATGTTATTTAGCCTCCATGTCTTTGTGTGTTTTTACTTTTTGTCTTGTGATTGATTTCTAGTTTCATACCATTATGGCCAAAGAAGATGCTTGATATGACTTCAATCTTCCTAAACTTAGTGAAACTTATTTTATGTCCTAACATGTGGTCTATTCTAGAAAATGTTCCATGTGCACTTGAAAAGGATATATATTCTGCTGCTTTGGGGTGAAATGCTCTGATGATATCAACTAAATCTATCTGATCTAATGTGACATATAAGGTAGCTTTTTTTGTTGACTTTCTGTCTGGAAAATCTATCCATTGATGTAAATGGGGTGTTAAAACCCCCTATTATGATTGCATTAGTGTCAATCTCTCAACTTATGTTCATTAAGATTTGCTTTACATAGTTAGGTGCTCCTATGTTGGGTGCATAAATGTTTACAAGGTTTATATTCTCTATGCTACAAGGCCATAGTAATCAAAACAGCATGGTACTGATGTAAAAACAGACAAATAGATCAATGGCACAAAATAGAAAGCCCAGAAGTAAACCCATATCTTTATAGTCAATTAATATTTGATAAAGGAAACTTGAACATGCAATGGGGATAATATACTTTGTTCAATAAATGGTGATGGAAAAATTAGACAAATATGTGCAAAAAAATGAAGCTAGACCACCTTCTTATACCATACACAAGAAAAAACTCAAAATAGATTAAAGATGTAAATGTTAGACTCAAAACCATACAAAATTCTAGAAATGAATGTAAGCAGAAAAAGCTCAGGCATTTCTCGTAGCAACATTTTTTCCTAATATATCTCCCTGGACAAGGAAAACAACAGGAAAAACAAACAACTGGTGCTATATCAAACTAAAATGTTTTTGCACAGCAAAGAAAACGATCAATAAAATGAAAAGACAGCTCACTGAATGGGAGAACATATTCAGCAATAATACATCTGATAAGGTCTTAATATCCAAAATTTTATAAGGAAATTATAAAACTCAACACTAAAAAACAAAACAAAACAAACAAACAAAAACAGTCCAATTAAGACATTGGCCAAGGACCTGAATTGATATTCTCCAAAGAGAACATAGAGATGGCTAATAGACAGGAGATGATGCTCAAGGTCACTAATCATTGGAGAAATTCAAATTAAAATCACAACTGAGATATTGCCTTACACTTGTCAGAATGGCTATCATCAATAAATCAACAAATGACAAGTGTTGGCAAGGATGTGGAGGAAAGGGAACCCTGGTGAACTGTTGGTGGGAATGCAGATTGGTGTAGTCACAGTGGAAAGGAATATGGGGTTATTTCAAAATATTAAAAATGAAACTACTTTATGACCCAGAAATTGTACTTCTGAGAATCTATCCAAAGAAGCCTGACATATGACTTTGTAAGAATATATACACTCCTATCTTAATTGCAGCATTATTTACAACAGCCAAGATTTGGATGCAGCCCTAGTGTCTATCAGTAAATGACTGGATAAAAATGCAATGGTACATTTACACAATGGAATACTATTTGACCATTAAAAAGAAGACAATATTACCCATTGTTACTGCATGATGGACCTGCAGAGCATTATGCTAAGTGAAATAAGCCAGTCAGATAAAGACAAGGACCATATGATTTTATTTATATCTGAATCTAATGGTCAAAATAAACAAAAAAACAAAATAGAAGTAGACTCAGATATACAGAACAGACTGAAAGCTGTCAGAGGAGAGCAGGGTTAGGGGGGTGCATGAAAAAAGATGAAAGAATTAAGTAAAACAACAGCACACACACACACAATAAAAAAAAAAAGAACTCATAGACATAGACAATAATATGGTGATTACCAGAGGGAAAGGGAGATAAATATTGATGAAAGATTTATCTTGGAGTGGTAAACACATGATGCAATATATAGATGATGTATTATAGAATTGTACACCCAAAACCTATATAATTTTATTGGCCAATGTCACCCTAATAAATTAAATAATTTTTTAAAGACCCATTCCTCACTAAATTAAAAAAAAATAAATAAAGGTCCATTTATCTTTTAAAAAATAAAATTAAGTAAGTGGTTCATGAGCAGCATTTGTATATATGCTATTAATAAATAATTTTCAGCAATCCTGAGAAAGAAGAACAAAGTTAGAGGGATCACAATACCAGATATCAAACTATATTACAAAGCCACTATTCTCAAAACTGCCTGGTACTGGCACAAGAACAGACATATAGACCAGTGGAACAGAACAGAGAACCCAGAAATCAACTCAAGCCTTATGTTCAATTAATATTTGACGAAGGAGGCAAGAGCATACAAGGGAGTTAAGACAGTCTCTTAAATAAATGGTGTTGGGAAAATTGGACAGATACATGCAAAAAATTGAAACTAGATCACCAACTTACACCATAAACAAAAATAAACTCAAAATGGATAGAGGACTTAAACGTAAGACAGGAAACCATAAAAATCTTAGAAGAATCCATAGGCAGCAAAATAGCAGATGTAAGTCGTAGCAACATCTTTACCAATACAGTTCCTAGGGCAATGGACACTAAGGAGAAAATAAACAAATGGGACTACATCAAAATAACAAGCGTCTGCTCAGCAAAAGAAACCACCAACACAACAACAAGAAAGCCCACTGCATGGGAGAACATATTTGCCAATGTTATCACCGATAAGGGTTTTATCTCCAAAATTTATACTCCAAAATTTATAGTTTAACAAAAGGAAGATAAACAATCCAATCAAAAATGGGCAAAAGACCAAAATAGACATTTTTCAAAAGTGGATATTCAGAAAGCCAAAAGACATATGAAAACATGCTCAAAGTCACTAATCATCTGAGAGATGCAAATCAAACAACAATCTGGTACCATCTCACACCTGTCAGACTGGCTATCATCAACAAATCAACAAACGACAAGCGCTGGCAAGGATGTGGAGAAAACGGAACCCTCGTGCACTGCTGGTGGGAATGCAGACTGCTGCAGTAACTGTGGAAAACAGTATGGAGTTTCCCCCCCCAAAAAAAAAAAATTAAAAATGGAACTCCCATTTGACCCAGTGATCCCACTTCTAGGACTATGTGCCAAGAAAATAGAAACACCAATGAGAAAGGATATATGCACCCCTATGTTCATAGCAGCACAATTTATCATAGCTAAGTTTTGGAAACAGCCTAAGTGCCCATCAGCAGATGAGTGCATTAAAAAGCTGTGGCACATCTACACAATGGAATACTATGCTATGGTAAAAAATAAATAACTGTTACCATTTGCAACAGCATGGATGGACCTGGAGAGCATTATGCTAAGTGAAATAAGCCAGTCAGAGAAAGATAAATATCACATGATCTCACTCATTTGTGGAATAAAATGAACAACATAAACTGATGAACAAAAATAGATCCAGAGACATAGAAGCATCGAACAGACCGTCAAACCTCAAAGGGAAGGCAGGTGATGGAAGGGAGGTAAGAGATCAACCAAAGGAGGTGTATACATGCATATAAGCATAACCAATGGACACAGACAATAGGAGGGTGAGAGCATGTGCTGGGAGGTGGGAGTGGTCGGGGAGAGATCAATGGGGGAAACAGGAGACATATGTAATACTTTAAACAATAAAGAATTTAAATTTAAAAAAATTAACAAGGAAAAAAAAGTAATTTTCATGGGAGGCCCTTTTATAACTAAACTGTATGTTGAAAAAGAAATCAGCCCATATTTGGTAGGGAGTGATGACATTAGTGAATGTTCAGAATGTATTAACTTCATGCATCCATTTAAAGCCTGGCTCTTAAAGCCCCCACCCCCTTTTTTTCATTTTTAAACTACATTGTTCAAAGTATTGAAAATGGCTGCTTTTCCCCCATTGATCCCTCCATCCTGCTCCTGCACACCTCCCCCCTAACCCCCGCCTTCCGCGCAGTATTGTTTGTCCACGGGCTCTGCATATATGCATATAAGTTCTTTGTTTAATATCTTCTTGTCCCCACCTTCTGAAATAAGTCAGTCCATCCCCTTTTTTTAAGACCCCCATGCTGATCACATTCCACCAATGTCATACTAAACATTTGTAACTATAGGCATATACTAATTGGGATTCTTTAGATTGCAAGTAATAGTTACTCAGCCTCAGGATTTAGTATCAATTTGGTCTGGAAAGCAAAGAACAAGAAAAAGTATTTTAACAGATGCTCAGCTACATCTGTAAAATGACATTTTAAGTAGTTTTTAGGAGGACATGATGTCCAACAGCGACTGTGGTAATCCAATAGGACACCTAGTGGCCTAGCCTTCTTTATGTTCTCTCACATCCGGGTCTGCACTTCTATTTCTTTAGCCATTCTTATGAATCAGCTTTCCTTATTACCTCCTTTCCATGTGTGCATTTTCCTCAAATGATCCATTCATTGCTAACACGGTATAAAGTTATTTATCCATCTTTAGATTAGAAGCTCCCTAAAAATATTGCAATCAACTAAATTAGCCAGCATCCTATAGGGAGCCTATATTGAGCAGAAGTCTCAGATTTGCATAGAAGCTTCAGTAAGAATCAATTTCCAATTCCGCTTTAAGACTGCATATCCCCATATTTCTCCTATAATATTCATTGGCAGTGGCTCAAGCAATTTTAGCAGATGACTAATTTTATCAATTTCATTGTGATATTTTTCTAAATTTTCTCTCAAAATTATAAATACTATTGAACCTGTCTGCTAACCAAGCATTCACTATAGACAATGAATTAGCTGCTACTCAAATTTTTCTAATAAAAGTGATCTCATTATGTAATTTGGCTGCCTATTCTACCATTGCAAATCATTCCTTATTCCAAAGAGCTTCTTTTAGAGTAGCAAGTGTTTGACTAAAACTTCAATAAAGCACACCAAAGATGGCTGAAAGATATATAGAATTATGTAGACTCTATTCTTTCTCCATCACAATAGCTACTCAGATATTTGAAAGCATCTATTGTGTCTTTCCTAAGTCTTTTTATCTCCAGACTGAAATTCCCCAGTTCCTTTTATTTTTCTTTATGTGTCAGAGTTTTTAGACACTTCACTGTTCTAAACACATGCTAATTTGCCAATGTCTCTTTTACATTATGGTGTATAGTATTAGAGAAATCATTCCAAGTGTTAACTGCATTGTAGATGAAATGAATAACTTTCTTTATCTGGACATGAGACTTTGATTAAGCGATTTAATTCTGTGTCATTGTAAATTTCAGTGTTGACTCCTGCTACACTTGTTATAACCAATAGAAACACAATAATTTTCTATTCAAAGATGCTATTATATCAGTTTTTTTTCTTTACCTACACAATTGATTGTTTTATCCTAACTAGTAAAGGGAGTTATAGGCATGTGTCTCTTTAAAATGTCATAATATTCATTTGATTCTTTCATGGATTTTTGTAACAATGACTTGAAATGTTAAAATCACTGAATCTTAACTCTTAGAAATTGTTTAGTTGTATCTATAGAATTAAAATAAAACAAAATGGACAAGATAATCTCTATATTCCAGAGTTAAATTATCTTCCTTATACAAAGATTCTGTGATTCTTTGATCCTCTACTTCATTCATGCATGAATCAGTATTTGATATTTCATAACTATAATTAGTGAGCTGAATTTGGTTACCAGTTATCATCTGGTGTTTACAACATCTCTGGTGCAGACAGCTGAAACAATAGCCATCATTCTGAGACTCAGAAAAGAACTAATCTGGATGGACAGAAACTACACTGGGAAGGGATGAAGGTTACAAAGAGGCATAGAGAATCTTTTAAGGTGATAGATATATTTATTATCTTGACTGTGGTGAGAAATTCATAAGTGCATTCTTATGTCAATTTATCAGTTATACCCTAAATATGTACACATATAAATATGTGAAAATTATTGTAAACCAGTAATATCCCCATAAAGCTGTTAAAATAAATTATTGAGGAATCCAAAGACCTTCATTCATGTCATTAATATCTGTCAATATTACTAAATAGGTAATTAAATCTGAGAAAGTTTGAAAACATTTGTTACTTGTTTTAAAATAATTTCAGTACTGACTAGTGTATCTCAGTTGGTTGGATATTCATCTCATGCATCAAAGTGTCATGGGTTTGATTCCCAGTCAGGGCACATACCCAGATTGCGGATTCTCTCCTCAGTTGGAGTATGAGGTAACTGATCAATGTTTCTCTCTCACATCAATGTTTTTCTCTCTCTCTCCCTCTCCCTTGACTAAATAAATAAATAAATAAATAAATAAATAAATAAATAAATAGTCTTGGGTGAGGTTTAAAAAATAATAATGACAATAATTTCATTATATGCTAACATTTTGATAAAACAGCTATTTTCCAACATAAAAGTGTTAGTAAAATAGGAATACTATTTTACATTTTTGCAAGTGTCTTTTACATCTGATAAAAGAAGGAAACTGGATTTTCATGTAATTTGACTTCAATCTAATGCTAAATGCTGTATTGATTGATGTGTCTCAAGAAAATACAGCCTCACAGAGATAATAATTAAAAATAAGAGTAGTTTAATAACCTTTTCAGATAATTGTGGATATTCTGGGAGGTTATACAAAACTCAACAAGTGGTCATTGCTTAAAGGCACACTGCATTGTAAAAATTAGAATTATATTAATAAACTTTATATGTTGTTCTTTAAAATCCACAGGATTATACTGCACATTAAACAGATTTAACCCATGGATGAATGTGTGCCATGCTTGTAAATCTGAAAAAAATATTGATTCTCTGTGTTCTGCAGTTTTCCCCAAACTATGACACGTTTCAATTTACAATATCAAATGAAAAATTCCAGTTTCATCTTGAGAACAAAGAGTGCCTTTTCTCTGCACCACTGTTGTTTTCTTAGTCCTTGAGGTGATGTTCTGATTCAATAAGTTAAAATATATAAGGTTATCCTGCTATGAGTAAATCTCTAACTTACGGCATTTTTGTCTGTCCTTTTATGGATAAAGACTTTCAATATAAAACATACACTCATAACATTCTTCCATGGGGCATGAGGCCTTCAAAATCTAAATTCTATATATATAGAATTCTAAATTCTATATATATAGAATTTGCAATGTTTTCAACATTTTATTTACTGCACTCAGTTTCCTGAATTCAACTTGTTTGAACTGACTTTCCGTGTATGTATTTATCCTATTCTGGGGGCAGCAAGGGGGAGTAATTGTCAAACCTTCCCGCTTGGCCCCATTCTTTAAATTGTAGGTGGCTGTTTCGCAGCTGTACCTGCTCAGGGAGGTGCCTCTATCTCCTGGAGCCGGGTGGGGGCTGGGCCAGGGCGGAGCCATTTGGGCTAGGAGGGCGTGTTTAGCCGCACCCCCAGCGAGGTTCAGCCAGGCTTCAGGGTCTGACCCTGGGGGGCCACTAAGGCCTGCCTCCATCTGGGTCTGGAGTTGTAGAGAGAGGCATGCCCAGCCCCCGTGGAGGGGGCCCAGCATTGGTGGTGGTCCCAGCAGGGGTGCCTCGGGCTCTGACAGGTGGTCGCCAGCATGTTATTGTTGTGGGCACCCCTGGCGGGGATGACAGGGAAAGAGATCAGGAGTCTGAGGTGAGGGCTGGAGTACCCCCGAGGCTGGGTATTCTCCCCGTAGGGTCAGTCTCCCTGTTCCCCCAGGGGTGCAGGGGCTGGGGTAGGGTGTCTGTCTAACCCAGGAACTTGGCTCCAGCCACCTGCCCCCTGCTGCAAGCGCATCAATATGCAAATTGGTCATTATGGGGACACTGTAACGGCAATTAGCATATTACCTCTTTATATATATAGATACTATTTTATTGTATTAGGTATAGCACATATACATACTTATAAGTACTAATATTTTGAAGGTTATCCAAGAGATTATTGAAAGTCATTGATTTTAAAATAAATTATGTTTTAATGAGCATTACAGTACAAAGCTCAATTTCTAAGTAAACAAAAGTGACAAGTTAGTCTCTTTCCTATCCCTTCTGGATGAACAGTGAAACCTTGGTTCTTAAACTTAATTCATTCCAAAAGACTGTTCGAGAAGTGATTTGTTCAAAACCGAATCATTTTTTCCAGTTGAAATAATGTAAATTGAATTCATTTGTTCCAGACCTCCAAATGATTCCGTTTTAATCTTTCTTATATACAGTTTATATCTACTGTACTGTTTAATCTATAAATAAACACTTTTTTTTTTAAAATTTATCGACCAATCCCTACTAGCCTTAAAGGAACTTTCAACATTCATTCCATGGGTATTTTTCAGAAGGTCAAATACAGCATCTTCACCCTTTCGCACATCACTGCTTCCAGAATGCTGTCACTGGCTAACCGCTTTTACTTTATCCAAATCAACAACAGTTTTTCTACCTCTTTAATTGCCTGTGATAATTGTTTCTTTCACACTCTTAGCAACAGTAGCACTTTGCTATGATGGCCTGCCTCTTTATGTTTTAAAATTGTGCTAATTGTCCATTTCACCAGCAACAAAAGCCAAAAAAACACACAAAAATATTCACAGAACAATTTCCTGAGATGTTAACAAGGTTTAGGGGTAAAGTGAGTGACATTCTCTCCTTTGTCTGAGGCCTGAGAGATGTTTTTTGTCATGTTGATGTATTAGCATGAAAGGGTTGTCAGGTCAAGAACCAAAGTTTTGTTCAACAATGCAGACATTTCTTCCATGAACAACTTGGTGGAGAACTGAATTGTTTGTGATGGGAGACATTCAAGAATCAAGGTTTGACTGTAAATGCTATGAACACTTGTTTATCCTTCTACCCTTTGTATACATATTTCTCCACAGACTATTCTATACCTTTTCCCTCCAAATCTGACAGTACATTGTTATACATTTAGACCTGTTTTATTCATTTTCATGACTACATAAATTCCATTCTATTAATGTATCATAATTGATTTAACTAGTTCTTTATTGATAGCTATTTAGCTTTTTCTTTTTTTTTTTAATTAAATCTTTATTGTTCAGATTATTACATTTGTTCCTCTTTTTTTTCCCCCCATAACTCCCCTCCTCCCAGTTCCCGCCCCACCCTCCGCCCTCACTCCCCACCCACTGTCCTCATCCATAGGTGCACGATTTTTGTCCAGTCTCTTCCCGCATCTCCCACACCCCTTTCCCCCCCAGGAATAGTCAGTCCATTCCCTTTCTATGTCCCTGATTCTATTTGTAATCAACAGTTCATTCTGTTCATCAGATTATTTATTCACTTGATTCTTAGATTCACTTGTTGATAGATGCATATTTGTTGTTCATAATTTGTATCTTTACCTTTTTCTTCCTCTTCCTCTTCTTAAAGGATACCTTTCAGCATTTCATATAATCCTGGTTTGGTGGTGATGAACTCCTTTAGCTTTTCCTTATCTGTGAAGCTCTTTATCTGACCTTCAATTCTGAATGATAGCTTTGCTGGATAAAGTAATCTTGGTTGTAGGTTCTTGGTATTCATCACTTTGAATATTTCTTGCCACTCCCTTCTGGCCTGCAAAGTTTCTGTTGAGAAATCAGCTGACAGTCGTATGGGTATTCCCTTGTAGGTAACTGAGTTTCTTTCTCTTGCTGTTTTTAAGATTCTCTCTTTATCTTTTGCTCTTGGCATTTTAATTATGATGTGTCTTGGTGTGGTCCTCTTTGGATTCCTTTTGTTTGGGGTTCTCCGCGCTTCTTGGACCTGTAAGTCCATTTCTTTCACCAGGTGGGGGAAGTTTTCTGTCATTATTTCTTCAAATAGGTTTTCAATATCTTGCTCTCTCTCATCTTCTGGCACCCCTATAATTCTGATGTTGGTACGCTTGAAGCTGTCCCAGAGGCTCCTTACACTATCCTCGCATTTTTGGATTCTTTTTTCATTTTGCTTTTCCGGTTGGGTGTTTTTTGCTTCCTCGCATTTCAAATCATTGACTTGATTCTTGCGCTCCTCTGGTCTGCTGTCGGGAGTCTGTATAATATTCGTTATTTCAGTCCGTGTATGCTTAATTTCTAGTTGGTTCCCCAATATAAGATCGAGGGTCTTATTAGTTTTCTTGTAGATCTCATTAAGTTTATCGGCGGCTTCTAAACAGTTCTTGAGAGACCTTAAAAGTGTGGTTCTGAACTCTATATCTTCCATTGACAATTTTGTCCTGTTTCTTTGTCTCCGCATTTTGTTATGCTTCCTTGGTGCACCCCCTAGTGGTCTTTGTTCGCAGTCTTATAGTTAAATCTTGATTGTTGTAGTTAAATCCAGGGAGGGTTTGACCTCCAGGCCAAGTGGCTATGAGAATCAGCTGTGTCAGCAGTGAGAGAACTTCTGTCCTCTAGGGAGGTGCTAATCTAGCCTTTGCCTGAGGCTATCCGGCAAATGCCTCTGTGCAGGGCTTGGGCGGGGCGGGTCGCACAGGATCAACAGGGTGGGCCGGAGAGAGCAGTTATGGCGGCTCTCAGTCCTGTCCCCAGGGGCTCTGCCTCTCTGAGTCCCAGCACCCGCTGCAAAGCTCAGAGAGAAAGCTGCACTCACTCTGACCGAAGCCAGACAGTCCCGCTTCTCCCGTTTGAGTCTGGGTCCCTAAAGACTCGCCCGGATCTGGAGCTCAGAGTCTGGGACTCCCTCCCGATTGAAAACGCCAACCGCGCCTCCGCCGCCAGCCCGCTGCGCGCACTCCGCACCTCAGAATTTGACTTCAGCACTGCGCCTCCTCTGAGTGTCCGTATGCGTTTCTCTTTCCTCCTAGTTGTAGGACTTCCACTCAGCCAGCGTTCCTGTGGTTCTGGGTGATGTCCCTTCCGTTTTTTGGTTTCACTTTTGAAGTAGTTGTTCAGAGCAGCAAACTCCGGCGTTAACCTATGCCGCCATCTTGGTTCTCTCAGCTTTTTCTAAATCTTTTTATCTCTACTGCACCGCAATGCACATTTCCATGCATTCGTCATTTTACATGAGTGAATATCTCTATAAGATAAATTCTTAAAAAGTGAAATTGCTCAGTTAAGTGTTATGTGAATTATTAATGTTGATTGATATTATCACATAGCTGTCCATTAAGCTAGAAGCAATTTATATTCCTGTCAGCCATATATAATTTTAAGCATTTGTGTTTTAGAAAAATATTTCTGTGTGAAATTGGAACATGACAAGGAACAGTGATATGTAGGATGCTGATTCAGAAGCTAATATAATGTAGTCTATGCAAGCAGGGCAAAGGCAGTGAGAAGTGAGAGGAAGTACAGTTTCAAGAAGTATGGAAATAGCAGTTTAAAGGATTGAGATAATGACACCTTTGAGTACTCTATCCATAATGGCCTTAAGTATATCTTTCACTAAATCATACAGACTGAAGTCCTAATAATTCAAGAGACATCCAGTCCATTATCACCTCAACCTTTGACTCATCAGCCTTTCAGTGTCTTTTGCCAAATTCTCACTTCATTAAAGTGCTACTAAAATGAATTCTCTTTGTCAAATATTTCTACTATTCTCCATTAAGCCATTAACATGGGCTCTTCTCTCTCAAGACCTTTGGCCTTAAAGGCTACCAAATGTGAAATTCAAGTATTTGGGCTTTATCATTAAAAGCCGAAGAAAAACCATTTGCTAAAACTTCCTCCCTGTTTAACTTCCAAATTATATCAGGTTCAGTATTAACAACTCTGTATTCTCAGAGGAGAGCAACCCTCATAATTTCCTGTGGGGAAACATTTGAATTCTTCTGGAGAAACTGAAATTTATGGAGGAATGCTCCCTCCCCAGGTGGTATAATTAGCTGATTACAATATAAGAATAGTTAGGGAGATAGAAAATGTAGTGTGATCCCTGAGAAGGCACACTAGGACTTAACTACAACTACTTGCAGAGATGTCTGTGGAGGACTGCTGTATCAGATATTTTGATTTAGCTTTAGAAGCAAACTTCATACTAATACCTTTGACATCGAAAGCTGGCATAAGTAAAATTGAAAGAAGAGCAGAACAAACAAATGAAAACTAAATAAACTTGTCCATTACAGCACTCAGGATACTTTATGCTTTCTAATTGTTAGAGCCGGTTTAATTGTTCCAGGAAGACCTTGCACTGAAAATGTGCTTTTGCTAATTTTGAAGATGTAAAGGAAAGAGGTGATTTCAGGGGATGCAATTGCTCTGTAAGATAATGTGCAGGGATTGGCTGTGCTGCAAGTAGAGTTGCATATCTGCAGATTGTGCTTCCCTTTGAGGAAATTTTTTTTTCCAAGTGTGGATTTAGAATGTGCTGTCTCTGAAAATTATAGCAAACCCTTGGGGGAAATTTTTGTAAAAATAATGGCCACAAGATGTCAGCAAAAGAGACCTCAGAGGACTTATGAAAGATGGGAACAGCCAATTAACTCGAGCTTGAAAATAAACTGTACAATGGCAGTAAATCGGGCTTGGCTAAACATTGGACTGTTGCATTGAATTGCTGATGTCCCACACTATTATTACTCAAGATAAATAATCTGTCAGAAAAACAGCTGATGCAGCTCTATGGTATGCTAAGACAATTGTTCTATTGAATGCATTGGGCCAGAATGCATCTCTATGGTTGGTGATAAAATCTTCTTTAAAGGAATTAGAAACACTCATAACAACCATCTTAAGAAGAAGTCAAACTGGGCACAATGAACTTGGTAAATATAGATTAGTAAGAAAGAAAGACATTGTCTACCCTACACAAGGGAGAATAGTCATGTTCAAAACACTCCTTTAAGTATGTGGGAAGCAGAGGAATTAGAAGGGAGCAACATTGGCCATTAGCACACAGATACAGACTTAAAGCTGAATAGGAGCCATCTTGTTAGGAATGTCCTAACAGTAAGTCTAGTTCAGCATACTTTGAACTGACATCTAGTACTAGAAATATATCACACCCAATGTTTGCTTCTTTTCTATTATATCTTAATTTTCGATGACCTCGGTGGGAGGTTAAGAGAAAGTTTATGGCCTTGCTTGCGATGAAACAAGAGGGAATAAACACATTCGGAGACAGCATACTCATTTGTTGATTCTGTAAATGTTTGTCACAGCTGCTATATACCAGGCACTATTACAGATAAAATGGACAGATTGCTGAACAAAATAGTCTTGATGAATGAGACAATGTCTCTCATAAAGCTATTATTCCAAAAGTCCCACAAAATAGAGAATGAGAAATTTAAAATTAAACAAACAAATAATATAAAGAATTTCAGATACTAATATAATAAAGAGCTAATATGCTAATTAGACTGAATAGCAGAACGACCATCCAGACAACCTTCTGGACAAAGTGGGGCTGGGGAGGGCCTTCAAGGGCTGAGCACCTTGCACAAACTTCATACATTGGGCCTCTAGTTGGTGTTATAAGAATAATAAAATTGCAATTAACATGGGGGGTGCATCTATTCTTTCAAATTAGTTTCAAGTATTTTTTATATATTCCCAGATGTAAAATCGGTGAGTCAAAATTTGGTTCCGGTTTTAATTTTTGAGGGAAAAATTGTTTTCCACAGTGGCTGCACCAATCTGCATCCCCACCAACAGTGCACAAGGGCTCCCTTTTCTCTACATCCTCACCAGCACTTGTTGTTTATTGATTAATTGATGATAGCCATTCAGACAGGTAAGAGGTGATATCTCATTGTAGTTGTAATTTGCATCTCTCTGGTGATCAGTGACTTTGAACATCTCTTTATATGTCTATTGGTCATCTGTGTTAGAATTTCTCCATTCTGAGAACAGCCCAAATGCCCATAAGTAGATGAGTGGGCAAAAAAGTTGTGGTACATTTACACAATGGAATACTACCTGGCAGTAAAAAAAAAAGGAGGAAATTTACCTTTTTCGACAGCGTGGATGGACCTAGAAAATATGCTAAGTGAAATAAGCTAGTCAGAGGTAGACAAAAACCATATTATCTCACTTATATGTGAAATCTAATAAACAAAATAATTTTAAAAACAAAATAGAAATAAGCATAAATACATAGAACAGACTGATAGCTGTCAGATGGGTAGGGACTTAGGGGTCTGGATGAAAACAAAGGAGAAGGTATTATATACATACTAGTAGCCCTGTGCACGAATCCATGTACTAGTAGCTTGCTGCTGCCCTCCAGTAGCTCTCTGCCTGCTGCCCCACCCTCCTGTAGCCCCCCAGCCCCCCACACCCCCTCATAGCTTGCTTCCCTGCCCCGTCCTGTAGCTCTCCACTGCCCGCTTGTAGCTTGCTGCCCCACGCTCCTGCTGATCCGTGATCCAGTCATTACATGGTTGGTCATTACATAATGACCATTTGCATATTACATCTTCATTATATAGGATGCTAGTATAACACATAGAGCACAGTATGGTAATAGACCCACAGAAATGATGGGGGAGGTGGAAGAGGTCAAAGGGAGGATAAACAGTGACAGAGAGACTTTACTTTGGGCAATGGGTTCATGATGTGGTGTGCAAATGATGTTTTGTTGAATTTTACACTTGAAACCTGTATGATTTTGTTAACCAATGTCACCCCAATAAATTTTTTAAAAAAGAATAATAAAATTAGTTAATATATAGTAAGTTACTGCATGATAGAGACATTATTTACATAGGCTTGTCAAGGGTGGCCGCTCTTAGGAATGACTGTTGAACAGAGACTTGAAAGGAAGAGAGACCTGTGAGGAGCTAAGTAAAAAGATTCCATGGCCTTGAGGACCAGCAGAGCAGTAATGTTGAATTGGTGGGTAGAACTAGAATTAACAGATCCAAACCAGATATGGAGGTAAAATAGTAAATGACAAATCAACAAACAACAAGTGTTGGAGAGGATGTGGAGAAAAAGGAACCCTTCTGCACTGCTGGTGGGAATGCAGACTGGTGCAGCCACTGTGGAGAACAGTATGGAGCTACCTCAGAAGACTAAAAATGGAACTCCCATTTGACCCAGTGATCCCACTACTAGGAATATATCCCAAGAAACCAGAAACGCCAATCAGAAAGGATATATGCACCCCTATGTTCATAGCAGCACAATTCACCATAGCTAAGATTTGGAAACAGCCTAAGTGCCCATCAGCAGATGAGTGGATTAGAAAACTGTGGTACATATACACAATGGAATACTATGCTGCGGTAAAAAAAAAAGGAACTCTTGCCTTTTGCAACAGCATGGATGGAACTGGAGAGCATTATGCTAAGTGAAATAAGCCAGTCAGAGAAAGAAAAATACCACATGATCTCACTCATTTGTGGATTATAGAGAAC
Organism: Myotis myotis; assembly: GCF_014108235.1. Classification (NCBI taxonomy): domain Eukaryota; kingdom Metazoa; phylum Chordata; class Mammalia; order Chiroptera; family Vespertilionidae; genus Myotis; species Myotis myotis. The sequence goes on along the minus strand of NW_023416390.1, from coordinate 70,115,022 downwards.
AACATAGACTGATGAAAAGGGACAGACCCAAAGACTGAGAAACAGCAATCAGGCTATCAATCCCCAGAAGGAAAGTAGGGGAGGGCGGGGGTAAGGGGAAGAGATCAACCGAAGGACTTGTATACATGTATATAAGCATAACCAATGGACATGGACAACGGGGGGATGGGAGCATGAGTTTGTGTGTGGGGGGGAGATTGGGGGTTAATGGGGGGGATGAGGACACATTTGTAATACCTTAACTAATAAAAAAAAATAAATAAAAAAAAAGAAAAACAGATTTTTCTCTAGAATATGTAGGTAAACTCTGGAAATTTTCAGAACAGCGATTTTCAACCAGTGGGCCCCAAGAAATTTTAAAACATCCAACACCTGACTATTTAGTCAGGGGCACTGATCTCTTTTCCTTTTGATGTTAAATTTAAAAATGACAACAGCCAACACAACAATAACTGTCCAGTGTGAATAAATCAAAATAATACCTATTTTTTGTCAGACTGGTAAAAAATCATATATTTTTTGGTGTGTGGCAGAATTCTTTTCAGTAATTACTTAATGTGTGCCATGAGTTGAAAATCACTGCTCTAAAAGGTGAATTCATTGGAAAAAATATTTTTAATAGTAAGAATCAGGCTTGTAATTATTGAAATCCAATTTTGAGGGAAATGATGAACTAATTTGATACTCATAGGCAAGCAAGCCCAGGTCATAGCATTTACACTTGTATCATTTAATAAAGGATAGTAGCTAACTTGTTCTGAATAGACATTAACTTTTGAAGCTGATAATATACTTTTCCCATGTCAAAAAGGGACTCAATCTTCACAACAGGCCCTGAAATGCATTTGGAGTTCTATGTTATCCTAGCAAGCTGACTGTCCCCATGGTGCCAGGATCGCTTGGGACCAATGCAAAGGCAATCAGTACATTCTACTCTTCCAGTGATGGGTGTAGGGATAAGAGCCAGCCCCAAGATTATCCAATCTAATTGAATGTCTGGAGTCTTTCAGGATTTCTGAGGTTGAAATATGAAGAAGGAAGCATGCAGTGCCATGAGCTGCTAGGAACCATCTTTATATCATGAGTGGAGAAAATCTAACGCAAAGTGGAAAGTCAGAAAAAAAAAAAAGCCTTGTCCTTGGGAACGTCCTTGAATCTCAAAATTAAATGTCATCTGAGGACAAAGCTGCATCAGATTTTCTATTTATATAAATTAGAAAATTTCTCTTACTATTTAAGTCAATTTTTGCCAAGTTTATTTATTGTTACTTCCAACAACAACTACAGACAAAAAGTACCATAAATGTGCCTATAACATGAAGGCAAGCTTATGGTTAATCAGAATGTAGTGACTAGAGATATTTGCTAAGTGACGTTGGAATTCTTTTGAGAAAAGAGGATAGACAAAATCTCAAATCAGATCAGAAGTACACAGAGCTTAATATTATAGCACTTTAATAATAGCACATCTTTAACGCCACCATTGATGCTTAACTGTTTTTATATTACCCAAAAATGTATACTTGTGAAGTTTTTGTTTCAAGAAACTTGGAATGTCTGAGAAGCATTTCATCAATACCCCTCTCTAATGTACTGAGGTTATAAGCAGTCTTGCTCATATTTTACATAAGGCAGGAGCAATTTAAAATTTTCATAATCCCATTTATCTAAAAGATGGAACTACTCCCCACAACAGAGTAAATAAAACGTGGCAGTGAGACATGTTGGTCCTGAGTTTCTTTACAGTTCAATTCCTGAGGCCACTAAGTGTATTAAGTCTTTAAGCATTTTAAAATAATTTTTGAATGGGAAAAGCTGGTAGGGAAGAAAGTTTCCAATGCTCAATTTAATAAAACATGTGTGTACTAAATTACATTTACATTTATGTATTCTAGTTGAACTGTTTTAAAATAATACTGTCATTCTGTTAAGACTTAATTATTGTTATTTTATATGTAGAAAAATAACTACTATGAAGTCATCGGAAAGAAGCAATTTTTGAGATACTATTTTAATAATCTACACTAATAAAAGAGAAAAATGGTAATTGGCATACGACGCTACCCTTTTCATTGGCTAATCAGGGCTATATGCAAATTAACTGCCAACTAAGATTGGCAGTTAAATGCCAACTAAGATTGGCAGTTAACTGCCAACAAGATGGCGGTTAATTTGCATATGTAGGCACAATGCAGGGAGGCGAAAAGGAAAGCAGGAAGAAGCCCCCTGCCACTGACAGTGATCGGAAACCCAGGGGGGAGCTAAGAGCTGGGGGGCAGGGCAAAGGCGGCCCTGGGACGGCCTTTGCCCTGCCCCCCAGCCATGATCGGAGAATCAGGCGCCTTTTCCGCCCTGGCCAGTGATAGCAGGAAGTAGGGGTGGAGCCAGCGATGGGAACTGGGCACGGTTGAAGCCGGCAGTCCCAGGAGCTAGGGGTCCCTTGCCTGGGCCTAAAGCAGAGCCCACGATCGCGGGGCCGCTGCAGCTGCGCGTCCCCGCTGCCCGGGCTGGACGCCTAGGCCAGAGGTATTAGGCCTGGGCAGGGGAAGAGCCTGCAACCGCAGGGAGCTGGGGGTCCCCTGCCCAGTCCTGACACCTCTGCCGGAGGCCTCAGGCCTGGTCAAGGGGCCGATCCGGTGATTGGTGATCGGAGGGTGATGAGGGTCAACTCCTCTGGCCGAGGCATCAGGCCTGGGCGGGGGGCGGAGCCGGGGATTGGGGGGATATGATGGTCCCCTTGCCCAGGCCTGGATCCTGGGTCAGAGGCGTCAGGCTTGGGCGGGGGGTGGAGCAAGCGATCAGAGGGAGATGGGGGTCCCCTGCCCAGGCATGATTCCTGGGCCAGAGGCCTCAGGCCTGGGTGGGGGCCAGAGCCAGTGATCGGGGGGAGATGGGGGTCCCCTGTCCAAGCCTGACACCTCTGGCGGAGGCGTCAGGCCTGGGCAAGGGGCCGATCAGGCGATCGGAGGGTGATGGGGGTCGACGCCTCTGGCCGAGGCATCAGGCCTGGGCAAGGGGCAGAGCCAGCAATCGGAGGGGTCTGGGGGTCCCCTGCCCAGGCCTGATGCCTGGGCTGGGGGCAGAACCAGTGATGGGGGGAAATGAGGGTCCCCTGCCCAGGCCTGACGCCTCTGTCAGAGGCGTCAGGCCTGGGCAAGGGGCCGATCCTGCGATTGGAGGGTGATGGGGGTCAACGCCTGAGGGCTCCCAGTATGTGAGAGGGGACAGGCTGGGCTGAGGGACACTCCTCCCCCCGCCACACACACCCAGTGCACGAATTTCGTGCACCGGGCCCCTAGTGATATTAATAATGGTGAATGATAGAATTAATATTGATTGAGCTTATCCACCCATCTCAGCATCGGTATTTCTCTTCACTAATAATGCATAAAGACCAATTGTCAGAGGGAAAAATATCTACTTTATTCAGTTGAGACAATTCATTAACAAACTGATGATCATTATTTTGCTAGAATGAGCAGATAATGAACATGACTTCCCATAGTTATCTTCTGTGAGTTTTAGTCTCATTTTAGTCTCAATACTAAACATTGCACATATATTGGATTTATAATTAGTAAACTCATGCTAGGAGCATTAGCATTATTAAATGAGTGTATCCTGCCTTCACAGACTGCCACAATATCTGGCGCTATAAGTTAATGACCTTAACTTTTAACTATTCAATGTCTTCTGTCCAAGCAGTCAAGTGTTCTTTACATATCTTTGTCATACAAATGATAAATGGTGTATCTTCCATTGACTATTCAAGAAACTAAATACATTTTTAATTTACTTTTTATAAAATCCCATTAAAATGAAGAAATGATGAATTTTTGTAAAGATAGACTCTTACACAATGTTTCTGAAAAATGAATCAACTTTAACTCCTTAATGCTTTGTAGATTAATATATGTTACTAAGAAATTAATTTTGGTGTGCACATCTATCAATTGAAGTTGCTAATTGAAATGTCCTGATCACATAAAGGCACCTTAGATACTGCAAGGTCATGACTCAGAAAAGTTAAATACTATTTCCAGTAAAATTTTCTCCTTAAATCAAAGTCTCAATGGTTTCTCTGATTCAGGAAAAAAATAGTATTGAATGATAGTTTTCATAGAAAGTAAAAATTGATATATATGTTTTTAAAATATTACAACCTGTTTTTTCCAACTAATTTTCTTTATTGATTAAGGGATTACATATGTTTTCTTATCCCCCGCATTTCCCCGACACCACCCCCCCGCCCCGCTTGTGCCCTCACCCCTCTAGTGTCTTTGTCTATTGGTTGTGCTTATATGCAAACATACAAGTCCTTTGGTTGATCTTTCCTCCTCTCCCCCATCCTCCCCTGCCTTCCCTCTGAGGTTTGACTGATCGATGCTTCTCTGTCTCTGTTTTTGTTCAGCAGTTTATGGTTTTCATTATATTCCACAAATAAGTGAGATCATGTGATATTTATCTTTCTCTGACTGACTTATTTCACTTAGTATAATGCTCTCTAGGTCCATCCATGCTGTTGCGAATGGTAGGAGTTCCTTCCTTTTTACAGCAGCATAGTATTCCACTGTGTTGATGTGCCATAGCTTTCTAATCCACTCATCTGCTGATGGGCACTTAGGCTGTTTCCAAATTGTAGTTACTGTAAATTGTGCTGCTATGAACATAGGGGAGAATAAATCCTTTCTGATTGGTGTTTCTAGTTTTTGGGGGTATATTCCTAGAAGTGGGATCACTGGGTCAAATGGGAGTTTCATTCTTAGTTTTTTGAGGAAACTCCACACTGTTCTCCACAGTGGCTGCACTGGTCTGTATTCCCACCAGCAGTGCAAGAGGCTTCCTTTTTCTCCACATTCTCACCAGCACTTGTATTTGTTAATGAGTGCCATTCTGACAGGTGTGAGTTGGAAACTCATTGTCTTTTTGATTTGCATCTCTCAGATGATTAGTGACTTTGAGCATGTTTTCATATGTCTCTTGGCATTCCTTATGTCCTCTTTCGAAAAGTATCTATTTAGGTCCATTGTCCATTTTTTGATTGAATTGTTTATCTTCCTTTTGTTAAGTTATATGAGTTCCCTGTAAATGTTGGAGATTAAACCCTTATGGGAGATAACATTGGCAAATATGTTCTCCCATGCAGTGGGCTTTCTTGTTGTTTTGTTGATGGTTTCTTTTGCTGTGCAGAAGCTTTTTATTTTGATGTAGTCCCATTTGTTTATTTTCTTTTTAGTTTCCATTGCCTTAAGAACTGTATCAGTGAAGATATTGCTTTAGTATATTTCTGAGATTTTGTTGCCTGTGGATTTCTCTAAGATTTTCATGATTTCCTGTCTTACATTTAAGTCCTTTATACATTTTGAGTTTATTTTTGTGTATGGTGTAAGTTGGTGATCTAGTTTCATTTTTTTACATGTATCTGTCTAATTTTCCCAAAACCATTTATTGAAGAGACTGCCTTGACTCCAATGTATGCTCTTGCCTCCTTACAACCTGGTTTTAAAATTAAGTTTTTCAAATATATACCAGTTCCTTTCTAAAATTGCTAAAAATATTAAGGCAATGATATAAGCCAGCTTTTTCTGCAAAAGAAATGCAATTAATGGTATAAAAATAGACAATCTAGAAAAATAATCAACTACTAGTATGTAAACTAAGAGTGTTAACCTTATCTTGAGGACACACTTAGCTAGTAAATTATCTACAAATAAAATGCCTATACATTTCAATTCATAACATTAATAGCATTCATCCTCAAGACTTACTCAGGATTTTAAATTTGAACTTGTCAGTTAATAGCATTAAATATAGTTCAATTGAAACATTCCTGGAGTTAATTTCATTAAGGAATTTCAACTTTATTTGCCTAATTACTTTTCCATAGGTGATATTCATGAGCATGCACACACATACACACACACACAGGGTAATGTAATCTTCATGATAGAGTTCCTCATCACCTCTCCAATCATGATGTATAGTGCTTAAATGAGATTCAGGTTTGGGTATGGGTTTGAGAGTGTAGTTGAGTAGAGGATGTAAGGTAAGGCTCAGGTATACAGTGTGATTTCAAGGATGAAGTGGGGAAAGAGGCAGTTTCAATAAAATAGTTATAGTAAATTATAATATTTAAGGAAAGAAAATTTATACAAAAATTTTAGAAAACAATTCATTAACTTCAAGTTCTAAATAATTTTAACTCAGTAATTTTGTTCTTGATAATTGATTCTTAATAAAATATATAAAGACCATAAGTGATGGGAGATCAACTGAATAAAATGAAGATGCTCTTTGTTGTAACATTTATATTTACAGATGTTACAAACAACACAAAAATTCCAACAATATGCAATTAGCTTGCTAATTTCAGATGCCCCTACTTAATGAAATTTTTCACATTAATTTATTTATTTAACAAGAGCTTATTGTCCTCACTATTTCAGGAAATGTCTTAAGTGTTGGAGGTAAAGTGGTATAATATTATTCATGGTGCCTGTTTTGTTGTAAGTAACTACATATTCACCATCAATTATGATAATCTTGAAGGCTGTAGAAATACATGGAACAATCGTTATAAATTATTCAACATTGACTTTAAAAATATTTACATGTAAGTTGCAAATATAATACAGAGCATTATTATGCATCTTTCACCTGATGACCTCAAAGATAACATTTTAAATAACCAAATTACAACTGTCAAAACCAGGAAATTGAATGTAATACCTAGGAATATATTAAACCAAGAAGGTGAAAGACTTGTACACTAAAAACTACAGAACATTAATGAAAAAAAAATGAAGATGCAAATAAAATATACAAATAATGCTCATGAATTGGAGGAATTAACATCAATAAGATGTTTGCACTATCCAGAGCAATCTACAGATTCAATAGAATTCATATCAAAATTCCAATTGTATTTTTTTCACATAATTTAAACAAACAATTCTAAAATTTGTATAAAACCATACACAAAAAATCCAAATAGCCAAAGCATTGTGAGAATAAAAGAATAAAGCTGGAGCCGAAACCAGTCTGGCTCAGTGGATAGAGCGTTGGCCTGCGGACTGAGGGGTCCCAGGTTCGATTCCAGTCAGGGGCGTGTACCTGGGTTGCGGGCACATCCCCAGTGGGAGATGTGCAGGAGGCAGCTGACCGATGGAGATGTGCAGGAGGCAGCTGATCGGTGTTTCTCTCTCATCAATGTTTCTAACGCTCTATCTCTCTCCTGTCCTCTCTGTAAAAAAAACAAACAAAAAACAATAAAATGTATTTTAAAAAAAAAGAATAAAGCTGGAGACATATAGTCCATGATTTCAAACTTATATTACAAAGCTGTAATAATCAAAACAGTATTGTATTGGTACAAAGACAGATCAATAGAACAGAATAGAGAACCCAGAAATAAACTCACACATATATAGTAAAATAATTTATAATAAAGCAGCCAATAATACAAAATTGGGAAAGAATACACTATGTCAAGGAGCTTCCCATCTATAGGAGAAATATAGGTGAAAAGCTCCTTGGCATTGGTGCAGGTGATGACTTTTGAATATGACACCAAGAGCGAAGGTAACAAAAGCAAACATTAACAAGTGTAACTATAACAATCTAAATAGTTTCTCTAAAGCAAAGGAAACCATCAACAAAATAAAAATTATAACTCAATTATAAAACAAAAAAATGACATTAATGTGATACTATTAACTAAATTACTGATCTTATTTAGAATTCTCTAGGTTTTATACCTTTGTGTGTGTATAGTTACATACAGTTTTGTCACATGTATAGATTTGCAACCACCACCACAACCAGTATACATTAATATTCCCCCCTTCCACACAAAATTCCTGTTGTTACACTCTTATTGTCACATTTTCCCAAACCTTAATGTTTGACCATCACTGATATGTTCCTCAGCATTTTATGATTTTAGAATGCTATAGAAGTGGAATCGTAGAGTATTTTTTTCAAACTGATTTTTTTTTTTTTAATTCAGTGCAATACCCTTGAGATCCACCCAAATTGTTACATGTCCCAATAGTTTGGTCTTTTTTGTTGCTGAATACCATTCTCTTTATAGATATATCAGAGTTTGTTCACACATTCATCTATAGAATACTTAATAACTGACATTTAATAATATTAAAGTAAGATATGTGTATTTATTTTAAAATTATAAGAGTATATGGGCTTCCTTAAATCTTCAACTCCTAGCAAGGTTACTAGGTTATTAATTTATTAGTTTAATTGATGTCCAGAAAAGAAAAATGAGAAAAGTGGATTAATTCATTTTGTGAAGCAATATATAGTGACTGATGTCATAATGTCGTTTTTATAGAGCTCTGTTTTGAAAAGGCTATGGAATGTGGAACCTAAATATTAAGCTTTAAACTCTACCTCTTATTTGCTATAATACCTTTGACATGCTACCAATAAGTTTCTCTACACGCTAGGTTATATTATCTCTTTAATTATCACAATTAAAAAATCCATGAAGTATTATTTTCCCATGTTTCTGATAAGAAAACTGAGGATAAGCAAATAATGAACTCCTACAAATTTATAAAAAAGAAACTAATTGCAAAACAGAAAAAAATTAATGAAATGCCTAATAATTTTTTAAATATTAAACTATCCTTGTAAGCAAACTTAAAGACCAATATTGTTTAAAGATCAATATTATTTTGACTACCAATTTATCGAAGACTTTTTTTTTATCCTCACCTTAGGGTATGTTTTTATTGATTTTAAAGGATCGAACCTGCAACCTTTTAGTGTACTGGATGATGCTTCAACCAATTGAGACACCTGGCCAGGGCTCAAAGATTTTTTTTAAAAAGTAAGAAATACCCAGCACTGGTGACTCACTACTTAGGGGATGAAAAGTTGATATGAAGTTATAGGGGGCAATTGACTATAAGATGACTTAATAAATCCACCTCAAATATTTTCTTAAAAGAATAATTGTAAGTGTGTGTATACACACACATATATATGCATACACACACATATATACACAAATATATACATATATACTTGTTCACAGGGTATTCATGCTAATAAAAATCCAGATGTTACTTAAATATATAAGAAAAAATGAGTGGTTATATAAAAAATAAAATAGCAATATTTATAAAGTTTACAATTTATATTTATAATTAGTGACTTCTATAATTTTGTATGTCCTATGTTTTACAATATATCATAATATTTATATACAACTAGTATATATTTTAAGATAAGAATATATATGTAAAATATATACTTTACATTGTAAAACATTGTCTATGCTTAAAAATCACTTCTCACTATGTCTCGTTTTAACAAAACTCATCCAAGAATGTCATTATTATTCCCACATTTCTAACAGAATACTGAGACCTAAACTGATAAAGTGATTTACCAATATTGCACAAATAGTGAATGTTGAATTTAGTTCTAACAATCATGTTTTCTTTCTCAGAGTGCTGTGCCTTTTGTACTACATCATATGCATAAATACAGTTCATGGGTAATAAATACACTGTTGCACCATATTAATGCACTTTAAAACTTACATTTGCCTAAGTAGTAGTTGTAAGTGTACAGGCCTAAAAGGATTATAATGATGTTAAAAATTATCCAGTACTTGACAAACGTAAACTGGAACAAACACAATTTTTATCGAAAGGAAGATTGTCAAATAGCTAAACATTGAATGGAACACTGCCATCGATAGTTCCAATATTTGGTTGCTATGAGGGACATTGAATTTCTCTGTAATACAAGTATAGCCCCGGGGTGCTATATTTAAAACTACATCGGCATTTCTATTAAAATCCCAGCTTTTCAAGGGTTTATGTATAAGCTATAAAAATTCTATTTGATAGAAAGGCAGAATTGAAAGACCCATAGAGATTGTTTATTTTCCCCTTTTCATATAAAATCAGGCTACCTGTTTGTTTTCTGCATGGATTTCAAACACTTTAGCAGATCGGGAATCTTAGGTAACTATTGAGGTACACCAGTTGTTTAGGTGTACCAGCACTCCCCTAGTCTAAGAAAACGTGAGCTGGTCAAACTGTCTGAAGGTTTAGCTAGTCTACATTCTGTTCTTATCTATTTGAAAAGCTTTTTCTTACTACTAGTTGACTCTAGACCCAGAATGTTTTGAATCATTATGTCAATAGTTTATATTGAACAAAGAAATAAAATGTTAAATTTTCCATGTTATTGAGAAAACCCTATGGTTTACATTTTATTTTTGAAAGGGTGACATGATCTGTCAGCTACCACACAGATCCATTATGAATTTAAAAGCTCAGTATTTTCCTATTATTCAATTACGTATGCCTTTATTGAACCCTATAATTCTCTGCTTAGAATCATATTATTACTGTGGGAGATAAAGAGAACTGCTGGAGATGGTTCTATCCTCCAAGAACTAACTAACAATTTCATATGAGGAGATAAGATAAACCCATAAGGCAGTGTGATTCAAATACATAATTGTAATCATTGTGAAGCATTCCCTAAGAACAAAGGTGAAAAATTGTGTGCTCCTGAAACAATTTAACTACTGCTTTACTTATTTAAGGACTTTGTGACTGAAAACAATATGACACAATTGTGTACATAGGAATATTAGGAAACTGGTAGGAGGTTGTTGATCAAACAGTTTTCTTAACTATAACACGAGAATTAGATCAGTGTTTTTAAACTTAAACCGGACTGTGACACCTCCTTTAGTAGTTATGAAATCAGTTAAATGGGTCACACCAGCATTCTTTTACAAAATGAAAGAGTATAAAATAGGAAATATCAAAGTGTGTCACATAGTCAGGCCAAGTATTGTTCCATGAAACTTTTCTAAGTGTATGTTTATGTATCAGTGTATGTAATCCACCAAAGATATATTTCTTTCTTTGGGTCATAATAAATAAGGTTTAAATTAGAACGACTAGTTTCATTCCATCTCTTAAGGTCTATAGTTTTGAAACTGTCTCAGATTTCATCAGGCTATAGTAACACTGTATCATATTAAATATTAATTTCCACTGGCTTTAAACTTTCATCAGTTTAAGCAAGACATGCATCCCTTCTAAAATCCCTGTACTCCCAAACTGTTATTGTAGAAAATATGAAGTTGGTGGTATCTCACATGTATAATTCTTTCTAGCATAGTTTTTCTACACTGGCATTATTTTCTAGGCATTGAGACATATCTGTCTTGAGACTCATTACCAGTCCATGAAATCTCTGCAAATCTGTACTTCGTACATGCTATCACGTTGACCCTGAAATATCAAGGCTAATTCCGGGGGGCTCAGTGCAGTTAATGAATTATTTCAACTTCTAGCTTCAGTCATTTTTTAAAAAACAAAAACAAAAGAAAACAGAGATCAAAACTTATCCAACTGGCTGGTACAGCAGTGGATGCTGCCTCATTATTTTTATACTAGAGGCCCAATGCATGAAATTCGTGCAAGAGTGGGCCTCCCTTCCCCCGGCTGCCAGCACTGGCCTCCCTCTGGCACCCAGGAACCGAGCTTCCCTCTGGCTGCTGGCAGGCACCTGGGACCTGGGCTTCACTCACAGCTCCGGCTTCATCCAGAAGGACATCTGGTCTAATTAGCATATTACACTTTTATTATTATAAATTTTGTCACTTTACTCTTCTTTCAATTAAATATTCCTGAAGAATTCCCTTGTCTTCCTCCAGCTAAAAGATAACAATCCTTTTTGTAAATCTTTTTCTGTTGATCTTTAAACTCTTTCTTGGCTGTGCTATATATTGTAAAAGTCTTCAGGTACATGCATTATATTTCCCATGTCCCTTTGACAGCTGAATTTTTTTTATGAGGTCTTATTATCCTACTAGAGGGCCGGTGCACGAAATTCATGCACTGGAGGAGGGTGTCCCTCAGCCTGGCCTGTGCCCTCTCACAATCCGGGACCCCTTGGGAGGTGTCCGACTGCTGGTTTAGGCCCCCGAGGGGTTCTGGATTGCAAGAGGGATGTAGCAGTGCACCAAGCGGTAGGTGGCCAGGGAGGAGTCAGAACCTGGGCTGGGCGCCGCACTGCTCGCGCTCATCCTGGCCTGCTGCACCTGCTGATGCCACTCAGTAGTGCTGCCGCGGAGTCAGGAAAGGCTCCTGTCACCACAGCTGCGCTCGGCAGCCATGAACCAGGCTTCTGGCTGAGCGGCGCTCCCCCTGTGGAAGCCTATTGACCACCAGGGGGAAGCTCCTGCCTTGAGCATCTGCCCTCTGGTGGTCAGTGCACATCATAGTGACTGGTTGACCAGTTGTTCCAGTCTTTCCATCATAACTGTCACTTAGGCATATATATATATATATATATATACACACACATATATATATAAAGCCTAATATGCTAAGTGTCCAGTCGTCCAGTGGTCCATTCAACCAATCGAAGCATAATATGCTAATGATATCTAAGGTCACTCAACTGCTCACTATGACATGCACTGACCACCAGGGGGCAGACAGTCAACCAGTCAACCAGTTGCTATGACTGACCACCAGGGGGCAGACACTTCAACCGGTAGGTTAGCTTGCTGCTGGGGTCCCTCAGCCTGGCCTGTGCCTTCTCGCAATCTGGGATGCCTCAGGGGTTGTCGGAGAGCCAGTTTCAGCCTGATCCCGCAAGCCAGGCTGAGGGACCCCAGTGGTGCATGAATTTGTGCACCAGGCCTCTAGTTAGAAAATGAAACAGGAGATCAGAAAGTGGGAGGAAGAGAGAATCTTCCTACTTCTGGCTCCTTGAATTTGGTAGCTGTTAAAGATTGCTAGAGATGCAAAGAGAGGCCAAATCCTGACTAATACAGGTTAAATATTTCCCAGAAGAATCTGGTTCCAACTCTGGTTTAGCCCATGAAATAACAGCAGAAAATATTTGCCTTGGTTTTATTAGTAACTTTAGCAACATATTTATTCCCCAAAGGTACTTGAAGTAGATTGAGGTCTTTTTAAATAAAATCCATTCCCTCTTACTTCCAAATAGAGACTACTTTGCTATATACTGTAGAAGTGAGCATGGTCACCTGATTTCTTTTGGTTCACGTGATAGCATTACATTAATGAGCCTTGGTCTTATGAGGCACCCACATATTTCTGTGAGACCCTTTGGGAGCTCATGAGTGTTACTGGAATAAGGTCATGCCCCAGTTGGCTTCAGCCCCTATAGCCTAGGAACTCAGAGTGAACATGCATGAAACATGTACACCTGCAGCATGAAGTGAAATTGCCTCTGTCAATCCACAGGCCTGTGAGCATGAGAATAAAAGCTGTCATTTGCCATTGAGGTTTTGCAATTTGTTGATAGGTAGACAATGCTACCAATGCCATAGATTTCTACCACCTTTTAGCTTTTCCTATCTTGTTGACTTCTCTCTATGTATTTGCTGACATAGATAATCCCTGCAATCAATATTTCTATAACCATGACCTAACCATTCAGACTTGTTGTGACATGCTACACAACGTCTGGTGGTTTCACTTAGAGCCTTAAGAAATGAAAATGTGCTTAACTTTTCAGGACTTGTACAACACTTTCAAGAAATAATATCTTTTCTCAAAAAAAAAGATATTAGATCCTGCTTAAACTAAAAATTCATTATCCTTTGTTTGTTTATTCATTTATCATTATTTCAAGTATAGGGGATGCAACAGCAAATCAAATGAAGTTCACTGTTCTCATTCTAGGAGTAAAGACAGACTGCAAAAAAATAAACCAATAAATCTATAATTAACTTATTGCCATAGGCTGTTTTAGACAAGGTAATCAGGGAAGACCTTTGACCTTCTACTACAGTTGTAGTAAACACTATAGAATCTGTGTGTGTGTGTGTGTGTGTGTGTGTGTGTATACACTAATTTTAGTTTTTATATATAAAATATTATTAATCCTCTATAATAAAAGGCTAATATGCAAATAGACCAAATGGTGGAACAACTGAACAATCGAACAACTGGTTGCTATGATGTGTGCTGACCACCAGGGGACACGTGCAGAACATGGTGGGCATGGGCCACGGCGGGATAGTGGCTCAGGTGAGTGGGGGCACCAGACCAAAGGGGGACACCGGTCGCTTCTTGTGGTTATTGAAAATTCTTTGCTCCCACCTGCTGCAGTCCCGCCCAGCACTCGCACCTGGTGCCAGCAACGGCCTCGCTTGTACCCACTGCCAGCACCAGAGCCACTGCTCACACCCACTGCCAGCCCTGGTCCCGCTCACACCCGCAGCTGGAGCCACCACTCAAACCATCTGCTGGCGCCTGGCACCGGTCCTGATCATTTGGGTGCGAGCTGCGGCTGCTGGACCTGATCACCCATAAGGGTTTCTCCACCTCCCCCTGCTCCTGAGGGGCAATTGGGGCAGCAGCGGCCTCTCGCGCTCACTGAAGATGCCAACCCCACTCGCACCCCCTGTTGGCACTGGCCCCAATCGCTCTGTGCCATCAGTGGGTATGTGCAGGCCTAGCACCATCAACGCGTGGGAGTGGCGGCAGCAGGAGCGGGGGCTGCCTGTCAGGGGAACAGGGTCCATGGTGGGAGGGGCTGGGAGGGAGCATGGAGGATGGGCCAAGACCCACCCTTGTGCCCACCACAGCCTCGCGGTCCAGATTTCTTTTCAAGGTGCACAGATTTTTGCACTGGGTGCCTAGTGTATATATAATTAAGATACATATCTTTTTTTAAAATTTTTTTTTAAAATATATTTTATTGATTTTTTTACAGAGAGGAAGGGAGAGAGATAGAGAGTTAGAAACATCGATCAGCTGCCTCCTGCACACCCCCTACTGGGGATGTGCCTGCAACCAACGTACATGCCCTTGACCGGAATCGAACCTGGGACCCTTGAGTCCGCAGGCTGACGCTCTATCCACTGAGCCAAACCAGTCAGGGCTAAGATACATATCTTAATTAGTTTACTTGTGAAGTTAGTTCAGAAAAAAGTATTTTTGGTTCATTCATAAATAATTTTGTTAAAAGAGTTCCTGTGTCTTTCAGAGTACCTGCTGACAAAAAAGGTTGGCATTTACTAGAAAATTACAAGGTTATCCTTTAGAAGCCAACAGTAAGAACTGCATCCAGACATGTCAAGTGACTGAAACTAAAAATTAGAAAACCCCAAAAACTACATTCTCCATTTCTTTTTTTTCCCCTCAAGCTATATTGTCTCTTTGTTTCTGCTTTGTGTTTTGCTTGATGAGTGCTTTTCTATTCCTTTCTTTGCAAAATGACTTTCTGTAATTGCACATAACCTAACATGGCTACTTCAGCCCCAAATTTATAGATGCTATTCAAAGATAACTGGTAATATTCCTTAATTTCAAATTGGCAGTAAAGGGAATATTATTGGCCTTGCCTAAGCTTAAATTTTCTGTATATCAGTGATTCTCAGTGTGGTCCCTATACCTGTAATAGCAGCATCACCTACGAATCTGTTAAAGATGCAAATTCTTAGTTCTAGCTCACTTAATTAGAACCCCTGGGGTCAGAAGTAGGAGTATATGTCTTTACAACCCTTTCAGGTGACTCTAATGTACATTAAACTTTGAGAATCACTGTTCTATTTTGTCTCCCACATTGATAAAGTTAACTCTAGTAGATTACTTGGTTTACATAATAAACGTATTCATGTTTATGGCCCATGGTAAGGGGTGGGGGATGGGTGTTAAAAATCTATATGTATAAAAGCCTAAGTGACCCTTATGACCAAATGACCGGAATGACTGGAACAACCGGTCGACCAGTCACTGTGATGTGCACTGACCACCAGGGGGCATACTCTCAACGCAGGGCTGTGCAGCTCCCAGCCCCTGCGCGGGCTCCTCCCTGGCTGCCTGCTGCTTAGCGCACTGCTACATCCCTCGAATCCCATAAGCCTGAAGGTACAATCTCCGGAGAACGGTTGAAGCGTGGACACTCAGAGTAACCAGGATGAGCCCGATATTGCCGCCGGGCTCCTGGAACTCTGTCTCGGGCATCGAGATCAAATCTCATCCTTCACCGATTGCCCCGGAGCTACAGAGGAAGACAGCAACATAACAGTGGCCACAAGCAGCGACAGACAATCAGGGTAAATGTAAAGAGAGATGGATCTGAAGGGGAGGAGTGTGGGCAACAGAGCACCCCTACCCCCCAAGATCCCCAACTTTGTATTGTTCACTTTGGAGCATCTCTTATCCAGCTCCAAGCAGTGGAAAGTGTCCAGCACAGCCCAAGGCATCCACTGGGGATCTCCTGGTTGTCAAGGCCTGACTCTGGCTACAGAAGGGACACTTGAAAATATTTTTTCAGGAAGCTGCTGGGAGGAGTACAGACTCCCCACACTACTTCCAGATGGCTCACAGGGACATGTAAACTCCCTGGGCATGCAGGCTCAGGCTCCTGATTTCTTTTCAATGTGCATGAATCTATGCACTGGGCCACTAATTTTTAATAAAATAGAAAAAGGAAACATGGAATAGAGAAGAAATGATTATGCATAGGTTTCTTTCTATCTGAAAACTGGGTTATTTTTATTAATATAAATTGCTTTGATTAAATATAAAAATATATTTTTGCTATTTAAGGAAGTCATAATTTGGAACTCAAAAGAAACATGTGTTATTATTTTTTTCATATGATTAGTTCCAAAAAACATTTTAAAAAACATTTATATGGTTCCTAATAAAAGGTATGTTGGGGAGCACAAGAGACTTGGTTGGAAAGTTGTAAGGAGGACATTCTGATAAAAGGGAAGTGTGTGAAAGGCCGCCTGCCCTGTTTATCGGAATTCCAACTTAGGGGAGATTTAGGGGAGTGTCGAAGGTGGCACACCTAATTATTCCTTGACCTTTCTAAACAAACCTGTGCATGTGCAGACCCCCAGGTGTTTACTGGAATCCTTATGCTTAATCCCTGGATGCCCTCACCTAGAGGACAATGTGAACACATGTGTCCTGCCAAGATTACTCACCCTACTGATTGTATCTAAAGATAAAAATTCCAATAAAAGGCTAACGAGGCAGGCAATCGAGGCTCCCCTGGCTACTAGAGCCAGGGGCCCCTTAGCCCTCTCTTTCACAGTCAAACTGTGTTTGAGTAATCAGTTCATCTGTCGTTCAGGGGCTGCTGGTCAGTTTTGGTAAAAGTAGAGTATTTGAATTTTTCCTATATTGAGTTTTGGATTTTAAAATAGTGTAAATATTGTTTTTAGAGCAGTTTGATAGCTAAATAACTCCATAGGAATTTTAACACAATGTAGTTCATAAATATTAAATAAAGCTATTTGACATTCATAAGTCTTTTCTCTGACACCCTTACAAGCTATGTTAATATTAAATTCATAAAGGCAGCAATGAGATTTAAAAGCATTACTTGTTCTGACTCTTTTCCAGTAAAAGTATGAATAAAGGCTTTGGTATTTGGGTACATCACAGCAGAAAGAGAGGAGAAAATTCTGGTGAGTTAATAACCACTATTTACTCTGAAGAAGTAGAAATCACAGAAAATCCTCACTACTGTAAATCACAGAAAATACTCACTACCATATACTGTCCAAGGCAATAAACAAAGAAAACTATGAGATATGCCCATTGTCCCTTGTGATTACAATCTGTGAACATTTATTTTGCCTTGAAGAAACTGATTTAAGTGACCCAGGACAGCGCAGAATTCACACATGCCTTCCCAAGCAGTGAACATGTGGCTGAAACAGAAATGGAAAAGACATTTTATAACAATGGAAATGCAAACTCTCCAAGGGTGGAAGCATTGATCCTTTACCTGCGGTAAACACTAATAGGGCACAAAATAACTTCCTTGATTTCTGTTCAGATTCTTTTTGCTGCAGTTCACTACCTTTGCTTCTCTGTTTTCTCTCTCAACTTTCAACTGCTTAAGGAAATCATAAGAAGTGAGACAAAAATACAGTTGTTTTAGGAATAATAGAGGCAAATAAAACACCTAGAGACCAATTTCAAGCAGGAGGCAACATAGAAAGAACATTCTGATGGTGGAGACTGGTAGAAAAATAAGACAAGATCTGGCCATATTTTAATGAGGGCATCAAGGTGCATAAAGAAAGCAGTGAGAATTAGAAGGTGCTTGAAAAAAATGAAAACTATAAGTTAGTGAGCTTTTGTTTTTAAGTACTTAATACATACAAAAATATGTACATTAAGAAACACACCTGAACCCATCCACCAATAACATAAAACCTATAACATTATATACCTGTGTACTCTTTCTTGATTTTAATACTATCCTGTTTTTTTGTCATCATTTCTTGTATTATAATATGGATCTTGCCACATACACTCAAAAATTTTTGATAAATATAATATCAAAATGTATGTTTTTATAAAATAGGAGAAAAAATTTTCTTAAAAGGTACATTATAGATGATCAAACTTATTTTCTCTCTATATATAATTGGTAATATTTGAGAATAAAAGAGAAGTAAAAAATAGCAAAGAATCTGAACAATATGTATAAGAGAAAACTCAAGTGACATTATATATATATATATAAATTTACTAATTCTCAGTATTAATCATAGTAATTTAAATTTATAGAAATAATATTACTTTGTTAAGAATTAAGAAATTTCTGATTAAGAAAATGAAAAAAATAAATATTCATATGCCAACAATGCATTGACTAATTGTAAGAAATAGTGATTTTTAATTCCTGAAGTAGAATAATTTTGGGAAAGAATTTGACAATATATGTAATATAAAAAATATACATATACTGTATTTAACAACTCTGATTTTAAGTCTTTAGATTGAAAAAGCAAATTCACAAATGCATGTGATGATATACTAAGGTGTTTTATGAAGACTTCTTACAAAAATTAAATAATAAAACAATAATTTCAAAAATAGATAAATAGTTATATCTAATCTGTTCATTTGATGGAATGCTATAAAGCAGCTATAAGGAATCAACTAGACGTATGTGAGTTAGCATAAACAGATTCAAAACCTATCTGAATAAAAGAAAAAGCAAACTGCAGGGGGAGGGTAGGTCGGTGGGAAGAGATCAACCAAAGAACTTGTATGCATATATGCATAACCCATGGACACAGACAATAGGGTGGTGAAAGCCTCTTGGAGGGCGGGGGGAGGGCAGGCTAAAAGAGGTCAATGGGGGTATAAAGGAGACCTATGTAATACTTTCAACAATAGTTTTTATAAAGCAACTGCAAAATCATATGTGCATTACATTGTTGTTCATGTAAAAATAAAAAAAAAAACTGCACAAAAATGTTCTGTATTTTTGGTTCATGTATTTGTATATATAAAGTCTTTGTAGTTTCTGCTATGAAGAGACACACCATATTCCAGCAAGAATGAAGAAAGGGGAGGATAGTGACCAAAAGGAATTTAAGTTTCAAATGTAATATTTATATTATTTTCAAAGACCAATGCAGTAACATATTATTTATGTAATTTTATAAAATAAAGATATAACTAAATAAGACCAAGGAGGCACTTTCCGGGAAGTGGAAGCTTGAATCCCACACTTAACTTGGACTATTAATGTAATATATATTATATCTTCATGGAAATGAATGCACCAGATTGTCATAGCATGGGACATAATTGCTCTTCCTCTGAGTCTATTTTCTCCTTACATTTTATGATTTGGGTATCTACCTCCAAGGGAATAATAACCTTAGCTTGACAGAATAAGTTCATTTGTTCACTAAGTATTGGATGTCTACCATGCACTAGTTGCTGTTCTGCATAATAGGGCTCTAATATTGAACAAAAAAAGCCATAGTTCTAGCCCTGTAAAGTAGTATTGTAGGGTAATATATAAAAATGTTGATGGTAATAAATTATATGGAGAAAAACTAAGTAAAAAGGGGGAAAACAAAATTTGAGGAGAGATTAATTAAGAATGATAGGTAGGCACCGGGGTGATTAGGTTGCTGTAGGTGATCCTCAATATTTTGAATCTTACTCTGAGTTAGGTGGGAAGTGGTTGATGAGTTTTAAGCCAAGAAAATTTTATTCAGATCCCTCAAGGTGCTGTGTGGAGAATACACTAAAACAGAGCAAGGGTGGAAATGACAAGTTTTAGTAGGTTACTACAATAATCCAAGAAAGAGAAGATGATGGTTTGGACTGATGTGATGACAAGGGGTTGGTAAAAAACTGTTAACATTCTAGATGTGTTTTGAATGTAGGATGGTTGCGAAGTTTTAAAGAAACGAGAAATTCAGAGACTAGTCCAATCAGTTGTAAGGATTTCAAGGCAATTAACTAAAGAGGATATGAGGATCACTTTTGGGTGAATGATCAAGAGCTGTGCTGAATATGTTACAATTGAGTTAGATATTTCTTAATATATGACTGCTCTAGATCTCATTGTAAATTAATAATAAAAAGTGCAGTTACTATATCATTGCTTCAGAGTGTGGTTAGGCGTCCTTCTCTCTGTATGATAGCACAATTGCCATGCACAATTATGATCTTGAATGTAGACTAGAAGGAAGAGAAAAAGACTGGATTTTGGAGGGAGTCTCTTTGCAACCAGCCAGCCAGTCTACCCTGTGACATTTTCTAAAAACATCTATGATTCAGCATCTACCTGCATTCAAGTATTCAAACTATGACGGGGAAAATACTTGGAACTGAGAATTAATGCACCCAATCTTAAGTTGGAAGAGAAAAGGCACAAAGGTAAGGGCCGCTCTTTCCAAAAGTATTTGTTTAGATGTTCTAAGCAGGAAAGAAGAAGTAGCAAAAGAGGAAGCGGGTGTATGGATGTGGAACTGGCTGAGGTTGACAGTCTTTCACATTCATCTTCCTGCGGGTGCACGCACAAGGAAGCAATCTTACCCAACTCAGTTTCTTTCCGTATACCGTAGTGTACCTTTTCATTTGTTCACCCTTCACAGCCTCTAGCAAAGAACAAGCTAAACAAAGAGACTTCGGCCAAGGAAGCTTAGCCCAGATTGAAACGTAGTTGACTAGAGAAGTCGCTTACTGAGGATTTTGTTTTCTAGAAATTTCACAGACCTTGAAAAAAAGAAGATAGAGAAATACATTTCGCAAGTAGATTTTACTCCAGAGAATTCAAGATATATTAGGACAAATTAGTGATTTGATATTGTAGAGATGAGCATCAAGGAAAGTTGATGTTAATTTAACCTTTGGAACCAAAAGGAAAACTAAAGTACACTGAAATTGTTATTTTGATCCTAAAGGGAATATATTCTATCAAAAGATAGTATATTAATATAACACTTTAGACTTGGATTTTAAGACCTTACTGTAAATGATAAAAAGTTCAACAGAGTCTACTGCTGAATGAGTGATTGTGTGGAAATGAATAATGTCTTCAAACAGCAGTCAGCTGGGTAGCAATTGTGGAATAGATGCTATTGTCTGTACATGAGCAACTACCAAAATGCCATTTCAAAACTGGCCGGTGTGGCTCAACTGGTTGGGTGTCATCCCATGCACCACAGGGTTACAGGTTCGATTCCCAGTCAGGGCACACGCCTAGATTGCGGACTCGATGCTCTATAGGGAATGTGCAGGACACGGCCTATGGATGTTTCCTCTCACATCAATGTTTCTCTCTCTCCCTTACATTCTCTCTAAAATCAATAAAAATTGATATTCTAAAAACCTGCAGAAAAGCTTGCAGTGCCTTGTCAGACAGCCCAGACTTAATACTGGCACAGATACATCGGTCAAGACACCGAATCGGACAGTGTTTAGCACAATTCCTGACACGGTACTTAAAAGTAAGCTAGATCATAATTGCAAAGTTGTCTTAAGAGCCCATTACTAAAGAGTTTTAATTCTTTTGCATGAGATTGTAAGAATGCTGTATCAACATTTTTGAGGCAGAAATTAATGACTGAATTGAAAATTTGTCAGAAAACTTGCAGTCTGATTATGTAAAACTTTAGAAACAACTCAGCCAATTTACTTTTATTATAGTTTCCTTATATGCATTTATAATAAGATTTATAAAAATAAAACCACAGATGTAATTGTCTAGAGAAGATTTTCAGTATAAAAGTATAAAATATGAATTTAAGTGAAAATAAGCATTGAATTGTAGTTTAATTGGCGGCACCATTTTTAGAGGTAACAGTGAATCTTAAATAGCAATTTAAAATCAATTAAATACAATTCATAATTTAAAGTTATGGCTTTGCGCTCGTCATACTGGTTGAATATTGTCCTGTGCACTGAAAGGTCACTAGCTCAATTCCTGGGTTTTGGGTCTGGCAATCAATCAATGTTTCTCTCTCACATTAATATATATATATATATATCTTTTCCTCTCTTCCTTTCTTTAAAATCAATAAAAACACATATTTTAAAATAAATTAAAAATAAATAAAGTGATAGATTTTTATCAAAAGTTAGATTAAATTCCCTTTAGAAAGTGTAATATCATAGGACATGAACTGGCTGGTAGTACCTAAGAGGTCTAGTTGTGACATAAATTTCTGAGATATTATGTAGCAATGCAATTTTGTTTTATTTTGCTGGTCACAAATGCAAAAATGGAAGTAAATGCAAAATTAGGTAGGAAGTAAATTACCTGGCAGAAGTAACCATATCCCAAACATTTTAATAAACTTTTTGTATGCTTTATTATATATAAAACAATAATTCACATGGCACATAATGTTATAGGAATTATTTTACCAAAGATATGGCAATGCAATCCAAATATCAACTTTCAAATGATCTATAAAAGCTCAAATATAATATCAACTCTTAAAACAATGAAACTATCTCTTCAGGAACCAGAGATAATATGATCCTTCTGGAAAATCTAGAAAAGCAAATAAAGTATACTGTTTGTCTCTTTGCTGATAGAAGAGTAAAATTTACTACAATTAAGTAGAAACTGTGAGTTGTGTCATTTTTCTGTCCACCACATATAAAGCAGCATCCTAGTCATTCTCTGTCACTTGCTTCTGCCTTATTGTGGTCATAGCATGCATTATATTAGTATTTTATATTATTTCTTTATTTATTATGGCCTTTTCTCAAGAGAGAGCATAATCTTTATGAGAGCAAATATAGGTCAGGCTTCTTTACTACTGTACTTTTGTTTCCTAGTAAGTGTCTGATATGCAGGAAGTTTTCAATAAAAATATTTGTATAATCCCCAATATGCAAATAGACCAAACTGTGGAATGACTTGTCACTATGATGTACACTGACCACCATGGGGCAGACGCTCAATACAGGAGCTGCTCCCTGGTGATCAGTGAGCTCCCACAGGGGGAGCACCACTCAGCCAGAAGCCAGGCTCATAGCTGGTGTGCAAAGCGGTGGTGGCGGGAGCCTCTCTGGTCTCGGCCACAGTGCTCAAGACCCCTTAGGGAATGTCCTGCCGGTTTAGGCCCGCTCCTCATGAGGTCCGGGACTGCGAAAGGATGCAGGCTGCGCTGAGGCCCTCCCCCCCCCACCCCCCCCGTCCAGTGCATGAATGTTGTGCACCGGGTCTCTAGTGAATGAATAAATTAGGTGTTTGAAAAAAATCTTTACATAAAAATACCAAGTTCTATATAAATGCAATAGTTGTTGCGAATGAGACAAAGGACAGGATGGCATCTATTTAAAAGTATAAATATATACCTGGGAGCAAGCACACTTATCTGTGATTTCCAGGGAGAGATATTTTCAATCTATAGGGTAAGGCAAGGGTTAAGGAAATCAAACTTGATCCTTCTCTTCTCCAGCTTTTCTTGTTTTCCATTCCATCCTGACATAGTTTAAGAGAAATTTTAATGTCATTTATTTTATGACATGAAACAATTTAGTGATGGCTTTCAGCAGAAGTTTGAGTCTAATTTTTGTATCATACTTACTGAAACTTAGATTGCTCTGTTTTCTTTTAAATTGCTATGGTTATGTTTTTATATTTTAAACTTTCAAAAAGAGAGGTTTTCTTTAACTTTGCAATTCTCCTCTTATTTAAATTTGGAATATATGTTTTAGTTATAAGTAAAATTAATAACCTATTTGCTAAACAATTTAATGTAAATAAGTTAATGTTTTACTTTCTCTTTAGATTTAGATCTTAATATTACCCATATATGAGATAATTACTGATTTTATATGCCTTTGTAATTACTGATAATCTTATATGCCTTTGTATACATTTGACTAATGCTAAATAATTTTGTAAAAAGCAATTGCTGAATAACTAATATGATATATGGACATTTAGAGAAAGGTACCAAACTTTGAAGATTTTTTTGCGTATGTATCCAATCACAGTTACAGAATTAATTTTTAAAATAATTTTCATATGTTTCCTCTCCTTCTTATGCACTCTAATGCAGAGGGAACATTAGTTAATCTTAAGAATTTAAAAAAAAATTAACCTCATCTCAAGGTCTAAGATTACTTCCATTAACATGAAAATTAATACAATGAAGTATCTTCTACAATGATTTAACAAAAATTGAACACTTCCTTGTATCTAAAAGTCAAAATGTTCAGTCCATAATAATAGTACTAACTACATCTAACATTTCATGCCATAACTACTTGTCACTAAGCATCAGTGTAACTATGCATAACTAAAGCACTACATATTCCCTACATATTACCTCATTGGATCATAAAATAATCCCATAAAGTGGGTAATATTTCAGAGTCCAGGTAAAGTAATATGGGGAGTTGTTTTGAAGAAACCTATAGTTCTATTCCTGTGTGTTTCTTTTTTTATTTTTACACAGGATACTTCACTTCTGATACTTCTGGTCGCTAAATGTGTGTGGGATTTTCCCCACACCATGCAATTCCCACTACACCAGCTGGGTTTTACAATTTAACTCACTTCTACAGCTGTCTACCTGGAGATAATGTCAGATCCCAGGGGTTAAGGGCGCAGTCTCACAAAAGTGTCCCCTCCCCACTTCAGATGTCAATCACAAATAGCAGGTCTTCAGGCTGCCCAGACGCTATCTGACGTGGCTACAAATTGGAGATTCCCATTACCCCTTTCTCCAGCTTCCATTAATTTGTTAGATAGGCTCACAGAACTCAGAAAAACATGTACTCATGTTTACCAGCATACTAAAAAAAATACAATAAAGGATACAGGTGAACAGCCAGATTAAGAGGTACACAGGGTGAGGTCTGGTAGGGACCCGAGTTCAGGAGCTCCTGTCCCTATGGAATTGGGGTGCATCACTGTCTTGGTACATAGATGTGTTCACCAACCTGGAAGCTCCTTCCAGCTCCTCCCCTCGGTCTTGGGCTTTTACGGAAGCTCCCTCCCAAAGGCTTGATTAATTATTAACTCCGTGTCCAGGCCTCTCCACTCTGGATGATTGGGTGTTGGGCTGGAAATTCCAAGCTTTTAATCATGGTGTGGCCTTTCTGGTGACCAGCCCTCTCCCAGGATCTCACACAGATCAACTTCAGTAGAACAAGAGTGCTCCTAATGCTCTCACAACTTAGGAATTTACAAGGGTTTTAAGGGCTCTGTGTCAGAAACCGGGAGCAGAAACCAATATATAGTTTCTATTAGTTCACAAGATATAAAGAGACTTGCCTTAGAATAAATAGCTTTAAACACAGTTGCAGTTGCCTCCAACTCTAGATTCCAAATATTGAGCATGGTGCTATAAAGAAATGCTATGCCATAATTCATTGTCTTACAAGATACAACTTCATCAATTATATAGAAAATTTTATTACAGTCGACTAACAGGCCTACATTTCAAACATCTCACTTGAGAGGACTTAAACTGAGCTATATCTGGAAAAATACCCACCCATAGTAGCAAATATACTATCATAATAGCTGAAATATACCAGTCACTATGTTAAGCAAATCGGTAAGTTAAATAAGATCTCCAATATATCTTCCTCTGTTATTGTAAGTAAAATAACACATTATGTCTTTTACACATTACAATTTAGATTAAAACCTTTAGCATAGATGGGTGATTCCTTTGACCCACATAGGTCTCCTTTTTTTAAAAAATATGTTATTAGTCATTTGCCTTATAATTTATCACACTATCTAAATATATTTGAATGTGCCCTAGCAGGCTTGGCTCAGTGGATAGAACATCAGCCTGTGGACTGAAGGGTCCCAGGTTCAATTCCAGTCAAGGGCACATGCCTGGGTTGCGGGTTCCATTCCCATTAGGCAGCTAATCAATGATTCTCTCTCATCATTGATGTTTCAATCTCTTTATCCTCCCTTCCTCTCTGAAATCAATAAAGAAATATATTTTTTAAAAATAAATAAATATATTTGAATGTAAGTTCATCCAAAGTAACTGCAGATCATATTCATATTCTTACATGACCATAACATTTGTCATGTAATAAATATTAACTAAATATTTTTAATAATGAACACCTCCTGAAGGAACAGTGCTGCCAACACCCTCACTTTAGAGTGCTGACTTCCAGAACTATAAGAGTGAGGAAAGAGTAGATATAGGTACTAAACAAAATGGAATCATTTTAACCAAGATGCTAAAATTATTAATATCTTGAAGTTTGAGGCATAAGGAAAGATCCCATTCTTGTTCTAACTAACCTAGGAACTTTTTTTTTTTTTAACTTTGCAGTCCTGTGTCAATGTCTGTACCTCCAGGTAACCTTCTAGTTACCCCCTGAAGGACTCACATATCCAGGTCACCTGACTATTACTCAGACCACCAGGACCTGACCAGACCTCCTGACAATCATCTCTGGACCACCTGTCATCCATTGTTCTGTCTTCCTGATACCTGACTAATAATTGTCTTGTACCAATCCCAGGGCTAAGAATGCAGGACTGATAATTCTCAAGAATGTATTTTTTTTTCAATAAGAATTTTTAACTTTTTTTTTCTTCTTTGAAACACTTCTGGGGTTTTGCCTAGTTGTGTACCTAGTTTGCAAACTCCAAGACCCTTAAATAAATTTCTATCATTTATATCTAGTAAAGCCACCAGACAAGTTGGTACAAACTTTCAGAGTACAAACTTTCTGTTATAAGATGAATAAGCTCCGAAGATTTAATGTATAGCAACAATACTGCACTGTCTAATTGAAATTTGCTAAATATTTTCAGCCACAAAACATTAAATGAGGAAAAGGGCAAATATATATATTAGGCAAAAGATGCGTTAATGAACTCAATGGGGGATAACCTTTCACAATGTATATGTATATCAAATCATCACATCATACATTTTAAATATATTACAATTTTGTTTGTCAATTATAGCTCAATAATGTTGAAAAGTTATTTAAAAATTAAACAGATTTCTCAAAATTAAAAATCTGCTCTTTAAAAGAAACTGTTTAAAAAATAAAAATAAGGCTCAAACAGGAAAAGAATATTTATAAAACACATTTTAGATAAAGGGTAAATATTTAACTGTCAAAAGCACAATTAATAACAAATCAAAAATCTTATATAAAGAAATGGGCAAAGATTTGAACAGGCATTTGCTTAAACAAAGGAGGTATATGGATAATATAGAGCACAAAAAAAACATGTTCAATATCATTAATCATTAGAAAATACATATTAAAACTCCAATAAGATATCACTGCATGTCTATTAGAATGGTTAAAAAACACAAAAGTAAACATAACAAGCAATATGGAAATCAGTTGGCACTTTTTTAAAAATTTAAATATACACATACCGTAAAGACCAGCCATTACACTCCTAGATATTTATTTACCCATGAAATTTACACTTGTGAAATTATATGTCCATTCAAGACATGTGTATGGATTTTATGGTAGCTATATTGATAATAACCAAATACTAGAAAAAATACCTAAAAGTGAATGGAAAATGAATTGTATTATAGCCATACAATGGAATAGGATTCAGCAATAAAAAGAATGAACTATTGATACATAAAACAATATGAACAGATCTCAAAAGACTGACATTGTGTAAAAGAAACCAGTAAAAAAGGAGTTTTACTGAATCATCTGGTTTTTGTATCGCCAACTGATCTGTAGTGACAGAAGCAGATCTTTGGGAGGGCAAGATGGAGAGAAGCAGGGAAGAATTATACATATTCATGAGGAAACTTTCAGATGATAAATGTGTTCATGGTTCAATTGTGGTGATGGTTTCACATGTGTTTACGTATCTCAAAATTTATCAAATTGTTCACTATAAATATGTGTAGTTTATTGCACATCAACTATAAATCAATAAAGCTATTAAAATGAACCTTTCTGTCTCACTTCATTTCTATAAATGAAGACAAACAATATATATTCTGAAGTAAGATATTCATGTAGAAATTTAAGATGTGTTAAAAAAAATAGTAAAAAAAACAACAACAAAACACCTCACACCCCTCATCCATATAAAAGATCAAAAGATTAAGAGAAGATGGTGAAAATAATTTTTGGAGTAAATTATGATTTTGCTATAATTTGTATCATTCGCATTGGTACTTCTCCCCTTATTTGAACTATGATGTCTCTTAGAGAGTTAAATGTGTGTCTCTATTTTAAATATTATAGGGGATTGGTGTCTTTTCTTATCTAAAGCGTCTAAAGTGACAGCTACTTGTTTTGACCTAGGTTGGAGGGGACGTAAGTGCATTAGCCTGAGTTCTGTACTCATTCAGAGTCTTTTGGGTAAGAATGCATGAATATTGTCTGTGAACCCATTGTGGGCCACGGACATAAAGGAAAGTTATTGTGAGACTGTCTTAGATTCTATAAGAGAGCTGCTGAGATGGTAATTGACTGGAGCAGAGGGAAACTATGGAAGGAAAGATATTTAAGGCCCATATTAATATTAATGGAGATGTGGTCACCCACATCAAGAGAGATTGAATGATATTCCAGGTGCTTGCTGAGGCTGACCAGCAGACCCTGAGCACTGGATGAATGATTACTCTGACACACATTTCTGTGAAAGAGAGGGCTAAGGGACTGCCTGGCTAAAGGAACCAGGCAGTCTCGTTCACAGGCCTCCTTAGGCTTTTATTGTAGCAACAGCTTGAACTAAAATTTACTGTTAGATACTATCAGCAGGATAAGCATCCTTGAGAAGACACATACATCTGTAGTGTCCTTTAAGCAAGGATGTTTTTAAGTCTAAATATAAAGATTCCAGTATAACACCCAGGGAAAAGTCAAGGCAGGAGTTGCTACCTTTGGCAAGGTCCCCCTAAAGGCCCTGACCTTTTGGAGATTCCTCCTTACAGACTTTCCAACCAAGTCCCGTGCTCAGAGACAGACACAAAAGCATTCAGAAGAAAAAGACAGAGTTAAATACCCACGGATCTCAGAAAGTGAGTTGCCAGCTTGTAAGTATATCAAGTAGATAAGAACTTTCTGGCTTCCTTTTTCTCTTCTCCATTCTGTTCACACACATCTTCTTCCCCATGGAGTCCCCCTCCCAGCATCATAAACAGCTTAGAGCCAGTTCGGGGAGGAGACGTGAAAAGACCGATGGAAAGCCAGCCACTTTCTCTTTCCTATTGCTGGTCTATTCCGCTGAAACAGATTTCAGCCAGAGATGGTGGGGAAAGATCTGATGTGAAATTCAACTCAACATTTTTCTTATTACATATAATTGGGCTAGTTTCTGAGTTGAAGTGGTGCATTTTACTCAAAGTGACCAGAAAACTATTTATACTGTATAGTGACATATTGGACAAAATCAGGGATTGAAGATGTAGCCACTACTATATGGGTGGAGGCAGTGAAAGACAAAGTTTCTTGTCTTTTTTAAATATGTTTTTATTGATTTCAGAGAGAGGAATGGAGAGGGATAGAGAGATAGGAACATTGATGAAAGAGAAACACCGATAGGCCACTGGGGATCAAGCCAGGCATGTGCCCCGACTAGGAATCGAACCGTAACCTCCTGGTTCATAGGTCGACACTCAATAACTGAGCTACACCATTTGGGCTAAAGTTTCTTTATTAGTATATACCACTCATTATAACTTGTAAGATATTGTGATTTATTTAATAAATAAGATATTGCTGATAAATTGTTCAAAATAGTTTTAAGTTCCTTACTTTTTGACAGAGAATTACAGACATGGGAAAATGTCAAGTAGTACACAATCAATCTGAGATTTTCACAACCTCTGTAAAGAGGTATCAAAATGTTCTCTCGAACACAAAGACACGGATGATAATGCCCCTGTGATAAAGGGCCTGTGAATGCATTTCTGTATTTAACAAAAAACCTTATGTCAGAATGACCTTTAAATATTATAACAGTTATAAGAGTTATAACAAGAAATGTTAGATGCTTTTATATAAGTATAATTGAAAGGATTTTAGTCCTTTCCACCTGCAAATAAACACCACATCTCTATTGGCAGTGCATTCACATCGATTTAGACGATTTCATAACTGTTCCCCTTAAGAACCTTGGACTAGGAGTCAGAAAATCTGGATACTTTCTTGGCCATGTTGTTGGCTTAATATATTACTAGAGAAACACTACCTAAACTCTCCATTCTCTCCTACGACATTTTTAAAAGACACATATTTTAGCTACTCCAAATAGGGCAGAAAATCATTTTCATGTGCCAGGCATGGTATGATTTTTCAGTGTCTATAACTATGCTTTACCTTGTGCTTACAGGAGGCATATTTGAAGATTTCAATTTGCTTTGAAAGAAGCAATTAAAAGTAAATTTTCTAAAATCCCATTTACAATAGCTTCAAAAAACAACAAATGAATTTAATGAGAAATGAATGTGTAGAAAAGTGTAAAAATACACAGAGAGAAGCTAGATAAGTAGAGATGAACCTTGTTTATAGATTGGAAGTCTCAATATCTTTAAGCTCTCAATTCTCCTCAAATTGATTTATACATTCAATTCCATCTCAATCAAAATCTCAACAGCCACTTTTAGTAAAAATTGATAAGTTAGAAGGTACTAGAATAACTATTCATGGTGGAGGCGGGGAGGGGGGACTTCTCTATCTCATACAATACATAAAGATAATTCAATAGGTAATTTCATGGAGGTCAAAAGTCAAACAGTGGTTACCATGGATTTTTTTTTGGGGGGGGGGTATTATGGGGAGTTATTGTTTAATAAGTACAGAGTTCAGTTTGGGATGATGAGAAATATTCTGGTGATAGTAGTGATAGTTGCACATCAATGTGAATGTACATAATGCCAATAAACAATACATTAAAATGATTAAAATAATAAAGTTTATGTCATATGCATATGTTTTAACCACAATTAAATAGAAAAAGTAATTGATTCTTTGAAAAACAACCACTTTTCCTGACTAATGTATGTCTTATCAAATAGAATGAGATAAAACTACTGCCTCACTTTAAAAGCTTGGGATAAAAGACGAAATAAAATGCTGCCTCCAGACTTGAAAGTATACATCAGACTGGTGAAATAAAAAATGCCTAGCATGCCTAGCAGGTATATGTTGAAATGTGTGCTTAGAACTGTGAAAACACATAATTTCCATTAGAATGAGACACAAAACTATCTTAAGCTGCCATACCTGGCTTCTTGCACGATATGTGCACTTTAATATTTACCAATTAAACTCAAACAAAGCAGTAAAGAAAATAATTCAAAGTGAATAATAGAAATGTAAAGGCTGAAAATATAAACCTTTTAGAATAAAAGAAAAGAGTATCTTTGTAATCTTAAATTAGACAAAGATTTCAAAAGAACACAAAGAGCACTAACAATTAGTTAAAAAAAATGGTAAATAAGGCTTAACAACAATAGGTGTGCTCTTCAATAAGAGCCATTAAAGAATTAAAATGTAATCACAGACTTGGATATTAATATTATATATATATATATATATATATATATATGATAAGAACTTATATCTAGAATTTATTCCTTAAATCTCAAAAACTCAATAGTAAAAAGCAAAGCATAATAAAAATATACAAAAGACTTGACATTTTCCAAAACAACATACAGCTGGTCAATCTATAATAATAAAAGGGTAATATGCTAATTAGACCAGATGTCATTCCTGACATCCTTCTGGACAAAGCCAGGGCTGGAAGGAAGCCCAGATCCTGGGTGCCTTCGGAGGCTGGAGGGAAGCCAGCCCAGGTCCCAAGTGCCAGAGGGAAGCCAGTGCGGGCAGCCGGGGGAAGAAAGGCCTACTCTTGCATGAATTTCATGCATCGGGCCTCTAGTAAACTCATAAAAAGTGTTTTAATATTATTGCTCATCATGGAAATACAAGACTACATCACTAGAATGGCTAAAAATAGAAAGAATGGCAATACTAAGTGTAAGCAAGCATGTGAAACCACTCAAACTTTCATGTATCTATGGTAAAGAGAAACCTGTACAATCACTTGGAAAACCACTTGGCAGTTCACTGTAAAATTAAAATATGCCTACCCCAGGGTCTAGAAAATTCACTCTAAGACATTTTCCCAAGGGGAATCAAAAACTATGCACCTCAAAATACTTATACAAGAATGTTAATTACAGTTGTATTTATAATACTAAAAACTGGACATAAATTAAAATGTAAATGCATAAACAAATTATGGATATTTATATAAGGGAATATTACTCAGAAATATAAATAAAAGTATAATTAAGGCATACTACAGCATGATGAATCCCACATAAACTATTTTGGGCAAAGAAGCTAGATATTGAACATTTTATTTACATACAGCAACAGAACTGGGAAAACATACTAGAAATCAAAGCAATGGTTACCTGGCTTGGGAGAGATCAAATACGAAGGTGCATGGATAAACATTCTGAGGGGATGAAAGTGTTTTTGAAGTGTGGTTTAACGGGAGGATATAGTCATATCTAAATTGGTGAACTTTGAGTAAAGCAGATTTCCCTTCCTATATGGGCAGGCCTCATTCAATTGAGTGTAGGCAGGCATAACACACAAAGACTTGTCCCCTCCCCCCAACAAGAGGGAATTCTCCAACTGCCTGCCTTTGACTTCATCTGCACCACTGGCTCTTCTGGGTGTTCAGGCTGCTGGGTGTTTAGAATAACACCATCAGCTCTTCTGGGTCTCCAGGCTGCCAGACCGCATTGCACATTTTAAACCAGCCAGTCTCCTTAAGTATGTAAGCCAATCCCTTAAAATAAACCCCTTACACCCATTCTATTGGTTCTGTTTCGCAGGCAAGCACTAATATGTATCTCATATCCAGAAAAAGACAGAGCAAATTTTCTAGAAACATACCAGTTCAAGAAAATCCTTTGAAGTCTATAGATTTTATTCTAGACTAAGATTCAGAGTATACACTTCAGAGACAGCCAGGAAATACTGTTTATTTTTCTCTGTGAATGTTCCTACTATAAGAAAATCTTGAATGTTTCGACTACAAGAAAAATCAGTATGAGGTTGCAGTCAATCCCACCACCTTCCTCCTTCTTGACTGTCCTAAGCCATTATTCTTGATGAAATCTATTTCCAAGCAGCTATTTCCATTTATCCATAGTTCCTTAAGGCTGTACTCCTGCAACAGTCTTATTGCTAGACTATATTCTTCTGTGAACTCAGCTGGAGGCACTTGAAGTTTCACAGGACCCGTCCATCCTGGCACTGTCTGAAGGCCAGCGTTTGCCTCTCCAGCCCTGTGTTCTTCAAACCCCTACACACCAGTTTAGCTTTTAGCCACTGTTTTCTGCCAGGTTTCTTGGAATCTTGCTTTACTATGTATAGCTTTTAGCCAGTGTTTTCTGCCAGGTCTCTTGGAACCTTGCTTCACTGTGTATAGCTCAAGAACCAGCCAACACTGGGAGACATTTGCATGCAGATTTGTTGTTCTCACTTTTCTGAAGTTGCTTCTCTCCAGGATTTTTCTCTCTAAAGCTGAATCCATTTTCTAAGGACCAAACTCATCCCTCTAAAATTTTCTGCTTTGTCTCTATTCCCATGAACTGAACACTGGAAAATACCTTCAGATTAAACAGCCAAAATACCAGAGTCACATCCGTTTTGCTTCCCTTCTCTTAAAGAAAGGAGCCCTGCTCCCTGCCTGTCTCGATTGTTCTCTAGGGCTTACCAACAACTGCTTTGCACACTTTGTCCATATCTGGTAGTAATTGTTTCCAGGGCTTCATAGCTACAAACAAGGTTACCAGAGGAAACTGAAATCATAAATCATATTGTCACCACTCCCCCACCCCCAACCTTAAAATTCTTTAATGGCTGCTCACTATACTTTGAACAAATTCAGATACCTAGCCTTGACCTGCAGAATCCAAACCTTGGCAATCTCTCCTAGTTCACCTAGAGCAGCGGTTCTCAACCTGTGGGTCGCGACCCCTTTGGCGGCCGAATGACCCTTTCACAGGGGTCGCCTAAGACCATACTGCATATCAGATATTTACATTATGATTCATAACAGTAGCAACATTACAGTTATGGAGTAGCAATGAAAATAATTTTATGGTTGGGTCACAACATGAGGAACTATATTTAAAGGGCCAGAAGGTTGAGAACCACTGACCTAGAGCCATGCATTATCTCAGCACTTATCCAGCCACATGTCCTCCCTTGCAGCTCCTTAAGCATAACAAGCCCCTTGGTGCTCTGGGCCTTTATGTTTGCTACCCTCCCACTTCTGCCTAAAACACTCCCTTCTCCAAGCCTTTTATGAGCTTCTTTATTTGCATCCCCATGATTGACCTAAATGCAACTTTCTCACATTATATAATTTCATATTCTTGTTTTTCACAATTCCTACTCACTGTTTTTATTTTTTTTTCCACTTTTCCCTTTTAGTGTGTATCACAATAAACTAAAACATACACAAAGAATTGGGGATAGTAAATAAAAAATAAGTAGGATTTATCTATGCAGAGAAGAGAATTCAATTACAATGTCTGCAAAGTCACTTATATACAGACTAGTGATAATTCTAGTCTAAGGAAGATGAAAAAAGGGAATGCATATGTTTTTTACAAAATTCAAATTGCTCTTTATATATTATTGCGTTTTGACTCTGAAATGAGTAATTGACAAACATGAAATTATATTATTTTATCAATTTAGATGAAGTTGCTTTGAGTGTCATCAATGGGCTTCCATGCAAGTAAATCAACATTTTGTGTTGCCTTTTGTTCTTAATGCCTTTGTACAATTAATAGAGTCCTTTCTTCTTAACTATAAATGGTTTCCAAAGTATTTAACATATTCATTTTGTAGTAAAATTAGATCTTTATTACATGTTGTACATATTTTGAAAGTTTATGACTTTTAATGTTATTCTAAAATTTTTGCCATATTAAAAGTTTTAATTTTATATGGTTGAATGTTCATCTTTTTCTTTTTTTAAAAAAATATATTTTATTGATTTTTTTACAGAGAGGAAGAGAGAGAGATAGAGAGTTAGAAGCATCGATGAGAGAGAAACATCGATCAGCTGCCTCCTTCACATTCCCCACGGGGGAAGTGCCCACAACCCAGGTACATGCCCTTGACTGGAATCGAACTTGGGACCTTTCAGTCCACAGGCCAACGCTCTATCCGCTGAGCCAAACCAGTTTCGGCTTATCTTTTTCTTTTTGACTCCTGTTGATATGTTCTTACCTAAGATGCATGCAATTTTAAGTCATCTTAAAATTTCATTGTTAATATAAATTAACTACATCTAGAATTTATTTTTATTTATGTGGTAAGTAGGGTATCTAAGTTATCATTTTCTAAGTGTCAGACACTTGTCACTGTGTATTATAAAGTGATCTTTTTTCTACACAGCTGTAAGATGTCAATTTTATAACATATCCTCCTATATAATAAAAGCCTAATATGCAAATTGTCCCCTCGATTGGGAGTTTGACCGGGAGTTCAACTGGGGGGAGTGGCCAGCCAGCCAACCTCCTATGCCCCCTTCCCCTGGCTGGCCCGGCCCCAAATTTGTGCACCAGGCCTCTAATTCAATATAATATATGAATTCAGTACTTACACACACATACACACACACACACACACAGACACAGACATTGAATCTAGGCACTTTACTCTGCTTAACTGATATGTCCATTAACTTTTATAATAGTACTAGAGGCCCAGCGTGCAATTGAAATCTCATGAGGGAGCGCCCCACAACCCGCCCTGTGAGGAAGCACACTACAGGCCGCCGCAGGAGTCAGGCCGGACCCACGCTGCAGGCAGCCAGGACCTGCACCTGACTCGTGCAGTGCTGGGCCACTGCAGGAATCAGGCCAGATCCGCACCATGGGCAGCCGGGACCCACGCCTGACTTCTGCCCCAGGCACCCCCTGCCCCTCTGCCTGTGTCCACTCTGGGCTGCCAGCTCGGGCAGGCCCCCCTGTGTCTGTCTCCATCTCCGCTCCGGGCCTCACCTGCGTGCGCAACCTCCTCCTATCTAGTCTTGACCCATTACGGTGTCCTGGCCTAATTTGCATATTACCTCTTTATATGTATAGATTTCACAATGACTATTTCTTTAAAAAACAGAATTAAATTAAATATTATATTAGTCATTAATTTTTCTCAATATTTACTTAGTAACCAAATTAAATAATTAATTAGGATATAACATCTCGACTTTACCTATATATTCTAGGGCAAAGCAACCATTCATTATCCCTGTTTTCAGAAGTTACTGATTCTTTTATTTTTTATTCTTAAAAATGGTACAACATTAAATGATCATCTCAAACCACATTAGAAAAATGTCACGTTTGATGGAAAAATGAAATTCATCTAGCAATTGGAATAGAAATAGGGAGAAAAATGTTTTTCATTAAATTGGGATGAAACTGGATTTCAAGGATTTATTCCACCCTATTTTGATTCAGCCAGTACCTTACTGAGTACACAGAAACCTTCAGTAAATATTTATTTATTGATTAAAAAACATACTTGAAAGCATTTGAAATGGTCTATTGTTCAAATTGTATAAATAAAATTACACAGATAAAAATTCCCCTTGACCATTTTATGAAACATGAATGTTCAGTCAGCTTGAATAAACAATTAAGACTAGTACATATTTATTGGATACATGTAGAAATCACAATTGTTTTTATGATCCATACAAAGAAGTAGATGAATTATGAATTGTTTTAAAAACTTTGCAATGAAAATCAGAGAAACATTCAATCATTAGGAGGAAGTTATAAATTCTGAAGGAAAGGAAGTTTGTAGGATCTGGAATTTCTTAGGTTCCCTTAAAGCAGTGGTTCTCAACCTGTGGGTTAGAAAATAAACACATATTTTCCTGTGATAAAATACTAAAACAATGAAAATAAAGAGGTGGATTTATGAGTATATACCAAAACATCACTAAAGCTTAGTTGATTCTGCTTACAAAGCCAACTTAATAATCAGTAGAGATCACTGCCAAATCCATTTGACAATAGCAGTGAATGTCAATAGTCAGAATCACCCTTCCAACTACATTGCATCCTAACTCAGTTACATAACTGGGTGGTCACGGTTCCAGATATAACCCACTTCTGAGACTAGAGTTTCAATGTAAAAGTGAAACGTAAAAGTGAAACAGCCTTTCTCTCTTTCCTAGACCCAGGTGAAGATATGAGAAGGAATAAGGAGGGACACCTGAGGCTCAAATGTCCTTAATAACTTTTTCTTGGTTTTGATATGTGGTAAAAACAGAAAATGAAGGAACCAGGACATCTAGCCCCCAACTATCTTTTGTTTATACTCAAGGTAAATTGATCAGCAAGGTTCATGCTCTTTGGGAAGGCCCTATGAGCTAAGAGATAACAATTATGGTGCTACAAATACTTTCATAAGTTACAGCCTTGATGCTAGTAGTTATTCTTCTGAGTAGTTCATAAAGAAGCTCCCAGGAGAATGGGAGATGCAGAGTAACCAATAATTAAGACAAAGTCCTGCCCTAGCTGGTTTGGCTCAGTGGATAGAGCATCGGCCTGCGACTGAAAGGTCCCAGGTTCGATTCCAGTCAAGGGCACATGCCCAGGTTGTGGGCTTGATCCCCAGCAGGGGGTATGCAGGAGGCAACTGATCAGTGATTCTCATCATTGATGTTTCTATCTCTCTCTCCCTCTTCCTTCCTCTCTGAAATCAATAAAAAAATTGATCTATATATATAAAAGTCTAAGTGACTGTCCAACCGTCCGACCTGTAGCTATGATATGCACTGACCACCAGGGGGCATACACTGAATGCAGGAGATGCCAAGCTCTGGTGACTTGGCAGCTGCGGTTCTTGGGTGACACACGCTGAACCAGAGAGGAGGGAGCCCGATTCCAGGGTGCACCACCTGAGAACCATCCTCTCGCAATCTGGGACCTCTCAGGAGATATTGGAGAGACAGTTTTGTCCTGATCCCCACAGACCAGGCTGAGGGACCCACCTGCCAGAGGAACCCTGCTCATTCCACAGACGCCCTTCAAGCCGTGGTGCTGCCCCAGGTGCAGCTGGCTGGGGAGGGACCGGCGGGGGGAGGTTGGCTCCAGGGTGTGTCTGGCCTGTTTCACCCAGTCCCACCCCGCTGGCCACCTTCTAATTAATTTTTTTTCAATGTGCTCGAATTCATTCACCGGGCCACTAGTATATATATAAAGACAAAGTCCTTTGGAAAACTAATATTCTAATCTAGATAATTTAGGACTTTTAAATTTTGATAGAAGTTTTTCCCACTTTTCTGTTTTACTAGTAGACTAACCTTGCCTATATGCTGACTCAAAGGCACCCTCAACAAACAGTCCTCTACAGCAAGTATGATGGTCTTCACAACCTAATGAGAATCAACTTGAATGCACATCTATTAATAACAACACTGTGTTGACTTTGAGTCAAGGTCAGAGTGGCAAGCCCTCATCCAATGCGTTTTCCCTCTCTATTCAATTTTTCATAATTCACATGTTAATAATACAGTCCTGGGAGAATTAAATAAACTAATACATTATGGCACTTAGAACAGAGTAAGTTTCAAATTGCATTAACAGTTTAGCTCTTTTTGTTTCTTGCTGTAGCTGTTGTCGCTATAATTAGCTATAATTATCAGTATTGAACGTCAGCCTGCATGACTGCTTCACCCTCCTGCTCCCTGTCCAGGCCCCAATGCCTGTGGACCATTGCAGCTATGAAACTACAGTCAGATTGAGGGGGGTTGGGGGGAAGGGAGGCACAGCTCTGCACTTTAACATTTTGACAAAGGGTTAAAGTAAGTCCCTCTCTAAAACTCCCTCTGCTGGATTGTGACTGAATTAAAACTTAATTTTTTAAAATTAATTAACTGAAAGTTCATGGTTAACAAAAAAAAAAAAGGTATATATAATCAGCAGTATTTACAACAATTGATCCATGTGGTTCTTAGAGCCCACTGACCCAAAATTAGGCTCATGAATTCCCTAACAGTCAAGCATTCTAGCTGACCACTTGCCTATCAGTAGCAAGATCTCACCATCAAAAGAGCAGTGGGGGAAGCACTGACAGTTGGGACAGCTGGGAGGAGAGCATAAGGTTTAAGATGGAAAATCATGAACCAGATGCTACTGTCAAGGAAAAACAAATTGTTGATATAATGACTAGAAAAGCCAACCAACTTTCAGAAGCAGGAAGGGATCTACTTGAACATGGATCGACATGTGTTGGACTTAATGCTGCTCTCTGGCCTAATAGCAAAGTCTTTTTCAGTGCATCTTAAATGTGACTTGTGTAGCTGCTGTTTTAACAATGGCAGTGCTACTATTTTTGACAGTGGACATATCTTACAAAGGTTTATTAAGTTTACCATTGAATACAGGTGATTTAAATTGTGAAATCTATACCATGCACAAGGAGGATTGGTTGGACTTGTTTTTGGTGGTCTGTACCTTTTTCTTGGCTATACCTAGGAATGGTGGCCTAGGAACCAGGTATGCCTCCGTCCTGCTGTCAGAGAAAGGAACATCGTACCCTACTGTGTCAGAATTTCTAAGCCTGTCTTTAGAAAGATCTTTCTCATTTCGCTCCAGGCTGGATTTGCAAGTACCTCGGTTCTAGACAATATAAACTACTTAGAAAGGTTCTTCACTTCCCTGAACCTGTCCTAGAAATTCTGTGATTGTTAAGCAAGTGTATACACAAAAATAAAACTGTGATTAAACAAAAAAAAAGCAGTGTGACATTCTGTTCTTGGTTTCATTATTATGAGGCCCAGAGGAGGAAAAGTCTCCCATTACTCCAACCAAAGGCTTGTGTCTTGAATTTTCATTTTTATCCTGCAATCTGCCTTTTCCTCTGAGCAAATTTCAACAAAAACTCTCATCTCTACAATATAACAATATAATCTAATATAGTTTAATCCATTCCAAGTTGTTTAGTTTTTGTTTTTTAAGAAACACTCTACCATCTCTCTTTTTATACAGGCAGAAAACAGCAATAAAGTCAGTGGAGACAGAAAGTTCTGCCTCAACAAAATGTACACAATTTTATATTGCAAAGCTGAATATTTAGCCTCTCCATCTAAATCCTCTGCATTTAGGTTAATAGACATTCTTCCCACAGAGCAATGGTTGGGTACACTATGGGACATTATAAACATTTACAAATGTACTTATTTTATTTTAAAAATTTCTTTAGCTGCAGGAGATATGTTTGGCACTTGTAAAAAAAAAAAAGCAATTAAAAAATATGTATGAGCCTGTCTTCTGAAGCTAAAATGTGTTAGAGAAACAAAAAATCATTTAAAAACGAATATGATTTGCTACAAGTTCTATGAAAGAGACAGGGAGCATTGCAGAATAATAACAGATGGCATTAGGGATGGCGTGGGATCCTTTCAGCCACTCTGTGGTTAAACAGTGTTTTCGAGCTGTGATCTTGTTTTTGAGAATATCATTGTTTCTGTTATGCCTGAACAGTACAGAAGCTGGGTAAGTGTTGAAAATACTAGGTTAAAATATTCACTACAATGAAGCTAAAAGTGAGAATAATAAAAATAATTAAATATGTAAATAAAATGGCAAATTTGGCATGTGTGTATGAGTGAATCTTTTGAAAATAGTATTGATTTCGAGGTACACATAGTAAAGTATACAGCATATGAACAATACTGTGCTTACGCAAGAGCCAATACCAGTAGAGTAGCCCATTGCTCATCCTCTATCTGCCCTTTTTTCCAGAGTTTTAATCAACAATCCTATATATATTTCTTATTTACAAAGTGTATAGCTTATTTATTCCCACTAACTGGTAAGTTCCAAAAGATCATTTTTTGTTTTGTTTTTTATCTGATGAATCGCAAACAAAGTGAATGCTACCTTTCACATAAGGGCTAAGTACATATTTGTTAAACCAAGGAATATGCAAGTAAATGAGTGCACAAATGAACCAATAAATAATTTGATAATTTAAAATAAATAATCTTGAATGAATTCTTAAAATAACTTTCATATGTATTTTTAAACACTCAATATAAGTAGCCCCATTTAATATTCTCAATCACTCCTTTCTCCTATAGAAGCCTAGTGAATTTCTGAATTTCTGTGTATAAGTAATTCTGATTACTTACATATTTTATTAAAATATAATGTTGAAAAACACTAGGAAAATAATTTATGTAAGGGTTTTAAAAATATTCAAATGTGACAGTCATATAGTCAATTCAACAGATATTTATTGGCATCTACTCTCTGTCAAGCATATAGCTCTGAAAAAGCAAGAAAATACTGCTGCCCTCCTGGAAACACGTGTGAACAAATAACACATGTGAACAAACAAGCAAACTGAATCATTTCAGAGAGTGGTAGACACAATGAAAACTTAAGGTGGGGGAGGAATGAGGATCTTGCCTTTTTTGATCAGCTATTTAGGAAGAGTCTTGAGTCTTCAGAGGTGACTTGAATTGAGATTGTGATGGAGAACTTGCAGATACTATGAGAAGACTGGAGATAAGAGTTTTCTGAGCAAATAAAACAAATATGAAAGACTAGAGGAGCAAAATGAGCATGGTTGTGGAATGGAATGAACGCCTGTATGGCTGGAGATCACTGAGAAAAGAGGAGTGTGATGTGAGTTGAAGTCAGAAAGGTAACAGGTAAGTCATGTAGTGCCTTGTTGACTATGGAAAGAGTTTGTTTCTTGTTCACTGTACTTTGCTGGAAGTTTTCATGCTGTAACACATCTTTATTTACTTCGCACATTAAAAAATATCCCTGGTGTGTATAGAAAAAGGTCTGTACTGGTGGGGGAAGGGATATCTTTATTACATATAGGGTTTTTTCCTGTTATATTTCTCATTGAGAAATTGTGACAAAAATAATATGCTGAATTACCATTACAAATTATATATATATACACACACACTAATAAAAGAGAAATATGTAAATTGGTTGTCACTCCACTACACCCACCAGCCAATCAGGATGTGTATGCATATTAACCCAGCAAAGATGG
This sequence comes from Myotis myotis, assembly GCF_014108235.1. Taxonomy (NCBI): domain Eukaryota; kingdom Metazoa; phylum Chordata; class Mammalia; order Chiroptera; family Vespertilionidae; genus Myotis; species Myotis myotis. The sequence continues at coordinate 70,072,672 of NW_023416390.1, read as the reverse complement.
AGGGTTAATTTGCATACGCAGGCAGGGAGCGAAGACTGAAGACAACTGAAGACTGAAGACTGAAGAGGCTTGGCTTCTCCACTGCAGCTGGAGCAAAGAAGCCAAGCCTCGCTGTAGCCGGAGCAGAGAAACCAAGCCTCGCTGTGGGCTGGAGCAAAGGCCAGGGTCCCAGGTGCCGGAGGAAAACTGGTGTGGCAGCCAGGGGAAGGAAGGCCTATTGCATGAATCATCGTGCAACAGGCCTCTAGTATATATATATATATATATATATATATATATATATATATAGTCTTCCATGCTTTAAAAGTCACAATTTTGTGATTGTACTCATGTGCACTGCAAATACAATTTTTATTTTATTAAGTTAATTTTTGTGTAAAAGTTATTCACTTCTTTAATACTAACCTAAAATTTCCTGGATATGGGAAAAAAATTAATGACAGTTACTCCAGCCCAAGGATATTACTTTCTGTACAAATAGCCCTAAATCTTAGTTTACTTCAGTTCTTTTCAGTGGAATTGCACATCGACCTTGGTCAATTGCAAATGGTAAAAAGCATTAATATTTCACTTTTTTTCTCCTCCTAAAAAACTAAAACCTGATGGGCTAAAAGTAAATTTAAAATCTAAACCACAATGTTACATTAAATTCAGTTTGGGCATTTAGTAAATATTATTTATCCTACAACAACAGATGTGACAAAAAGAATTGATCTTGTTGACATTGTTACCATTGCATGAATAGAAATCAATATTAACAATTTCATTTACCATTGCACATTCTGGCAAGGAAGTTTTTACCATTCATAAAGTCAGGGTAAGCTTGTTCTCCATTCTAGTGTCACATCCTACTTCTGATGGAAAAAAAAAAAATATATATATATATATATATATATATATATATATATATATGAATACATAAATGCAATTGGCTAGCCCTTTATCTAAGTGAGACATCACAGGCAGTAGATGGCATCAACAAGTAGATATAGAAAAGTGCCATCATTAATTATACTGAAAGCTGGAATCAGGATCCCTGAGCTTCCAGGGGCAGAGTTACAAGGAAGGTAGTACAATTTGTGATTTAAATACAGTTAACTATAATATATTGTTAATGCATTTTTCATCACCTTTTGAAGTGCAGGATCAACTCTAAATCTACACTATGGTAAGTAGTACCCAAATTTTAGAGTGTTTAACCTGGATTTACCATTGGCATTGCATTTGAGCTTCCTAAAAAGTTTTATGACAATCACCTGTGTGTTTTGGGTAACTTTACCCAAATTCTACACAAAAAATAAAGTCAAAGACTGAAAAAAATACTCTATATAGTTTTTCTACCATATGTTGGTTGTCTGGATGATCAAAATTTCAAAAGAATTTGGTAGAGAAACACCAACTTTCCATTTAAAACTTTTTTTTTCTATAATGGTAATTTAAAATATAATTATTTACTAACACTATTATTTTAATAACAGTATATGCTTTCAGAACATAAAATTGAATAAATAAGATTACATAACACTTGATGCACTTTTTGTCCCTAGCATAAGATACAAATTTAAGTGATTCCAATAACCATTAACTGATATTAATTTAATTTTATGCATTTAGCTATCATACCTTAGATTTTATATTGTATAATTTCAGTTTTAAAATTAATTTCTACTAATGTTCATATATTTTGGTTATTTTTTTTACTAGTTCTTCTATTTGATGAGTTCTATAGCCTTTTGCTATGCTCTTCTTTCCATTTAAACTTATTCATCTCTTTAATATTTTCACTCTATTTAGCATTAAACTTTAATTTTGGCATGATTGTCTATTTTTCACCTTGAAATTTACACTGGTATTTCTACTAAAGTTTATCAGAACTTTTATATAGTAGTTAATCAACTTTTACCTTTCTTAAATTAAAAATCATTATATAATAAAATTCTGCCACACTGCCCATTCAGAAAATTTGTAATTACATAAAGTAATGATCTGATAAAAATACACATACTTATTACAAATGTTTCTCTTGACTGTATTAAATTTAAAATACAATGCAATATATAAGGTTGCTTTTGGTGAAAATCCTAAGTTTACTTTCAAAAAGATAAATTCATAAATCACTTAAAGAGGTAGGAATACTCATTATTTACCTATTAATATTCACATTTATGAGTTAATGTATGAGTGTGATGTATATTCGGTGTGTTTGGAGCATGTGTGTATTTTAAGTGAACAATTAGTTTTGTATTTGGGAATTTTCTGGCTTGGTATGATTTTGTTAAAGTCATAGTTAACCAAACACTGAGAAAAATAATTTAAAAATGTATGTGTCTTTTGTTTCTATTTCTTTCCCTTATTTTGCTATTGACCTATCAAGATTGACTAGTACTGGGGCATACCAGCTAGTACTAGTATTAACACTGTTTACCACTTCAGCAAAGATGTTGGTGTTTGCCTTCTCCTATACAGTGTTCATACCTGTGGAGATAGATGTAAGGGACACATTACAAATTTTTCTTGGTGGTTTTAGTGGGGTTCTTGTGTTTGTGTGTATGTGTATGTGTATGTATGTGTGCATACACACACGTGCACCTGCACATACATGGTGGAGTGAAAGGCAGGGGAGTGGACAGAGAACAATAGGAAATAGCAGAAGTCTTTAATCTGATTATAGAAGCCCTTCTTACAGAAACTAATGTCCCTCTATTCTGATATTATTGGTAGAATAACAGAAAAAAATCTACAAGGCCAAAATTAAGTCAGTTTGACTACTATTCTTTTCAGGCTAGGGTAAATTCTTGCACAACACAGCTTTAATGTATTTTACTTTATCTCTCCCAATCTTCTCCATTTCCTCTCCTCTCACAGGGAAAAACAAAGCAAAACTAATCAATAACTTTAGATTCATCAACCAGTGAGCACACATATATAAAATACTATATCATTAACACCTTATGCCATACTATTAAAAGAAAAACAGCTACTCCCTTTGGCTCAAAGGAGACTATGGTAAAAAATTACCCACATTCTGAAGGTGAGTTCTTCCCCAAGACAATCCTTCTCAATTCAGACCTGGTGTTTCATTTTTCACAGCCACAACATTTTTTTATTGATTTTTTGCAGGGGTCCAACCCCAGCAGGTCCAGGGGTCCCCAAAGGCGTGGACGGAGTCAGCGAAGAAGGAATGACACAGAGGCAGCGTTCAGGTGATCATCATAGCCGGGTTCTCTTGTCAGGGTCTCCAGCCAAGTTCTGTTCAGGATCTCCAGTGAAGTTCTGGTTCGGATCTCCAGAGAGGTTCTGCTTAGGATCTCCAGCCAGGTTCTGTGTCCATGTTCTCTTGCTAGGTTCTCCGGGTTCTCCAGCAAGGTTCTGTAGCCATGTTCCCTCGCTAGGTTCTCCAGCCAGGTTCTGTCCAGGTTCTCCAGCCAGGTTCAGTCACCAAGTTCTAGTCAGGTTCTCTTGCCATGTTCTATCCAGGTTCTGTCTCTAGGTTCTTCAGCCAGGTTCTCTCGCTAGGTTCTGTCTCTAGGTTCTGTGTCCAGTTTCTGTCCAGGATCTTTTGCCATGTTCTGTCTCTAGGTTCTTCTCTAGATTCTGTGCCTCTTGGTTCTGTCTTCTAAGTTCTGTCTTCTTACATCTGTATTTATACCAGTTGATTCCAATCCTATCAATCTCTATTCCAAAGGTTAGGGCGTTTCTTATCTCCATTCCAGGGAGTAAAGATTATGTAGCTTAAGCATGATTGTTCATAGTTAAAGTGATTAATTACCCGCCTGGCACTTAGTTAAGAGGTTTTATTCCCTCCCTAACTTCAGGGGAAAATCCCTACCTGGGGAAACAACCTTTCTCAGAGACCTTGGTTAAAACACATAGTGCCAAGAAGGTGAGCAAACATATTAAGAACAGTATGCCATATATGCCAGGTCCCTTGAAACAGCAAGGATGGACCAGCTCCCGGCAATTTTTAGATTGAGGAATGGAGAGACAGAGAGAAACTGAGGTGAGAGAAACATTGATCGGTTGCCTCCCTCATGCATCCCAACCTGGGATCAAACTCACAACCTGGGTATGTGCCCTCACCAGAAATCAAACCCGTTACCTTTTGGCATGTGGGATGACTCTCCAACTGAGCCCATCAGCCAGAACCATAGAAACTTTTTATTAAGAGATGGATGTGCCAGAGTAGAAGGAGACACTCTGTGAGCATGTTATCGTGCTCCTATGGTCATGGACTCATCTAGTGGGCCTCCCATGAGGATATTCCTACATATATATTACCTCATGTAATCCTCACAACAATCTTGTGACCGAGGGAGGTAGATGAGGAAACTGAGACCCAAAGAGGTTGTCTTTTGCCAAAGGCTACATACTAGAAAGGGGCAGATTCTCTGTATGAATTCTAATTTTGACTTTAAAGTCTGCACTCTCTCCTCATGTCTTATCATCACCTCTTAAGCAAATTCCAGCACACCTGGCAAGGTCACAGAGCTCAGTGAACTACTGAGTTCCACCTTGCACCAATCCTAATGCATTCATTCACCTTAGGAACTTCCTTCTCATGGTTCAAGATGCAAATACTAGTATTTCGGGAACAAGTAGAGCACAGAAACTATTAAAGTTTCCTACGTAATTGGAAAGGCAAGCAGGAAGGGAGCACTCTAGAGATTGAAGTGAGAGAAAGAGGAGAATTAAGGAGCATACCTCCAAAGAGGCCTCTCCATTTCATGATTTCTCCTATAGTTGACCTTACTCATAAATCAAGTAATTGTGCAAGTAAGAAGAATACATGGCATGTGACTATGTGAAAAATGCACTGATGATGGTTCCATACAGGCTTTCAAGGAAAACAGTGGTGTTCCGGGGACTCTTCTTTGGCATGTGAGGTTGGCATCAAGTACAACCATGTCTCTCCATAGCATTTTTTATGCCCCACTAAGTGACAGTGTTTGATAAGGGTAGTGCCCAACCGACTCAGTGTGGCAAATATCATACTTTGACTTATATGCACAGCCTCTGCTTTTATGATGCCATCTGCAAAGGAATAAATCATCGTAAAGTTGACTGAGTGTGTCCTGTGTTCATCCGCTTGACTGTGTTTGATGTAATTGACTGACAACAATAAGAGAGGATTAGGAAAAAGAGGCAGCGGTATTGACAAGTGGATGTTACCTAACCTACGACTTCCAGAGGAGGATCAGAACACAGACGGCTGAGAGGAAAGAAGACGCCATCCTAGGAAAGCAGGGATAGATGGCATAGAAAGAATGTGACAGGGCGGCATCTGTCTGTGTGGGGAGGGACTGCATGTGGTAGGAGAAAAATAGGAAGGACATTTTGCACAGTTAAAAAGAGTAGTTTCATTTAAATAGGTAGCTCATGCTAACGAATAGGAGATAATTTTAAAACTGTGGAATTCCCAAAGGTTCTTGAATATCATCATTTGGATTTATTTTTATGTTACATTTGACATCTCAGCATGGTAGCACTTGTAGCAGGCTGAGGAAATTGTCTTAAAATGAGCATTCTACTCAGGCTGCAACTCTCCTACTTACTACTCCTCTTATACCAGAACATGAACCTAATAGAAAGTCAGTGTCCAGCCAGACCAGAACACTTTATACATACCAAAATTTGGAAGTGCTTTTGGAAAGGCTGTATAAAAAGAAATAAATGATATGTAGAAGATAACTGAACCAATATCTGTTATGAGAGTTGAGTACATGTTACTCCAAATATTTGAACCATATTATCCACACATTGTATTATGTTATCTCCTTTAGTTGTCCCATTAAAGAAATAAAGGCAACCACTGGCCAGAGTTTTTCTGATGGTCTGATGGATTTGTTGCTTGTACATCTTCCTTCTGCTTCAAGATTCTTATTACTCATCAGATATTTCTTAACATTTTCTTGTTAATCCCTTCAATCACTTTTGAAGTTTTAGTTCTGCTTTTTCAACTTTTTCCTGTATATGTGGGACAGTCCTTTTGGTTAGTATTCTTCTGAAATGAGAGGAAGAGGATTATTTTTTTGAACGTCTCTTGAAGGTTTTTTTTAAAAGAAGTCAATCTAAAAAGAAAAAAGCTGTGTAACACTTATACTTCTTGATTTCCTATCCATGAATTGTCCCAATCTTAACAATTTGGATACTTTAAACTCTGTCTTATAAGTAGATGGTCAGGGAAACTTAGTTATTCTACTTAATTACTGTAGGAAGGCAGACTATGCCACCCCAAAATGTACCACTTTAAAAAAAGGTATTAATGTCTGGCTAGTGTTGCTCAGTGGTTGAGTGCCAACCCATGAACCAGGAGGTCACAGTTTGATTCCCAGTCAGGGCACATGCTCGGGTTGCCAGCTCACTCCCCAGTAAAGGGCATGCAAGAGGTAGCATTGATGATTCTCTCTCTTCATTGATGTTTCTCTCTCTCGCTCTCTCTCTCTCTCTCTCTCTCTCTCTCAAAATCAATAAAAACATTTAAAAATAAATAAAATAAAAATAGGTATTATTTTGAGCTGAATGCAATTGAGAAAAATTAGATACAAAAAGTTCTCTATCCTCTCCTATTTATCCAAGATCAGGACATAGATTGACAAAGGTGTTTGTCCCTCCTCCTGCCTCTACCAGGAAGAACAAAAGTTAATAATTGACAACAATTTTAGACTCTAGCAGTCTGGAGACAGACCCAGAGGAATTTACATACCAAGCCTTACTAACAAATCTTTATCTACCATTAGTTTCTCATATATTTGCCTTTCCATAATTTTCCCCCTGTAGACATGCAAGGTCATTTCCACTTTAACATTTAACATTTATTACTCCTTTCTTAAGATGATATCTAAGGCTAAATTCTTTTTTCTTTTTTTTTAATGCTCACCCAAGGATATTTTTGCCATTGATTTTTAGGGAGTGGGAGAGACAGGGAGAGAGAAACATTGATGTGAGAAAGACACATCAATTGGTTCCCTCCCACGTGTGTCCCTACCAGGCCAGTGATGAGCCTACAATCAAGGTAGGTGTGCCTGACTAGAATCAAACCCATGACCTGTCAGTCTAAAGACTGACACTCTAACCACTCAGCCAAACCAGATAGGGCTAAGGCTAAGTTCTAACCAAAACTTTGAGGTACTCATCTCCAGGTAGTCTCATATGCCATATGCATAATGTACATATTGATAAGTTTTTGTTTCTTTTTCTTTTATTAGTCTGTCCTTGGCCAGCCTACTATAAAGGTCCTCAGCTGGAGAAACGAAATGGGTAGTAGAAGAAATTTTTATTTCCCTACATCACTTAATGCCAAAATTCTGTGGATTTCTCTTCAAATCTTTATGACTACATAATTTCAATATGACATGATACTGAATATGAAAATCTCAAGTCCCAGCTCTACAATGCTGAGTAAATCCTTTGGGCACCTAACCTTGCAAAGTGGTATAGGTCTAAAGGTGGATATCAGCAACAAACTTAACTAGAACCAAGATGGTGGCCTAGGTAAATGCGGTACTCATCACCTCCCACAACCACATCAAAATAACAACTATAATACAGAGCAACTATCATTCAGAATTACCTGAAATCTGGCTGAATGGAAGTCCTACAACTAGATAAGTAAATAAGAAAGCACATTGAGCTGATAGGAGGAGTGATGGTACAGAACATGATGCTCCAACACCCATATGTGGTGTTTTTTAATTTCAGGAGGGATATCTCAGCTGCAGAGGCCTCTTGTGAGAAACAAGGGGTCTCAGCCCAACACCAGACTCCTCAGTCCAGGCTTTAAGTGCCAGGAAAAGAAGACAAGTTCCCATAACTTCAGGCTATAAAAACCAGCGGGGATTGTGGCTGAGTGATACAGAGACTAGTGGAGTCCCAGGCAATTCCATTTAAAGGGCTGACACATGGGCTTATTGGGAATCACTCCTTCCCTCTGAGCTTCAGCTCTGGAGGGATCCAGGGACATACAGGGAGGAGCTCAATTGTCTGGCATTGGGGCAAGAAATTGGGACGGGGGGCTTTCTCCCAGACATGGGTGCTCACAGGGATCATTGTTCCTATGCTGAGACCTCCCCTGACAAGGAGCTGACTAGGAGGCACCATATCTGAGCATCCTTAAACCAGGCTCACACAGCTGGCTCCACCCTGGTGATTCCCTGAGACCCTGCCACACCTAATTTGCAGCCACACCCAAGTTGTTTACAGTGGCTTTTCCAAACAAATGGCCTGTCCTAGTTCAGGCTTCAGACTTTTGTAAAATCTCTCAAAACAAGCAGCAGTTGGTGTCAGCATGCCCCATACCTCTCAATAAGAGGCCCAAGACCCAGAACTAACAGTGGCCTGCCTTGCTTCACAGCTTGGCCTCTCCTGGGAACTTCCAAAACCATCACAAGTAGCAGCCATCTGCAGCTCTCTCTGTAGTTCCTGCCAGGTGGCCCAAGGAAATGGCTGACTTTGTATCTCCCAGGAGTCCCTAGAGCCAATATACCCAGTGGACAGTTTCAGATCATACACGATTACAACTCTATAAATCCATGAGCGATACACTCAAGGAGCAGATTCAGTGAACACCAAAGTCCCACTGAAGCAAGTCCTGCTCCATAGAGGTACCTTCTGCACAGCAGATCTTTCACTGTAGGTGCAGCTGGTCCTGACAGCCAATTGGTCTGGGGGTTAATTCCTCTCACTAATGACAACTGCAGTGTAATGCCAACTACAACAAGTTTGTGCACACAGCCCACACAGGGGTGCATCTAGAGGGCCCAGCTCAGGTGACTGGGGAGGCTGAGTCACTGGGCCCTACAGGATGCCTACTACACAAGGTCACTCTACCAATTCCAGGAGACATAGCAGCTCTACCTAATACATAGAAACAAACACAGGGAAGCAATCAAAATGCAGAGAAAAAGAAACATGTCATAAATGAAAGAATAGAAGAAATCTCCAGAAAAAGAACTAAATGAAATGAAAGCAAACAAACTACTAGATACAGAGTTGAAAACAACGGTTATAAGGATGTTCAAGGATCTTAATGAGAGCTTCAAGGGACTTAGTGAGAATTTCAAAGATATGAAAAAGAACCAGTCAGAAATTAAGCATACACTAACTGAAACAAAGAATAATTTACAGGGAATCAACAGTAGAATAGAGGATGCTGAGAATCAAATCAGTGTTTTGGAATATGAGTTAGCAAAAAACACCCAATTAGATGAGCAAAAAGAAAAAAGAATCCAAAAATATGATGATAGTGTAAGAAGCCTCTAGGACTGTGGGTCGTGACCCCTTTGGCGGTTGAACAACCCTTTCACAGGGGTCGCCTAAGACCATCCTGCATATCAGATATTTACATTACGATTCATAACAGTAGCAACAATTAATTTTATGGTTGGGTCACGACATGATGAACTGTCTTTAAAGGACCAGAAGGTTGAGAACCACTACTCTAGGACAACTTCAAGCATACCGACATTTGCATTATGGGGGTGCCAGAAGGAGAAGAGAGAGAACAAGATATTGAAGACCCATTTAAAGAAATAATGAGAGAAAACTTCCCCTACCTGGTGAAAAAAATAGAGTCCAGGAAGCATAGTGTCCCAAATAAGATGAACCCAAAGAGGCCCACACCAAGACACCTCATAACTAAAATGCCAGGGATTAAAGACAAAGAAAGAATCTTAAAAGCAGCAAGAGAAAAGCAATTAGTTACCTACAAGGGAGTTCCCATGTGATTGTCAACTAGGGAGTTCCCATGTGATTGTCAAGTGCTTTCTCAATAGAAACTTTGCTGGCCAGAAGGGAGTGGCAAGAAATATTCAAAGTGATGAATAGCAAGGGCCTGCAACCAAGATTACTTTACCCAGCAAAGCTATCACTTAGAATTAAGGATCAGATAAAAAGCTTCACAGACAAGAAAAAGTTAAAGGAGTTCATCACCACCAAACTAGTATTACATGAAATATTGAAGGGTATTCTTAAAAAAGAGAAAGAAGAAGAAGAAAGATAAAAGATATGAACAATAAAATGGAAATAAATACATATTTATGAACAATTGAATATAAAAATCAAAATAAAGGAGCAAGTAATCTAAGGAACAAAATAAACTCATGAATGAAATAGAACCAGAGGCATGATAGCATGGAACAGACTGACATATAAAAATATATATGTACATAAGTTCTTTGGTTGAGCACAGGTTTCAGGCTCAACCAAAGAACTTGCATACATATATGCATTACCTATGGACACAGGCAATAGGATAGTGAAGACATGGGGCGGGAACCAGGAAATGGGGGTCAATGAAGGACAAAGGAGAGTATATGTAATACCCTCAAAAATAAAGATTTTAAAATAAAAGAAAGTTTAATTTGATTTAAAAGAAAACTTAGCAAGTCCTTCTGCAGGAAGAGAATGGGAATGACAGCATGAAAAACAGAAGAAACAACAAATGAACCAGTCAGCACTGATACTTGGTGCTCCTACCAGAGTCCATGCTAGGCATCATGAGAGATGATAACAGGCCTTTCTTGCCTTAAAAGTTCTGATTTTCAGATCCATTATTTATTCCAATATTTTCAAATATTCCAAAATTCCAATGTTTATTAAATAATTAAAACTTAAGAGCCAACAATGACACTTAATTAAGGTGAATAGTGATGTTATATGGAATCATTATGACTTTAAGGGTTAGGACTTTGTAGTAGAATTAAAGATGAGAACGTTTCTGAAACAAAAAATGTAACGTATTATGAGAAGTGAAAACCAATAAAGCAGAAGATGAAGAAAGACTGGAGATGACATATTCTGGAAATAATGAGATTTCACTTAAGAGAAGCCTTCATCAAGACAGAACCTGAAGTAGCAGAAGACCTGCTTATCAATCAAAGGTCATGATTCACTCAGTGCAGGGGCCACAATTCAAGGGACAAATAGCAAAAGTTGTTGACTGAAAAGTTCTGCAATTAAAACAACTATAAAATCCTGTGTCATACTGATAGTCTGTTGACACTCTGCACATAATTTGTGTCCAAACAATACCAGCGAATTATTGTCTGGGCAGAATAAAACATGCCACTTTAAAAGTAAAATTGTCGCTTTTCTCCCCTGAATGTGTTCTGACTTTGGACATTTAGAATGATCACTTTCTATCACTGGTGGAGAACCATACTCTGAATACTGAGTTTGAGATTTGTCATTTGTTTGAGCTACATTATAATAGTTTAATATTTAAAACAACATTGCTAAAATAGCTTTCATACAGGAGCCAGATAATAGATTGTAATACAGATTAGAAGAAAGTACAGTACATTTCCTCAGGGTACAAAGCAGGTGCTGTTATGTTTCTGCATGTGCCTCTGAAGCTCATGTATTTTAAATGTAAATTGTTTTCTTTTAAGAGAAAATATTCTATTGAATATTGATGCAAAAGGATTATACCTTTCTGTTCTATTTTCCTGAGTTGTAAAAGTAATTTTCTCCCTCTAATGAGAGTTCCATGAAATGTTCCGCAATGTTTGTAACAAATCTGGCTTTTAAGGAAGCAGATTTATATAAACTATAACTGAACTTTTTTGTATCTATATGCAATTTCTTTCTTTGTAACATTTTGTGCAGGCTTATGATTATTTTATCCATAGATGCACTTAAGTATGTTTTGAATAGTAGGGAAAAATCAAACTTTTAAATTGAACAAAGAAGTAAGATAAAATTCTCCTGAAAAAGCTGAACTATATAGTGCATATATCTGAACAGATTCAAGTTGTAACCGAGTAATAATAAAGACTTCTCTTAGCACTGCCTGCAATTATCATCATTAAGAAGAGTATATTATATACAAATCGATGACCATTATAACTATAACTCAGAGGCATTTACATAAACAACTTTATAATAAAGAATAAGCCCAGTCTCCTGTCTGGTCTGGCTCAGTGGTTGAGCATTGACCTATGAACTAGGACAGTGGTCGGCAAACTGCGGCTCGCGAGCCACATGCGGCTCTTTGGCCCCTTAAGTGTGGCTCTTCCACAAAATACCGACTTTTGCGCATGGGCCACGAAGTTTCAATCGCACTGTACATGTGCACCCGCACGTGGTATTTTGTGGAAGAGTCACACTTAAGGGGCCAAAGAGCCGCATGTGGCTCGCGAGCCGCAGTTTGCCAACCACTGAACTAGGAGATGAGGTTTTCATTCCCAGTCAGGGCACATGCCCAGGTTGCAGGCTCAATCAGTAGGGGGGCATTCAGGAGGCAGCTGATCAAAGATTCTCTCTCATCATTGATGTTTCTATCTCTCTCTCCTTCTTCCTTACTCTCTGAAATCAATATAGATACATATATATACCTATATTTACATATATATATATATATATATATAGAGAGAGAGAGAGAGAGAGAGAGAGAGAGAGTGTGTGTTTTAAAAAAGGAATAAGCCCAGTTGCATAAAAACAAGTTAATTTCAATCTCAGTTTGAAGTTAAAGCACCAATTAGGACCACAGTGAGAGTCTGTAATTACAGGGCTGTGTTGTACATCGGTATGTGTGTTTTTCTTGAAGCTATTACTGAAGAAGATACATGAGGCATGATGGTAGCACTATTTTCTTTGGTTATGTTTTAAGGAGGTCATTTGTAATAAACCTAAGGTGGCTTAGGGAAGGAAAGACCACAGAGACATTGGTCTGTAAATGTAGCTGCCAGACTAACATCTCTATGCAATGATGAGCACAGCAAGTAGTTGAATTCCTCATAGGAATACATCTATGAAAAGTGAATCGGCCATACATTGTTATTGTGGGGAAAAGAGTTGGGACTCCACAAACATCAAGTTTAAAAGTAATAAATCAAAAGAGATTCTGAAAAAATGATGCCTGAATCCAAGTTCCTACCACCCTACCCTATCAATTTCAATCATATTCTCAACTACTGTTCCTAAATGAATCACTACTGAATAAATTGTTAAGGTCTCAGGCTCTTATGGATTTTGAGACAATGAAGAAATAGTGAATCGCACCACTATCTAAGCTCTAAAATTTCTCTGTTACTGCTCAGCTGGCTAAAAGTGTAGTGACAGTGGGCTCTTACAAGACCCTTTGCAATGTATCAACTCTAATCCCCCATTAAGACATAAGCCTTTGCCCTTTTTGAACCAGACCTTACCCTTGACCTGATAATCTTACCATATGAGTGAGCCAAACAAAGAGCGACTTTTCCACAGGTGAGCAGTAGAGAATACTCAGAGGTGGTTGGAGTGAAAATGTAACTCAGGCTGAAGCTCCTCCACATGAAACCCTGAGGCCAGATATACCAGCCTTCTCTCCCCAAACTCAAACTAATCTGGAAAGAAAGAGAAATGTATGCAGATGGTTTATCTTATTTTAGCCAAATAGATGCCTGGGGACCAAGTGTGGAGAGTCAAATTCTGAGGTTCCTAGAGAAAGCTTGCCCTCAGAAATCCACAGACTGCTGAGAAGCAGGTGACACCTGAACACGTGTGTTATCCTAGGAGTACTCTGGCCTTGGAAGTTGGAGCATTATACCAGTGGATGCACCTGAATTTGAATTTTGGAGAAGAGCAAATTTTTCAATGAAAGAGACTATAAAGTGAAGTGTTCTTGATGGAGCCTCAAATGAAGGCAGGCAGATTGCCAGCTGGTCCATCACCAATGCCTGGTTGTGGACACTACAGCGCCTCCCATCACTTGTATCCACTGAGTTATCTCACTCTCTTGATCTGAGTTAGAAAGGCAATAAAGCCAATAGTAGATGCATGCTTAAGGGAACTCAGCCAGCCCATAAAATCCAAACAGGCAGGTTATTCTAGTGAATTTGAGTCTGGATTTTAATTTAAATTTGAATCTAGCTTTGAAATTGAATCTGGAAGAAACAGATAATACAGAAACAGAAATAAAAACACAGAGATTAATTCAATTATATCACAATAAGACTTTCAGGTACTAAAGCATATAATTTTCAAATTTAAAAATTATTATAAGAATAAAAGAATAGGATGGTGATTGTTAAAAATGAGGTTAATGATCCTGAAATCTTGTAAGGGTAAAAACACAAAGACACTGACAAAGGACATATCCAAGAAGCCTGATGTGTGAAATACAGGAGTTATAGAGAAAAAAAAATAATGAAAGATGTGGGAGGAGACAATACTTAGAGAAATAATACAGAGGAATTTCTCACACAAATGTACATGGGTGCATGCACACACACAGCCAAGAATGCTTTGGCCAAAATTTATGAATTCTGAAAATAGAGAAACAATTCTAAAGGCTTTCAGGCAAAAACAACACGTTTTGGTTTTTTTTACAAAAGAAACTCAATTGGGTTGTCCTTGAGCTTTTTCTTTCCAATACCAAAGGAAATACGTGTGTGCATCAACAGGCTAATGAAAGAAAAGGATTGACATCTAATTATCTATATCCAGCTCAGAATCATTCACCCGCCAGAAAAAAAAAAAAGAAGCATATCTGTTAATATTTAAATGTTCAAATTTAAATATTTTTCTATACCTATCAGAGGAAACACTCAAGAAAGGACTTAAAACTTAAACAATAAAAAAGTGAAACAGATTTCTCAGGTATCTTTATGGAGGACTATGGGCAAGAGAGCTCTTCTGAGCAAGAAGAGTGGATTTTGTAATTCCTGTCCTTCAGCGTTTGTGCATGTTTTATGTCAGGGCCATGATGTTCTCATTCAATAAATGTTAGTATTGTCATGATGTAATTTTACTCCAATTTACCTTAAATTGGGGATTAGTCATAAATGTCAGAAAAATGAGACACAATTATTTGTAAAAATCAAGAAGAATGCTCATATCCCAGAGTTGCTGCTTTTCAGAAGGAAAGTTCATTTTGGGTAGATTTTAGCTTGTCTCTGGAAATAGGGTGATTGTGCTTTAATCACACATTGAATAGTCAAATTGGGTCCACAGGTTTAGAATTATGTGTTTGTTGGAAAGCATTGTTTGGGGATGCCAGAAGTCAAATTGTAGAATATAGTAAGTAGATTGTTTGGTCAGCTTACATCCTTTCATTAGGGAACAAAGACTTAGTCTGTACTAATTCTCTATTCAATTGCATTCAGCCTCAAGTTATTGTATCTGTAAATTGTGTGTGTCCACCTTTTTTATTGTCAAGATTTTAATTGATATACTTTTATGTTCTATCTGCTTGTTTTGATTTTCATGTTTTTTTTAAATTTTTAATTATCTAAAACATATTTATTCCTGTTATAATTTTATGCAAAGTGAATTTATCATGTGTGTAATCATTGTGTATGTCTTTCCTAGTGCCATACTACTTGATACAATTTGAATTTTAATTTGCAAACTAATTTTGAGAAAAATAATTTTATGTGATTATTCATATTCTCTTTCTCCACTTAAGTTGCCTTATCCAAATCATGCCCACCCACTCACCCCTCTTTTTTTTCAAAGCCCCAGGTCATATTTCTGGCAACCCAACTTAAAGCTAGGGAAACTTTTGTCTTCTATCAGAGCCAAACTTGTATCCTTTCTTTTGTTTTCTCTATTCAGAGCCCTGTAGGCCTGTAACTTCAGCCCTTTATCTGTCTGTTTTCTATTTCCTATCCACATAAATATTTGTGTATTTTTTTATTCCTGCAATGATTATTTTGTTTTTTTCTTGTATTATATTATCTACTATTGTTGATTTGGGGATCTATATAGGACATGGTAGACTTCGTTCCACCTCCCCTCACACACATATACATTTTATTTTATTTCCTTTGATGCACTCATAATCCCAGTTTCTTCCCACTATAAACACCTCTTCTTTTTTCCTAATTCACATCCTTCCTAAACCACTATCCATGACTTACATCCATGTGGATTGTTTTAAAATCGTTATTGTTAAGAGTATTACCAATGTACTCTCCTACTGGTCTTGATGCACTTTCTTCCTTACTTCTCTGGTTGTAGGACTTCCATTCAGGCAGCTTTCAGGTGTTTCTGAATGATGGTTACCAGTATTCTACATTTTAGTTGTAATTTTGATGTGCTTGTTGGAGGCAAGGTGTTTACCTACACCGACATCTTGGTTTTCCTTTTCTCCATGTGGATTTTTGAATAATATATAGTATGTGTCTGTGTGCTTTGAGCTCATATATTGCATTATGCAATACCTCTCATTATGTAATACATCTCAAAATGTCATGATTCAGGTTTTTACTAAACATTTCACTTTTGATGTCTACCTTTGATTATATAGATAAATGTTCTTTTGTCATTGTATAGTGGTAGTATTCCATCCTATGCATATCATATATTATGTCTATTAACTTCCTTTCCTTGACAGTGGAGTTTGGTGAGCACAGGCAAGTTCAGACTATCTCATTGTAAGTTCTTGTCTACGAAGTTTGAGGAATAGAATTCATGGATTCAAAGGCTTTTAAGCAACCATGTAGAAGTTTATTGCGAGCATACACAGACTCCCTCTGAAGAGTTTTCCCCAAATGGGAAAAACCTGTTCTCTCTCTCTCATGGGAAAAAATCAGTTCTGTTCCCTGAGTTTCTTTGTCTATGGCTTTATAAATGCTGGGAGCTCTTTGTCTCTTCATGACCTTTTCTAATTGGACGCTTCCTTAATTTATGACTCCCATGCTTTCCTAATTGATCATTCTCCTGCATAGTATCAGTTTCAAAGTTCAAAGCCCACCTGGTGCCCCCCTCTTCCTCTTCCCCTTATCTTGTAACATTCCTCAGTCCTCTGTGAAAGTATGTCTTTTTCTCCTCTTATCTTTTAACTTTTCTCTATCCTCAATGAATGCATGTCTTCCTCTCCCATGGACTCCCCCCCACCCCTTATTCCCTAACTGCCTGTCCTGTCTCTAAAATTCCTTTCAACAGCATTTCTGCATCTTTGCTTTGCAAAGCATGCTGAGGTGGACATAATCACACATTTCTCTTTTTCAGGTGGGAGATGGAGCTGATTGCCAACTGGACAGGAAGAGCTATGTCTTTATCTCTGGAGATACCCTGATGTCTGACCTTTAATTTGGCCAAGATAAGGGCAGTGGACTTTATAGTGTTCTACTCATGGTTGAAAAGTCCCCTGATGACACCCTAAGTTAGCTTCTTTACCGATAGTTTGTAACTGGCCTAACCAGTTAAATAATCCTGACTTTACTACATAAAGAGCTACTGAGTTCTGTGGGAGAGAGCTCTCCCAAAGACCAAATTTTTCATGCAAACCTTGAAAGTTCAAGTCAGAGCCTCAGTCCAGTCCCAGCATGCAGAAATTGGACCAACAAGGGAGCTCATACTATGGCTGTCTTTGAGATCCCTGATGCTTGCCTGCATTCTCTAAATAAAAGCCTCAAGTGGGTCTGGGTGAGTCTAAATATCCGAACTGATAAAAAAAACAATAGATCCCCCAAAATAGAATTGCTGAGTCATAGGGTATGTTTCTGTTTCATTTCAATAAATTACAAAAAGGCCTCCAAAAGTGTCTTTACTGACCAAGTGCACAGAAATTCCTAATTTTCTTTATTCTCTCCAGCTCTAGATGTCATTCGAATGTCTAATTTCTATCAATGTGTCTTTGAAGTATTTGTACATCTTTTCAAACATGTATTGCCTATTATTCAGGTTTTTTCTTTGTGAATTGCATACTTTAATCCTTTACTCATTTTCTTTGTGTTTTCTATTTTCCTCAGAACCTCCTTAAATATTATCAATATTAATCTTTTTCTAATTTGTTACTTTTCTCTTAGAGGGATCTATTTTATCTCTACTTCAGTTTCCTCTTTTGTAAACTAGAAACAGTAATAGTATTTGTAACCATTTTTCTTCCCCTAATGACTAAATGAGATAATACAGAAAAAAACACATACAATATTTGACAGTGAGGATTCAATACATAGTAGTTACTTATTAAGCCTCTTTCAGATTAAACTGATATGTATTTGGACCTAGATATATATGTAAACTTAGATTTAAATTTTATTTAGTCTAGATGGAATGATTTGTCATATACTATATTTAATTTTGGACCAAATTCTGAGGCTAGACACCGGGTGTTTAGGTGTACACTATAGTGATGGACGGAGGAGGTGCAGCTGGGAAACCAGGACCCATTACTCTGCTGTTGAACTCACATTAGCCTGGTGCTCTTGCCTGAGTGGGAAGCAGACCCTGTCCTTCAAGCTGACCTGCCTTTCTGCAGTAAGCACCTGACCTGCCGATGATGGAGGGACCCACACCCTCTGTATTTGGGCACAATTGAAGCTATATATATATATATATATATATATATATATATATATATATATATATATTTTCAAAACTGCAACACTTTCATTGTCATTACTCTTGTCCCTAAGGCATGATTTATCACCCAACATGTCAAAACATTTTGGAAAAAAAATGTATCATAAAATACATTGTCTAAGTTGTGTCTGTTTTTGTTTTGTTTGTTTTTACTGAGGAGGAACCTAGAAAGAAAAGGAAAAGGCACAATGCTAATGTCATGGTAGGAAATAGAATCATTCATAAATTCATGAGGCAAAATATGTTTCCTAAAATTTGTATTATAGATATTGGCAAATAAAGATAGATATGGAAAACAATGGGGAAATTGAAATGTCCTTATAAATGCATAGAGTTTTCTCTTAGCAGAAACTTTTCCTTTCAGTTACTAAAAATATTCTCTAAACAATGAAAATATTCAGAAGTTCTCAGGAAATGATCCTTACAGTAAATTGCTAGTGTTTGATAAATTCCTACTCCAGTGTCCCTTCTTGGCTCTTTCAATCAATACCTTTGTTTCAGACAAATTTGATCCTAGCAAGGAGTTCTGGGGGATATTTTATATTCATTTATATATATCAGATTAGTCTAAGGTGTGCATTTTCCCTGGCTGTATATGCTCAGTCTAGGTTGGTAAAAACATTTTGTTCCCACTGGATGTGGGGTTCTTGTGGTGTGCGAGAAAAAGCATTGCCAGGGACCCACAAGAGACGATGAGTCCTGGTGGCAAACTTTATTTGGAAAGCAAAATTAAAGAAGTCCCCTGATACCCACCTCTGTCCGTTTTGCCATGGCAAATCAGGGGTCCAAAATAGTGTCAATGTCCAGAGATTCTGTGCCATATTAAAGCTTAGTTCCGTCCAGCATCTGGCTAGTTTAGCTCGTGTTCCCAGCAGCAATCCATTGTTCTGCTGCGGCATCCAGGCTCCCATGTGGAGCCTGCCTTTGGAGTCCCTGTGGCAATCAGCCGTGCAGCTGCTCAGGCTACATGGCTATGGAGAGAGAATGCATGGGGAGAACGGGGATCTCTGAGGGAGAGACAGAGAGGGAGATAGAGAGAGTGAGCTTTGTTCTCCTGTGGTTTTAACCAGGAGCGTTTTCAAAAGAACCAAGTAGCTTCCCAAGATTTCTTGGGCTTGCAGTTGGGGTCCACCACCTAGCCAATTATATATTTCCCGGGTTAGACTGACAGGTCTCTGTGGTTGAACCCCTCGCTTTGCATCATTTTGACTTTATTGTGAATGTGTGCACCACCTCCTTTGTTCTATCCTTCCCACCAGTGACCTGCAGGGAATGGACTGGTGGTTTCCTGGAGTGTGTGAAGCTGTAGCCTCCTGGTGAAGCAAACAGGCCTCTGCTTCCCAGCTGAATCTGCTCAACCATGTCTGCCTTCCCTTGTTTGCGTGTTTGTTTTCTAATAACTGCCTAATAACAGTAACAATTTATAATTTCATCCCTTAAAATTAGTTCCTGGAGCCCTCTGTCAGATAAGATGAAAGAGCACATCAAGGCACATCAATGCTGTGTGAGCGCCACTGGCTGTGATGTTGTTACCGGACAAGGGACAGGCCCTGAGTGGTTCTACACAGGGCTGGCTTATAGCGTGTGGGTTCTTGAGTTTGTGCAGGAAAAATTTTACAACAGGAGTGCAGGTGAGTATGAGAGTGTGTTTTTTTTAAGCTGGGAACAGTAAAACAAGGAAAAGTTCAGCATAGAAGAAGTAACAAGAGAGCCTAGGCTGGGCTGCTGTACCTCTCTGGGAAGTCAGAAAACTAGGGGACAGGTTCAGGAGTTAGCCTGGGATGAGCTGCTGCTACCCATTGCTCCCCTAGTGGAAAGCCTTCTGGGGACCCTTAGAGTTAAGGAAATGTGTGTCTGTGGGAGAAGAAAAGGGGGGGAAAGAGGCAGAAGGGAATGGTGTGGGTTGTTCCCCAGAGGGACATGTATATGCTGGTTCCTTTGTCTTGAGGGTCTTATCTCCTGCTTACTTACAGGTGGGAATTTTAGGGGAGGTCTCAGGAGATAGTTTCAGCAGAATATTCATCAGTTTTCTAAATGTGCTCTTTCTGCATCCTGGTCTCCATTGATTGGGCAAAGGGTTCTGGGATCACCCACCTGGTTTTATTGCTTTACTGAGCCTGGAGCTGAAATACAACTGAGGCCTAGATAGTATCTCTAAAGAGGTAAACTTCTGTATCTGGCTGGGAAATGCTCAGCCAGTTTGTTCAGCTGTCTCAGTTGCCCTATGCCACTTGTCCTGGCTTACTGGCCTATGTCAATGTGACTGGCACATGCAAGAGAACAATGAGAAGCTTTATGTATATGTAGACTCTTTTCTAGAACCCTCTCTGACTGCCCCCAGGAATGATCACTACATTTTCCTAGTTTCATGGAGATATACTTTCAGAATACTTTGAATAATTAATTCTAATCATATTCTCTGGAGATCTAATAGATTAAATATAAATATGGAATGACTATTTATTGGAAGTTTCAAACAAGTGACGGGCCTTTATTATATTAATCAATAAATTTAATTAATTGATCAAGTAGATTACCAGTTATTGTGGACTTAGGGAGTGTGTATGCACTAGGCCTTTACAGCTAAGTTAACCCTCTTCTGTAATTCAGTGAGCAATAAAGTGTGCTCTTATGGTGTTTGGATTATTAACAAGGTCTTATTCTATAGCACACTGTTCTGTAAACAATATGTCAATAGCCTCAGCTCTCAGAAACAAGTGTTCTTTTATTGTGTTGTGCTGTAGTTGTACTGTAATTCAGGACAAGAAGCAATAGGAATATACATACTAGTTATATTATCTCATAATTCATGAGAGATTAATTATTAAGCAGATTCTGGGTCAACTCTTAGGCAAAGAGGCAGAGAATAAGCTTTTCATAAAATCTCATGAACTAAAAATATAAGCACAATACTTTCTGTGGGCATACACTGAAGAGAATTAGTTCCTACTATGTGTGAGTATTTCCCCAACCATGCCTCTGATGGCTCATAATAGAGGTGTGATATGACAAAAGAAGCTCTGACGAAGAAGATTCCTCTTCAGCTAGAGTTTAATAGCAGGTGGGTATTTTTATTTATCTGAAAAAGGCATGTTGATTTTATTGGTGGAGTTTTTCCTCTGTTTTATTAAAAAATAACTTCAGCCTTTAACTCTAAAATGTTTTCTATTAGTAAAAATATAGACTAGAATAGTCTTTTCAGATCAATGACTAACAACATGGCAGTATTTTAATATACTTTCTAATTTGAAAAACAAAAGTAAATCCTTGAAGTTAAAGGAACTTAAAACTTAAGATCAAAATGTGTGTGAAACAACTTTCTCCTTTGTCTACTGCATGTGGGCCTACTTATCCTAAGGTCCCATGTTCTTTTCTAGTAATGTTGGGTCAAGACTGTAAACAGACCCCAAGTTCATGGTTCAGAATTTGTTTGGTTTTTTTTTGTTTTTAATTTCCTATTCCATTGTCATAATGTGTTTTTTGCTCTTGATTACAATTTGTGATATTTTAATATATTTAATTTGCTAATTTATCTGGTAGTAATAGATCCTAGCGAATGGAGACAATGCAAATTCAATCTAATTCATTAACTTAATAATATGTTATTGTCTACTATGGTAAAGGCAGTAAAGACAGATAAAACCTCATGCTCAAGTGCCAAATACTCCAGAAAGAAGGCTGTCCTGCGTACAGATAAATTGAGAACGCTGCCTGTGCTAAGGGCTATTAAGAGTGGTACAAAACCTGCGACGAGTACAAAAACAAAGGGATGTATTTTCGTTAGTAACTAAGGGAGATACTGTGGAGTGAGGCTGGGAGAGAAGAGACAAAGGAGAATGAGAAAGGAGATGAACCTGGGATTGGCACTGTGAAAGGAGTGACGGGAACGAGAGCTTCCAAAGTAGAGGCTGTAAGCAAAGAAGACACTTTGGATTTGCCAATTGGGAAATCTTCAGAGCTTTGCCAGAGAGGAAGACAGTGACTGTGAAAGTCAGACTTAAAGGGCATCTGCCATTAAGAAGGCGCATTAAAGGCATTTCTACTCTGCTCTTCCTTTAAGCCAAGAAAAGAAAAACTAAAAAGAAAACCTCCTATAAAGTGATAAAGGAAACTTTTTAAATATAGCTAACAGCTATAATTCCAAACCACAAATTATGAGGAATAGCTGCTGAATACAATAAAGTTTCCAAACTAACAAGTCCGGGTAAGGGAAGTGCACTCATATCTCATGTTAGTCCTGGAGTTCTCCCAAAGCAGGTGGCATGGTCCAATGGGACACAGTGACATATACTTTACCCAGGGCAATCCTTCTGGAAAATGGGATAGGCTGGGGAGCAATCTCTAAACTCCATTCCACACTGAGTGTTAGAAAGAGACATAAGACTGGAGAAGAAATACATAGATCAGCCATTATCATAAGAAACTGCAGTCAGTATGGCAGTGGGGAAAAAGAGGCAGCAGAAATTTACTATACACTCAGTAATAAAACTTAGCTAAGTCATCCCACAACACAAAAACCTATGTCACCTGGACCTAAACTCTAACCCAAGTTGGTTTATTGCAACAACAACAAGAAAAAAAAGATTGAAGCCACTTAGGGATGGCAGCATAGGTAAACACCTGAAATTGCTGCCTCGCACAACCACTTCAAAACTACAACTAAAAGACAAAACGGGCTTCATCCAGAAACACAGGAAGGCTGGCTGAGTGGAAATTCTACAACTAGAAGGAAACAGGAAAGCACACTGAGACTCAGAGGAGGTACGGAAGTAAAGTGCAGAAGTACGGAGGCACACAGGGAAAGGGCTGGCAACTGAGGACACCATTGTCTTTTTCAATTGGGAGGGAGTCTCAAGCTCCTGACTGCTCTGACCTCCAGTTCCAGGTGAGTCTCTGGGGACCCAGACTCATACGGGAGAAACTGGACTGTCTGGCATCAGGCGGAACTCGAGGGAGGCTTTCTCTCAGAGGTGCTTGCAGGGATTACCTCAGGACACTGAGACCGGGGCCTCTTAGGGCAGGACTGAGGATCAGCCATCGCTGTTTGATCCACCCTGTTGATTCCCTGAGACCCCGCCCCACCCAAGCTGTGCACAGAGGCTTTTGCATATGAATGGCCTGGCCCTTTGCAATCTAAAATTACCTAACAAACTGCAGTTGGGTCAGACAGACCCAGAACATCCAAAAGAAGGCCCAAGGCCACACAGCAGTTTGCATTGCTTCACAGCTGGGCCTCATCTGGGAACCTCCAAACTCCAAACAAAGAAGAGGAATCTGCATATCTCTCCATACCTCCTGCTGGGTAGCCTCAGGACGAGGCTAAATTAGCACCTCCTTAGAGATCCAAGAGCCAGTGTACCCAGTGGTCAGAGTGGGACCATCCAGATTACAACTACTCATATCCATAAGGGACACACTCAGGGGGAAGACTCAGTGAGCACCAAAGCTCCACTGAAGCAAGTCTTGCCCCAGAAGGGTGTCTTCCAGCACAGAAGTTCTCCCACAGTAGACACAGCTGATTCTCACAGCCAATTGGTCTGGAGGTCAGTTCCTCCCAGTGATACCAACAACAATCAAGGCTTAACTACAACAAGACTGTGCACAAAGCCCACAAAGGGGTGCACCAAGAGTGTCCACCTCGGGTAATTGGGGAGGCTGAGCCACTAGGCCCTATAGTATGCCTAGCACACAAAGACACTATATCAACACAGCGAAGCAGCCAAAATGTGGAGACAAAGAAACAGGTCACAAATAACAGAAATGGAGGAAAGCAAACTACTGGATACAGAGTTCAAAACCACAGTTATAAGGTTCTTCAAGAATTTTCTAGAAACTGTCAGTAAATTTAGTGAGACCCTCAATAAATCTAGTGAGACCCTCAAGGATATGAAAAAGGACCAACTAGAAATTAAGCATACACTGACTGAAATAAAGAATAATATACAGAGATCCAACAGCAGACTACAGTATCCCAAGAATCAAGTCAAAGATTTGAAATACAAAGAAACAAAAACACCCAACCGGAGAAGCAAAAAGAAAAAATAATCCAAAAATATGAAGATAGTGTAAGGAGCCTCTGGGACAACTTCAAGCATACCAACATTCGAATTATGGGGGTGCCAGAAGAAGAGAGAGAGCAAGATATTGAAAACCCATTTGAAGAAATAATGACAGAAAACTTCCCCTACCTGGTCAAAGAAATAGACTTACAAGTCCAGGAAGTTCAGAGAACCCCAAACAAAAGTAACCCAAAGAGGACCACACCAAGACACATCATAATTAAAATGCCAAGAGCAAAAGACAAAGAGAGAATTTTAAAAGCAGCAAGAGAAAAACAGTCAGTTACCTACAAGGGAGTACCCATATGACTGTCAGCTGATTTCTCAATAGAAACTTTGCAGGCCAGAAGGGAGTGGCAAGAAATATTCAAAGTGATTAATAGCAAGAACCTCCAAACAAGATTACTTCATCCAGCAAAGCTATCATTCAGAATTGAAGGTCAGATAAAGAGCTTCACAGATAAGAAAATGCTAAAGGAGTCCATCACCACCAAACCAGCATTATATGAAATGCTGAAAGGTATTCTTTAAGAAGAGGAAGAAGAAAAAGGTAAAGATAAAAATTATGAATAACAAATACATATCTATCAACAAGTGAATCTAAAAATCAAGTGAATAATCTGATGAATAGAATAAACTGGGGAATATAATAGAATCAGGGGCATAGAAAGGGAGTGGACTGACAATTCTCGGGGAGAAAGGGGTGTGGGGGTGCAGGAAGAGACTGGTCAAAAATCGTACACCTATGGATGTGGACAGTGGGAGGGGTAAGGGCAGAGGGTGGGGTGGGAACTGGGTGGAGAGGAGCTATGGGAGGAGGGGAAAGAAGAACAACTGTAATAATCTGAACAATAAAGATTTAATTAAAAAAAAGAAAAAAAGAATTGATTCATACTTGTTAGATAAATCCCCTTATACTTCCCAGACACCCCAGTTATGCTTCTGAGTAATAGCAGACTTTAACTCTCTTGGAACATAGTCAGTTAAATAAAATGCCAAGAGAAGCATAACTTTATTATAATAAAATCTGAATAAAGTATAAAAGAAGGCCTCAAAGTTTAGATCAAATTTTAAGTTGATTTTTGGAAGAGGCGATCAAGAGAGAAAAGAACATTTCAACCAGAAGGAGGTAAACTGCCTCAAGGAAAACATAAAGGCGGTGAGAGAGTTTGGGGCAGTCAAATTCTCATAGTGGATTTCACATGTCTGGACTATAGCATCCAGGGGAAGAAGGGCCCCAGATGAGACTTCAGAGGTAAGCACAGGCCAAAACACAACGAGCCTCATATGAGATGTCGAGAACTTCATACTTTCTGGATAGCATTTAAAAAAGCCTTTAATGAGTATTGTAACACATGATTGGGAAGATTGACCTGTGCATGGCATGGAATTTAGATTATAGGGGGAAATACAGAGCCTGGGAAACATGTTAGGAGACTGTCCAAAGGAAGTCACAAGATGACAGATTAGACTGGGACAGGAAGTGAGGGTAGAAATGGGATGGAGGGAATGAATAGGCAATTGGACAAAATGAGGATTTCATACTGTATGTAAAGCACCAATAGGGAGATGATTCTGTGAACTTCATAAAGAGTCATGGATAAAAGAAAATGAAGAAAGAATTTCTCCTGCATATTTCTTACTGCTGATTATATTTTTGTTCTGTATGGGTGTCCATTTTATTAATTTAAATTATACGGTGTCCTGCTCAGTTAGCTATTGGTGTTAATAAAACATTAACCTGCTATTGCATCCATCCTGTGTCAAGGCAGTGAGTCCAAAAGTTCATTCTTGCAGGCATAATAAAAATACAGGGTTCTCATGTGAGGGGAATAATTACAAGGACTATCTTAGGGGAATAATTACAATGGAATTTCTTTGTTCTGACAAAGAACAAAGGAAATTGAAAAGTTAGAACTCAGAGGATGCACAACCTGCCTTATTAGAAGGTCTTCTGTAAATTGAATAGGAGATGTAGCTAGTTGCAGACCACTCTACAATTAGAGTGCTGACCCAACTGACCGCACAAAAACCATCCAGACCATAAAGCCCCCTTGTCATGTAGAATAGCCTGGAGATGCTCTGATCAGTACAGTGAAGGCTTTGGGGATCTGACCATGCTTTCTGAAGCCTTCTTCAAATGAAGGTTTATGAGTGGATATTTCAAGTGGGTGCTCTAGAGAATACAATTTTGAGTCAACAGGTGAGAAGTAAATGGTTTACTGAGCAGCAATTAGGGGCCAAAGTGAGAGTGGAAATTTGTTTGGGAGCAATAATTACCTAGTTGTTTATTTGTCTGTTTGTTTGTTTGTCTTTAGTATTTGACCAGGGTTGGGGAAATTAGATTATGAATTAAAATGCAATGGGCCATATGGTGGTTAAAAAATAAATTGATTGGTGCAGTGGAATGATTATTGTACAGTAAATACAAGAGGAAGTTAGAACTCAGTGATGTTAGTCAAAGTTCCCACAAGGATGCTAAAGGCAGAACAAAAAGTTCATTTTAATTTCCTAACAGCCAGAGCAAAAAGTAACACAATTGTTCCAAAAGCTGAAATCTGAATGATATTTCTCCTATGGTTTTTCAAAGAAGAATTGTGTTTTGAGGTCAAATATATATAAAGTGAAATTCATGTTTCTGCTTCTCTGATTCCCCACAGTTCACTCCAAAACAGAAAGCCAAATCGGAGTTCTTGCAGAGCCAAATTCCTTAAGAAACAAAACAAATGGGGTTCAAGGGCACAATCTGATGTAAATCAAACAACTAAGTTGCTGAGATGTCAACTGGTTTTGCCATGTTTCTTTAATTGTTAATGAGATCTGAGGATGTTCATTCAGAATCAGAATCTTTCCTTGCATTGCGATATGTGTGTTTAGTGGGGGGAATATGGCTAACATCACTTCTTTCCTGAGTTCTGGCTCCACATGTTTATTTCATTCTATAGAGTACCCCATTCCACCACAGACTGATTATTCCATCAATCGTACTTGCTGAGCACCAACCCCATTCTTTTATTCCATCCAAATAGACTGTGGTTGGAATTTTAGGTAGAAAATGGCCCACATTTCTGGACAGGATTATGAATAATCACCAAGCTTCTTTCCCAAATCCTGGCTCATCACTTTCCACCTTCGGGAATCTTAACATTGCTTCCAATTGAAAATGGCAAAGAAATGTTGTTTTCTTTCTCTCCCACTACATTCACTTTATCGAAGGAGCAGCTTGAGAGAGTAAATGTTTGGTCTTGGTTTGACCTTTATCCTCTATACTCAAAGGATTGCGAGGGCAGATATTTGCCTTAATCTTTTGAAGATGTTAAATCATTTTCAAGTCACTAGATACATTTTTTTTGCCTTACCCAGAGAGTAATAGTAAGGTCTAGTTGAAACACTTAGGGTATCTGCCCTTAGAAATAAATGGGTCGATAACATCATGTTCAAGGAATAAGGTACAATCATTCTCTTGTGTGTGAAGGCATGTGTGTGTGTGTGTGTGTGTGTGTGTGTGTGTGTGTGTGTGTGTGTGTTTGTAGAGAGGTATTAAAGGAGAAAGCTTGGGCTTTGGGTTCACATGGTGTCAAATACTGAAGACAAACCTGTCCTCTCATTCAGCGATCAGCGTGTTTTTAGGAATTACTATTGACAAAACCAGTGCCGAATATTTGAGGCAGACACAACTTGTGCCAATACCCTAAAATCAGATTTTAATGGAAAACTGTACCTTAAGATTCCCAATACAGTCCACCCAGAGAAGGTGCTGTATATGCTTCCAGGATGTCCCTTCAGGAACCCCAGGATGATAGTCGTTAACCATCTTGGCCACTGTATGCAGAGTTCTTATGACATCTAATCTCTTGGATGAGCCATCCACACCATGTGAGACTGCTTTCACAACTTCTACACACAGTCACTCCAAGATGTGTTAGTCCCTAAATCTTTCTTCCAAATACATCAGCATTTAAATAAATGTGAGATAGTTAATGTCCTCTTAAAAAGTAGGTATTCTTTGCCAGGCCAGTGTGGATCAGTGGTTGAGTGGTGACCTATGAACGCAGTCAGGGCATATGCCCGGGTTGCTGGCTCGGTCCCTGGTAAGAGCGTGCTGACACAGCATATCAATGATTCTCACCATTGATGTTTCTATCTCTCTCTCCCTCTCCCTTCCTCTCTGAAATAAATAAAAAATATATTTTTTAAAGGAGATATTCTTTGATCTTGCTATATAGGTAGATAAATAGGGTACTACATAGATGTTTATTTATCTATATGCCTTTTAAAATACAAACAAAATAAAATGATATCAAAATATGGCTAAAAATGAGGACATGAAAACATCAACAAAAAAGTAGATTTACCTATATGAGTACAAAAATATCAAATTCATGGTAAAATGAATTTTAAATGATAAAAAGAATATTTTATTGAGTAATATAAACATGAGTATTAGTATTTTATATATTCAGCATATTAATTCATATGTGTAATATATATTCTAATTATATTTCCCAATTTGCCCATTTTTGCAATATAAAGAGATATTTTAAAATTATTTTACTAAATCAAATATATCAAATATTCTGATACTGCATTTTTATAAATATCAAAGAATCCTTTCTCTTTACCTAAATTTTAGAGTAATTCAACGGAAGGAGCAAGTAGAAATTAATCAAATTGTTTACCAGCTGTGAACATAAAACTGCTCTAAAAGATACAGACACTAGGGGGATGAGGCCATGTGGCTGGGGAGAGCTCAATAGGGGGAAAATAATATTATAATAGCTATGTACAGGCCAAGGGGGTACTTGAAATATCAGGGGGACCACTCTGTAAAGTATATGATTATCTAACCACTATATTGTACACGTAAAACTAATACAGAATATTAGTAAACTATAGTGGGGGAAAAAAAAAGATGGAAAATTGTATGTTATATGTTTTTCATTACAATAATAAATAAATTAAAATTAAAGTCTACATAAGAAAACAAAAAATTAAAAAAAATTGAAAAAGGGAAAAAAGCCCTGTAAAAGAGCAAAACATGCTAAAAAAATGTAATGGGAAATAACTTATTTTAAAGAGAGTTAATACAGGGTGGCAAAAGTGTTTGCAGTTGTATGTGAAAGTTTATTCTTGTATTATTATTATTATTTATTTATTTATTATTGTATTATCTGTCCTCTTTAAACCTATTTTTGCTCAACTTCTATATCCTGAATAAATATAAGTGATTTTGATGAAAATAGATAAGGGATATGATACCTTATCAACTTTTTAAAATAATTGAAACAGACTTTTATAGCTTACACTCCTACCCTTATCAAGTTTTGGAATTAAGATTAAGATAATTAAAAAAAAAACCAACAGGAAAGTTCTTTCTCTATCATCTAGAATTAGTTTGAATAACATGGGAAGCCCCTGTTCTTTAAACTTGAGCTATGAGTTTTTGTTTTATTTGTTCATTTGTTACTTTCAGTTTTATATGCCATATGACTGAAATCATAGGGCTCTTAACTTTTTCTAACTGACTTATTTATCTTAGCATGATATTCTCAAGGTCCATCCATGTTGTCCCAGATGACAGTTTCATCTTTTCTGATGGCGGAGTAGCATTCCATAGTATATATGTACTGCATCTTCTTTATCCAATCATTTATCGAAAGACACTTCGGTTGTTTCCATGTCTTGCCAACCATGAATAATGCTGCAAGTAACATAGGGGTACATATATCCTTACAAATAAATGTTTTCAGGTTTTTGGGGTAGACATGCAGAAGTGGGATTGCTGAGTCATATGGTAATTCTATTCTTAATTTTCTGAGGAAACTCCATATTGTTTTCCATAGTGGCTGCCAAATGTATGGTGAAGAAAGATAGTTTGACTTTGAGTGCTTGGCATTAAATGCAATATACAGATCATGTATCATAGACATGTACACTTAAAAATCATATAACATGAATCAATGTCACCCCAATAAAATTTAGTAAAAAATAAATGAAAATAAAAAGAGTGTGCTGGCGAGAGGGTCACTAGCATCACTAAAAAAAAAAAAAGTTAAGTTTAATGAATGAATATTGATTTTGTAATCAAATGTGACTTTTTTAAAAAATGCACTTAATATCTACTTTATTTAAGGACTTAAGGCAAAATAAATAAAGTTGAGCTAGAACTTGACAATACTTGTACAAGTGATTTAAATATGATATAGTTATGCATATGCTAATGCTTTAAACATATTTTCAATCCCCTCTAAAGGAATTGTTAGTTTCTAAGTGTTCCTCTAATTCAGTCAATTTTTAAATTGCACATTTTGCTTAAAAATGATCTATTTCCTCAAGGTTATAAAAATAATTCTATGGAGTAGGATACAATTCTTATGTAAATTCTTATGTGTAAATACAAGTTAAAATATCAAGTTTATGGATGTTCTTTTCCACTTCTTATGAGCTCTTGCTCATCTCTCATACAGTGTACTTTTCTTATCTAAAGGAGAGCCCTTACAAACATTTCCTTCTGGCTCCTGGAGACATACTATATTATAGTTATAATAATAAAGGATGTTATAATAACATCCTTTCAATTCTAGACTAATAAAACCTTTCTCTTTGTCTGCAGTGTGCAATTAAGAAAATTTAGATTTTTCTGTATTTTGGTGGATGTGTATGATAGCTGTGAGAAGTCACAAATAAATACTTAAGGGCAAAATGGGTGTCCTGGCGCTGGACACATGCTCAGTGGGAACTTTCCTAGCCTTCATTAGTGGTACCAGAAACCACGTAAGCAGCCATTCATGGGAGAAAGTCAAATGCCACAGGAAGATCTTGAAGAAACACCTCCCAACACACACTTTGCTGCCTCTCTCTTTTTTAAAAATTTTTTTATTGATTATTACATATGTGTCCTTATCCCCACATTACCCCCACCCCCCCTTTGCTGCCTCTCTTGATAGTTCATTTTCATATTTTAAAAGTTGTTTTTCAAAAGTGCATTTTCAAAAAGGTGTGAATTGCTATAGTCAAACCCGAGCACTTGTATTGTACTTTGCATGGTGAAAAAAGTCCTAGTGTGTGAAAGCTTTGCCTTCCAACGGAAAATGTGTGTCTGTTCCCATTTTGCAAACTGTCATCACACTGTCACTACTGCTGTAAAATCCATGAAGTCAATATGACTGAAGAGACTCTGTTTTCTGTTTTACAGGAACCTCAGGGACCTCTAAGTATCCAGAGGATGATGATCACAGTAACAGCTTTACTTTGAGAAAAAAAAAAAATCTGTGTTGTTAAATAAACAGTAAAGGCAATAACTGTGACAACAAAAGAATTTATCAGAAAGCAAAAACCTTACTCTATAGTAACAGTTTCATAATCCTTAATGGTCATTTACTAATTAATCAAAGTTCCATCTATGCAAATGTTTTGGCTCATTGAAATAGGCCAGCAATGTTAAAAGCATTGACGTTCTTCAAAATTATTTAAAAGCTCTTTGTAGCTCATCTCCAATTCTTTAATTCACTTATTATTTAAACACAGAAAAAAAAATAGATTATTTTGTTAAGTCCAATTCTTTATGTAAACAATCAGACATTTGGGCAAATTGGCATGTGATCATGTAATAGAACTATTAAAGTTCCCCTGCTAGAACACAATACATAGCCTTAAATACCTCTGTGTATTTAACAGTGAAAGAGAAGTCTGATCTAGGAAAAAGTTAATGGGGTATAGGAATTTTAGTTTCTGAATGAATTTTAATCACCAACTGGAAAATTGCTTATAATGAGCCTTTGTGTTTTACTCAGAAAACCAGAAAATATTACATATGGAGGAAAGTCCCTGTCCATTATTGGGAAATTTTTCTAATAACTAAAATATATACATCACAGGAAGGAGATAAAAGATTACTTAAATAAATCCTAGGGATCTACTGGTGCATTAATTTGTTTTGCTTTCCCTGCTATAGAGAAGTGAAGGAGAGGGAGAAGAGAGAAAAAGGGGAGAGGGGGAGAGCACAGGAGAGGGGAGAGGGGAACAAATGGATAAGAAGAAAGGAGAAAAGGGGAGGATGGAGAGTTGGAGGGAAGGCATGGGGAAGAAGAAATGGGATAGAAGAAGAGAGGACTAGGAGAGGAGGGAATGAAGATGGGTAGGGAGAGGAAATGAAGGTAAGGGGAGGAGGAAAGAAAGAAAAAATAAAGGGAAGGAAGTGGACGGTAGAGGGGGGAAGGAAAGGAGAGGGCAAAGAGCAGAGAAAGATAATGTCTGATGTGTGTGTTCTGTTCTTTATATTTTTTCCTGACCATATATCGACTATTCTGCATTCCTCCACTTCAAAATAGAAATTGCTTGATGAGTAAGTCCTAGCCTGGCTTTTGAGGAAGCATATGTTACCTTATATTTCTTAACCCCAAGGAGAAGGGCAAAGAGTGTTTGGGTGTGCAGGCTGGTAGTGTGGGGTGAACAAGAGGGGTAAGAGGGAAGAGGGGGATAGAAGGGAAGAGAGAAAAGGAAGGGAATAGACCGGCCCTAGAATATTTTGCTATGGGTGAAACATCTCAGAAATTTTCATCACCCTCTTAAAGAAGAAAGGAAAGTCCTATTAATGACTCATTAAATTTTCCCCCACAAAAGTGAAAAGTGAGCTCCTAAAAGGTTTTTATTTAATTTAAAAAATGGATAATGTGAAATTTCCTATACACTATAGGGGAGGGGGAAAATTTTCCCCAACTGGCTTCTGAGGTTGCAATTTTCTTCCACTTCTACAAAACACTTTTAATCATGGGACTTGAATTGGCCACCAAGCTTCATCCATTTTTAATTATGGAACATTCAGAAATAGAGTGTCACAGTTGTTTCTATTTGTAGCCTTGGAGTCTTACAGAAATATTTTGCTACACTAAATTTAATTTGGTTAGTAATACAGCAAACATCCATTGAAGTCTGTTAGAGGCCAGGCACTGGCCTAGCTCTAGTGAATAAACCCTGAAGAATAAGGATGAAGTTTACAGTTTAAAACCTATTGTGCCCGGTCACTGTGGCTCAGCAGTTGAGCCTCAAACCAGGAACCAAGAGGTCGCAGGTTTAATTCCCTGGTCAGGGCCACATGCCTAGGTTGTGAGCTGGATCCCTGGTGGTTCCCCCCCCCCCCCCCCCCCCCCCCCCCCCCCCCCCCCCCCCCCCCCCGCTGACACCGGGAAGTTTATTGTGAAAGCCATGTGTGGGAGGGGGAGGCTGGAGTGGGCAGGACCAGGGCGCATGGGGGGCGGGGGGGTTTGGCTGGACATCAGGCATTCCTCCGCGTAGGTTTAGAGGCAACACCGTCATGGATAAACACCCCCAGGGGCCGGTGGGTGAGCGGGTGCCCTAGGCACTGCCGGGGGCCTGGGCCAGCAGGGCTTCGATGTCGGGCTCGATGTCGATGGTGGGGAAGCCGCGGCTGTACCTGCGCACGGGCACGCCGTCCGGGCCCACCAGGAACTTCTCGAAGTTCCAGGACACGTCGTTGCGGCACACGGGGGACCAGGTGACGAGCTTGGGGTCGGTCAGGAGCGCCGTGGCGTCGTCGCTGGGCGCCTCCCGCAGGAAGACGAAGAGGGGGTGCGCCTGCGCGCCGTTCACCTCGCACTTCTGGAACAGCGTGAAGCTGGGCTCGAACCCGCCGCCGGGCCGGGCCGGACGTACTTGAGCGAGTTCAGGATCTCCTCGTTCTTGGCGTTCTCCTGGTGCCCGAACTGGTTGCAGGGGAAGCCGAGCACGGCCAGGCCCCGAGGCGCCGCTGCAGCTTGTGCATCTGGGTGGAGTCGCGCACGTTGGCGATGAGCAGCACCTTGCCCCGCGGGGCGCCCAGCCCAGGGGCTCCCCACCGGCCGGCCAGCGGGCGCGCGGAGAACGCGTGCACGGAGCGCGGGGCCGGCCCCCGCCAGCTGAGCGGCGCACATGGCGTGGGGTGGGCAGCACAGGGCGCGCTGGGGACAGGAACCTCTAAAAATCAATTTTAAAAAATATTTTTAAATTACCCTTTGGGAGAATACAGCTTCCCTTAAAACCCTGATCATTAATATTGATGGAAGGAACTGAATCTTTTTTTTTTAATATATTTTATTGATTTTTTACAGAGTGGAAGAGAGAGAGATAGAGAGTTAGAAACATGGATGAGAGAGAAACATCGATCAGCTGCCTCCTGCACATCCCCCACTGGGGAAGTGCCCACAACCCAGGTACATGCCCTTGACCGGGATCGAACCCGGGACCTTTCAGTCCGCAGGCGGAGACTCTATCCACTGAGCCAAACCGGTTTCGGCTGGAACTGAATCTTTTTTAAAAAAATTTTTTTAATGCAACAGATATTTATTTAGCTCCAGTCATGGTCAAGGCTTTGAGGGGGATAAAATCAGTCACAACCTCTCAGAGACATATGTTATATGCAAGATGACATACATGGAAATTAATAGACAACTCTGAATTGGTACAAATATTTATCCTGGTGATAACCAGAACGGTGAGCCAAGGTGTTTTCCCTGGGGTTGTGTCTCGGGACACTGAAAAATGAGCTCCACGGATCAGAAGATTTAAGCAAAAGTGTGGAAAATTTATTACAAGCAGATACAGACTCCCCACATGGGGAAAGGGACCCAATAATGGGCTGCCCTGTAAAGCCTTGTGGTCCAGGGATATATATTTGCTACAAGCCTGTTCAGTGAATTATAAATATTTTACAACATACAATAAAGGACTTAAGCATTTGGCTTACTAATTAAAAGGTTAAAACTACAAAAAAAATAAAATAAAATAAAAAGAAAAAATATAGGAACTCAGAACAACTCAGAGCAGCTGTGCCCTTGCTGCTCTGACACTTGGTTTTACTGGCAGGATCTAGAAGATGTGTGGGTCCCAGCAGGAGCCAGTGCTCCCAACACTAGGTGTCAGGACAGGACTTTAGGAGTAAGTGCCCTGTTGGAAGATCCTGTTGACTCCCCACCCTTTGAAAACTTGGAACCAGATTCCCAAAGAGCAGATGGAGCAGGAGGCTTGGGAGAGACCTTTGCCAAAGAAGCAAGAGCAGGCAAAAGAAGGTAGAGGGACCAAATATGTAAGCTGCAGCCAGGCAATCCCAGCAGAAACTTTTGCCTAGAGAAAGAGTGGGTAGGTAAGCGGGGGTGAGAAGAGTAAGCAGGAGGGGAGGTCAGACACCCAGAGCCAAACAGCAGCAACAATGACAAGTGGGGGACAGCAGACATTTACCTGACACTAGGGCTGCCCAACTGCTGCCCAGTGAATAATGAGCATTTTACAACAAGCAACACAAGACTTAGGCCTTTGGCTTGCTGGCTACAGCAGTTAAACCAAAAGCCAGTGACAGCTACTAGCCTCCTGGCAGCCCTGGGAATAGAGCAGCGAGCCCAGGATCTGTGAAAGCAGCAAATAGAGCTAGTGAAAGCTCCCCGGTTGTAAATGTACTGAAAGGGTTAAGACTTCAGCAGCAGCTTCTGGTACTGCAAGGAATTAAAGGGAGAAAAGACACTCCTTTGAGTTGGAGGGCTCGGGACTTTGAACTCTCCCGAAGAAATAAAGAGAGTTAACCTCTTAGACCAACGGGTGGGCCAAGATACTGGTTAAGGGGGCTATATGCCACATTCTGGCAAGGGAGCCTGCAGAGGAGGCCGTGGTCTCTGCCAGGAAGGAGGACAGGTGGGAAGACCAGGGCCTGATGCCCAAACCGTCACCGGAGCACTTTGCTATGTACAAACTTGTCTCTCCCTGCAGCCCTGGCTATGTTTGGCTCGCCACTAGGAACCAAGCAGTGGTGAAAGACAGGGATGGCAAGGCCCTGTAACTGATAAACAGGGTTAACAGGAGAGGGTAAAGGGAAGGCACTTACTATGGACCCCAGAGCCTTCAGGACTTTCAGACGCTCCTAGAGAGGAGGAGTTTGACTAAGGGACTAGCCAAGACGCTGTTGGGTTAGGAGGACTGGAGGCTGCATATTGAACTTATAGACTGCAGTTTGCTAGGTCCAAGCCCAGTTGTATAGGGGTTAAGCTGTCTATGTACAGTAAAACAACCTTCTCCCATGGCAGAATGCAGTTTAGGGAACTTAGACAGACTGTGTTTGTGGCTAGAAAGAAAAACTGGCCACCATGCACAGCCCTGACAGTAGCCTGGAGAAAACTGTATAATGGACTTAAATGATGCCTGCGTCTTCATGGACATGACTCCAGAGAGACAGTTACAGTTTTGCTTTGTGTGGGAAGGTCAAAAATGGACTTTAGTTACCTCCCTGAGATGTTTGTATAGCCCTACCATGTGTCATGTTTGGCAACAGAAAATTTGGCTGCCTGAAGTGGCCACAGTGCCAATATTGTACTTCCTTATATAAATATGTTATACTAACCTTTAATTCTCTTACAGATTTGAATGCAGTTGCCAAAAGGGCAGGTGCCCAAAGGCAAGGAAAAATACCCATCAGATTTTAGTCTCTATTGAAAGACAGTTGGCAGCCTGTATACTGCCTTGCAGGCCTGTGTGACCATGCCCATGTCAGGGGTGGCACAAACCTCAACTTAAGAAAAGTGGGGGAGGCCTGTATAGAACAGAGGGAAGTGGTGAGTACCAGCCCTCTGCTACAGGAATTACAGACCCTGTGAGGTCCTGTGACATGTGAGACCCTGCAAAGGGATAAAGCTCATGTGGACGAGCTACTCCCTTATCCATTCTGAGAGGCCATGTCACCCCCCCCAGAGGTCACAGGTAGTTTAAGGACAAGCCAAGTAGGGGAACCCTACTACAGGGACAGCTGTAACTGTCTATTTAAGTATAGACACATTTTAAATTTCTTCTTGTCATTTAAAGGCACTTACTGTTTTGTTATATTACTCTAAAAAGTCCATAGAAAGGACAGGCAAGAAAAATCAGAAGATCTTAAAGCAGGTCAGTATATTTTTCTCCTTATACAATTCCTCCGAAATTTGGCAATTCTTAATAAATCATGGAAATACATTTCTTTGCATAAATTCAATAAAACCGGTTTCCAATAGTGGTTTTATTGACCAAAAACTTTGACTGGAGTATCATGTTTTAAAAAGCCCTGTCTGAACTCTGAAGACTTGAAACAAATAAAAGTGCCACAGAGAAATCCTGGTATCTTGCTTGGTGGCCCTGAAAATAGCTAGCACTGGAGCATCAGGCCCATACCCTGCCATCGCTGGTGGTTGGTCAGAGTAGAAGGGGAGCAATAAGGGTGCCTCTGGGTCCCTGTGTACCCCCACACACTCTAGGCTGCAAGGAGTAGGAGGGCTTCTAAAATGGGCCTTGAAGCCTAGGGCACGGGCCTGAGTGGAGTCACTGCAGGTGATGGATTCACCTAACTCAGCAGATTCTGTAGGCAAGCCTGATGGCAGCTGGATGACTTGGCTTCCTGGCCCTATGGGGCACATTAAAATTCAATCATGAAATTCTGACAAAGATAGTCAGTTACCATTCTTATTGTGTTTATGCAAACAATCAGGCCAAATTAAAGAAACAGAGGAATAATTTTAAGGAGGAAAATTCTATTTCAATAGAAGTTATCAAAACTGAAGTGTT
Organism: Myotis myotis; assembly: GCF_014108235.1. NCBI lineage: Eukaryota > Metazoa > Chordata > Mammalia > Chiroptera > Vespertilionidae > Myotis > Myotis myotis. Next base: position 70,034,753 of record NW_023416390.1, on the reverse strand, counting down.
TTCTTTCCCTTCCACCATACTATTTGTTATAACTCTTTCTGTTCTAATTGCTCAATAATACTAAATTTTGTAAGGCAGTTTAAAATTTACCAGGTCACAAGCCCACCTTCTTCGGTGCCCAGGCCCCATTGTCCCTCTGACAGACAGCAAGGCTCTCTTGGCTCTGAAAGAAAACTCTGTCCCCCTTCAGCATGGAAGTAGCAGAGGACCCCTCCGACATCCATTTTCCCTAAAAGAATTCAGAGCCCAGAATCCTTGAGGTAATATGGTAGGTAGTTAGGCAAACATGAGCAGAGCACGGACAATGGGCCAATTAGTGCTACCAAATGTAACCAAGTCTTTCCCGTCTACCTATGTGAGACAAGGGAACTCCCCAGAAGCAAGAGGGAACTGAGCTGCTGTCGCGTGAATAACAGATGAAGCAGCCGGGAGGCTGCCCTAAAACCAGTGGGGCCCTTACAGATTCCAGTGACTCTTCCAGACCCTGACCTACCAGACTAAGACAGAAACAGCCACCACAGTAGCTAAGCAGTTACTCCAGGAAATAGTCCCCCGAATTAAAAAAAATAATAATAAAAGCTGAAATCTATAACCAGTCTTTATTCAAGTTCTTACAGGCTTTTCAGTCTACCCAGAAAGCAATCCAGAAGCACATCCAAGATGCTCTGCCTGTACCAACTTCTGATCTGGTTCATCCCTTCTGCCCTGGTGACTCTGTTTGGGTAAAGAAATTTACCACTCAAGATTCCTACCTAGAGGGGACCACATACCATCATCCTGACCACCCCCATGGCAGTCAAGGTCAACGGGATCCCAAAGTGGCTTCATCACACCAGGCTTAAAGCAGCACAGGCAGAAGGGTTCTCTAAAGATAAAACTTTCACATGCACCTCATTATCAATTCTCTTTACAGGACTTAGTAAAGGAAACCTCAAAGCTAAGTAGGTTAATAATGTTAACAACCCCCAAGAGTCAATGATTTGACTCATTTACATAAAACCAGTGGGGAATGAAGCATGGTGGTCCTTCCTTTGGAAAACTGCTGTTTAAAATTGCAGTTTGAACTACTCTGTTATTTTTAGATAGTCTCTTATTCTATAAAAAGACAACTTTGTTTTTTAGCTTGGATAATAGAAAAGATAAACTTAACTGTCACACCTTGCAAGCTAGCCATCTAAAGGGACTGATATGTTGATACTGATAATAATTCCCATATTCTCATACCAAGTGTTTGTATCCAAGGTTACAGGTGTCTATATAGATATGACATATACTCAAGGTTACAAGTTGTCTGTATGGATATAACAGGTGTTTGCTAGATATGTTATGTACTCAAGGTTACAAGCTGTCTACAAAAATAACTTACACAAAAAACTAGAATAATATAAAAAGAAAATTTGACAGAGGTAATCTGCTCTGAACCTGTGCCCAATAAAGATGACTCCTAACTAATTGGCTCATTAAGGCGTCTTGGCCAGCTCGCTGATTTGCAATACAACGGGACACCTTGTACCCCAGGCCCTCCCTTGTTTTCCCATGCCTCCTGCTTTGAGTCCAGAAACATTTCATTATTTCTGCTTGGTTGGTTTCTGTGATTAGGTTGCTCAAACTGCCCTATCTGCCCCTGCCTATGTTCCACCTGCCTTTGTTCTCCATTGGACCCTGCCCTATCTGCCTGCACTTCAAGTTAACCCTATCACGGGCAACATGTTTTTTCTTCTTGTTTCCATAAATAAATAAATAAATAAATAAATAAATAAATAAAATGCAAGTTCACTCTCTCCTTTCTTTTCTGTCCACAGCTGGCCACACAGTGGAGTCTGATTTCACCATTCCCCCCATGACTTGCTAACTCACAATAGCTTTATATTTTTAGGGGTTTATGTTATTCTGACAGAGTTTGCTCCACACTACATTGCTGACATTTAGTTTTGTACCTAGTTCAAAGAATGTAATGAGCCCTAGTGGGTTTAGCTCAGTGGATAGAGTGTCAGCCTGTGGACTGAAGGGTTCCGGGTTTAATTCCAGTCAAGGGCAGATACCTAGGTTGCAGGCTCGATCCCTGGCCCTGACCAGGGTGTGTGCCAGAGGCAACCAATTAATGTGTCTCTCTTACACTGATGCTTTTCTCTTTCTGTCTCTCTCCCTTCCTTCCACACTCTGCAAATCAATGGAAAAATATCGACAGGTGAGGATTAACAAAAATAAAATAAATAAAATAAAATAAAATAAAATAAAATAAAATGAATATAATGAATATTTTCTTTTTTTAATTTATGAAGGTAACAAATTAAAAAAAACACAATATAAGAAATATGAGAATAGCCTATAACTCCAAGCAAGTTCTTTAAAAGTGACTATGTTAAATAATATTTTTCAAGATAATATTCTGATGGAATGGTTTTTAACATCATTATCAAAAAATTTTGGAAGAAACAATGTGAAAGCAAGAACTTATTATGTAGATGTCTATCTCTATTTTTATATCCGTAGTCAGTAACAAAGGAGTGTAGTTCTTCTACCAATGACAGACTCCATCCTCAAGCTCACTTCCTAGATATTGGCAAATCCTCCAAAGTTCTTGCATCATTACAAAAAGAATAAGAATAAAAGGAGGAGGAGGAAGAGGAAGAGGAAGAGGAGGAGGAGGAGGAGGAGGAGGAGGAGGAGGAGGAGAAGAAGAAGAAGAAGAAGAAGAAGAAGAAGAAGAAGAAGAAGAAGAAGAAGAAGAAGAAGAAGAAGAAAAAGAAGAAAGGAAGAGAAAGAGTAAAAAAGGTACAAATTTTAAGACAACCTGACTAGATTTAAAGTTTTGCATTTCCAGTTTAACAAAATGAGGATACTGTATTTACTCCAGAGGATTATTATAATAGGATTTATAAGATGAAACATTTTTTCTTACTATTTAATTACTTGTATTAAAGTAATTGCTTGTGGCCCTGGTCAGTGTGGCTCAGTTGTTTGGAGCCTCCTCCCGAAACAGGAATTTTAGGGGGTGAAAAAAACAGGTTTTAGGAAATTTTAGAAATTTTGGAGATTAAAGGGACCATGGAGGAAGCACGGGGCTGCAGAGCAGCAGAAGGTATATTTCCATAGAATAAGGAAGCTGAAAAGCTGCAACAGGTATATTTCCATAGAATGAGGGAGCTGGGAACAGCAAAAGGTCTATATTTACAAAATAAAGGGAAAGAAGCCCTTCATCCAGAAGAAAAAAAAGAAAACCCAAAGGAAAAAGGAGAACAATAAAGAAGGAGGGGGAGGGAGGGAGAACTTCACGTGTCCCATGTGAGGTTGACCTTTGAGCCCAGGAGCTACTATAGTAACCAGTTTAATGGAATAGTGACCAATCAGAGGGGATATCAAGGCACCAGGATCTGCAGCCTTTATAAGCCATAGGGAAAAGGAACTCAGTGGGACTCTTCCCTAGGTGGGAATCCATTCTGGGGGACTCTTTCCCCCTCCCCACGTGGGAGTCTGTACTTGTTCTTTAATACATTTCCATTTTGCTATACCACCTTCTGTCTGTGGATTCATCCTTTGACTCTGGCAGACAAAGAATCCAGGTTCCAGTCCAGGGGAATACCGGGTGTTCCAGTCTAAAAATTCTGCATCACTCCCATATACCAGGCAGTGGCTGGTTTGATCCCTTTAGGAAATGTACCTAGTTTCCTGGTCTGATTCCTGGTTCCATGACTGCAGGAGACAAACAATCTCTCTCTCTCCCTTCTTCTCTCTGAAAAATCAATTTTAAAAAGTTGCATGTGTTTTCTCCTCTTCCTTTAGAGTTGGGAGGGCACCCAGCACTTTCAGACTGGTTAATTTAAAAAAAAAAAAAGAAAGGGCTATTCACTGTCTTACATGTCTTGGTACTTTGGCTATACATGCACTGAGTGGCCAGATTATTATGACCATCTGACGTTTGTGGGCAAATTAGCTATAATTTCACACTGAAGTTGCTAGAGGGCCAGACCATATAAATAGGGAAGCAGGTTGTTTTACCATGACAGTAGAAGTGATTTTTTTCTGAAGATATGGGTAAACAATGCAATTTAACAGCCTTTGAACGTGGGATATATATTATTATGAGTGGCCAGATTATTATGACCACCCCAGCAGTACTTCGTTAGGCCACCTTTTGCCTTCAATACTGAGGCAATTCTTCTTGGCATTGACTCCATGAGATGTTGAAAGGTGATGCGAGGAATATGACACCATGCCTGATGAATAGCACTGTCCAGTTCTGTGAGATTTGATGGTTGTGGAACCAGCTGCCTGATGGCTCTTTTAACTTCGTCCCACAAATGCTCAATTGGATTGAGATCTGGTGATTGAGATTGGATTGATCTCAAGCAAGGTAAAGTCTCCCTCATGTTCTTGAAACCACTCCTGCACAATATGAGCACCGTGGCATGGCACATTGTCTTGTTGGAAGAAGCCATCTCCATTAGGATACGCCATCAACATGATAGGATGAACTTGATCAGCAATGACACTTAGGTATGTTGTGCTATTCAGACGTTGTTCCACATGAATTAAAGGGCCCAAATCATGCCAGGAAAACATGCCCCAAACCAAAACACTGCCCCACCAGCTTGAAAGGGTTGTACTCATGCATGTGGGGTGCATGCTTTCATGCTGTTTCCATCAAATTCTCACTCTGCCATCTGCATGATGCAACTGGAAACGTGATTCATCGGACCACATGACTTTTTTCCAATGCTCGACTGTCCAATCCTTGTATTCCTATGCAAATTGGAGACATTTTGTCTTGGTAACTGCAGACAGCAAAGGTGTTCGAACAGGCCTTCAGCTTCCATATCCCATACAATGCAGTATACGGCTAATTTGCCTACAAACATCAGGTGGTAATAATAATCTGGCCACTCAGTGTATATTAGTAATATTGTGAGGAAAGGTACTTTCATGTGTCCTTTTGTAAGGTGTGGTACTGAGTCTTAGCATGAGTTAGTTGGATTGTCCAGGGTTATATAGCAAACACATGATATATATGGTTGAATAAAAAATTGCTTTACCTGGTATGTTCTAGGAGCTCAACAAGGCTTAGGTGTACAAGTGATTCAATTATGCAGGTTTACTTTCTATCTTTGTTCTTAATTCTGAAACTCTTTGATCTTGGTTTTTATAACTAAAAGGGCATTCTTCAAAAGATCAAAGTTTCGTAGGCAACTTTTGTAGCTGGATAATCAATGGGCCTGTGCTGCCTGTCACTACTTAAGCCAATTAAGCAGACAGGGTTGATTCATATATGAGCAGTTATTCCAATACTGCTGGCGGAGCAGCAGGTCATCCACAAAAATCTGCTCTACAGCCCCCCATAAGCCAGCTGCTTAATTAGGGTAGAACAAGAATGACACAGGGGAAGCAGGGATTACAGGAATGGGGAAGTAGGCAATTCAGGCTGGGGTGAGACTCCATTTTTTGGGCAACAAGGTTGCTAATCTTTCCATGGTAATAGGCAGTTCTTGAATGAGAAAGGACAACATTCAAAGGTTGACTCCCAGGTCCAAGGTTGACTCCCAGGTTCTGAAGGCATATAACTCCCAGCCAGGTTAGAATGTCCTTTCTTTAACAAACACAAGGCAGTCATGGTTAACGGAGCATGATTAATATTTCCCATAACTACAGCTAGTCCCCAATATTCTATTTCTACCCCAACACTTTCAACATGATTTGAAACTCTTTTTCGTCCTTGATTGTCTTGTTGACTGTCTAGATTTATGATCTAGGAGTTTCTAAAACACACACACACACACACACACACACACACACACACACACACACACTGGCAATAAAGTATATTTAGAACCTATTTTAAATGTTTGACTAAAATGTTTATCCATTAAATGTCAAACGCTGCCTTCAACATGGAAGCTCACAATGCATTTTAACAGTGGGTTTCTGCCTCAATGGTCCAAGTTCCCTTATCTGCAGAGTTGGGAAAGAAATTTTCTCTAGTCCTTAATCTACCAAAGCCTAAAGCAAGGAAGGGATGCAAATTTTGGGATTTGGCTCCTGGACAAACTCCTTAGTTCAGCTCACACACAAATGAGGATACCCTACTTATTATTTACTAGAGGCCCGGTGCACAAAAATTTGTGCACTCGGGGGAAGGGGGGGTCCCTCAGACCGGCCTGTGCCCTTTTGCAGTCTGGGACCCCTCAGGAGATAACGACCTGCTGGCTTAGGCCTGCTCCCGGGTGGCAGAGGGCAGGCCCAATCCCTAGGTGCAGCCCCTGGTCGGGCTCAGAGCAGGGCCGATTGGGGAGTTGGGGCGCTGCCCCCTGTCACACACAGAGCAGGGCCCATCAGGGGGGTTGGGGCTCCATACCCTGTCATGCACAGAGCAGGGTCAATCAGGGGGTTGGGGAGTTCCCCCCTGTCACTCACGGAGTAGGGCAGATAGGGGAGTTGGGGCACCGCCCCCTGTCACACTCAGGGCAGGGTGGATCAGGGGTTTGGGGCGCCGCCCTCTATCACCCACAGAGCAGGGCCGATCAGGGGGTTGGGGCGCCGCCACTGTCACACTCAGGGCAGGGCGGATGGGGAGGTTATGGCTCTACCCCATCACACACAAAGCAGGGCCCGTGGGGGGTAGGGGGGTTGGGGCCCCGCCCCTTGTCACACACAGAGCTGCAGGGCGATCAGGGGGTTTGGGCGCTGCCCCCTGTCACGCTGATCCTGGTGCCGGGAGGCATATTACCCTTTTACTATATAGGGTAGAGGTCTGGTGCATGGGTGGGGCTGGCTGGTTTGCCCTGAAGGATGTCCTGGATCAGGGTGGGGGTCCCCACTGGGGTGCCTGGCCAGTGTGGGTGAGGGGATGATGGCTGTTTGCAGCTGGTCACACACCCTTCAGGGTGGGGGTCCCCACTGGGGTGCCTGGCCAGCCTGGATGAGGGGATGATGGCTGTTTGCAGCTGGTCACACACTCTTCAGGGTGGCGGTCCCCACTGGGGTGCCTGGCCAGTCTGGGTGAGGGGCTGAGGGCTGTTTTCAGGCTGACGGGTGACTGAAGCTCCCAACCGCTCCTTTTTTTCTTTTCTTTTTTTTTTTTTATTCTGGGCCAGCTTAAGCTCTGAGGCCTCGGCTGCTGAAAACAGGTTTCTGGCCTTTGTTTACCATCTGTATTTGATACAATGTTGCGGTCCGGCTGGCTGAAGCTCCGCTGAGTAAAGCAGGTTTCTGGGGGGTTTTTTTAGCTTCTTTATTCGCAACATAGTTGCTGAGAGTTGCAGCTGAGAGGCCGGCAAGTCAGGCGGGGAACGTTGGAGTCCTCCGTCACTGAAGCAAGCAAGCCTCCCTGTTCGCATCAGCTGCCTGGCTGCCGGCTGCCATCTTGGCTGCCAGTTAATTTGCATATCTCTGCCCTACTCTGTGAGTGACAGGGGGATTAGCCAATGGGAAGGGTAGCGGTGTACTCCAATTACCATGTTTCTCTTTTATTAGTGTAGATTAGTAATAAGTAATAGAGGCCCAGTGCACATGAAATCGTGTGCAGTTAGGGTCCCGAGGCCTAGCCTGGCCTCGGTTGCATGGCCTTTGCCACCTTGCGATGCTACATGAAGTTCCCCGCCCCAGGACACTTGGAGAATCCTACAGCTGCTCTGCAAGGCTCCCCCTGCTCCTGGACTGTTAGCGAAGCTTGCTGTCACCCCATGGAGCTTGCCGCTGGAAGCTCCACAAAAGTCCCCCCTCCCCGCACCTTGTGACTGCTCCTCGAAACTCCCCTGTCCCAAGACTGCTTCGCGAAACTTGCTGCCCTCTGGGTGACTGCTCTGCTAATCTCACGGCCACCCCCCGTCAAGCAGCCCTCACTGCCGCTCAACAGTCCCCAGTCCCACCCGGCCGCTAGCCACCCCCTCATGGTGACCAGCTTGGGGGCCATGGGAGGTGGGGGACCGAGAGGTGCTCCATGCACTTCATGGTGACCAATTGCCTATTTGGTCATGATGGCACCTAGCTTTTTATATATATTAGGATAGGATATAACTCACAGGCCCAGAGATCTGTCTAGTTTGAGGGCAAGGAAGTGTTTGCTGGAGTCTAAAGGGCAGAGCTGCTTTTAGGAAAGAGTCCGGGGCAGAACTCGTAGTATTTGAAACAGAAAGCAAAAGCAGCATTTTGCTTACGTGTTTATCTGTGACTGGAGATTTACAATCGCTTAGATGGGGTGGAACTAAAATAAACTCATAAATTCCCCACAAGGTGGAGGCTGAGCAGAAGTGCCTTGAATTTCTCTCTGAGGTCTGGTCTAGAAGTCTGTAAGGAACTCTTAAGAGCTTTGTTTGGTGTGTGTGTCTTTAAAAAACACCGGGAGCTGTGAACAAACCCCATCAGATTGCCGGTAAGCATTGAGACACTGGTATATACTTTGTACACAAATATATATTCAGTGATTTTTCCAAAGGGATATTTTTTCTTCTAATATCCTTGTCATGATGCTTTAGAAGCTTCTTTTGCCAGGTTCTTTTTCCTTCCCGCCCCCCCCCCCCTAAATTATATTCATATAAGTAGTGGAATTCCTTAATGGCTGTTCCTTTAAAATTCCAGAGATCATTTCTACAGTTTGTAAAATTTTGTGTCAAATGAAGAGAGATCTTTACCAATGTAGTGAAAAAGAATTCATGTCAATAGTTCATTGAATTCACGTACTAAAAGATTATTACTTATGATTAATAAAGTTACTCCTCTAGTTACTTAAGTTTAAATGGCAAAATTAGATCAAAATTCATTCAATAAGCTGTAAGTTTTTTGTTTTCTGCTAACTCTGTAGTTGTCTTGTGGTACTTTAGTCATTAAATATTTATTTAGAGAAGTGAAAATGTCTATTATTAAACAGGCTGCTTCTGTTTCGTTTTATGAAATATTTGCCTAAGAATAGAAAGTTGATACATTTTTTCTACATAGCAAGAAGTGTTTTTAGTTTGTATCTTTTTCATTCCTGCTTTTATTTTTAAAAAGGTGGGGTGTTATTTAAGTAGTAAATTGGAGTAAATGCATTAATCTTATTAATGTGAAGATCAGCATGTAATTAATATAATCTTAGATATGAAATATGCACTTGTGACAGAGTGATGTCATTCATTTCTCAAACAGTGATAGGGCTAAAGACTGTTGCTCTATGAACATATATTAAATAACATTTCCCCCCAGGAGGACCTATCTAATACTTTCAACAATAAAGATTAAAAGGAAAAAGAGAACAACAACAAAAAAAACCCCCACACAAACAAATCCTCATGGACAGACAACAGTACAGTCATTACCAGGAGAAAATGGGGGTTGCAGGAGGCAGGAGAGGGTAAAAGAGGAATAAATGGTGACAGAAAGAGACATGACTTGGGGTGGTGAGTACACAATACAATATACAGATGATGTATTATAGAATTGTACACTTAAACTTATATAATGTCATTAACCAATGTAACCCCAATATATTCAATTAAAAATAAATAAGTAACATTTTCTTTCCCTCTTTCACAATGAAAAGCTACACACTTTATAATTTGCTTAGCAGTTTCCAAACTTTGAACCCACACGTGCAATTTGCTCATTTCAGGCGTGATACCTGAAACGCTGTAAAGATTAACCACAGGGTACTCATATCATCTAGTTAACTGTTTAACTTTAGACCCATGGGTGACGAGAAGATCCTGAGCTCCAAACTGCATAGAAACAACAATTGTTATGATCATAAATTTTTTAGCTATGAAGTTTTAGCTGTCTAAATAATATTGTGAAAATAAGATTTACAAAATTGCAGAAGCTAAGTTGAGGGTAAAGTGGCAATTTTCATCACAAAGTATTAATATTGAAATATATTACAAGAATATATTTTATCTTTTTATAAAGTATTTCACTAATTTTATTTTAATCATGATTCTCTGAAGAAAGTAATATTTAACTTAGTTTTATATAACATTGCAATACAAAAAGGTTAGGTGACTTGCCTGAGACCATCTGTATATATTTCCACCTTCTTCATAAAATCAGTACTAAAAATGTAAAACATAAGATTGGAGTTCTGTTTAACTTGAATTGAATTTATTTCAAAATAACAGCATGTCAATTTATTTGCAAAAGTCAACTTAAACAAAGCATAAAATTGTGGTTTACAAAGCACTAATTTTCTTAGCTGGTGGGTTCAATGCAGAATTAAGCAGCAGTTATTATCCTATATTTTAAAAAGGGTAATATGTTCCTAATGGTGGAATAACTAGGAATTACAAGCCACTATGATGCACACTGACCACCAGGGACAGATGCTCAATGCAGGAGCTAACCCCTGGTGGTCAAAGTGCTCCTACAGGGGGAGCTCCACTCAGCCACAAGCTGGGCTGACAGCTGCAAGTGCAGCAGTGCTGGTGGGAGCTTCTCCCACCTCCTTGGCAGCAATAAGGATGTCTGACTGTGGGGAGTGTGCCTAAGCTGGCAGGTGTACATCCCCAAAGGGCTCCCAGGCTGCCAGAGGGATGTCTGACTGCCAGCTTAGGCCCCATCCCCCAGGGAACGGGTGTAAGCTGGCAGATGGGCATCACCTGAGGTGCCCTGAACCATGAGAAGGTGCAGGCTGGGCTGAGGGACTCCCCAGAGTGCACAAATTTTCATGCACCGGGTCTGTAGTGAGTTAATAAATTGCTTCTTTGTAATAAGGGCACGGTGGTATCACGGCATTGAATGCAAAGGGTTGATTACAAAGAATTGATGGAACCCTGGAAGTGTAGCTAAGTTGATTAGAGCATCATCTCTATATGCCAAGGTTGTGGGTTTAATCCTTGGTCATGGCACATGCAACAGTTAACCAGTGAATACATAAATAAGTAGAACAACAAATTGATGTTTCTCTCTCTTTCTCTCTCTCTCTCTCTCTCTCTCTCTCTCTCTCTCTCTCTCTCTCTCTCCCCCCTTCTTCTCTCTCTCTCTCTAAAATCAATCAATAAAATGATAATTTAAAAAGAGTAGATGGATTCAAATCCTGTGATGCTTTGTAGACTGAGTACAAAGTTGAAACAAGAAGTAAAGAGAGGTAAAGGGAATGGACTAAAGAAATAGTAAATAATAACAATAAATTAGGGAGCAAGAGGCATGTAAAAATAAAGTGAAAGGTTCAAGTCTTTAGGCAGGAATTTTGCTCTGCATATCCCACACACATGCCATGATGCAGGCAGCACCAATGACTCAGCTGCTCAGACAAAGTGTGAGTCCACAGAATAAGCTTTATTACCTTTCTGTTTCTGTTTTTACTCTCTTTATTCCAGAGTTTAGTCCTCAAATGGGGGAAATTATACTGATCCTTCAGGATTATTAAAAGGACTGAATAAAAAACAACTATAAAGAGGCTAATGAATGAATATTAATATTTTTTTAAATAAGGAAAGTTGAATTTTACTGGGATATAATGGTAACAAAATAATCTGTATATTAATTTAGGAACCTCATTTAGAGTTTTAAGTTAGCCCCAATGAACCCTCAAAATGCTGATTCCAAAGAAAGTCACAAATATAAGACAAGCTCTCTTAAAAGTATTTCTGAGTCTCATCGAAGTGCTTCTCTATCCCCATGTAGTTGGAATAGGAGAGGGAGACACTCTAGTAACATGTAATTTGTCACATCAAATAATTCACCCAGCTATTTTGTGTATTCTTATTAAACTGCCAATTTAGAGGAAAATTCTATCTAAAAGGCACTGCTCAATAATAGGGTGACTATAAAGATAAGATTCAGCCCCTCTCTTCCTCCCCCACCCCCGACAGTAGAATACAGTTCAGTAGGTAGACCAGCAACTAAATCAAGCTGCCCTAAGTAATGGGTTATAGTAAGACACACTTGATAGTAAGGTAGAAACACAGTTCATGGGGTTTTCAGAACAGCAAGGCAGGCAGCCTCCCAGGCCTTCCACATCCTTTGTTGCATGGAAGGATTCAATGAGTCTCCAGACTGACTTGTCCTATCATGCTCTCAAGAACAATAGCTGCTCCATCCCCAACTATTTTTTAACAGATTCTTACTATTGAAATCACTTTGTGCTTTAACAATCATTTGTTCTGTATGACTCTCAAAAATGACTCATCCATGACAATACACCTTCTATACTCTACCACTTTATTGCTTCTCCCTCTGATTCTTTTAAATTTTGCTCCTGTTTCTAACTGACTGAAGAACTATATCTCACAGCTCATTCCTGAATGAATTTGATTACATGCTCGGCTAAACACTGTCATGATTGTTTGGACAGAGCTTTCACAGCCAATCATTCACAGGCCATTGACGAAACCATTGTCTTTAGTGGCTCAAGTGTCCAGGAGAGGTCTAATTAATAATGACCAGGCCATTGATAATGTCAAGTGGCAGAATTATAGTCATCTCTACCCAGAAAGCAGTTTCTTTCATCAGAAAAATAGAGGTAGAGACCCATTTAGAATCAAGTTGTCAGCACGACAAGCATATTTGATCTTTCCCATCCACATATATATCTAAATAAATACAGTACCTGACAGAATGTATTGTTTATTACTAGATGTGTGCTCATAAGTTTTATAGGTGTTCAGAGGAGGAAAGGCTATTTTAGCTGAGACACCATGGCAGACCTCAAGAAAAAGGCCCATTGGAGCTAGAACATTGGAAGAGGACTAGGACCTGAATATGTACAAGAGGAAGTGGAACATTTTGGGGGATAGGAATGGCATAAGGAAAATCACAGAGAGAAAATTTCATGAAGAGAGCAAATAATTTATATGGTCAGATATTGAAAGAACCATCAAGATCAATGGAGAAATCATCGGGTTTTGTTCAAAAGCATGAACTGCAGCAACTGAAAGGCATTACTGGTATCAAAACTAAAAACAATGTCAGGTGAAACTTAGTACCCTTATCTGGGAACATAAAGGATGGCTCATCAGGGGGACCATTGGCATCTGAGAAAGGAAGAGGTCAAGTAAGCAGAAGAATGTAAGCTTAGAGGACAGGAAGAATGTTTGTTTTACTAGCATTGTATAAACTCAGACATGGCATTCTTTATTGCCTAACACTGTGTGTGTTGGGATAAGAGGAAGGAGAGTGAAGAGTGGAAGAAAGATAACTCAATTGTTATTCTAGAGCCTTATCTATGTTTGTTTAGGTTGGTGCCTAGGAATTTTAGGTCTTAACTACACTCTATGGGTTAAAAAATATCAAACATATGTCTTCTGATCCGATTTTCCCTTGAGCTTAAATATTCAAGAGCCAGATTGATAATTTCTTGGATGGTCAGTATTTATCTCAAACTTAACATGTTCTAAATAGAACTCTGATTTTTCTCCTCACAATGTTTCTTCCCTGGGTATTTCTTTAGGAATTTCTCCCAAAGCTTAAAGTTATCTACTTTCCTGTCTTTACCATAGATTTTCTAGATTTTTGTCCCAGAATTTTATTATTAAATCCAGATATTTCTTGCTACCTTTCCCCTCCCCACATTTAAGCTACTGTTATTATCCCCTGAACTGTTAAAATAGCCTAAATTTACCTCTCAGTTAAACAATAATTCACCAGAGAGCAGAAAAAGTGATTTTTATTTAATGCAAAATGATATCATATCATTTTTCTACTCAAGACATTCCAATGTTTTCTCATTTAACTGAGAAAAATATCTAAACTTTCTGGCCTTCCAAGTTCTTCATAAATAATTTCTGCCAGTGTCTCTCTTGCATCATAGTTTCTCCCTCCCCTTAGTTCTCTTAGTCCATTAGTTGAACAGGTCAAGTCCTCAGGGCCTTTGCACTTGCTATTATCTTCCTCCAGGTCCAGCTCTTCTCCATAACATGATTCAGAAGTGACTCTATAGCCTTGCCCTAAAGAGGTATTTGAGCTCCCAATAACTAACTATTCCATACCCCAGTGACTTTCTATCCGATTACTCATAGATCTTGAAACTAACTGCTATTATACAATTTAATTATTTTTCATTCTGCCTCCTAAAATGTAAACTCCACAAGAGTTACTACTTATATACTATCTTATAAATTGCTGTTCCACCAGTGCATGGTGCAACATGATAGGCACTCAATGAATATTTATTGAAAAAGAAAGTGAATGGAGGGATATAGAAGCAAAGCCAGGCAAAAGTGTAAATAGATAAATCAAACTGGCCTGAGGAAAAAACACTTTTTTTCTCAAAGACTATTCTACTCAATTTCAAAAAACTAAAATTTTGAGAAATATAGAAAACATAAAATTTGTGTGAAGTTTAAATGTATCTAAATGTTCATTGTTATTTATCCCCTTCAGAAAGATTAAGTTTTCTTTCCAAAAAGGTGGGGAGTGTTCAGTGATGATTAAAAGGAGTCAAATGTGGTTTCAAGAAACACCACAAAGTCCTGTTTTGTTATCTATACTAGTGAAAGAGACGTTTCTCATTATCAGCAGGAAGTAGACCTATTTGGTCTTCATATACCAAAAAAATACCAATATTATTTAAAGTAAAGCACCTTTTTTATCAACATCATTTCATTCGCAGTAAAGAATTTGTTAAGGTTATATTGTATATATCTCCGTAGTGTTAAAACTATCATCAAAGAATCACTAAGGTGGGCTACTGCAGGTGGGATAGGGGAGGGATAAGCAGGTGGGGTGCTGTTCCCTACACTTTCCCAAAAGCATCTTTAACTGTTACCTTCTAGTGTGGCATCTAGAGGAAAAGGCGAAGTTATTTATATATGTTAGACAGTCACTAATTTGGTTCATTTTCCAGAAAATAAAAAAAAAAAAGCGAGCATTTATTGAAACTACCATTGCCTAATTCAAACCTTACAACATCCCTAAGGGACTATTATTTTTTTGGTTTGATACATGAGAAAAACTCAGGCACAGAATTTAATGCTGTTCAGGTAACAATATTATTTCTGAGGTTGGGAAGATGAGGCTCTTAGTTCAAAACATAAGGTGTTTTACTCAAAGGGCTAATTTTCTGCAAAAAATTATGGCGGCTTTATTATTTTTCATTTCTGTTTTCATTTTTAGAGAACAACTTGTAATGGAGCCTTTACCTCTTGAGTTACCAGCTGACACAGTGCAACGCGTGGCATCTGAACTTCGATGTCTCCCTACAGATGAGAGGGTCGCCCTCCGTCTTGATGAAGAAGATAAGCTGAGGCACTTCAGGGAGTATTTTCATATTCCCAAAAGGCAGGATCTCCCGCCAAGTGAGAATTCTAGAAAAAGTTTTATTTTCCTTAATCAATTTATTAATCTATTTTTGTTACTGCAAGTGTTTACCATAACTCTTTGAAAATCATTGTTCCATTATATAATAGAGCCATTGCAATTGTCTGAAAAACAGCAGGTTCCCCGTGCTACTAAATCAACTTGTCAGCCTACCCTAGTCTCAGATTCCTTATGTTTCCTCTCCTTTTCGGAACAAAATACTTACAGGATGCTTTTACTGTCATCTACTTCTCTGAACAATAGATTGACTGAATGAAAATTATAGGCAGATGCATTTACTTGTTCTCGAAGCACTTTGAGCTTAAAACAATTCCTTTTCAGTATATTATTACAATATCTTTGATTTTATAACACTGAGTTTATAGCATGATACTTGCCAATTTGGGGATTTGGTATATTATGAGGGATTTTATGTGAATAAGACTTAGCAAACAAAACAAACAAACAAAAACAATCAATGACCAAGAAATGAAAATTAACAATAATGGAGTAAACTGACTCTGTCCTTGGTTAGGGAAATGTTCTGTTAAAAACAAAAATTTTTTTTTTAAAAAAAAGCACACAACAAAACACAGCCCACCCAGTGTGGCTCAGTGCTTGAGTGTTGACCTATGAATCAGGAGGTGACAGTTAGTTTCCCTTGCATGTGCCTGGGTTGCAGGCTCAGTTCCCAGTAGGAAGCCTGCAAGAGGCAGTTGACCAATGATTCCCTCTTATCATTAATGTTTCTATCTCTCTCTCCTCTCCTTTCCTCTCTGAAATCAATATATATATATCAATATATCAGCAACTAGGTAGCACAGTATCAAAATATAAAGCAATTTTTCATATTTGGCTTTGCTCTATTTTACGTCAATGAAAGAGGCTACTAGGTTGAATGGAATTAATCCACCAAAATTGGTTCACATACTTTACAATAGAGTCTAATTTCCTTTCTTCTTGAGATTAAGTGGGGCAGGTACAATTTTGGATATTCATAACCTAAGAGAATCAGCTAATATGATTTTAGGGTGATGTTGAGTCAATAGCTGTCTTAACTGGCTTCTTCTTTATTAGGTAACACATGGTGGCACCCTGTAGAATTATAGGATGATGAAATAAGAGAAAACCTTATATCTAACTTAAAGTTGCTGAATATCAATTGAGAAACACATGGATACAAAGGACAGCTACATGAGACTGGATAAAACGGGGCTGCAAGTGAAGTGTTCTGAGATCACAGCAGAAAAATCTTCCAGGTCTTTCTAGAACAGTGATGGCGAACCTATGACACGCGTGTCAGAAGTGACACATGAACTCATTTTTTTGGTTGATTTTTCTTTGTTAAATGGCATTTAAATATATAAAATAAATATCAAAAACATAAGTCTTTGTTTTACTATGGTTGCAAATATCAAAAAATTTCTATATGTGACATGGCACCAGAGTTAAGTTAGGGTTTTCCAAAATGCTGACACTCCGAGCTCAAAAGGTTCGTCATCACTGTTCTAGAATCTAGAACAGCGGTTCTCAACCTGTGGATCGCGACCCCTTTGGCGGTTGAACGACCCTTTCACAGAGGTCGCCTAAGACCATCCTGCATATCAGATATTTACATGACGATTCATA
The DNA here is from genome assembly GCF_014108235.1 of Myotis myotis. Classification (NCBI taxonomy): domain Eukaryota; kingdom Metazoa; phylum Chordata; class Mammalia; order Chiroptera; family Vespertilionidae; genus Myotis; species Myotis myotis. Next base: position 70,017,926 of record NW_023416390.1, on the reverse strand, counting down.
ACAGTAGCAACATTACAGTTATGAAGTAGCAACGAAAATAATTTATGGTTGGGTCACCACATGAGGAACTGTATTTAAAGGGCCAGAAGGTTGAGAACCACTGTACTAGAATGAAAGGGCATTTTTATCTGAATCTTAAGGGATGAAAAGAACTGTTTTTGTGTGAAAATGAGGACATTAAATCTAAGACTATTCTTTCAGCGATGGGAAGGAAGGGGCGCAGTGACAGAAGGGGCACTGTGACATGCAGCACACAATGTGGAAACTCTCACAAATAACCATGACTCAGTTGAGACAAGTGAGCTCCGGTGACCTTACCCCAGTGTGCTCTCCAGGGGCTGCCTGAGAGACTGGGTGAGGTGCTGCTTGAGGGATGAGAGCAGGATGCTGGAGTGCCACAGAGCTGCAGGCCTTCTTCTCTGCGTGCAGCAAGAATGATTAGCTCAGCAATCAGTGCTCTAGAACTTGATGGCATTTACTGAAAATTGTCATTTCCTCACAATTAAATACAATTTATTTTACTCGTTTTCATGAGTGACAAGAAAAGCAGACACAACAAAATAAGCAAACAGAAATAGTAACAAAACCTTTCCAGTAAGGGTGGGTGGTGGTATTATAGAGAGAAGGAAGAACATGGCAGAAGCACTGAGGAGAGAAAGTGGTCCATTGTGCCTTCAGGTTGGGCTGAGTTGTCTGGGAGAATGATATTAAATAATGGCCACGTCTAGTCACACACTTATGAGCAATGACTATTTCCTGGACACTAGAGGCGATGCAGTAGGGGGTAGGTGTCTTTGACTTTCTTTTCTTAAGAGGCCTTTATTCTATACAATAGCGTTAAGGATTTGAGGTAAGACCCAACCCTGAATTTCCAGGAATAAAAAACTGTTGAAATAAAGGGGTACACAGAAAGTTAAAATGATATTTCGGATTTTTTTTTTTCTGTTACTGAACTTAACACTTATTAACTAACACAATTTTCATCCTCATGTTGAGTCACTTTCATTCAGCAAATATTAATTACCTTTTCATATTCTTCCACATGCTTTGAAACGTGCTTCCTAATTCATCTCTCTCACTCCCAGCTCAATAGATTCGCAGCACAAACAACTAACAAGTCATAATATTTGCCTTGGGATCCACTGTGATCTGAGATTGCTGTGAATTCCTGGCTCTAACTCTATAGTTGGGTGAATTTTGAGCAGCAAGTAGTCTTTCAGAGCCATAGTTCTTCCATGAGGAAAAGACAAATGTTGCTCAAAAATGTTTAAGGTCTTACAGCGAAGGAAAAATTAGATTATGTAAAGTGAGCCTAAAATAGGGCCACAGAATGTTATTTTGACCTTTGATTGCAGACCTTTAACTCTAATGGGAATTAGATTGTTAACAATGGGAATTGTTAATATCAGATCAACACAGGACTCTTTTACTAAGCTTTGAAATGAATTAATCAGAACCCAGGTAGAGATAGCATTGTGCATATAAATATTTAATTGTACTAAAGAATTGACCCTGACCTAGCTGGTTTGGCTCTGTGGTTGGAGCGTTGGTCCAGAGTTCAATTCTGGTCAAGGGTAGGTACCTTGGTTGCACACTTGATCCCGGACCCTTTGAGGGGGTGTGCGGGAGGTAACCAATCAATGTGTCCCTTTCATATCGATGTTTCTCTCTCTCAGTCTCTCCTCCTCCCTTCCATTCTGTCTAAAAAAAAAAAAAAATCAATGGAAAAATATCCACAGGTAAGGATTAATAAAAAACAGAAAAGAATTGACTCTAGTATCCTGATGATAGGTATAAAATTTGTTTTAATCAGATATCCAATAGCAAATAACTAAGAATATTACAATCTTGGATAAGTTATTGCTTATTCTTTTAAAATAAAAAAAAGGAAAGAAGATGAACTGATTCAATAAAGAATTTAGTCTCTCTGCGCCTGGACCTTGTAGCTCCCCTGGCACCAAGCTAGGGGAGGTGGAACCTCAGAGGGAGGTACCTGAGTCAGTACTGACCATACGACAAGGATCCCCATGGATGAGTCTAGTGCAGATACTACACAGACAAGTACTTGAAACAAGGTGCTTCTAAAAGAAAAGCAGAACTAGAAGAGACTATGAGAAAGAAGTCTGAGTTTAAGAGAAAAGCTCTACATATTGTAGAAGAGAATATTACAGAATTCTTAAAGGAGTGTGGGAGGTTTATCACACTGGCTCATTACAGCAATATCGTGGATGAATGTTCTATTATCAAGCTCTGTGGTTAGCCCTTATTGTCACAAGAAGCTAGGAATTGTACCAAAACAAAGAGATAACATGTCTACCAAAACCAATAAAGTCTATGAAAGTATTTGTGCAACAATCTTTGTTATAAAGCATCTAAATTTTGTGAAGCACAAATTCCTAAAACTGCAGTGTGGGTTCGAGAAGAAGAAAGGCACCCTGATTTTCATCTGCTAAAAGAAGTACAAAGTGGCCGTTCTGGACAAGAAGTACAGTTATGCAATAAGGCCATTAAAACACCAGATCTTGGCAATCCTGGCCATTTTGTGAAGCAGTATGAGCCTAGTTGTACTAGAACTCCAAGTGATACTGTTAGTGATAATGAGAAAGACTTTGTTTCCTCCATTCTACCAGGAAACAGAACAAATGCAATGGGTAGAAGGCCACAACTGATCTCTCTCACACACACACACACACACACACACACACACACACACACACAGCATTATGAAAAAGAAAGCTGGTTAAAAAACTAACTTCAAGCAAGAAAACAAAGAGCAAACATTATTAGATGTTATTGAGCAGTTAGGCAATTGCAGATTAGATAGGAGAAAGCTGTTTCTTGTGACCTTCTTTTACAGAAAGTAAATATTCAGATGCCTTCAAATAGTCCTTTACCAGAAAAATTAGAAGCTTCAGAAATTTCTGAAAAAAACACACAGTAGTTCAGAAATAACTCTTGGTGGGCATAAGTAAGAAAAGTGCTGAGCGTTTTAAGAGAAAATTTGCCAAATCAAACCAAGTTTGGTTAGCTTTTAGTTCAGTGCCTGGAGTTGCAAGGGTAAACTTCAAGTTCTGAAGGAGACTTTGATTGCGTGGAAGACAGGAGAAACTTTGAGGGTTTTGTATGGCCAGAATTATGTGTCTGTGTGTCTGAAAGCCTTTCCAGCCCCTCTGGTTAAAGAAGAAGAACCTGATGATGACACAGTCTCTGGCTCAGGTAGTCATTCCCCTGCCTTGTGGGACTCTCAGGACAGCTTGGATGAATTTTAGGGTCTCAGATAACAGCCAGTAAACTACTGCCAAGTTATGAGAACTTGAAAAAGGTAACTGAAACATTAAACCTAAGGATCAGCTCTAGCCGGTTTGGCTCAATGGATAGAGCGTCAGCCTGCACCCGAAACAAAGGTTCCTGGGTTTGATTATAATCAAGGGCTCCTCCCCGACCTGGCCCTGGTCAGGGCTCGTGCAGGAGGCAACCAGTCAATGTGTTTCTCTCACATCAATGTTTCTCACTGTCTGTCCCTCTCTCTTCCACTGTCCCTAAAAATCAATGGAAAAATATCCTCAGGTAAGGATTAATACACACACACACACACACACACACACACACACACACACACACACACACAAATCAAAGAAACACCTAAGGATCAAAGAGTTTTATAGAGGATGATGTTTTGTTGTTTTATTTTTATTTATCAAATATACTTTTATTGATTTCAGAGAGGAAGAGAGAGAGAGAGAGAGCAACATCAGGGGTGAGAGAGAATCATTGATCAGCTGCCTCTTGCACGCCCCACAATGGGATCACAAGCCTACAACATGGACATGTGCCCTGACCAGGAATTGAACCATGACCTCCTGGTTCATAGGTCGATGCTCAACCACTGAGCCACGCCGGTTGGGCTGGGGATGATGTTTTAGTAGAAGAAACCACCAAATCACAGGACTCAGCAGAGCGTGATCCCACCTTTCCACGATAGATTCAAGTTCTCAGAAACAGATTAGAAAACACATTGTACTTGCAGAAATTGAGTAAAAATTGCCTGGACGTTTGGGGCCTCTTCAGATTGCATTCGGAGATATTTGCACACAACTTAAAAATCTTGTCCAAACTTTCAGATTAACACATATAAATATTATATTCAAACCTGTAGAATGGACCTTAATTGCCTTGGTGTTGCTGTCATTACTGACCCCGCCTCTTGGCATTCAGCCACATTCTCAGGAAAATATGGTGTTTACATACCTTATAACCATCCTACTTGAAGAATTATATTTAAAAAATGGAGATCTTGAAATTTTAACCATTATATTTAGAACCAGCTATTAACCAAAGTGGTATAATACACAAAGAATAAATAGAAAATGAACTTCTATATACCATTTCCAGAATTCTAGCCATAATAACAGTCTGATGGTGACTTTTCCATCTTTTTTTTCTCCTCCTCCTTCTTTCAATTAAACATGCTTAAAAAAATTCTTAGCTTGCAGACTATACAGAAACTAATTGTGGGCTAGAATTGGCACACAAACCATAACTTGTCAACCCCTGGTCTAGCACGTTATAAGTAGATTGCGGGATCACACTACAAATGCATTTTTAACAATAGAAGGAGCTGTCAATCTGTTTTCCAGATTAGCTGAAACATTTTTCATTGCTGTCAGCAATGTGTGAGTGCCTATTGTTCCCCATTATTACTAGCAGTTGGTATTGTCATATTTTTGTTCTTTTTTAATTTTTTTTGTTCTTTTTTTAAACTTATTCTAATGTGTGTAGTAATATCTTATTTGGGATATTATATGCATTTCCCTAATAGCTAATGAAATTTAGCATTAATAGTTGTATGAGATTGTGAACTACCCACATATTTTCTTTTTTTAAAAAAATGTAGCTCTGGGATTTCTTAAAAACCTATTGCACCCCACTCTTTCATCTTTCCTTCTAGTATTTCAATGATACAAATGTTATGATTTTGTATATTGGCATAACTGCCATGTTCATTTTCTTATAATCTCTCTCTCTGTTTTTTAACCTCTGATGCAGAGATTGGATAACTGCTATTGTTATGTCTACAAGGTCATTGATTCTTTTCTCTGCGATTTCCATTCTGCTCTTGAGTCCTTCTTGGAATTACTAAAAAATTTATATATTGTATGTTTTTAAGTTATAAAGTTTCAATTTGTTTCCTTTTAAAATATTTTACTTCTATTTTTCATTCATTTAAATAATAACTTTCCTCATACATTAGTATTATAATAGCTACCTTAAAATCTTTGTCTGATAATTCCAATAGCTGTGTTATTTTGGGGTTGATGTTTATTGATTCTTTTCCTGTCAGAGATGTTGAGATTGTTCTAGTTCTTATGTTGAATAATTTTGAATTTTATCTATATATTTTGAATATTCTCTTATGAGACTTTGTGTCTTATTACATCCTATGGTGAATGTTGATATTTTCATTTCCTTTGGTTTATGTTAGCACCCAGTCTACCCAGATAAGTTTAGTCTGCAAGGATCTGCCCTGCACATAGACCACTTAGCCACCAACGTGAAATCTGGGATCAGTTCTCAATGTTTTCTTACATTGTTTAGGGTTAGATACATTCAAGCATAGTTCAGGGTGAGCTCAGGAGTTTATGTATAACTTTATATGATCATTTTCTTAAGCTCCCTCTTTGCAATAGGCCTAAAACTTTCCTGTTCCCAGAGGCCCACTTTCATTTTCCTCTGGTCAGAAAACTAAAATATAGTGTACACATTTTGTTATTCACTCCTTGTGACTATACTTGCTTCTGGTAAGGCAAGAGGGCAGAGAACAAAAGCAACCAGAATTTTCCTACGTTCTTAGAACTATCCTTCCTCTGGTTAGAGAGAAATGCTTTCTTTCTCAGTGGTTTGAGTGTATGTGCAGCTGCTGCTGTTATAACTGCCACCACTGTCACAGGATTGACCGGTGATTACCATGGATGATCACAGAAAAAACTGATAGGAAAAAAAAAAAAAAAAAACTAGAGTAATTTACTCACCCTCTCTTTATCTGGCCCTTAGTAATTTTCTAAGGGCCAGATGTGGGAATAGTGGGTCCATACACTATATAATTTGGGGTTTCAGGCTGTCTTTGAAACCAAGACAAGAGCAATTTCTCAGAGGTGGAAACAAAATAAAAAATTCAATGTCAGATTCTGGTGGCACTTCAGATTTTGGTTTTCTCCCTTTGATAAACCTACCGACATTTGTATTTCAGACTTCGCAGATTCTAAAGTGCTACTCAATGAATTTTAGTTACATTTATTGTGTCAGAGTGGAGTGTGCTCCTCCAGGTCAAGTTGTATCTTAGACTTCTCTGAAATATAAAAGACAAAAGATAGGTTTTTGTAGTTAAAGAGAAAAAAACTATTAAATTGAAATTATACTAAAAAAGAAAAAACCACTTATTTGAAAATATTTTTTCAAAAAGAAGAATATGTTTGTAAGCTAGTTTTTCATTCTAATAACCAAACCCAGAATTGGTCCTTAGGAATTGTGAGATGCAGTGCTGTATGTGTCATTTAATAAAAGTGATAAGTTCTGGGACCAGTAGTTTGCTTCTGGACATTATTTGTCTACTGATAAAATTTGGACCTACTTTTTCAGAGGAATATGGTCTCAGAGATTTATAGAGATAAACATCAACCCTACTTAATTAGTATTCCAAATCACCAAATTCAACTCAGTATTGACAACGACAACCAAGACCCAAGCACATTAGTATCACAAGCATTTAGATCGTAACAATTTTACAATTAGCTCTTATCCAACAAATTCATATTAGGTGCTTATAATCTTCTTGATATTAACAAGACTCCAAATAGTCAAAATACAAATGAAACAAACACAGCTTGAATCTTTATGCTTCCTGTTACTAATTGCAATACAATCAGCAACAATTTCATGTTCACCAATCTGTAAAAACATTGCATATCTTTAACAAGGGTCTTTTCTTTTCCTTTCTTTTCATGTTTCTTCTTTTATTTCTTGTTAAATTTGAGAGTGAAATCCTTAGATTTCTCAAATGAGCAGTCATAATATGTTGGAATTTTAGCCTAGGATTTCTAACCAAAGAACACTCTAATAAAACACCTAAATCTACTTGTCAATGACCTTTAAATGAATGGGTTTTCATTTTTTCATATTTATATGGAGGAAAAGATCTCTTAAATATAAATCCCCCTACATTTTTTAAAAAATATATGTTTTTATTGATTTCAGAGAGGAAAGGACAGGGAGAGAGAAATAGGAACATCAATGATGACAGAGAATCATTGATTGGCTGCCTCTTGCATGCCCCCTACTGTGATTGAGCCTGCAACCCAGGCATGTGCCCTTGACCAGAATCAAACCCGGGACCCTTCAATCTGCAGAGCAAAGCTATCTACTGAGCCAAACAGACTAGGGTTCCTCTACATATTTAAGCAAAAAATATGAAAATCTAGCAGTCACAGCAACCAATCCCAGAATAATGGTTACCAAGGTAACTTTTGAGAAATCAACTCTTCCTTACATCATAGATCTAGGCTTTGAATCAGTTTTGCTTCTTTATATCAAGTTGTATCTTAGACTTTTGAAGTGTGTAATAAGCAGAAAGTGAAATTCCTAAATTAAAAAGAAATCAATTTAAACTAATTTTTATAAAAAGAAACATTTACTTAAAAAAATAGATAAAAATATGTTAACAAACTAGTCTTTTAGTCTAATAAGAAATCTCTAATAATATTACAACAATAAACATTAATCATATGGAATGAATTACATTCCTGCAATTCTGATAGGAAATATTTATACTTATTTCACACTGACACTCCCATTTAATGTTGGTTTATATGTATACACTTGGTTGCTGGCACATCTTAGACCTTTTGAGGTCAAATAAACCTTTAAGGAGTGTATTATGGGTTGAACTGAAGTTCCCCAATGACATATACATTAAAGACACACACTGGCATCTGATAAATAAAATCATTATCATTTGAGTTACTTTTAATAACAAGCTAATTTTTAAAAATATTTACGTAGACAAGTCAACTTAAATATCTTTAGAACTCACCTTTACTTTTTGTCAAACCATTGGCTTCTATATTTTCTCTTTAATTTGCAAAAACAAACAAAAAAAAACTTTTTTAGTTACTTTATAGTTCCTGTTTTAATCTTGCATAAATGAAACTGGTTCCTGGGTTAGACTTGGAACATATAAATAAACTAAAAGAATAAGCAAATAAAGTTTAGAGTGATGGACATTTTTAATGCAGGTAAAATGTTACTCAGAAGCAATCAAATTAATTTCCAGGATCTTGAACTTCTACAGCAATCACATTGTAACCTTTGTCAGGAGATGAGGCCTCCAGTCAAATGACTATTGACATAATTCAGCCCATTTATGGAAAGCTAACACTCTTGAGTTCTTAGACCTTTTGAGGTCAAATAAACCTTTAAGGAGTGTATTATGGGTTGAACTGAAGTTCCCTAAAAATTTTATGTGTTAAAGTCCTAGCCCCTAGAACCACAGAATGTGACCTCATAGGAGATGAAGTCTTTATAGATATATCAGGTTTAAATGAGGCTATGAGGGTGGCTCTAATCCAGTATGACTTATAAAAGGGGGAAAATTTTGAGACAGACAAGGAGAATTCAGGGAGAACATCTGTGAACATGAAGACAGCCATTTAGAAGTCAAGTAGAGCAGCCTAGCACAGATCCTTCCCTCACAGCATTCAGAAAGAACAAATCTGCCCTAACCGGTTTGGCTCAGTGGATAGAGTGTCAGCCTGCGGACTCAAGGGTCCCAGGTTCGATTCCGGTCAAGGGCATGTACCTTGGTTGCTGGCACATCTGCAGTAGGGTGTGTGCAGGAGGCAGCTGATCGATGTTTCTAACTCTCTATCTCTCTCCCTTCCTCTCTGTAAAAAAATCAATAAAGTACATTTAAAAAAAAAGAAAGAACAAATCTTCCCAACACCGTGATTTTGGACTTACAGCCTCCAGAATGGTAAGATAATAAGTTTCGGTTGGTTAAAGCCCAGTTCATTGAACTTTGTTATAAAACACCTAGCAAACTAATACAGATGGCCAATAGCAGGAAACTATCTCCAGATCAAGGAGGCTTGACTGACATAGGAAATTCACGATCTCTTTCAGCATGTCCAATCTGTGCCAGAATTTGGAGAATGACCTTAGGACAAGGGTCAGCAAACATTGTTTTTTATATATAATAAAGTTTAATGAGAACACATCTACATTTATTTATTTACATATTTTCCTATGGCTGTTTTTATGCTACCATGACAGAAACAAGTCCTTGCAGCAGGAATTGTATGTTCCACAAATCCTAAAACATTTACTTTCTGGTTCTTGACAGAAAAGGCTTGGTTTGCCCTACCTTGAACAAGATCATTATTTGGGTATTGTGCCTATTGGGTTTAACAGAGCAAATGCAGCAAATGATCTGACTTAAACACAAAATCAAGCCCTAGCTGGGTAGGCCAGCATGTAAGAATGTCATCTCAACACCAAGGTTGTAGGTTCAATCTCCACATAGGGCACATACAAGAAGCAACCAATGAATGCATAAGTAAGTGGAACAACAAATTGCTGTGTTTTTTTCCTCTCTCACCCCCTTCCTCTCTCTCTCTCTAAAAATCAATAAAACAAACACAAAATCACAGATCACAATTTTTTAGAGTAGTTCTGGACAGGATTAAGATGGATTAAGAGGAAAGAAATAAAACCCTTATTTACTTCATCCCAAACATGAGATGGACATAAAGGCAAAGGAGGAAGATCTTCAAAAGCAAAAGAAGTAAAGGCATTAAAAGAAGAGTTAGTCAATCTTAAGACTTAACCAATATATGGGACACATCAAAATGACGTGTTAATCAAGCAGAGATTTACTTTTTAAAGGGAGAGTTTTCAGTAAGCTTCATGTCCTTTGTGAAGAGACCATTAAAATGGGCGAGAAAACAAAAAGGGATTATTGAGATATTATAAGAGCTCATGCCCAAATTGACAACTCCTACTTCAAAGAAAAGAAATATCCTATATAATAAAGAGGTAATATGCAAATTAACCCCCACGCCCTCACAAGATGGCTGCCTAGGAGGCGAAGCTTTTGACACTGACTGGCATAGAAACCGACCAATCAGAACCAAATCTGGGTGAACTGCAAGGAGCCAATGGTTGCCTAGGAGGCAGAGCTTTTGATGCTGACTGGCATAGAAACTGACCAATCATAACCTAATCTGGGTGAACTGCGAAGGAAGAACCTAAGGTGGGGGCTGAGGAGGGGTTTTAAGGGCAACAGCTATTTGGTGTATGGTGTAAGAAAGTGGTTCAATTTTTCAATGACCAGTTTGCCAGTATAGTGCATATGGCTGGCTATCAGTCCAGATATAGGGATTATGTATTTTTTGTCTGCCAAGAGCATCTCCTCCTGCTGAAAAAGGCTTTTCCCACCATTTGAGAAATTCTATCCTATATAATCTATCTATACTAATAAAAGGGTAATATGCTGATTAAACCAGGTTGACCAGCCATCTTCAGGAAATCCAACTTCCTTCTGGACAAAGCCATGGTGGTGGGGGCTGAGGCAGAGGCAGTTAGGGGCAATCAGGACGGCAGGGGATGGCAGTTGGGGGCGAGATCAGGCTGGCAGGGGGTTAGGGGCAATCAGGCCAGCAGGGGAGGGCAGTTGGGGGTGATCAGGCAGGCAGGGGAAGTTTGGGGCGATCAGGTTGGCAGGGGAGAGCACTTAGAGGGTAGATCAGGCTGGCAGGGGAGAGCAGTTAGGGGTGATCAAGCAGGCAGGCATAGGAGTTAGGGGCAATCAGGCAAGCAGGCAGAGGCAGTTAGGGACAATCAGGCAGGCAGGCAGGTGAGCGGTTAGAAATCAGTGGTCCCAGATTGCAAGAGGGATGTCCTTGATTGGAGAGGGTGCAGGCTGGGCTGAGGGAACACCCGCCTGCACAAATTTAATGCATTGGGCCACTAGTTCAGTCATAATTTCTAAAATGCAGTGGAATTTACTTTTCTCAAACATCTTCCATCTGGAACAATTCACTTCTCAACCTGACAACCCTTTCATGCTGATACCTGTAAGTTGAGTTACCCATTTCTCAGGTGACAAACAAAGGAGAGAATGCTCAAATATGAGTCAGTTTACCACTATTAAAATCTCAGGATATTGTGCTGTGAATATTTTTTGTGACTTTTTTGCTACTGTTGCTGCTTATAATTGTAAAATTTTCATTTTTTTACTGTACATTTCCTTTTCTTTTTGTTAAATTTTTATTTGCATTTCATGTCCTTTTTGCTTTTAAAGTATTTATTTCTAGGTTAAACAGTACAATAGACATGTATATAAGAAAGGTTAAAACAGGGAATCATTTGGGAGTCTGGAATTGGATTAATTCAATTTATATATTTTGGGAGAATACCAAATCCTCAATAGGTTAAAAATTTGTCAACAGACAGAAAATATCCTGAAGAACAAGAATGATTGGTTGATGTCAGTCCAGACTTGACTTTGGAACAAAGAATAAATGCAGTTAATGTTTTTGTAAAGGGAACTCTCCCAAGGCCATAAGCACATAGTGAATAAACCATCCAACAAAACCCACAAGATGTTTAGTTGTGTAACAGCCAAGCTCTGGCACTGAAACAGTTCTCATCTAGAGGTCAAATTCTCATGGATGTTTTCCAGAAGACTCTAGACTTGGATTCTAGATATAAAAGAACAGAGAGATATGCAGATTCCTCTTCTTTGTTTGGGGTTTGGAAGTGCTCAGACAAGGCCCAGCTGTGAAACAATGCAGGCTGCTGTTGAGACTTAGGACTTCTTTTGGAAGCTTTGATGCTCTTTGACCCAGAAGCAGTTTGTTAGGTTTTAGATTGCCATTCATGCGCAAAAGCCTCTGCTCACAGCTTGGGTGGGGTTGTAAATTGGGTGGGGCGGGTTCTCAGGTAATCATCAGGGTGGAGCAAACCGCAATGGCTGCCAATCTGCTCTGCCTCGGAGAGGTCCCGGGGTGTCTGTGTCCAGCAGCCCCATGCAGGAAGAATGATCGCTGCAAGCACCCCTGTGAGAGAGCCGCCCTCTCGTTCCTGTCCCAATGACAGACAGTCCCGTTTCTCCCCATTTGAGTCTGGGTCCCCAGAGTCTCGCCCCCTGGAACTGGAGTTCAGAGCAATTGGGAGCTTGTATCTCCCTCCTGATTGAAAAAGACAACAGCTCACCCAGTTGCCAGCCCGTTTCACGCGCATCTCCGTACCTCCACATTTCCACACCTACTCACCTCCTACCAGTCTCAATGCACTTTTCTCTTTCCTTCTAGTTGTAGAACTTCCACTCAGCCAGCCTTTACATGGTTCTGGATGATATCCATTTTGTCTTTTAGCTGTAGTTTTGATGTGGTTGTGTGAGGCAGCAAGTACAGGTGTTTACCTATGCCGCCATCTTGGTTCCCTCTCAAAGATTCTTTATTGCTATCACTTGTTTTCTATATCTCCTCCCTTATCAAGCTATCATAGCTTTTGTTTCTTACAGTTACTGATGGGACAGTGGGAGAGAGGTGTGGTTGTACAGTAGATCTGTATTATGGTGGGAGGTTGTTCTTTCCAACATCAGGTGCCAACTATCCTCACTTCACTACATTGCTAACTTTATTTTCTCTTTTCTCTAAGAAAACAAGCCATTCTGGCAGTGCTATGAGAGAGAGAGAAAGAGAGAGAGAAAACAATCTGTAATAACTACAAGTGTTGTACCTGCAGGAGATATCACATAGGTGGATGAATGAGTTTTTAGTAAAATTTGTTTGAAGAGCAAAGGTGTGAGAAAAATAAAGCTAATACATAATGAAACATATTTTGGGTTGGCACTAGTCAAGATGATTTAGTTTATAATTCTGTATTTCTTTCACATTGAGCACACTTTAAAAATGCTTTCTAAATAAAAGCCCACTACCTATTTGTCTGTAAAAGAATCAGCAATGAAAGAACAAAAATAATGGAATGGTGACAGAAATCTGAGTTGTTGCCTCCTCATCTTTGATCATTGATGGGGCTGACAAACACAGGACATGTTCTGTCTTTATTATGTACTTATTTGAGTGCTTAGTTGAAATTTGACCCATGATACACCAATTTAAACCCTTGAATTATAAATAAATTATTTCAATATTTGTTCTCTAGGTCAACAAAGTACTGCTAATGAATACAATTTAAATGTGTGAACAATATTTACAGCTTTTTTACTGGGTCAGGCTTAAGAGGTGACTGTGGAAAAGAGGCACAGTATCTATAAAAGTGATCAGTATTAAATAGATGATATGTCGTAAGAAGTCTGGAGAGGTTTAATTGGGTATTCTAAAGTAAAGACAAATATATTGGCAAATGATGCAAAAGAAATATTAGCCAGAAGGTACCTTATTTCCCCATAGAATTAAGAAAACATTTAGTAGAACACAATTACAAACTCGTGCATTTCTAGGCTATAGTTTAAGCCAGTGGTCAGCAAACTGCGGCTCACGAGCCACATGCGGCTCTTTGGCCCCTTGAGTGTGGCTCTTCCACAAAATACTACGTGCGGGCATGCACATACAGGGAACATTGTGGAGTGATAGAAGATGTAGTGTCGAGGATTGAGAAAGGTATGTTGAGATGGTTTGGACATATAGAGAGGATGAACGAAACAAGTATACAAGACGAGTGTGGATGGGAGAGTTGGAAGGGGTTGACCTCAGCGAATGTACCTCAATCAGATTGAGGACGTTTTTAGCAAAGGCCAGCTTAGGAGTACTCTAATTAAGTTAATAACAATGTACCTACCTATATAGGGAGGGAGGTAAGAGATCAACCAAAGGACTTGTATGCATGCATATAAGCATAACCAATGGACATAAGACACTGGGGATAGGGGAGGCTAGGGGACTGTCAAGGGCGGGGGGGAAAAAAGGATACATATGTAATACCCTTTGTAATACTTTAAGCAATAAAAAAAATAAAAATAAAAATAAATTGGCTCTCAAAAGAAATTTCAATCGTTGTACTGTTGATATTTGGCTCTGTTGACTAATGAGTTTGTCGACCACTGCTTTAAGCACATGGATTAGTTTGCTTGTGAAACTGCATTTGTTGCAGTCAAGGGAAACTTATAATACAGACAAATCACTAAAGTTCTGATTTATTTGAATAAGAAGTAGATATAGAGAACAATCTTTGCCTATATATGTACTAATATATGTGTATAGATACAGAGAATGAAAAAATGTAACAATATATCTATTTTATATATAATATATTATATATAATATATATAATCATTTAGACTTTTTTTTAATTTGGCATATCTACAACATCAATCAATTCAGAGGGTTAGTACTTGCCTGAATTCTGTTAACTTTTCACTCTGACTGGAGAGGCTGATATAATTCCTCTAAAAATACTGTTTTTAAATCTTTTCTAATTTCTCTTTGTATTTATGATTGGAAGTAATTGATAATTTAGACTTTCTCATGGAGCAAAATATATATGAAAGACCTCAAGAAATGATTCTATAGGAGTAATTATTTTAAAATATAGATGGAAAAAATTATTTTTTACAGAATCTGATGTAATCCTTGGGAGGAATTGAGGTTATTTATTTGTGTGTTTGTTTATTTTTGTTAATCCTCACCAAAGGATATTTTTCTATTGATTTTTAGAGTGGGGAGGAGGGAGAGAGACAGAGAGAAATGTTGATGTGAGAGAGACATTAATTGGTTGTCCTGCATAAGCCCCAACCAGAGCTGGGTATTGAGCCTACTATCTAGGTATGTGCCCTTGACCAGAATCAAATCCCTGATACTTCAGGGATATTCTATGCACTAAGGCAAACTGGCTATTATTTATTATCCTTCTTGAAGTTAATCTTATTTATTGTTTGCACTGGATTAGCAATGCCAAATGGAAGAATATGAATTAATTGAATAAACATTTTATACATTTTCTTCTATTCCAGTTGACTTATCATTAGTGAATAAGGATGAAAACGCCATCTATTTCTTGGGACATTCTCTTGGCCTTCAACCAAAAATGGTTAAAACATATCTGGAAGAAGAACTAGATAAGTGGGCCAAAATGTAAGTATTTTTTTTCAAAAGTTGTCATTCAGTATCTCACAGAAGAATTTAAAAAATCACACTAGATTGTTTAATGTTTGGAAAGGTGTTTAATAGCATTTTAGGGTAGAAAGGAAGCTTAGTGATCATGTCATTTGATACTTTATTTTATTGATGAAATAACTGAGGATCAGCAAATAAGGTTGCAGGGCAAGTTACTGGCAGACTCAAGAGTAAAATTTTAAAAATATTAAAAAATTTAAATCCCTTTCCTGAGTTTTCACATTTAAAACATATGTAATTATTCTTAACTAGAGGCCTGGTGCAAGAATTCATGTACTGGTGGGGTCCAGCCGGCCAACCTCATGGGGACCATCGGGGGCAGGCCGGCTGAGGCGAGGGGCCGCGGGTGGTTTGCTGGCCAGCTCCAATCAGGGTGGGGGCTGCCCACTCGGAGGCAGGTCCAGCCAGGGTGAGGGGCCATGGGCATTCTGTTCCACTGTTCAGTCAATTTGCATATTACCCTTAATTATATAGGATGACTAACAAGGGAGTTAACTTTTGGGATTTAATTTAGTAATTTTATGATTTGTTCTTGGCTAACCTCTATCACAGTAATTTTTATAAATAAGGAAATAAAAATTGTTGGGAAGAGGATTAGGTTAAGTAGAGCAGAAGGCACTTTCCTCCCCAAACTGAACACGATTATTAAGAAGATACTCCTCTTGGGCTGAGCTAAGCAACTTCCCTGCTACCATGCAGGGGTCTTAAATCAGGATCTCTTCTCTCCATTGCTTCTGTTCTACTTTTACTTTTCTGCCTATGAAACTTTTCACACATTCTGTTTACCTGAATGCTTATCCTCTTTAATCCCAACCTTCTCAAGCATACTGATTTTCCCTCCTGAAAATCCATTGCATTAATAGGCAGTTTAAGGATATCTATTTTCATCAGTTTCATATTCTCAGCGATATTCTAAATCCCTAACCTTATCCACTTCTTATCGTTCCCCCGTGTTAGGTCTGATCGAACAACTGAATCCAAATAATTGAATTGATACCCCTCCCACTCTGGGAACTGCCTTTAGACTACTTCACAACTGACATTCCCTTTCACTTAGACCACATTCCACTTGCTAAGACCATTATTTTTCTCCTCCAGACCCACCCAGAGAATTCTCTGCCCAGAAAAAGCCCGCCTAGAATCTTTAAAATCTCTGACTCCCTGTACCTAGGTGCTGGTGCCATTTGGGGGGCTCATCCCATCTGGTTTCCCAGATGACCTAATAAATTCATTTCTTTACCCCCGTCGGCCTTGTGCATTCCTCCTTTGGTGATCCTAACACCCGGTAACTACCGATAAAGCTGAAACTAGAAATGTCTTCAAAATGTTTTTAACTATTTAAAAATTTTATATTATTTAGTTATTTACATATTTAAAATATTAAAAATTAGTAGAAATATTTTTAAAACATTTTCTGATTCTTAGAATCTAAAAAAGTAGTTATGAAGAGGGAGCCAAGCTTGAAGGTTAGAAACAAACAATTCAGGAGGATGAAACCAAGCCATGTAAGAACTCGAAAGGCAAGACATTTGGCTCTTATAGAAACTCAGTGTCTGCTCCATTTCCATTATTCTCTATGTCTTTGGTCTTTCACATTGGGAGTAGTATCTGTCCTGCTAAGTTAGTTTACACTGAGTGTGCAAATGATCACTTCCACAACTATTGGAGAACACTGCAAAGTTTTTAATTTTAGTGGTTAGAAATATAAATTCACAACTTATTGCAAAAAAATTATAAGGTTTATATAATTTATTAAGCATGTTATAACTTTATCTGCATAACCTTTATGTACACATTGGAAAATACATATCACTACATGTAGAAGCATTTTGCATTAGCAGGTTTTAGTATTTTAAAAATGAGGGTCAGAGTTAATAAAAATGATTAATATTCATTTTTGGCTTTAATGTAAAAGAGAGCAGAGAATTAAATTGAATGAATTTGAACTTCAGAGGATGTCCTTGCCTCTTGGATAGTCAATCAGCTAGGCTGTGCATTTTTATCCTCAAGGCATTTTAAAAAATGCTGTCTTGCTATCCTATTCATATCCTCATGATTATCATACTTCATTAAGGGACTGGTTGGTTATTTTCAAGACTTGAAGTTATATTTCAGGAAAGTGTCTCTGCATAATACTTACCCTTCTATTGTTACCTTTTAACTATACATTTTACCCCGTGACAATAGAATATTACATAACCTTAAAACCTCTTATCTAATTTTCATTAGATGATTCAGAAAGGAGGTACATTTTAATGCTTCAAGCAATTCAAACTAAATAAAAAAAATATTTCTTCTGAGGAAAAGATTAGGTAGCTAGTTTGTTTTGTTTTGTCTTTGTTTATTTCGGTATTTGTGCTTTAAGTGGAGGTGGCCATGTGAACACCATGGCTCTGCCTGCCCACGGATGTCGGTTGGGTCGTGTTTGACGTGCAGGATTGCACTCCTGTGTCCTCCTACCCCACTCCCCAACTTCAATCTCAAAAGTGTTCATTATTTATTTGCTCCTAAATATTTAGTTTAAAATCCCATGCTGAGGTTCTGTTGGGAGCAAAGCTTTTCATTGGGGGCCTCTTGACTAGTGAACAGCCTCCAGATTAACTGGAGAAGAGTGTATTTCACGTGCTCGCAGAAGCACTGTCCGAAGAGTGATTCCCTGAGCAGCCAGGAGTACAGCTTAAATACCAGATGAGCAAAAGGACATAGTTTTGGGGCTTCATGGGAAAGTAGGGAAGGCTCCACAGGCCTTTTCCTCCTGATGATAATGTGCAGTGCCCTTCCTAGCTGGGAGCTCCCCAAGAGGGAGATTGATGGGAACTGAATTTGCACCCCCGCCCTGGACAGTGCCACCCTCTCTATGAGGGGTTCAATGGCAGCTGTATATTTGGGAGGCTCTGCTTAAGTCTAGATACTGTTTCTTTATTTGACTACTGTTTGTTCACATGCTTCGGCTTAAAGTAATCTTCATGCCACTCCAGTGGGTTGTTGTACATTGAAGTTGCTTAACAGGAAAAAATAATATTAACAATTTATAATCTTAATGGTAACATAAAAATGAGAGTGCTTTCACTGAAATATTGCTCTGGGATAATGAGACCAAGTCTTTGACTGGGCATCCATGACCTGTAAGGTAGGAAATGCCATTTGGCTCATGGTCGTCATTTTCCATGACTTCATCTTTTATGGCCTATTACAGGCATACTACCTACCTAACTACAAAATAAACCATCACTGGGCATAATGTAGCCTGATCTTATAATTTATATGGTACTGTCTTTGATTCTTATGCTAAGGAAAGGTCAAGAATAGAAGCATCCTTGAAATATTTCAGTATCCAGCTGATTTCTTCTAAAACTTCCAGATATTCAAGACAAAACTGAAAATAAACTACTTACCTTTTGTTTTGTTTTTTAATTCTTATTATTGTTATTTCCCAATATCATTTTCAACTTTGCAATTTCTAAATTATATTAATAACATTTACTTTGGAGAATGCATTTGTTTTGTGAAGTGACAATCTATACTAATAAAAGGGTAATATGCTAATTAGGCCAGATGACCAGACATCTTCTGGACGTCTGACTTCCTTCCAGACAAATCCACAGTGGCAGGGGCTGAGGCAGAGGCAGTTAGGGGTGATCAGGCTGACACAGGGGAGCAAGCAGTTAGGGGGCAATCAGGCCAACAGGGGAGAGCAGTTAGGGGGTGATCAGGCCAGCAAGAGAATGCAGTTAGAGGCGATCAGGCAGGTAGGCAGGCGAGCGGTTAGGAGCCAGCAGTCCCAGATTGTGAGAAGGATGTCGACTGCCGGTTTAGCAGTTGAACATCCCCCGAGGGGTCCCAGAATGGAGAGGGTGCAGGCCGGGCTGAGGGACACCTTCCCCGCCTCTGCAGTGCATGAAATTCATGCACGGGGGTGGGGGGGAGTCCCTCAATCTGGGGGGGAGTGCCCTCTCTCAGTTTAGGAGCCGTCAATCAGACATCCTTAGTGCTGCCATGCCAGCCATGAGCCCTGGCTTCTGGCTGAGCAGCACCCCCTCTGTAGGAGCACACTGACCACCAGGGGGCAGCTCCTACATTGAGCATCTGCCCCCTGGTGGTCAGTGCACATCATAGTGACCCATTGTCCTATTGTTCGGTCAATTTGCATATTAGCCTTTTATTATATAGGATTCCAAAATAGAAAACATTTAGGGTGATTTGACCCATTTGATATATAATTATTATCAGCAAAATGGACTTATAACAGTAAGAACCAATAAGATCAATATGCTTGGACCCTGTTGGTCTGCTAAAATGGATAGGCAATAAGCTTAAAGAATTTTTAGAACATTTTATATTAAATATTTACTAATGGCCTAGATTATTTAAAGGAGAATAGTAGGGGATAATAATCATACTGGTAAAGTTCAGCTAGAAGGGAACTAACAATCGGTTGCTTTTTGTATGAATTGAACCCACAACCTTTGGGTGTATGGGACAAGGCTCCAACCATCTGAGCCACCCAGGCAGGATCAAACCTGTAGAGAATTTTTATGAGTTTATTTGAGCCAAATTGGCAACAGTTGCTGGGAAGCAAAATCTCAAAGGATTGAGAAAATGGTCTAGCAAATGGCAGTTTTGCACCTTCATTTATGCATTAAAATTAAAGGAGGATGTGTAAGGGGGTTACATGAAATTTATTGGTGGTAGACTAGGGAGGCAGGAGAAAGCAAAGTGGGGAAATCTCTAAGGCTAGATAAAAAGTAAATGGATAGACATCCTTTCCTTTTATATTTGCAGGTATAGGATAGTTAACAATTAACATTTACAGAACCCTGAGATGGTATATGGAGAACAAGATAATAATGAGGGGTTTCTTGGTCTTGTACCCTGGTGGGAGATTGTGTCCTGAGGGGTCTGAAGAAAACTGGGGGTTACTCTGACATTCTAAAGGTATGTTATCACAGATGCAAAAAGATAATAGACAGGCTTCGTTAAAGATGGGCCTTTGTCCAGAAGATACCAGCTTAGGACATGACTAACTGCTGTGACTAGCTTTTAGTTAGGAAATTTTAACTTCAGACATGCTGATATAATTACTTTGGGCCTTTGAGTTTGTAAGAGCACCATGCAGGCCTCCCCTGAGCTTGTCAGGTTTTTTCATGCACAACCCCAAAAAGCGATGCAGCCCTGGCCAGAGTTGGTTAGAGCATTGTCCCAATATACCCAGGTGTGGGTTTGATCCCCAGTCAGAGCACATGTAAGAATCAGCCAATGAATGCATAAGTAAGTGGGACAACAAATCCACCTCTCTCGCTTGCTCACTCTATTTTTTTTTAAATCAATAAAAAAGCGATGCAATTAGAGAACTTACATATTATCTCAACAGGGGAAAAGTAGGGAGATATAGGCCACATTGGGGAGAGTAAATAATTTTTAGAAAAGACAAATGAGCCCTTGGAAGAAGAGATGGGAGGTGTGATAGTTTGTGACCGTTTTTCTGGGTGTGGTGTTGACTTCTACTCTCTGTCCTGTGACAAGAGCCCATTTTCCCTGGTTGATGAAACTCCTGGGAGGGGATTTATGGCAGTTGAGTTTCTTTTGGAAGATCTGTTTTCAGGCAGGTTAAGGGGAGTTCAGACACAGCCTCTCCATGCACTTGCTGTTTTTCAAGTGCCTTCAGCTCAAAGGAATCCCATGCCAAAGAGGAAAATTTTAGTGCGGCGTAATCTGCCAGCCTTCAGCATGAATAAGAGAGTGCATAGTGTAACATGTTACAAAGATTTCCTGATTTCAGTGTGAGAGATCAGCAATTGGGTCACAAGGGAACAAAGATTTGTGATATCATGAAGACTGCAAATTCATATTTATTGAGGGGAGAGCTGTTCAAAGCAGGGCCACTTTTCATTTTTCAGGATAATTAAAGCATAGTCCTATTTCAAAGAGGGTCTACATATCTATTAAGATCCTAATTATATCTGATATCCTGAAATCTAATTTCATGAGCAAATATTGCTTCATGTACATCTCACAGAATACCCCATTCATGCCAGGGGAGGAAATGTCAGGGGAGGGTCCAAACCGAATGACCAGCAATATGAAAGGTCAGGGTGCTGTAGGCACCTGAAACACCAGAAAAGGGTGTTTGGACAGCCCCTGGAGGCGAAGGGAAGGGAAAGGGCTGTACCCTGTTCTTGTCATGCTGATGAGAAAGAATTCAAAACGAGTGACCCCCTGAGGGTGGCATTGTAGTAAAGCAAATTTATTACTGAAATAAAGCAAGTAAATTTATTAAAGAAGAAAAGCAAGCAAATACATCAAAATATGTCTGGTTTATGAAGCACAGACAGACTTCCCCACTAGTTTGAGAAGCGCTGCCTGGTAGAGGTTTGGCTTTTTATATTTTTCTGTCCATAGGTTTTTAAATTCCTCTGCCGGATATCTTGGTACAGACTAGATCTCAAAGTCTCCCTGTTACTTTGTTTATGGCTTCTCAGAATTTATGAGAAGTGTTTGGTGAATTGATCTTGACAAGCTCTGAGACTGCTGGCTTCTCTGTTTAAACTTCCCCAAATGGCTGACTTCTTTGTTTAGTGGGTGAGATAAACTCTCCCTTCTTGCCTCCCCCCCAGCCCACCCCCCTCCTGCCTTGGCAGTTCCAGGGTGATTTATGCTATGTATTCTCTGGTTAGGGATACAAGGCATTAAAACTCCCCCTCTTTTCCTTCAATCTTTGGTTAGTGAGGAGAGGTATTAGCCATTTGTTGTCAAGATAAGGTTTTGCTGCAAATTGGCTGCAAGCTGCCCAAACTGTTTGGCCTTGTTTCATTTTCTTGTGTCAGCTTCCCTATTCCACTTGCTTAGGAGTTTTCCTAGCTTCTTAATACCCTGTTACAGGGGGTCTACACTGCAGGACCAGCAGCAATTTGCTATGCTTAGGGAAGAAAGGTCACCCTAGGGGCAAGGTTCCAGCCTACCTTTGCCCCTTGCTAGCTACCCAGGTCTTTCCACCAGGTGACTTCAGTACCTGGCCCATTGTTCCTAATCTGCTCATGCCTGTCTAACTGCCTTCTACACTGGTTAATTCTCTCCCATTCTCTCTTTCTTCCCAGCATTTGTAAATGAAGATTGCAACTATGCTGCAACTATTTTAAACAGTTTTGAATGAGAGCAATATAATATTTTTCTTAACTTTAATAGAATGTTTATAAGTGCACTGTAATCTACATCAATTCTTCCTAATGACAGACCACTTTGCTTTGAGTTTATTTGGGTAACACTTTCTAAGTACATTTTTACTACCCCAGGCTAGTGGCCTGACAAAATGAAGAAGCAGACTCTATGTGTGATATTTTAAAGGGACAGAAATGCCAAAAGCATTGCAGGGAGAAACATATCCTTAAAGATTATTACCCCTACCACAGTGTCTACCGGAGTGAGAAGTAGGTGGCATAATATTCTGTGTTATAAATTCTCTGAGGCAGAACATAGAATTTTACTACCTAAATGTAATAAGATGTATGGTGCTATCAGCGAAGGCCATGGAGCTCTGTGTGATTAAAATAAAAAAGGATCCAAGTATCTGCCTTTAACTACCATTTAATGATAATGATTTTTGTCTTTAGCATTTATATTGGGAGTCGGTGGAGCCAAGCTGCAGGCTATCTAATAATAATATGAATAATAATAACTAACAATTGCCCTTCTCTTCCTCCTTAGATCTTATAGTTTATGTTTATTTCCAAAGGAAGTCCTCTTCCTTCATCTCAGTTAATACGGTAATTGAAATATTAGTTTTAAAATTGTGTTGTAAGCCACATGCCCTGTGAAAGGAGTTTTAGCATTAGATTTACATTAGAAAAGAAGACTTAGAAAAGGGCTACTGTGTAGCAGTCTGTTTTGCTTGTTATTTTATTTATTTTCCATGGCAATCCTTTAAGATATATATTATCATCCATCTACTTTTACAAAGATGGGAAATGAAGCCCGATAAGCTTCTAAAAATATAGTCTCTTAACTAGCAGTGACCTAGAACTGGCTCAGACCAGGTGATAAAAGCCCATCGTTAAATTTTCAGGATTTTTGTTGATACCTTGAAGTCAGCTACTAGTACCTTGGGGGTACTCACACCATGAAAATTCGAAAAAGTTAAAAAACAGGATTCCTCTTCTTCAGTTCGGTCCACTGTTCTCGAGGGAAGACAGATTAACAAGATAAAAACAAACAAATTTTTTACATGTATTTCTCATCAGAATCTGAGATACCCAGTGGAAAATGAATAACTCCCCAAGGTGACTTAGAATTCAGGCTTAAATCCCATCTTAATATGGAAAGGGGAGAGGGATAATAGATGATTTTGAGGAAAGATGAATGAGTCTGTGAATAATAGATGGGAGGTATGAAGTTTGCAACAAAGTTTGTCTGGGTGTGGTTTTGACGTCTAATCTCTTCTGTGACAAGAGTCAGTCTTCCCTGGTTGATGAAATTCATAAAGAGGGAATATATGGAAATTTATGGAAGAAGACTTTTCTAAATCTTCTTTTCTAATGTAAATTCTCCTCTTTTGGAGGATTTATCTTTAGGCAGATAGGAAAGTTTAGAGATGGCATCTCCCTGAAATTGATGTTTTTCTGGTGCCTACAACTCAAGATAATATACCACAGAGATATCTGGGGGAAGCATATTCCGCTACCCTTCACCTATGAGAACAGGTTTACCCAGTGACCACTGCCAGCTTACGGAATTTCATTCATAGTCTACACTATACAAAAACCACATGGTTATTCTTTGACCCAAGTTTACATAGTTTGTGAATTTATAAAAATTAAGAGCAATTGAATTAGGAAATACAAGTTTGTAACACCACCCCCATCCCTCCTCCACTCCCCTTCCCAACCTTGACCTGTGAGAACCCCGGAGAGGGAACCCACTCCGTCCCACCGACCGACGGCGACCCCAATCAACCGCAGGAGACGTCCCTTGATGCAAACTGCAAGAGGTTTTATTCCAGAGCGCGCTGGGGCTCAGCTCATACTCACGCAGGAGCAGAGGAGATGGGCGCCCAGTCAGGGGTTTTTCATCTTTTTATATGCAAAAATCACACATCAGGGAGGGGTGGCATGCAGGAGGGTAAGAGGAGAACAAAGGAATTCCAAAGGGGTCTGGTTTGTGTCTTGATAGGGATAAGGCACTCCTGCTTGGTGTTTTTACAACCTGTTTATCTCAATGGTTGATTGAAGCCTGCCCTTTGTTGGGGCTATCTCCTGGAACCTCCTCAGGGAGGGCGTCTTTCCCTCTGCTCCTATCTCTAGTGGGGGGGGGAGCCTGGGGAGTTGAGCTAAAACAGGCAATTAGGCCTGGCAGCTGGGCCTGTGCATTTTGTAACATTCTTTTATTCTTTCAGACCCTTTGTTTTAATTTCTTCTACATTTTTTCACATGTATTTATTTGCCTTCCTCATTTGATGAAAACTTTTTGAGAGTTGAAGTTCTCTTTTGTATGTTTTTGTTTGTGCGTTATACCTACAGAGAGACTTACTGGAATGATGAAATTAAGTTGAAATATGATAGAATACATTTCTAGAAATAGGTCAAGATGTAATATTGGCTTTGATTATTGCCAAGTTTCATTCTTGAAACTTGAGTATAGTTATACCTTATACACTTCCATTTAATTTATAGATTATAGCTACATTTTATAATTGGCTTTTATAATAATTTTAGTCTTTAGCTTCAAAAAGTAGGTAGGTTATAGTATAGATACTGCATATGCTATAGGTATACAAGTAGAGTATTCAAATAGTGCTGAAATTCTCAAAAAAAAGTATCTTAGATTAAAAAAAAAATAATGAAATAGTCTATGGGCAATTTCTTCTACCCTCACCCCCCAGAAAAAGTAAATCAAAGAAATTTTTAAGTAAGTTAAAAAACAGAGTTCTCAAGTATTACTTTGGTTTTAGAAAGCATGACTTCATATAATTATTAGAATATTACAAAACTCATTTAGAATTGCTCCATTGCTAATGCTGATGTTTGAAAAATCATACACACACACACAAGCTAAGGATGTTTATGTCCCGTTTTAATTTCAGGGGAGCCTATGGTCATGACACAGGGAAACGACCGTGGATCACAGGAGATGAGGCTATTGCAGGTCTTATGACTGACATTGTCGGTGAGTACAAAATAATTGTTTTCCAAAAGATTTATAAAGACCTTATTATTTAATTATAAACAGATTATAAAGACAACATCTTATTAAAGAACATCCTGATTTTCCATTTTAATTCATAATGGTAAAGAGCAAGCATAATTGAGAATTGATTGCTATAGAGAATATAACTAGGTTTGGTACAGAAATAAGAAATTATTATTTTTTCTTGTATATAGTAAAACTAATATTTACTCCCCAGTGAAAAACACATGCACTGCATTAATTTATAATTAAACAAATGTTATAAAGATCGACTTAAATGAAATCTCTAAGATTTCATTATATGGTAAAATAAACACTAACCTTAATATGCTAAGGCCTAAAACACCAATCAGTTTTGGGCTCATTTTAATTTAATCAATGGTGATTTGTTTAACATTAGACTGAGTATTGTTGAAAATAATATTGTTTATGCTATTTTTTTGGGTCCATAATGTGTTTCCTAAAGTGAGTTATGTGTAGTGTTAGTGGTATTCAAGATAGTTTTAAATGGTAAATATATTTGAAAAATAGTTATTTAACTGGGTTCAATATTCAGTATTGCCTGAGATTTTATATGAAATTTAGTGTATTAAACAAAAAATAAAATGTAAGCAATTTGAATGGTGTTATTTGGAAATATATGGAGAATTTAGGAAAACCTCAACTTTCAAAAGGTTTTTTAAACCTACACTCTCTTATAGGCAAGTATACAAATATCTGTGTTTCACCCCAGTTGTATCTTGGCCAATAATTAGAAGATAAAATCAACTTGAGGTGGGGCAAAAATGGAATTAGAGTGGGGAAAGCTGAGTGGAGTAAGCAAAATAAAAATATATATATATTTTCTCACAGTGCAAGAACCAAGTCCAGCTCTGGTTTTGTTGCCAGAAGTGAGATGGCACCAGGTGTTGGACTGAGAGGATCAGATTGGACTTGGGCTCAGCAGCCTCAGTACCTGGGTTCTGGCTCGGAAAGAATTCAGAGCCAAGAAACATTTATTTGGAAAA
Organism: Myotis myotis; assembly: GCF_014108235.1. Classification (NCBI taxonomy): domain Eukaryota; kingdom Metazoa; phylum Chordata; class Mammalia; order Chiroptera; family Vespertilionidae; genus Myotis; species Myotis myotis. The sequence goes on along the minus strand of NW_023416390.1, from coordinate 69,991,552 downwards.
ACACAGAGGTAGAAGTAATTCATAGAAAAAATGGCCTTAGAAAATAAGTTATAGTGGCAAAGGTAGGGCTCTTAGAGCTTGAAAGTGTTGAAGAGAGAAGGAAAAGACACTGGGGTGCGCCCAGGAGGGAGAGATCTAGTCCTTCCTCCTAAGGCAGCGGTTCTCAACCTGTGGGTCGCGACCCCTTTGGCGGTCGAATGACCCTTTCACAGGGGTCACCTAAGACCATCCTGCATATCAATATCAGATATTTACATTACGATTCATAACAGTAGCAACATTACAGTTAAGAAGTAGCAACGAAAATAATTTATGGTTGGGTCACAACATGAGGAACTGCATTTAAAGGGCCAGAAGGTTGAGAACCGCTGTAGGGGTTTAAGAGTGGAGATTTTAGAGGAGTTTCAAGGGATGATCTCAATAGAATATACAGCACCAGTCCAGGTGTGTCTTTTCAGGGTCTAGGACTCTACTGATTGATTGGTCAGCACCAGGGCAGGGAGTCATTATTCGATGCAGCTGGCTCTGAGGTCAGCCCTGGGGTCTCTTGCCTGGAGCTAAAACACAACTGAGGCCTAGGTGTTATCTCTAGGGAGGAAATGTCAGGGGGTCCAAACCTCTTCAGCAGCCATAGGCTAGGGGAGGAAAAGTCACCCTGGGGGCAAGGTCCCCCCTACAACTGATTGCTCGTTATTGGGCACCTGGGCTTTCCACCCTAGTGACCTTCTTTCTGTACCTGGCCCATCAGCCTACCACGGTAACATTAAAAAATAAAATTGAAATAAGTACAAACCAGAAATATAGCCATTGCTGGAAAAGGAGCAGGTAGAAAGCCTTCTAGAAGGGCAGTATTTTTGGCAGCAGCCAATGAGTCAGGCAGACATGTAGGGTGTGAAGCCAGGACTGTTCCAGGAAGCCCCAGGGTGAATCTTCACAGCCTTGGATGCCTGGGGCTGGGACTGAAGCCCGGATTTTTATCAGCCAGGTAGGTCAGTTGAGTTCTTGGGAACACAGCACTTGATCAACTGTCAGCATTATTTAGGCAGTGGTTCTCAACCTTCCTAATGCCGCGACCCTTTAATACAGTTCCTCATGTTGTGGTGACCCCCGATTTCATTGTTACAAATTGAACATAATTAAAGCATAGTGATTAATCACAAAAACATATGTAATTATATATGTGTTTTTCGATGGTCTTAGGTGACCCCTGTGAAAGGGTTGTTCGACTCCCAAAGGGGTTGCGACCCACAGGTTGAGAACCGCTGACTTAGAGGATTGTGTATTCTAATGTAGGAAACTACCTCCCAAGCACAATCCAGAATTGTGCTTAAAGTTGTGTTAAGTAGTTTTTCAATGATACTTTCATTTTTGTTCATTGTTTTAGAAGCCACTTACTAGTATATTCAGAAAAATGTCTAACATGCAAATAAAAAAAACGAAAATAGCCTCTGGATTAATTTGACATGGGAACATACGTTTTCCCTAGGTGTGGATATTTTTATTTTTTTATTTTCTTTCCTAGGTGTGCTTTCAGAATATAAATTTCATTCTAATCTTATTATTTTTGTGCTCAATATTTATCATTCTCTAAAGAGGAGTTAGGATGTTTTTATCTAGTCCAGGAAAGTGGTAAGGTGATATTACTTAGTGAGATTTCTTTATAAAGCCAATAAGCCTTGCAAAAAGATTTCCACTGAGCACTTAAAAGTGTATAGCTCTGTTGCTGCTTATTAAATGCCCATGTTTTGTTTTTGTTGTTCTTGAACCAGTAAATGAACATACCTCACAACAATCTCTGAAATTTCTAAATAGCCACACCTCATTTTCATTTTTAAGGAAAATGAAAAAAAACAATTTGTTTAGAAGGGTTAAGAGACTGAACTTATTTAACCTTTTTTTAATTAAATCTTTATTGTTCAGAATATTACAGGTGTTCCTCTTTTCCCCCCATAGCTCCCCTCTACCTGGTTCCCACCCCACCCTCTGCCCTCACCCCCCCCCCCCACTGTCCTCATCCATAGGTGTACAATTTTTGTCCATACTCTTCCCGAACCCCCCACACCCATTTCTCCTTGAGACTTGTCAGTTCACACCCTTTCTATGCCCCTGATTCTGTTATATTCACCAGTTTATTCTGTTCATCAGATTTTTGATTCACTTGTTGATAGATGTGTATTTGTTGTTCATAATTTGTATCTTTACCTTTTTCTTCTTCTTCCTCTTCTTAAAGAATACCTTTCAGCACTTCATATAATACTGGTTTGATGATGATGAACTCCTTTAGCTTTTTCCTATCTGTGAAGCTCTTTATCTGACCTTCAATTCTGAATGATAGCTTTGCTGGATAAAGTTATCTTGGTTGTACGTTCTTGCTATTCATCACTTTGAATATTTCTTGCCACTCCCTTCTGGCCTGCAAAGTTTCTGTTGAGAAATCAGCTGACAGTCATATGGGTACTCCCTTGTAGGTAACTAACTGTTTTTCTCTTGCTGCTTTTAAGATTCTCTCTTTGTCTTTTGCCCTTGGCATGTTAATTATGATGTGTCTTGGTGTGGTCCTCTTTGGATTCCTCTTGTTTGGGGTTCTCTATGCTTCCTGGACTTGTAAGTCTATTTCTTTCACCAGGTAGGGGAAGTTTTCTGTCATTATTTCTTCAAATAGGTTTTCAATATCTTGCTGTCTCTCTTCTTCTGGCACCCCCATAATTTGGATGTTGGTACGCTTGAAGTTGTCCCAGAGACTCCTTACACTATCTTCATATTTTTGGATTCTTTTTTCTTTTTGCTTTTCTGGTTGGGTGTTTTTTGCTTCTTCATATTTCAAATCTTTGACTTGATCCTTGCGATCCTCTAGTCTGTTGTTGGGAGTGTGTATAATATTCTTTATTTCAGTCAGTGTATGCTTAATTTCTAGTTGGTCCTTTTTCATAATCTCGAGGGTCTCACTAGATTTCTTGAGGGTCTCACTAAATTTATCAGCGGTTTCTAGAAAATTCTTGAAAAACCTTATAAGTGTGGTTTTGAACTCTATAGCCAGTAGTTTGCTTGCCTCCATTTCTGTCATTTATGACCTATTTCTTTGTCTCCACATGTTGGCTGCTTCCCTGTGTTGGTAGAGTGGCTTTGTGTGCTAGGTGTCCTATAGGGCCCAGTGGCTCAGCCTCCCCAATTACCTGAGGTGGACACTCTTGGTGCACCCCTTTGTGGGCTTTATGCACATTCTTGTTGTAGTTAAGCCTTGATTGTTGTAGGTATCATTGGGAGGAATTGACCTCCAGGCCAATTGCCTGTGAGATTCAGCTGTGTCTACGGTGGGAGAACTTCTGTGCTGGAGACACCCTTCTGGGGCAAGACTTGCTTCAGTGGGGCTTTGGTGCTCACTGAGTCTGCCCCCTGAGTGTGTCCCTTATGGATCTGAGGAGTTGTAGTCTGGATGGTCCCACTCTAACCACTGGGTACACTGGCTCTTGGATCTCTAAGGAGGTGCTAATTAAACTCTTCCTGAGGCTACCCAGCTGGAGCTACTGAGAGATCTGCAGATTCCTCTTTTTTGTTTGGGGTTTGGAGGTGCCCAGATGAGGCCCAGCTGTGAAGCAATGCAAGCTTCTGTGGGGCCTTGGGCCTTCTTTTGAATGTTCTGGGTCTCTCTGACCCAACTGCAGTTTGTTAGGTAATTTTAGATTGCAAAGGGCCAGGCCATTCATATATTCAAAAGTCTCTAAGCACAGCTTGGGTGGGGCAGGGTCTCAGGGAATCAACAGGGCGGAGCAAACAGTTATGGCTGATCCTGAGCCCTGCCCTTAGAGACCCTGGGTCTCAGTGTCCCTCGGTAATTGCTGCAAGCACCTCTGAGAGAAAGCCACCCTCGAGTTCCGCCTGATGCCAGACAGTCCAGTTTCTCCCTGTATGAGTCTGGTTCCCCAGAGACTCACCCAAAACTGGAGTTCAGAGCAGTCAGGAGCTTGTGTTTCCCTCCCTATTGAAAAAGACAACCATGTCCTCAGTTGCCAGCCCTTTTTGTGTGTGCCTCCGTACCTCTGCACTTTACTTCCGCACCTCCTCTGAGTCTCAGTGTGCTTTTCTCTTTCCTTCTAGTTGTAGAATTTCCAATCAGCCAGCCTTCCTGTGGTTCTGGATGATGTCCGTTTTGTCTTTCAGTTGTATTTTTGAAGTGGTTGTGCGAGGGAGACAACCAGTGGTGGCGGCAGGGGGCAGAACTGGCAAACAGGTGGCGTCAGGCTGGCCAAGGCAGGTGCCAGTAGGGGCCCCCCGATTGCCCCACTGATTGCCCAACAGAGCTAGGCTTAGGGACCCTACCCGTGCAAGAATTTTGTGCACCCGGTCTCTAGTTATTAATAACGAACTACAACATTTGCTAATGACTACTATAATCATGTTGCATTCAATTCCTTTCTCTAATGACTGAGCACTATAATCATGTTACATTCATTTCCCTTATATGCCTTATGCTCAGGCGCACCATTTCTCTCCACTAATACTAGTAGCAAATATTTTAGCAGCCGATTGCCTCGTCATTAGTCTTGGACTGACTTGTTTGGTGTGCGCAACAGGAAATATTTCACTTTTGGAGAACAAGAAAGTTAGGTTTATTTGCATTATACTTATTAATTTGTGCAGTTATTCAGTGCCTGGTAAGTTAATGTTCAAGAAAAATATTAATTTTTATTAAAATGTTTAATTATTTTATGTTAACAATTACTCATTGATTTCAGCCCTTTGTATTCAGCATGTCTCTATTGAAATAAACCAAACTTACATTTCTATGAAAATTGAAGCTTTTGTTTTCTTGCGGCCCACATAAACTTAAAAAACTTGTTTATTTGGCCCGTGTTAGTCTTTGAGTTTGACATGCTTGCTTTAGTAGACACACATTCTTTGGAAGGTATTTGTGTGTGTTTATCTTATTTGTTGTGTGTTTACCTTGTTGCACGTCGTATGCAGGTTACTAGAAAGTCCTATGGCTCAGTTACTAGAAAGTTCTGAGAATATTTGGTAAAGTTTGAAGTAACAAAAACATTTCATGGCTTCCGATTTGTTTTTTATCTTCATGTATTGTATTCTATATCTACTTTTTATCAATTTTCCTCACACTGTAATACGAGAAACCTGGAATCCTCTTTGGAAGCAGAGGTAGTTAAATAAGAAAATATTTAAAACAACTGTGTGGTAACTACAGTAAAGAGTAGCAGAAGTCAAATTTACTTTTGCTACTTGCTAGGCTATTTAGTATGTCTGAGCAAACAGGCAAGTTGTATAGTTTGGCTTATGATTGACTCTTCACGGTTCTTAAAACAACAGCCTTTAATTTCATCATAAAATATCTCAAAAAGAAGTAACAGGAGGATACTAAAATTATTATGTTGTACAATTTGATAGAGTGGATAGAGAGGAGGAAGAGACAATGAGTAATGAGATTTATTCATAGACATAGAAAAGAATATCAATTTCAGATGAGAAGAAAAACTATTACTAAAACATCTTATAGAGAGCCTACAACTCTGAAAATATTGGATAACTTTCTCTTATAATTAATATCATGTTATCAAGATGCTAGAGATAGAATTGCTGAAGAATATTATTAGTATTATTATTAAGCCTATTTCTCCCTGGGTACATAAAAACCACAAAGGGCTAGCTACAAGCAGTTCAGCTTATAAAGCTGTTGTAATGTGAACGTCAATTTGCTTTATGAACTTTGTGGTTAACCCTCAGAAAAGCAATAATCCCTGGAAGCCCTCTACAGAGTTGGAATGCTCAGCCATGCACGAGCCACCACTAGAGGCCAAAGGAATTTGCTATTTGAAAAATAGACTGGAAAGTTCTCAAACTTCTCCCAAGCACAAATCTTGCAACCAGATCCACAATAATATTAGCTTCTAGTTAATAAAATATACAGAAAAGGATATGGCAGTTGCAGGACCCATCGTGAATCGTGTTATCAAACATTAAGCAGCTGGGAGGCCTGACATCCTCATGTTGCAAATTAATTGAAATTAAATTACACTTAGAAAGATGCAGAGGAAAGTCTGTGATGAATGTGGGCTTCCTGTATTTCACTTACAGGGTTTAAATAATGTAGAAATCTCTTCAAAATGTAACCGTGAACAGAGATTTTAATTATTTTTGTATGGAGAGTAAGTTTTTGTCTTCTATTTCCTATCTGTGAGACTTTAGGCAAGTTTGTTCATCTTTTTGGACATTCCTTTCCTCATTGATAAGGTATGGAAATTCAAAGTAGATAATCTTATCAGATAATTGTGAAGAATAAGTGATTTGCATAATACATACCACATGTTTAGACATGTTGGCACATAGTAAGGGCTCAATAAACTTTCACTTGCCAGACATAGAAATAAGAAGGCAAAGCTTACATTTAACTAGGTTTCACTTCCTGGTAAAGCAAAAAATTATGTTCAATAAATAAATAAGCAGGAAATCACTTTTCAAATGAGAGCCCTGGCTCAAACCCATCTCAGGTGAAGTGATTCACATCTTGACATTTACTGCAGTGAGTTGTAGATGATCTTCAAAGTAAAGGATCTTTCGAAGACTGATAAACTTTTGGGAAGCTTTCAAAAAGATTTTCCTTCAATACGTGTAGTTCTTGAAATTGCAACATTAATTTTTTAAAAATCTCAGGAAAAAGAAGAGAAACAGCCGAAACCGGTTTGGCTCAGTGGATAGAGCGTCGGCCTGCGGACTGAAAGGTCCCAGGTTCGATTCCGGTCAAGGGCATGTGCCTGGGTTGCGGGCACCTCCCCGGTAGGAGATGTGCAGGAGGCAGCTGATCGATGTTTCTCTCTCATCGATGTTTCTAACTCTCTATCTCTCTCCCTTTCTCTCTGTAAAAAATCAATAAAATATATTTAAAAAAAAAAAAAAAGAAGAAGAAGAGAAACAAAGTAAAGCAACTTGGAAAAATTTCAGTTTCTTTTTTTAAAGGTTTATTTTCTTATAGAATGCTGATGACATTTAATTATATTAGGAGAATGGTGGTTTCAGAAATACAATTTGAACTAAAAAAGATATGTCATTAGGTGACTTTTCTTTTTAAAATACACTAAAAATCTTTGGCCCTTTGATGTTAAGAACACTTCATCTTTAGTGCCTTTAGGTTACACTTGGAATAAACATTTCTACTAGTGTTCAGAAACTTTAATATTAACACCACCTTCAGATATATATGTGCATGCATGTATGTATGTTAGACCAACCCTGTCCTTGATTAACGTTAGTAGCAGGTGAGGAGAGTATTTTGTGAAGCACTTGATTGACTTGAATTTAAAACGTTCCAAGGAGAATAATTTCCATGTGTGCCAAAGTATTCGTGTCATGAGGGATTCTTTACCAAGAATTGATTCAGTGTTAGTATGTCATTGAATGTGAGGGAAGGAAGCACAATGTCCAGTGTATGTCTAGAATTCAGCCCAGCATATCTGGTTCATCACATTCCCAGGCAAGAAAAATTTTAGGTGATCTCAAATGAACACTGCCTTGTTTGGAGGACTAAAATTTTCCAGGAATCTATAATCATTTTAATCAGAATGTAATCATTAAGCAAAAATGGAATGTCTGAGCTTCTATAGAAATTCTCCCCTGCCCCATCCTGACTCTTTTATATCTCTATTTTTCATTTTGTGTTTTCTTTTTGTGTGTGCTTTCTTCTCGTTAGAGTGCGTTCATTCAAATACATCCCTTTCTGTTAATTCTGCTGTCTCTTTATATTACTATCCCTTCCTTTCCTCCTTCCACTCTCCCTGCCAAAATATTTTTTTAATGAAATAAATGATTTTCAGAAAAGATGCATGCAAATAGCTAACAGGGAGTTAAAGATAATACCAGATTATGTATCTTAGATAATGTTTTAGAAATAACAGTAAAAAATTTATACCATCATGTAAATAAACAAATTAATAAAGCTGGTATCACTTATCTTGCCATAGTGCAAAAATATTTTCATATGATTGAAGATATATGCCACTGTATACAACATAAGCATATCATATTCATATCTATGTAGTGTGTTTAAGATAAATTTTATTAATGCGTGGAATGTAGAATAAGATTGTTTCTAGTGCCACTTGACCTCAGACACTATACACCTTACAATGACCAGGCATACACCCACCACTCGTTTAGCAACCTTGCTTAGCAAATGGGGAAATCTATCTGCCAAATGCAACAGGAAGGTGTGTGTGTTTTTTTTAATGTCTATGTTGAAATCTAGAATCCTAAATTGTAGAATTACTTCCAGTGGACTCCCCTCAAGTAAACTAAACCTGGAATCTATTAATTGGAGTAATTATTCCAATTACTGCCCATTCTATTACAATGGAACTCTACCAGAAGTATCTCTTTGGGTACAAAATGAAGGACATGTATTATACTCTTTTTCTAATATTTAGTACAGCCTTATAAGCATTAAAGCCTACAGCCCATTTTTCTCAGTGATGGTAAAGGGACATTATCCTATTACACAGGTCTAATTGCCTTTGAGAGACAACACAAGAACTAAAAATAGGGAAAGTATTATCATAGTCATTGTGCTCTGAGTTAAGCATCCAATGTATGCTTTGTCTCTGGATCTGTTTCTAGTGCCACAACCCTCAACAATTAGATTGGATTATAATTGTGCAGTGGATATCTTAGTTTTGCATGCTTTATTCATCAGATAATGCATTTGTATATTAACTAGAGGCTCAGCGCACAAAATTCATGTGCGGGTATGGTCCCTGGGGCTGGCCTGTGAACAGGGCCATCTTCCCCAGCTTCCTGCAGCTGGCCTCACCCCCTACGCCCACCCACCCCTGGATCCCCGGTCACCATCAGGTGATAGGTGCCTGACGGCTGGGGGAAGGGACCGAGAGGTAGGCTGTTCCTGCCCGCTCACCAGCCCTGCCCCTTCTGTGGGTGGCCATCAGGTGATCGGAGCCTGCCAGCTGGGTAAAGGGACCAGAGGTGGTCAGTGAGCCTCATAGTGACTGGTCCAGAGGTCGTTCTGCTATTAGGGTCAATTTGCATATTACCTTTTTATTATATAGAATAAAGGCCTGGTGCATGGGTGGGAGCCAGCTGGCCTGCCCTGAAGAGGGCCCTGGGTTGGGGTGGGGGGTCACCGCTGTGGGGCAGCGGCCTGGGCGAGGGGTCATGGGCAGTTTGCAGGCCAGCCATGCCCTGGCTTTGTCATGAAGGACATCTGGAAGATGTCCGGTCTATCCGGTCTAATTAGCATGTTACCCTTTTATTAGTATAGATTATCTGATATCAGTGTGTTTGAATAAGCCCCAGACCTATTTACACACTTATATTTTACTTTCTAGCTCTTTTGTCTATCACATATACCAGGGGTCCTCAAACTTTTTAAACAGGGGGCCAATTCACTGTCCTTCAGACTGTTGGAGGGCCAGACTATAGTTTAAAAAAAAAAACTATGAACAAATTACTATGCACACTGCACATATCTTATTTTGAAGTAAAAAACAAAATGGGAACAAATACAATATTTGTATTTGCATGTGGCCCGCGGGCCGTAGTTTGAGGACTCCTGACATGTGCTATCACATATTTCACTGGAAGAACAGTGAATTATGTTCGACAAAGTGGCCTCCTTTTAGGGAAGGTGCATTTTAATTTGACATTAGACACAACCAGCTTTAAAAATGTGATTGGCTTTTATTTCTTTGAAGATTTCTTTTGGAAATACACTTACTGCAAAAATGTGCTCTCTGGGAATTTGACAAACTAGCTGATAATAGGATAAATCATTTTTAGTTTACAGAACAAAACAAAAGCTTCATTACTTTGCTGTTATTGTTTACTATATCAAAAATAAACTGTAATTTTTAGTTAGCTATGTGCATCTAAGTCCAGATATTGTTTGATAAAATGAGCCACATGGGAAAAGTTCCATTTCCTTCTGATGACATATCAAATATGCCCTTATCTCTAAATACATTAAAGATGAAGGAGTAAAGCCTTCGTACTATGTTTTTCCACATATCGTTAGCACTAATAGAAAAATTTAAATTATGACATTTACTTTGCAGGAGCCAATGAGAAAGAAATAGTCCTAATGAATGCTTTGACTGTTAATTTGCATCTTCTACTGGTAAGTTTCTTCTCCCATCAAGGTTTCGTAAACATTCATTTACAGAACCTGACATTTTTCTATCTTTAATTCGTGAGCATCTGGTGATTTAGTTACTTAAAAATAAGTCGTGAAGCTATTTTCGTTTTTAGCAGGAAATGCTGGACCCTGGTAAGCTTCTTCATACTTATAGGAGAGTTGACTCTTGCAAAGAGCTCTTTTCTCAGAACATAAGGAATTAGAGTCACAGTGGGTGAAAAGCACAGAAAACCATGACATACAAATGCGAGCAAGCACTGAGCTTTATAGAAAGACAGTTTTTCCAATATGCTGGACTTCAGCAGGGGGGATTATGGATCAGTATGATTTTGTAGATATTAAGTTTTGGAAATAGGTTAAAAAAGAATGTGAAAATAAAACTAAATTGGAGAAAAGGGACCTAGAACCTGAAATGAGTTACTGTGTTTAAGGTGCTTCCTTTTTGTTAATCCTCACCCAAGGATATTTTCCATTGATTTTTATAGAGAGAGTGGAAAGGAAGGGAGAAAGAGAGAGAGAGAAACATCGATGTGAGAGAGACACATCGATTGGTTGCCTCCTGCACTCGCCCAACCAGGGCTGGGAATCAAGCCTATAATAGAGCCTACATCCCAGGTACGTGTCCTTGGCTGGAATTGAACCCAGGACTCTTCATTCCTCAGGCAGACATTCTATGTACTCTATTCATTGAGCCAAACCAAAGTATTTAATAAATGTCAAATACATTCTTGATTTGAAATATGATGTCTATAGTACTTGCTTGATGCTTTGTAAATGTTTTTTTTATTTTTAAGTTTTTGTAATCATATCTACGTGACTAAGATGCACAATGAAGTCATCAATATTTTATTTTAGTAAAATGGAGACATGATAATTAAATATGATTGAAGAAACATGCTTATGGAGTATGCTACGTATCATAGTAAAAAGCATAGTTTCAAGTTCAGACATCCCTGGATTGACTTCCAGCTAAGATACTTAATGCCTGTTTGAATTTGGATGTTTTTTGAGGTGTTTAAATCTTAATTTTCTCCTTTGCAAAAATGAGAATAATAATGGCTACCTTGTAGGTATGCATGAGTATAAAATGTGATAATATGGAAAATTGCTTTAGCACCCATGTCAATGATCAACACGTAATTAACAGTAGCAATCATTTTCATTGCTATTATTGTCAGCCTCATTCTCCATGAACTATTGGTCAACCAAAAAAAAAGGCCCCAGTGAATGAGTGAGCCACTGCTCCCTGGTGCCCCTGGGAATGCGAAATGTTTCACGTTAGGGCTAAAAGACTTTTGAATTGGACCTAAAATAAAGTCCCATAATATAGTAAAGCAGTGCAAATATTATGTACTAGAAACCAAATCACCAGAGGAAGATAAACCAATATAAATAAGACTGATATTTCAGTCTCACAATAGAGAAATTACCATTAAATGCATTAGGAAGATAATTTTTCAATTAAAGTTTAAATAAAGTCTGAGGATTTATACTTTCTGATTCACATTTTCTCCTGAATTTGCCAGTCTCTTCTTTCTCTTTATAATTCATTGGAAATGAGGCTAATTGGAAAGGTACCTTCGACAGACACCTACATGTGTAATTAATTAATGCCTTTTAAATGCTGGAGATTATAAAATGAAAGTGTAGTATAAACTAACCAAATGTGTAATTGTGCATTAATGCTTTTCTCAATAAATCCATTTCATTGCAGTTATCGTTTTTTAAGCCGACACAAAAACGGTACAAAATTCTTCTTGAAGCCAAAGCCTTCCCTTCAGATCATGTGAGATTCTTCAAATTATATTTATATTCTGTCTATTCTTCCTAGCGAAGCATATCATTTGCCTGACTTGAATGTTTATTCCCTAGTCTTTTTCTAAGTAAACTTAGAATAAAAAGATCTGTCAAATGCTTTTGATTTAGATATTTTAAAAAACAAAGTGTCGCTTTATTTCTTTTGTTCAAGTAAAACATGTGCTAGGGGAGGAAAGAATTGAACAGGAACATTGATTTATTAGTCTTTTCAAACAGCATTCAACAAACTGCTGGTCTAAATCAAGTGCCGTTATAAATGTTTTGTTAATTCTTGTTGCTCTTTTATTTTATAAAATTATACTGATATATGTCCTAGTGCTTAATCCTTTGGTTACACAGAATAGTAATATAAAATTTTATTTGTCCATTTTTAAAACATGCTAGCAAGTATTGTAAAAATTTTTATTAGAGATTTTTAAAAAATTTCCTGTGATTCACTAAAAAAGGCATGCTACTTTATCAGCAATTCAGTTGATAAGAAGTTAGATTGTTACAGATACAGACACAGATAAAAGTATATTGCTCATTTCAGTTTTAGTCATAGAGAAACTCAAGTTTCATCCTTATATTATCACTGTTAACTATTCTAGTCCACATCTTGTCACTTTAAATCCTTTAATTATGTCCACATTAATAGCATTACCATACTAAAAAGGATCAAAACCTTAATTAATAGCTTGAAAAAATTCGGGGTCACTATTACTGCAACCCATTCAGATCTAGTAGTCTCATTGAAAAGAACTTTTCGAGATATATATATATATATATATATATATATATATATATATATATATATATTTTTTTTTTTACTAGTTTACTTTCTCTAGGATGAGTCATTTGCATAGTCTCTGTTCAAGCCTAGCAAGTCCACACTATGCTTTGATTATATTTTAGAATTTTGATTTGCATTTGTGATTTACTTTCTTATTCTAAAAATCTCTTGTAACTCCCTGAAGTCTAGTTGGTTGGCTCCTATGTTTCCATTTATCTCTATTATTTATGTTTCAAAGAATGTTCAGATTCCTGCCTACAAATTATATTAAGCAGTTCTTCTCTAATGTATTGTGTTTAGTCACTTTTAACCTTGACCTTCGATATAATAATGTACGTTTATTGCTATTTATTTATTTATTTTAGATTTTTTCATGGCTTTTATTTATTTTCTATTTATTTATTTATTTTCTTTTTTAGAGAGAGAGAGAGAGAGAGAGGGAATGAGAGAGAGAGAGGAAGAGAGAGGGCAAGAGAGAGTGAAACACCGATGTGAGAGCAAACCAATGATCAGCTGCCTCTTGCATTCTCCCTGTGGAGGATTGAGCCCCAACCTAGGCATGTGCCTGGACAGGAAATCTAACTGGCAACGTTTTGGGTGTGTGGGACAGTGCCCAAAAAACAGCCACACTGGCCAGGGCTTATTATTTATTTTCAGAGATATTTCAAGTACTTCTGTGCACTGTGATTTAATAAATTATCCTTATTTTTCAGTATGCTATTGAATCACAGCTTCAACTTCATGGACTCAACACTGAGAAAAGTATGCGGATTTTAAAGCCAAGAGAGGTATATGAGAAAGAGAAATACATATTCATCACACTTCTGTTTAGTATTGATTTTTTTTCTTTGTTTTATTTAGATGTTTACTATCTTCATTATCTTAATGGAACTTTCAAGAACGTTTAAAAAAAACCTATAATTCAGTAAACAGTTGTCATTTTGTTTAAAAGGGGGGATTAAGTCAAGAGTATACTTATTTTCATTTTCCAAGGGCTAGTCATATTACAAGCAAAGTCTTTTACTATTAATAGCACTGGAGTCTGCCATATTCTTCAGTGGGAGGGTAAAGATGGCAAATTGCATATATCATTTTCAATTTCAGATGCCATTGCCTGTGGATGCCATTAAAATCATATTAAAAACTAGTAATATTTTTTTGGAACTGAATGATGCCATCTTTTATGTCTCTTCTTATTCTAAGTATCAAATGTTTTCGTTTGAGCTTGGACTATGGTGTAGAAAGGGATGTGATATAGTATTAAAAGCTTGTGCTTCATAAGTGGCTGATATACCCCTGCGCAATCCCAGACCCACCAACGTACTGGGTAAGGGACTTTGGGAAAGTTACTTTATCTCTCTGAGATCCCTTCATATTTAAGCAGGTAACAAAGAAAACACCTGATCAGACTTGACAATATGTGTAAGATCAGAAATAATGCACACTTTACATTAATAGAGATATAAGGCTACTAGTAAGTTGTAGAAACTTTGGCATAGAGACCCTGTGGCTTGTGAAATTGCACACCAGGATATCCACATAGAATAAATGTTAAATTCACAAATGATGCTGCTAGTCTGTTTGAGCAATTATTTCTTTCGACAGATAATATGTTGAGGAATTAAAATCTACTTCATTCACTTCTATTTGCCAACATGAAATAAATTAAGGAAATGGAAAGTTTCCACACCTGTGATAGGATATTTTTCTCCCCATAGGTCATGTATAAATAGCTAATTTCCAAAAAAAAGGAATATAGTCACTAATATATCACAAGTCTTGATGTTAAAAGTGACAAGTGTTATGAAGACTCATGAGGTAATTATAATCTTGGAGCACTCTTTAGCATTACTAGATTAGAGCAAGTCAACATGAATGATTTTTAACCTTTTTCACCTCATGGAGCACATAAACTAGTTGCTAGAACTAAAATTCTGCGGCACACCAAAAAATATACTTTTTGCCGATCTGACAAAAAAAATAGGTATAATTTTGATTCATTCACATCTGATGGCTATTGTTGTGTTGGCTGTTGTCATTTTTTTTATTTGACACAACGTCAGTGCCCCTGACTAAATAGCTGAGCATTGCATGTCTGAAAATTATTGCCATAGCTATCATATATATTTCGGAAAGGGAGAGAGAGATAGAAACATCAATGATGAGAAAAAAATCATCAATGGGTTGCCTTATGCACAGACCTAGCCCACAACCCAGGCATGTGCTCTGGCCAGGAATTGAACCTTGTCCTCCTTGTTCATAGGTCGACACTCAACCACTGAGCCATATCAGCTGGGCCATATCCTATCTTTAACAAATATATTTATTTGCTTAATACTGAGTCTTACAATAAATAATAAGTATTAATATATAGAG
Source organism: Myotis myotis (assembly GCF_014108235.1). Taxonomy (NCBI): domain Eukaryota; kingdom Metazoa; phylum Chordata; class Mammalia; order Chiroptera; family Vespertilionidae; genus Myotis; species Myotis myotis. The sequence continues at coordinate 69,976,439 of NW_023416390.1, read as the reverse complement.
TACTTTTCTTACTATTTTTTGAAATTATGGTGGACAAACCATATTAGATTCCTTTAAGAAAAAGAGATTTGGATTATTATATAATTCATTTTACTTAGAAGATTGTTTTAGAATTACTGAAACCCTTTTTATAAATAAAGTACACATCACTAAAGAACTCAGAGATTTCAATATCAATACTATTTTTATAGATTTCTATTTTGTAAACAAATTCTAAGCTTCTAGTAGAAACTAGAGTATGTATCATATATATATATTGACCTAACACAGGATTCAGTAATTAGCAAATAGCAAGAATTATTAAAAAATAACTGAAGGAAAACTTATGAATAATGAAAATCCCTCAAATCCTTCTAATATTAGTATAGTTAGTGATGCTTTCACCTCAAAATCATGTGCGATTTAGCACTGGAGAATATTTCTGAAGATTTCATAAATAGATAAAAATTGTTATGATACAATTTGATACTTTGTATTTAGCTGATTTCTTTTTATTTTTTCAAGTTGTTTACAAGACCAAATCTAAATTCATGCACAATTTTCACTAAGTAACCAATCATTGGTCTTACATGGGGAGATGTGCAGAAAATTACTTTAATAATTGAGTTTTGCTGATATTTTTTTCAAGTTTGGGTCTTGATGTTTAGACTGCTGTGGAGGAAATTTAACACTTCAATTAGTAGAAGATAACAGTTAGGTTATATCCAGATGAAAGATGCATAAGTATTTTTATTCTACCAAAAATTCACAATATTAGATTGTTAAGTGAAATACTTATCTCTAAGAAATTTCTCTTGCTATGTAATAGTTCATGGACTTGTACTTTCTGTATTTTATTGGGTGGGGATAAGAATGAAACAATTTATAAGTATGCAAATAGCAACATTTAATTGGAAAATAAAGTAGGGTTCTGCAAAAAATTATACTTTATAAAACTCTTTTTACTATGTTATCATCCTTATTTAATAATAATAAAAACCGTGCTCAAATGCCTCTATCTTGCCAAATTTTGGAAGATCTTTAATTTGAAAAGAAAAAATCCCTTTGATCTACTTATGGCGGGAAAGTGCTCATGGTGAATTTTAGATGGGAACTATTAAGTGAGAAATTTATTATTGTGCCTTTAGGGGGAAGAAACCTTGAGAACAGAAGACATCCTTGAAGTAATTGAGAAGGAAGGAGACTCTATTGCAGTGATCCTGTTTAGTGGGGTGCATTATTATACTGGACAGCACTTCAATATGCCCGCCATCACAAAAGCCGGACAAGCAAAGGTATGCACATCATTTGCTCCTTCTCACAGCACCCCACACATCACCCTACTGACGGTACTTCTAGTGAAATATCTTTGTGTCTATGTAAAATTACTTAAAGAGTTAAAAAAAAGAGAAAAGCTTTACATATAAAAATCTTATAAACCTTTTTGCTTTAGGCATCTCCCTTTAAACCTCTTTTTATCACTTCTTTGGTCTCCCCTCCTTACTAGCATCTACTGTCCCAATGTTTACCTCTAGGCAGCAGCACAGGTGAGCTTCCTGCCAGTGATATCACCTGAACTGAGCTGCTTAGTCAACAGGAAGCAGACAGAATATTTAGGAAAGTAGCTACATGCTAGGCCGTTTGTCACACTGTAACTCATTATAAATATACTTCAGTCTTGCTTAATCCTAGGTAGCTGAAAAAGACAGGTGCAGAATAAAATTTTATCAGAAGATTGAGTTTTGCACAGTTTACATTAAGGAAGTCATTTTTATCCCTAAGAATCTTAAGAAATTACACCTACAATAAGAACTTTTCCTTAAGTATTACCAAATCACACTTAAATTGTTTACCATTTTGAACTTGTGTTATTTTATATATGCTTTTGTAAAAAAGTTATTTTAATATATGTTTGCTTTAAAAAAGAGACCAGAGAGGAGCAACACTCTCAACAGTTACAATTTGGATTTAAAATCTTTAAATGTGTCTCTTGGCCTTCTTTCGAAAAGTGTCTATTTAGGTCCTTTGCCCATTTTTTTGATTGGATTGTTTATCTTCCTTTTGTTAAGTTGTATGAGTTACCTGTAAATGTTGGGGATTAAACCCTTACCAGAGATAACATTGGCAAATGTGTTCTCCCATGCAGGGGGCTTTCTTGTTGTTTAGTTGATGGTTTCTTTTGCTGTGTAGAACCTTTTTATTTTGATGCAGTTCCATGTGTTTATTTTCTCCTTAGTTCCATTGCCCTAGGAGCTGTATTGGTAAAGATATTGCTATGACATATGTCTGCTATCTTGCTGCCTATGGCATCTTCTAAGATTTTTATGGTTCCCCTCTTATATTTAAGTCCTTTATGCATTTTAAGTTTATTTTTGTGTATGGTGTAAGTTGGTGGTCTAGTTTCATTTTTTTCCATATATCTGTCCAATTTTCCCAACACCATTTATTGAAGAGACTGTCTTGCCTCCTTTGTCATCTACACAATGGAATATTATGCTGCTGTAAAAAATAAGGAATTTTTATCATTTGCAACAGCATGGTTGGAACTGGAGAGCATTATGCTAAGAGAAATAAGCTAGTCAGAGAAAGATGAATATCACATGATCTCACTCATTTTTGGAATATAATGAACATCATAAACTGATGAACCAAAATAGGTATAGAGACAAAGAAGCATCGAACAGACTGTAAAACTTCAGCAAAAGGCAGGGGAGGGTTAAGGTGGGGTAAGAGATCAACCAAAGCATTTGTATGCATGTATATAAGCATAACCAATGGACACAGACACTAGGGGGGTGGGGGCATGTGTGTGGGATGGGGTGGGGGGCTGGGGTGAGGTCAATAAGTGAAAAAGGAGACATATGTTCTGTGTGTAATAGTTTAAACAATAAAAATATATATATATAGAATAGGAAAGAAATCCTTAAATAGCAGTTCTATTTGATTCGGCAATGAAATCATGTATTTAAAAAGGTGACAGTCAAGTTTTGTTCTGAACATTAATAAGTTATGGGATTAATCTATGTGTGAAGTCTAGTTAATATATTCAGTTATTGAAGCTAATGAATGGAACTAATGAAAAGAAATTTAGCACCGTTATCAGCAGTCTCTAGGAACTTCCAACCATGACTTCCAACTGGTTTGATAGATAACTGTGAAAGTGGTGCATTACAAAAGATATAAAGATAATGTCTTCTTAATTTAGATATTAAATGCTAGGCACCAAAATAAAGGGAGGCCAATAAAAATCATATTTTAAAATGTTATACCAGTAATCAGCAGTCCCCGAATCCCTCCGTATACATACACGTTTCATTAACCTTCATAGAAATGAGCATGAGACAGAGAAGAAAGACCATGGGTTTTGGAATCAATCACACAGCCTAAGGTTCGTCTTGGCTACATCATTTAATTGTTATATGATTTTAAGCAAATTACTTGCCTTTTCAAAAGTGTTATTTTGAGATAACAAGACTCAGTTAATAAATTCAGAGTGGATATTGAAGAGGATAAAATATCTATTGGGTTGCACACTTTCTGCTGTTAAGTGATGGTCACCTCCCCCTCATAGGTCCTCAATATGAAGTTATAGAAAGTGGCTCAGAAATCCATTTTCTTTATTTCCCATTTAAAATAAAAATACATTTATTTACTTAGGTGTTATGTAATTCTCATTCTTTACTACTTTGGATGCTAAAACCATTCTCTCAGCATTTTGCATGCTTCTGTTCACTTAAATAATATCATAAGTGCCTACCAACTGAAGTTCTCTTGGAGTTTTCAGACAAATAAAGATATGAATGAGCAGTTTCATCTAAATGTAACCACAAAGAACTGATATACTAGTACTATGGGAGTTAAGTGGTGATATAGCAGACTTTGATCCATTATAAAATTGTTCTAACAAACTTTTATACTCTTGCTATACAACTCCCCCCATCATCACTGAAGGTTGAGAAAAGTTCATTAAAATGTAGACAGACATAGCTCTCTTGGGTGGTCTATGAAGATAAAGCTGAAGGAGAGGCAGAGAGAATATTAAAGGTGTCAATCAAGAGAGAGATAGGAAATTATAGAAAAGGCTGTTAGGAGTGGCTCAGTGAGATAAAAAAAAAGTAAAGTTTTCAGACATGAAGTATGGTGGAAACAAAAATGATGTTGGATGGAGCAATAAAACAACAAGAGTATTTGGAAGTAGGAACTTTACATTTGTGTAAAAGGAAAGTGACAGAAATTGTGAAGAACATATTAATTAAATAAATAGATGCATGGGAAAAAGAGAGAAATCATAAATGGCTTGATGAGTTATTTTGAATCCTGGAAACCATCACACCTATAGCAAAAAATTTCTAGAACATTTATAACACTCAGTATCTCCTATTGTGCCTTTTTCCAAATACTGCCTGTTAGCTCTCTACCACTCTCCTGACTTCTAACAAAATGTGTATATACACTTTGAATAATTATTAATTCTAATGAGTTAAATCTGAAAATAACAAAACATCAGTTGAGCTATATCAGCTGTTTAAGTGTGTATACATTTTTGGGACACCCTGTATATTAGCTTTGTCCATCTTTGAACTTTATATAAAGATACATATATATCTAGATATAGATAGATATACATATATATCTAGATATAGATAGATATAGATATAGATATAGATAGATAGATACATATATATTTATAATATTACAATATGTATTATTTTGTGTCTGACATTTGATTACTATTACATTTGTAATATTTATTCATGTTACATGTAGCAGTAGTTTTATTTTTATTTCAGTATATAATTACAGTGTATGAAATAGATCACTATTTCCAGCATAATCAGTATAGACATTTAGGTGTTTTTTTTTTTCCACTTGAGGGCTATTAAAATAAATTCTATTCTGAGCATTCTTATAAATGTCTTTAGGTAAACATTCATACACATCTCTGTTAAATATGTAGCTAGAAGGGGAATTCTCAGAACATTAGGTATGTGTATGGTCATTTTTAATCAATAATGCTAATTTTCCAAAGGGTTGTATCAATCTGGCATATAGATGAGAGTTTTTATTGCTCGCCATTCTTACCAAAAGCGGATCTGATTAGTTTGTAATAGCAGCACATTGTAGTTTTTTTTTAATTTTTTTAAAATTAATGTATAATTGGCATAAAACATCCTACTCATTGCAGGAGTACATCATAGTGATTTTACATTTATATACGTTACAAAATGATCCCTATGATAAGCCCAGTTATCATCTGTTGCCATACAAAGTTATTATAATATTAATAGAGGCTCAGTGAACAAAATTCGTGCACGGGTGGGGTCCCTAGGCCTGACCAGTGATCAGGGCCAACTGGGGCCTTCCGGCTGCCAGCCGGGGCCTCCCTTCCCCAGCTGCCGGCTGCTGGCCGGGGCCTTCCTTCATTCCACACCACCCCTGGTGGTCAGCACAAATCATAGCGAGCGATCGAACTCCTGGTCTCCTGGTTGAACTCCTGAGGGGACACTTTGCATATTAGGCTTTTCTATATAGAGAAGATTGCTATATTTGTTATATAATACACACACGACTTATTATTTTATAATTGAATATTTGTACTTTTTAATTCCCTTCAACTATTTTACTACCCACCAACCTCTCTCCTCTCTGGTAACCACTATGTTACCCGAATCTATGAGTCTGTTTAGATTTTGTTTATTCATTTATTTTGCTTTCTAGATTTTACATTTTAGTAAAATCATACAGTATTTGTCTTTCTCTGACTTACTTCTTTAGGTTCATCCATGTTGTCACAAATGGAAATATTTCATTCTTTCTTATGCCTGAGTAATATTAGATTGTATATATGTACCACATCTTCCATCAATAAATGGAAACTTGGGTTGTTTCCATATCTTGGCTATTTTAAGTAATGCTTCAATGAACATAATTTATGATTTGGATTCAAATTAGTGTTTTGGATTCGTTTGGTTAAATGCCCACAAGAGGAATTGCTGGATCATACGGTAGTTGCATTTTTAATTTTTCGAATAAACTCCTTGCTGTTTTCCATATTGGCTGTACCATCTATATTTCCACCAACAGTATATGAAGAATCAAATTTCTCTACCAACACTTGTTTGTTTTGATTTTTTTTTTTTTTTGTAACGGCCATTCTGACAGGTGAGATCTCATTTTGGCAATTCCCTGATGATTAGTGATGGTGGGCATGTTTTCATATGCCTATTGGCCATCTGTCTGTCTTCTTTGGAAAAAAGGCTATTCAAGACATCCACCCATTTATTTTGTTTCTTAATCATTTAACATGTGAAAAATTGTGTTGTCATCTTGATCAGGTTTCTATCCATTTTTTGTGTGTCACTGACCAAGTTTTTGAGTGTTGTCCCAAAAACCATTTTTCTCATATGCCCTGTGGATTTTATTACACAATCTTTTTTTAGGGGGAGTGGGAGGGGAGTAGAGGGGAAAGTTTCATTGATTTATTTATATTTTCATTCCAACACCCCTTCCCCCTCCTCTTTGTCAACCATTAGCTTGTTCTCTGTATTTCTGGGTCTATTTCTATTTTGTTTATTCATTTATTTATTTTTAAATTCATCTTTATTGTTGAAAGTATTACAAATGTCTTCTTTTTCCCCACCATTGACCCTATCCTCCCCACTCCTGCCTCCTCCCGGCCCTCACTGCACTATTGTCTATGTCTATAGGTTATGCATATATGCATACAAGTTCTTTGAGGGTGGACCCCACAAAATTTCTGGGTTCGTGCTTGTGCTCTGCACATTGTTGATTATCTTTAAATACAGACCTGTTTGGCCAGTGAAAGGATAAGTGAGTGTCCATCAGCAAGATGGATCTCATGTTGCATGAGACAGAAAAGTTTATGCAAAATGGCTTGATGAGTTATTTCTTTAAGAATGAGGGATGGAACACCTGAGACAGGAAAGCTGGAGAGGACCAGATCTGAAATGTAGTTAGGAGCCAAATCAAGGACAGAGAGTTCCATTGTGAAGTTAATGGGTGGGTCTTTGAATGGGTACAGGGAATCTTACAATCAAATATGTGATTTCGCAAGCTCATGGAAGGAAGGAAGGCTGGAAGTATTTGTAGTGGTTAGAAGACTACCGCAGCCCAGCCGGTGTGGCTTAGCGGTTGAGCATCCACCCAGGAACCAAGAGGTCGCTGGTTAGATTCCAGTCAAGGCACATGCCAGGGTTGCAGGCTGGATCCCCAGTGTGGGCCCTGCAGGAGGCAGCCAATCGATGACTTCCTCTCTCATCGATGTTTCTATCCCTCTATCCCTCTCCCTTCCTCTCTCTCTAAATTCAATAACAATATATTTAGAGAAGACTGCTGCAATAATCTGAGGACTAATGATAAAGCAAGGTGGCCGAACACTCCTATGCTTCCATGTGGTTGTATCAATACGAGTGTGAGCCCTGTGGGTAATTTTAATAAAATCTGTTAAAAATATTTATTTATTTAAAAATTTACATGAAATAGGTACTCAAGTGTGGAGTTTATGTTTTCACCAATTCATATTGTTTTAATTACTCTTAGAAGTAATATAATAAAAATATTAACTAGATAGCTGTAGAGAGGTTTGGAGGAACGATGCATTCTTTAATTTTTATGATGCTGCCATCTAGTGAAACTTTTGTAAAATTATTTTGTGGTAATACTCAACTTTGTATCTTCTGGTCTTTTAATCAAAATGGTTATATTTTAATAATTTATGTTTTATGCCATCTATGGGGAAAGAATTGTACATGCATTAAAACATATTGTAGGAACGTGAGTGTTGTTGTTTTAATGTGGTGCCACAGATGTAACCACAGGGCTTTAATAATGGGATAAAGTAGGTGAAGTTTCATGGTTTCCTCATTGTGCCTATTCTTTATAAATAATTGATAATAAAGTGCTGGGTTTTCTGATCCTTGAGGTTTCCAAGAAAATTTAAGTTGTAAAATCGTATCTATGAAAAGCTGAGTTGTAAAAACGTTGTTTGCAAACCCAAATTTTGCTAAACTCTAAATTTTGATAGAGATTAATTGTATTTCTTTTCTATCACTCCTAAATCTTATGTTAAAATGGAGCATCCGTTGTATTTTTATGATATTTGTTACTTCTTTTTTTATGAGGAACAAAGCCCAGATATACCTCTTCCCCAAATTAGTTATATTTTACCAGTAGAAACTTTTTCTGAGATGCAAGTTTAGTCCACATTATAATGAGCAAGGTTTCTAATTAATGGATTCTCCAATATGTTGAATGTTGTTTTTAATAGAAACTATGCTCTCACAGTGGTCGGCAAACTCATTAGTCAACCGAGACAAATATCAACAGTACTTCTTCAAAATAGACTCGCCCAGGCCAAAAACCGACTTCTGCGCATGGGCCACGAAGTTTAAATCGCACTGTACGTGCGCCCACATGTGGTATTTTGTGGAAGAGCCACACTCAAGGGGCCAAAGAGCCACATGTGGCTCGCGAGCCACAGTTTGCCAACCACGGGTCTAGGGTAACAGTCAGAAAACTTTTTCTGCAACAGATGGGATAGTAAATAGTTTAGAATTCGTCAGCCTTATGGTCTGGGTTTCAATTACTCAATTCACCTACAAGAGCAGCCATAGACAATATTTAACAAATGAGAGGGTTAACTTTATTTATTAAGAACAGGTCATAGTTTGCATCCTCTCCTCTAGAGAAAGTACCCATAATAGCAGTTTGAATTTCTTTATTCTTAAGAGGTGTTAGAACAATCTAAAATTGGCCCCTCTGCAATTATTTCCTTTGAAAACCTCAATTGATAGATGTTTCTTCAAAGTGACAGAAAATTTACCACTTTGAGGATGTAATATTATATGTGTATATAGTAAACAATAGAAGAACTGAGAGGTAAAACATTTCTGCAAAGTGAACTATCACCCTCCCCACCCCCATTTTATGATCAGTTGTTGTTTATCTTTTAAATTAATGTTCAGGTACCAAGTTGTCTTAATGTGGAATGAGTCACTGTATTCTCTAAGTAAAACTTATGCTGATATGCAGAAAGCTAAGTGGTTTGATGGTTAGCCATTAAGTTAGAAAGTTACTACTTAGGTACAGTTTGGATGATACAAATTCACTAATCCAGGTTATCCTTTTGGAAATATTTGTTTCTAAAACACCAAATTCTACTAGGCAGACATACAAGACACTTGAAGCCATGCAAGTAAATAAGTCAAAATAGACTCAGCTAATAAGGAGCTGTTAAAGATTCCAGTCAGTGTAAAGGAAGAACACAGCATAGAGTAAAAAACATCATTACTTTGTGGGCTGTGGGGGGGGAACAAAATACTCTACCATCAAGGTTCTTCTAGCTGGATTAATAATCAAATAGATATGAGACAGATTAGCAAGAGAAAACCAAAAGTAATACATACATATGTAAGGGACCTCCGCTTACATGAAAGACGCATGCCGAGTTGGCTTAGAGATAGAAAGGGAACATCCTATCTAATAAAAGAGAAACATGGTAATTAGCCGTACGCCCGCTACCCTTCCCATTGGCTAATCAGGGCGATATTCAAATTAAATGCCAGTCAAGATGGTGGCCAACAGCCAGGCAGCTTGAAGCTAACATGAGGCTTGCTTGCTTCAGTGACAGAGGAAACCAATGTTCCCCGCCTGCCTTGCCAGCCTCTGAGCTTGCAGTTTGAAACATTGTTACAAATATAGAAGCTAAACAAAACCCCAGAAACCTGCTTTCAGCCAGCCAGGATCTCAGAGCTGGAGTTGATACAGTGTTTTGATTTTAGAACCCAAACAAACCAGATACCTGCTTTCAGCAGCAGAGACTTCAGAGCTGGAGCCAGAGCTAAAGCTGGCCCAGAATTAAAAAAAAAAAAAAAAGAAAAAAAGGAGCAGTTGGGAGCTTCAGTCACCCGCCAGCCTGAAAACAGCCCTCAGCCCCTCACCCAGGCTGGCCAGGCACCCCAGTGGGGACCCCCACCCTGAAGGGTGTGTGACCAGCTGCAAACAGCCATCATCCCCTCATCCAGGCTGGCCAGGCACCCCAGTGGGGACCCCAACCCTGATCCAGGACACCCTTCAGGGCAAACCAGCCGGCCCCCACCCATGCACCAGGCCTCTATCCTATATAGTAAAAGGGTAATATGCCTCCCAGCACCGGGATCAGCGGAGCCGAGATGCGTCCCGGCACTGGGATCAGCATGACAGGGGGCAGCGCCCAAACCCCCTGATCGCCCTGTGGCTCTGTGTGTGATGGGGCGGGGCCACAACCTCCCTATCCGCCCTGCTCTGTTCATGACAGGGGAAGGTGCCCCAACCCACTGATCAGCCCTGCTCTGTGCCTGATAGGGGGGAGCTCCCTAACCCCCTGATCACCCTGTGGCTCTGTGTGTGACAGGGTGCGGTGCCCCCCCCCCCCCCACGGGCCCTGCTCTGTGTGTGATAGGGTAGAGCCATAACCTCCCCATCGGCCCTGCCCTGAGTGTGACAGTGGTGGCGCCCCAACCCCCTGATTGGCCCTGCTCTGTGGGTGATAGAGGGTGGCGCCCCAGCCCCCTGATCTGCCCTGCTCTGTGTGTGACAGGGGGGAGCTCCTCAACCCCCTGATGGGCCCTGCTCTGTGCGTGACAGGGTATGGAGCCCCAACCCCCCTGATGGGCCCTGCTCTGTGTGTGACAGGGGGAGCTCCCCAACCCCTTGTTCGACTCTGCTCTGTGCGTGACAGGCTACGGAGCCCCAACGCCCCTTATGGGCCCTGCTCTGTGAGTGACAGGGGGCAGCGCCCCAACCCCCTGATTGACCCTGCTCTGTGCGTGACATGGGGTGGCGCCGCAACCTCCCCATTGACCTTGCCTTGAGTGTGACAGGGGGCAGTGCCCCAGCCCCCCAATCAACCCTACCCTGAGTGTGACTGAGGGTGGCATCACAACCTCCCGATCCGCCCTGCTCTGTGCATGACAGGGGGCAGCACCCCAACTCCCCAATCGGCCTTGCTCTGAGCCCGACCAGGGGCTGCACCTAGGGATTGGGCCTGCCCTCTGCCCCCCGGGAGCAGGCCTAAGCCAGCAGGTTGTTATCTCCCGAGGGGTCCCAGACTGTGAGAGGGCACAGGCTGGGCTGAGGGACCTCCCTCCCCCCCCCCCCCCCGAGTTCACAAATTTTTGTGCACCAGGCCTCTAGTGTGTATATAAGACATCCTGGTCTAGGGATGAGGTAACGCACCTGGGAAGTGTCAAAGGATCATTGCAGGATGACAAGAAGAACAGATGTTTAGTAAATAGAAGCTTGTCCTGCCCTACAGAGAAGCCAAAATAAGTTATCTCTGATAGCCTCTTATTATGGCCGAGGTCCCTAATTCAAGTTGTTTTTTAGGTAGTTAAAGGGAGGGACAGAAGTTTCTCTGGAGCCTGCTGCTAAAGTTGCCTCAAAGTAATCTGCATACCACTGAGGCAGATCTTGGGATACATGGTTCTCAGCTCCCACAGTCACCTTTGTGTCAGCTGATTAGAGCAGGACTTGGCTTTAGGAATTCTGCTAGTCTCAGCTGAGCTCACGCAGGTTTCTCTGGCTAAAGAAAGGAGAGTGGGGAGACCAGCAGAACCAAGCTGAGCTCATTAAGATTGATTCTGATGGACATTTTTTCATCTTCCACCTGGGCTAGCAGATTGGCCAAGCTAGTCCTTCTCATAGATGGCAGAGGGCAAGAGAGAGCAAGCCTAACCACTCAAGTGCTTTAAGGATTCTACTTGTAGTACATGTGCTAACATTCCACTGGTCAAAACAACTCATCTGGCAGATCCAAGTTTCAGAGAATAGAACCCTGCCTGCAGTGGAAGGAACTGAAAAATTACATGGCAAATGACAAGAAGGGACAAAGAATTGGAACTGTTAAGGCAATTTACCACAACATGTGTACACTTGAACTGATTAAAGTACATGTGGGCATGATGTGGGATTAAGTGATAAACTAAAAACGTCCATTAATGTCTTCAATTTAGTAGGATACTCTACAGCAATAGTTCTCTAAAAGATTTTTATGCTATGTTTACATCTCTTTCTATTTATTGTATTTGTAATTAAAACAATTTTAAAATATATTTATTTATTTTTAAATTTACTTTAGAATAGCAATATCAAACCCATTACATATTAACAAAAATTATATATGATTAAGGAAAAAAACCCTTTATTTTCTGAAATAAGCAAAAAAAGTTTTACATTTGGCAAATTCCTTTACTGTTTGGTTTAATAGAAGACAGCTTTTTGTGTGTATGTGTGTAATTTGCTTCTGCATTCAATTTTTTTTGTGTGTGAAGAATAGGAAGAAAATTGTTCCTCGTGCAGACATATAGTCAGAAAAAGCAGGAGTAGTTTAACTGCATATTTTTTGATACTGCACACGAATTTGACAAGTGAGAACTTCTTGGTAGTTGTAGTGCAGTACGTGAAACAAAATTACTGAACTGTCTGTACTTTGTTACAGTAAAATCCATTGGTTGATTTTGCATTTTGAATGGACTTTTTATCCATGACATGTAACATCAAGATTGGCCATTTGGTTCACTGAGCTATGAATATTTTCACTGAGCTATGGATATTTTCCAATTACTTACATATTTCATTATGTATTATTTTAAAATTATATATCACTATTAAGCTCAGGAGAAATATCTTTAAATACTGGGAAGGGGTCATATTCATAGAAGTGAGCACAAGCTTTTTAAAATTTTAATTTCTCTTAGAAACTACTTAAAAAAATAGAAACAAATACTATGAGTTGTTTTTCTTGAATTGACAGACTCACACATTTATAATATTGTCTAACGGTTTCTCTTCCATGGGTGGGGGAGTGAGAGTCTTCATTGAGTAAAAGTGGCTTGTTCAGATCGCAACTCAAATAATCACATACGTGCATTACTCTGAAAGAACCATCATACTTCAGAATGTGGTCGAATGTTTTAAGTATACTTCCCACATTAAACCTCCAAATATGAAAATTTTGAGATTTAATACAAATTCATCATCTCTACAGATTTATCAAGGATATTTTAAAGTAGGATGATCTTTCTCCCCCACCCTGTAACTGGATGGCTTTGATGTGCAGTGACAACCAGTACAGTTTGGGGCCCCTGCCTTCATTTATTTATGCTAAGGTGCCAGCAGTTTTGCCCATCACCGCTTTTGCATTATCATTGCAAATATCAACACAGTGGAGAAGGCAAAGAATGTCTTGCTTTATGAAAATTGTTCTGACCTAAAAGTGTTTTGGGAATGCCCAGGAGTTTGTGATTCACTCTTAGTGAACCACTGCACCAAAGGATGAACCAAATTTCTGTTATATTAGCTTGTCAAAGATTTTTTTTTTCTTTTTTCTTTTCTTTTTATCTGAGAACAATCTCTTATTGGTCTTTTTAATTTTTTAAAATTCTTTATTGTTTAAAGTATTACATATGTCTCTTTTTTCCCCCATTGACCTCTTCCCAGCCATTCCCACCCCCAGCACATGCCCTCACCCCACTACTGTTTGTGTCCATGGGTTATGCTTATATGCGTGCATACAAGTCCTTTGGTTGATCTCTTTGTCAAAGATTTTCTTAAAGATATGTGTACGGACTATTTCTAACCATTAAGCAAATTTAAAACTTGTTATTATGTTCTCCCCCAGGGTTGTTTTGTTGGCTTTGATCTAGCGCATGCAGTTGGAAATGTTGAACTCCACTTACATGACTGGGGAGTTGACTTTGCCTGCTGGTGCTCCTATAAGGTACAAATTAGTTAATATATTTATATCCTTTTATTCCCTATTAACATTAACCTAATTAAAACACTGGAAAGTTGACCAATTTTAGCTATTTGAACTACTTTTCTCCATTTTATTAGTATATTTTCTGATTTTAGTTAATTATAGTCATCCAATCTTATAGTATGATAATTAAATTCTGGTGTTTTCATCTACTATAGAGTACTTATTGCTTCAATTCCCTGGCTGCTATAGAAAGTCAGGAGATTATGGGAAAAATAACAACACTTCACACTTAAAAATTAATTCAAATTGATTGAGTTTTTAGTTTTGGTGGGGTTTTTTTAATATGTTGTGAAATTTCTACATGTGTAAGATAATTCTTATGGAATCAAGTTGCATTTGATATTTGAAGACAATTTAATGGACAGGGAGCATAGAAATGGAACTATTTTTAATCTAGGTGTTTTTAAAATATGATACTTTTATTATTACTTAAATATTTTTGTGACAAAATAATTGAAACTAATGAGCTTTGAAATTAGATTGACTTCAGTGGAACTGTTATCTATTAGTTGGGGCAAAATTTAGCCAAAAAAGTAATAGCTATTTATTCTCAATTAACACTTCCACATTTCATTTGTTTTTCTTTGAACAAGGTAACCCAAATTTTATTTTATTATGAATGTTCAAATAATCACACGTATTGAACTGGTCAAAAGTTGGTTTCTTAACAACAATAAGAAAAAGATTACATTGTTTATCTTTGTCATATATTCAGATAAACCCATATAACTTAATTTATTTTCAATCCAGTATTTAAATTCAGGAGCTGGAGGTCTCGCTGGTGCCTTTGTCCATGAAAAGCATGCCCATACAATTAAACCTGCGTGAGTACCATCTTTAGATTCTTCTTTGGTGTTAAATACACTAATTTGCATTAATAATATATTAAATTTACATAAATTCTTTAAGATGCTATCCATTAAGAATCTGGATTGATTATAATCATTTGACTACTATATTAACAATGATGTGCTTTATCAGAAATAAATGCTTCCCAAAGAGCTCAATTGGTTGAACAAGAAATGTAATCACAAAAAGGGAGCTTCTGTAATAGTAGTGAGTCACTGTAAGCATGTAGAGCAGATGGTTTAATGAAAAGAGACTACTCAATTTTTTTCAAAAATTAGACTTTAAAAAAGTTCTGATTTCTCACATCAAAGAATAAATCAAAGGCAACAAGAGATGTGCAAAATAGAGCCTTAAATGTGGTGTTTTATTACTAAAATCACATCTACCTCTAAAGCTAGAAACATAATATGATGATCTTGTAAGGAATGTCTTCTGTCCTAAAAGATTTTATAACCCATGAAAAATGAAGAAGCTGAGCACTAGGCAACAGACTGCCTACATAAAAGCAGAGCTTTTTAAAAATTTTATATAACTTTCTTCATTTTTTAGAGCAAGTGTAAATGCAAATGTGATACACCAACACACAGACACATTTTTATTTGACTGGGGACCTCACAGTGTTTCCTCTACTTTTATCTGTATAGAGATGAATAAATAATATCCTTGGAGACAAACACACACACACACACACACACACCTTTCACAGTTGTATCAGAGTATGGGTGATAAGGAGACTGGCTCTAGTAAATAAGTCATATAATAATATTTGATTAGTTTTCTAAATCTTCCCAGCTACTGGCTGAGTGATATAATCTTTTCAAGAATTGAAGTTGAATTATAATAAAGCTTGGAGCACATCATATTTCTGAGGTTCTGTGTATATGAATCCTAGAAATTTAAGATAATTTTCTATAATTCATTTGATTATATATAAATTTCTTCAAAATTTTAAAGTTTTAAAATTAAATAGAGTTTCTCTAGACAGGTATTTTGTCAGGCAGACTTCTTCTTCTAATGATTGTCAGTTCATTAGATTTCTCCCTGTTTCCCAAATTCTCTGAAAAGAATATAAGCCATATATTATAAGAATATCACCCTATATAAAGAAGGCTAATATGCAAATTGACCAAACGGTAGAATGACCAGTCGCTATAATGCGCACTGACCATCAGGGAGCAGACACTCAACATAGGAGCTGCTCTCTGGTGGTCAGTGTGCTCCCACAGGGAAAGGGCTGAGTGCAGCAGCAGTGGCGAGAGCCACTCCTGCCTCCGCAGCAGCACTAAGAATGTCCAGCTGATGGCAGGGAGTGGGCCTACGCCATCAGTCAGACATCCCCCAAGGGTTCTTGAACTGCAAGAGGACACAGGCCGTGCTGAGGGACACCCCCCGCCCCTGAGTGCACAATTTTCATGCACTGGGCCTTTAGTGCATATTATAAAAGGTCTCTTTTCTTTTTTAAAACATTTTATTGATTTCAGAGAGGAACGGAGAGGGAGAAATAGAAACATCAATGATGAGAGAGAATTATTGATTGGCTGCCACCTGTATGCCCCCTACTGGGGATTGAGCTCACAACCCAGGCATGTGCCCTTGACCAGAATCAAACCTGGGATCCTTCAGTCCACAGGCCAACGCTCTATCCACTGAGCCAAACCAGCTAGGGCAAAAGGCCTCTTTTCAATTTTAGCAGACCTCATGGATAACATTTTATCTAGCATACTTGTTTGCTGGTATATAATATATTGCTGGCTTTTGGGTGAAGATCCATCACTCTGAACACTTTCTACTCTCCACTTATTTAAATTGTAATAGAAGATCTGACATATTATATCATCCCAAAGAGCAAGCATTGGGAGTGGCAGAGGGGGTGTGATAATTAATCTACACAATTCTATAGAATGCAAGTGTTAACAGTTAAGATCTGGGCTTACAACATCAATCTATTACACTTGAGACTTCTTCATTGTTATTTGTCCTTTATGAATGAGGAGCAGGAGAGGGTGAAGGGGTTGTAGTATGCTCACATGTGTCTCAAGTTGTAGAATCCCAACATTCTCTTGATGCTGTAATAGCTAAGTCCATGTTCCCAGGAGAAAGACCATACTAGGCAGGCCAGATTCATATGCTAGCTTGACCACTTGCTGGTCCGTGACCTGAAGAATGGTCCTTGACATTCTGTGCTAGCCTCAAACTAAAGTCAGTGTCAGCATCTACCTCAAATTACTGTGAGAATAAAATGGGATGATGCATGTAAAGTACTAAGCACGGCCACTTAAGCGTTGTATGTGATCCACGCATGTAGGCTAAGAACTTGCATTTTTAACTTGTAAACTTTTGTGTAACAGAGATCAGTTCTCTCAAGCAGAAAACATAGCCCCAAGCATCACATTTTCTGATCTTTAGGACGTTATGCAGTTTTGTGCCTAAGGCCACGTTCATTTCCGCAGGTCTTTGACAGCCTGATGGTCTAAGTTTCCACTCCTTGATTCTCTCTTACATCTTACTGGTTTCCTCCATGATTAATGAGTTGAATGAGATATTTATGTGTATTCATTTTATATTTGTATAAGAGTCGTGCTTTTAACTTTTTTGAAAATTATACTTTATTAACTATTGTTGCATTTCAACTATTTGGCTGTGGAGACTGACAAGACCCAAATCAGGCTTGACTCACAAAGCCCGCCTTACAGGAAATCCTAGTTGTTGTTGTTTATTTATGTGTTAAAGCTTCTTTGATGTGATGTCAGAATGGCTAATTCCAGTGGTACCAACTTATACCCTATAGGGAATGTAACTGATATTGCCGTTGCAAATTTTGTTGCTTAAAAAAGGGTGACATCTAGTGGCTAAACATATTATTTCAAATAAGTAGTATTCAAATAACATTTCTTTTCCTGGTTGAATCTTTCATTCCTTAACAAGTAATTTTAAAGTACATACACACACACACACACACACACATACACACACATTATTTTTCTTTCATTTGGCTATATATTTATAGTACAATAGTTGTGTAGTCAAAGCCTTCAATAAAGAGGTAGAGCAAGGTGAAGTGGGAATTAGTGGGAGGTATTCTAGGTGCATGGTTACACGGCATGCACACGTGTTCGTCAAGGCTGGGCAAGAGGGCATTGTGGCCACCTGGTGTAGAGAGCGGACCCAAGATGTGTAACCCTGCACTATAAAAGCGTAATATTCAGTATATAATTTTGAAATATCTTTTAAATGATGTTTCCATTAACAACTGGTAAATTACATCTCTACCAAGATATTTCACTTCCTTTTTTGTTTTGTTTTTGTTTTGTTTAAATATGCATGTTGGCCATTGTTCAAAACCTATGACCTAAGACTTCTTCCAAGAACATTTTGCCAATAAAGAGAATTAATAGAGGTCAGAGTCAATCCACTGCATTAAGCATCATAACTCAAGCTGTTAGTCTCAACTGGAATTTGACCTTTTCCTAGTTTATCATCCCTTTTTCTCATTCCAGTGTCATATGCTAACCCTTGTATGTAGCTAAGAATTATACTAAATTAAGACTAATCGTGAGTAAATAGCATCTCGTTCTTTTTTTCCTTGAGGGCTGACATCTTTTTAGTCTATAAAGTTAGTAATTATTGCTCTGAGATATGAAGGGGAATACTCTCAATTATAAAAATTTGACAATAAAAATGTATCACTAAATAAAGTGCCTAAATACCTTTGAAATTGTCTTTTTACCTTGATTAATGTTGTGTTTCTGGTGCACTTTAAGTCAATACTTTTGATTTTAGTGACTTCAAATATTTCTGAATTCCATAAAGAGATTATTCTGTAAGTGTCCATAGACTTCAATTCAAGATCACACCATCTTCCCCCCACCTTTTTATTTTTATTTATTTATTTTAAGATTTTTTTTTATTTCAGAGAGGAAGGGACAGGGAGAAAAAGATAGAAACATCAATGATGAGAGAGAATCATTGATTGGCTGCCTCCTGCACGCCTCTACTGGGGATCTAGCCCACAATCTGGGCATGTGCCCTGATCAGGAATCGAACCATGACCTTCTGGTTCCTGGGTCAACTCTCAACCACTAACTCACACTGGCGAACCTCCCCACCCCCCTGCCACCCCCAACCCCCAAGCCTCTATTTTTAGAGAGACTCTAGCATGAATACAGGAATGGATCATATGAGCTATTAAGATTCCTTCTATCACTTACTTTTTTGCCCTGTCCAATGGCATCACATATACCAAAGAACTGCTGTTCCTCACTTTTCATGCTGGTGTAACAAACTTTCCAATGTTCCCAGGTACTAATTCGATCTCTTGAGATACTCATTTCTCCTGGAATTTTAAAAAAACTTTCTGAGTGCCCAAGAATGGGACCTAATGACAATTTTGATGAAAATGCTGGAATTTCAAACCATGCCAACACATTTCCATAATCATCTGGAGGTGTTTGATTGAAGGCTTTAAATAGAGATGACATTTTTCAAACTTCATTAAGAGCTTGAGTCATCTCCTTTATTGTAATAAGCAATTTGCAGGTTAAAAAGGCCCAGCCAAATCGGCTGTCTGACTTCCGTGTGTGGCTAGGGCAAATCTTAGAACTCAGAAAGGTAGTTTAGTATTATTATTATTTGGCAACTTGAAGAAGAAGAAAAGAAGGCACAATAAACAACATTTAGACAAGCCTAAGATACTATAAAAGTAAGCACCAACATTTTAGCAAGAAGATTTAATAATAAAAGATAAGCTTATGCCCTGCTTGGTCCAACTTTACAATTAAGGTTACGGGGTGAGAACGTCTAAAGCACGTTTATTCGGAGCAATGCTCATTTGATGTATTTGATCCCACATACTTCTCCAGGCAATGCTGGAGAGTGCCATGGTCCCACACTTACCTATAATTTAAACCTTGTTTTGGATTCTCAGGGATCCTTTCTGACTTACTAATGATCACATCCTCGTCTGGTATCTGCATAAGTCCTCCTCGTTAAAGAGAGAACAAAGCAGTGTAGGTGGCAGTAGCAAGGTGTTTGAATTCACAAGACGCCCAGCCAGATACTTTCAAATGGGATAGGCCTATATCGGGAAATTTTGAAGTGACAGTTTTCACAGAATCTCTAGTTGAAATATGACACAGACTTCTCAAGGCATCTGTTCTGCCTATTGAACCCGTGATGGAGTTATGTGTCCAGTATTATCGTGGACAACTTCTCAGCCACAGATTCTTAACCTCTCAGCCATGTTAGATATACTTGGAAATCTCCTGTGTCATTGATGTTTACCTCCCACAGACCTAAGCTTCCAATGTACCATTTTCTCTTGCTTCTGTTCCAATGTGTGTGACTAATCTATATTTTACAAGGATTCTCTAAGTGCCTCTACCCTTGGTCCTTTGGCCCAAGAGCATATCATCCATAGTCATGATTTCAACAATAAACATTTATAGAGGACACCAATTTCCATTTCTACTTTTACCACTTGCTTGCTTACTTTTTAACAGTGATTTTCATTTGGTTGTAAATTGTTAGAGTTCCTGGTTAACAAGGCATTACTCCAGTCCCCAAAGATACATGGTAACATAGGAAAGCAAAGATTGTCACAATAGGAAATATTCACTAATGAAATACGCACTTATAAAATTAGCTCTTACTTGACACCTTTCTTCAGTTAGTATCAGCATCTATCTCTATGGATTACTATAAAAAATGCTTGGTTTCTTGATGAATGTTATAAATACCAGATAACACAATGACAACATGGTGAAATGGATTGTAAAGTAAAATATTTTAAGAGATTCAGGATTTCATGACGCAAGTGATACTATAAAGAATTGCTGAATCACAAAATCATGAACAATGAGAATCTGGCAGAGTGAGAACCATTAACAGATGAAGTAGAGGAAATTAGACATGATACTTCAAAAATAAATGACTCGACATCAGGGATTAAGAGGAAACGATGAATGCTTCAAAAATTTTTGTAGAAATCATCGTCTTTACTGTCATGCTGAAAAAGTTAAATGTAATAAAAGAAGAGCTTGTATTTCACTATCATTATATTTTTCAAAATATAATGATAGTAAAAATCAAAAATCAGAAGGACTTGTATGCATACATTTAAGCATAACCAATGGACACAAGACACTGGCGGATAGGGGAGGCCGGGGGAAGGTCAAGGGGAAAAAAAAGGAGACATATGTACTACTCTTTGTAATACTTTAAGCAATAAAACAAAATTTTAAAAAATCAAAACTAGATTTATTATTTATTCTTTTTAATAACTAGCATATTATAATTTTAATCTATATATTATCAAAATTATAAGTTTAAAATTTTATATAATGTTAAACTCTTTTTATTTTTTTAAAGTTATTCTTTTAAAAAATTTATTTATTTGAGAGAAAGAGAAACATCTATCTGTGGTTCTACTTATTTATGCATTTATTGGTTGATTCTTGTATATTCCCAGATAAAGGATCAAACCTGCAACCTTGGTGTATTGGGATGGCATTCTAACCAACTGGGATACCCAGCCAGGGCCTAGACTCTTTTTCAGGAGCATCTCAATCAAATATTTGATTTTTTAAATTTATTAATTACTATGAAAGTATGGTTACTGGTTTACATTTGATTTATTTTAAATTGATTTTTTTCTAATATTTTGTCATCAAATAATGAGGACCTACAATATATCTATATAACTTTCTAATCTCAGGAATGAAACATGGTGAAACCTCCATTTTACCTTACTCCAACAAAAGTGTCTTTTCTAAGGTGATCATTGCTTTGTCATGTAAGGAAAATAATCCTGAGTGAATTAAGAAGATGTATCAAATATAACCAACAAATATTTTTATAAAACATATTTTCATAGATGCAAATAAATATAAGATGTTGCTTATGATTTTAAAAATCTTACACTCTATTTGGAGATATACCATTTCAATAGTTAAATAAATCATTTAAATAATTGGTAACACAAAGTTAGACATACGCCACAGGAAACACTTTAATAAATGCTAGGTGAACCCCCAGACACTGCCGCGAGAGCAGTGGAGGGATAAGCAACTCTCAGAGCTGCTTCGGAAAATCTTGAGCATGGCAGTAGGGAGACTTATAGATACTAATTTCTTGCAAATTGGAATGCCATGTTAACTAAGTGAATAAATTCACTCTGTAACTCTGAAAGCTGAAATTGTTGTCTATGAGAGAGACTCCCCTTAATTAGTTTCATAAATTTAAGGAAGTATAAAGATTTACTTAAATGACGTGTTTTTTTTTCTTTATGTTAATCCTCACCTGAGGATATTTTTTCCATTGACTTTCAGTCTGAGAGCTGATGCTCTATTCTCTGAGCCAAATTGGCTAGGGCTTAAATGACATGTCTTAAAGGGATATGTCAAGTGATCTTTTCCTTCTTATACTCTTCACTAAAATTTTTATGGAATCTGAGTTATTGAATTAACTTGTAACGGTCTGCCTTTTATAGAAAAATTGCTCTTTATCTCCATTCCACAATATTTTAAAATGATAAACAGTGGTAACATTGATTTTGTTTCATGCTCTCACTTAGTTTCAAAGCCACACTCATGAAGTGGGTTATACCTGTCATAGCACCTAGTCCCCAGATTCTCACTATAAGGTTTCTAAAAGAAGACAAGTTGATTGAAGAAAACACATCTATGGAATCATGACATATAACCTACACCTATTTTCATTTGGAAACCATTTCAGATCAATAACTCTGAAAGGATCCCTCATTTTCTTGGTGTGACAATTTTTACTATGAAAAATTGTCCAGATAACTGTCACATTTGATGAATTTAAGCTGTGATCATAAAAATAAAGTTTATGCACTAAGGAGTGATCAGAGTTAAAAAATATAGAAAATAATCTGAGCTTTTCAAGAGATAAAGTGGCTTTTAAAAGAAAGTTGAAACAGTAATTATCATTATAAAAAGATAAAACCACAGTTGCTTAAAAATCACTTCTCTTAGAAAACGATAACATAATTATTAATTTGGGAAAGCTGAATCCTTTGAAACCTCAAAAATTATTTCCTCTTATGAAATTACAATCTAGTGTCTGTGAAGATATATGAGACCATTGAACCTTTAAGACACAAGAAGTAAAACTTTTCAAAGAGCTTCAAGTATTGTTTTAATTGCTTCAAGTTTTATCCCTAAAGTGACCTTTGAAATCTGCAGGTTTTTTTAAATATTAACTATGAAGAGCTATTATTGCTAAACTTTTATTTATTCTTGTTGAGTAAATCCGGTGCTGTATGTATCATGTGGTGTGGGCAGCATGGAGAACTTCATAGTAACTACTCATCGTACACAGACTCACCACTGGGTCCCGGAGCTTCCATGGCCCGGGCAGGCTAACTTCACACACCACAAGAACATGTATAAAACATTGCTCAGAAAAAAGGTCTAAACACATCTTACTCATTTTTTCCTTGTTCACTTTTTACTCCAAAGAGAGGATTTAATTGAATGGAATTATCTTTTTCTGTAGAGTTGAGAACTATCTTCATTAAGACCAGTTCATGGATAGATAGATTGCCTTGGTTCCCACACCAATCCCTCTTAATCAGCTTTGGTCAAGCTCATAGAACATTTAGCACAAGCCATGGCAACTTAGGCAAAAAAACAGCCAGTTAACTCTTTATTTTTAAAGGGCTTGCTTGAAAAATTGATAATAAATTAATTATAAATTTCCTGAGTACAGGGACATTGTCCTTTTGATCTTTTTTACTTCCATAATCCATGATGCCTAGGACAATATTTTTATTTTTAAATTGTATTATTATTATTATTGATTTCAGAGAGAGGAAGGAAGAGGGAGAGAGGGTTAGCAACATCAATGACGAGACAAAATCATCAATTCGTTGCCTTCTGCATGCCCTCTACTGGGAATCGAGGCTGCAATCCAGGGATGTGCCTTGACCAGGAATCAAACTAATGACCTCCTGGTGCATGGGTAGATGCTTAACCATTGAACCATGCTGGCCGGACAGAAAATATCTTTAAATTTTTGCTATTGAATATATAGTTCTTTCTTTATTCTCAGCATAATAGACAAACCATTTTGTAACATATGGAAGTGTTTCTACTTTGCAAGTTATTCTGAAGGGATATGATTTGCAAAATACTGTCAAGTTAAATATGAATTTCCATATGTTCATACAAAGACCAAATATATCCAATGAAAACTAGTTGCAGACAACTTAAAAAATTCTTCATAAGGATTGTTTTAATATGTTTATATTTATTTTTAGAGAGAGAGGAAGGGTGAGGGATAGAGAGATAGAAACATCCAATGTAAGAGAAACATCATTGATTGGCTGCCTACTGCACACCCCATACTGGGGATTGAGTCCCCAACCCAGTTATGTACCTTGACTGGAATTGAACCAGTGACCTCTTGGTTCATGGGTCAATGCTCAACCACTGAGCAACACTGACCTGGCCTCTTCATAAGTATTTTAATTTACATGGCAAATATTTCTAAAGTCCTAAATTCAGATGTATTCTCTTGTTGTGCTTTTAATGTCAATATTTTCTCAAAATATCATAAACCAATATTTCAAAAATAATATATTTCAAGAAAGTACATGCAGGACATTTTCAAAGATTTTATTTGTTAATAAATCTTTCACATCAAGAAAATATTGCCTTAGTTCTTGTAAGGACAACACATTATTCTGGAAATAATTTTTATTAACTAAAACGCATGATGTCAGGAAGCACTTTTTAATAATAGTATGCTTATCATACTGTTAGCTCACTGTACATATTTGTACAAGCCTCGTATTGAGTAAGACTTGATGTAATAGAATATATAACAAACAGTTGAAGAACTCTTAGCAGTATTTACAGATGAGTGGGCAAATAAGAGGAAAAGGGATGGAACCTTGTGATACCACTTCAAACTGCTTTCCAAAGTAGTATTAGATCACTTGATGGGACAGAGTAGAGAAATTGTGAATAGATGAATATTTTTTAGAAAATAGGAACTGAACTTTACTAAATTTGAGTTAGTAGTATTCTGCTTGTCATTCTAATACTATGGCTATGCCAAGTCTTACAACAGTCATATGGACTGGTTGCGGGCATCAAGGGATAAATGTACAATTTATGGGCTGAAGCATCCTATTTTGTCGGTTTTCAAGACTTTCAGTTGTTATTAGCACCTTTGAATCTCCTCCCTTCACGTAGCCATGCCTTTACATTTCCTACAAATGTGCTGGTTTCCAACGGCCTGAATTTAGACTCACCTTGTTCTTTGTCTCATTTTTCAGTTTGGTTTATTGGGAGGCCTCTTGTTATAGTTTATATCTACTGCTTTCTCTGGTCCTAGTCCTGTGTACTAACTCCACTTTCCCCAGATGTGCCTGAACTACTGTTATTTTTTTTGGATCCTAATATTGACTTGAACTGGAACAATTGTGTTTCTGTTTCCTAAGCCTTACTTCTCATTCTGCATGGTCTGTTGGCAATATTAATGCCCTTTTGTGAAGAATGGCTTAAGAACTTCACAGGGAGACTTATGTTCCTCTGAAGCCATGAACAAATCTTACCACATTGATATTATTTCCCTGAAGGTAGAGTGTTACCCATCCTTGTTTGCATTTGCTCATCTAAATTTGATTGATTGGTTAGAAATGACTGTCATTAGAGGCTGAAAGAAACACTGTTACTGGTGATGAATGAATGAAACTTGGAACAAACTAAAAGTAAAGGCTATAATTAACAAACTATAAGTAAGTCTATAATTGTTCATAAAAATAAGTTAATGGTTTCACTGGACATTGTGGAAGAGTTTAGATTTCTAATCTTTGAAAGAAAAGCTATAAAATACCTCTATACTACATTTGCACTCATTAAAAAATATTTATTGATATTTTCCAGGCAATTTTTAGTGTGTTTGGTATGAATGAAAAAAGAAAGCAAAGTTTCTGCCCTCACAGAGTTTACATTTCATCAAGGGAAAACAAACTATACATATAATAAAGAGCAAATTAAATAATATGTTTAAAGTTGATAGTTCCTATGGACAATTGAAAACGTGGGGGTGGGGGTAGGCATAGGGATACTGTATGTGGGATCCTTGGTAATGTGCAGTATTAAAAAGGCATTCAGGAAAAAGCCCACATTGGGAAAATAAAATGTGGATGAAGGGATGAAGTAAGTGGAGACAACCAAGCAATTATCTGTTGAAGAGCGTTCCAGGCAGAGGGAATATTTTATCAAAGGGTCCAGGAACAGGAGTGTGTCTTGAGTATTTAAGGAACAGCAAGGAGGCCCCCATGGCTGAAACAGATTGATCAAGCCAAGCTATAGATTAGTAGATGAAATTGGAGAGAGAAAGGGCTCCAGAAATGCAGGCCCTTATAAGGCAATATAAAGACGTGGCATCTATAGCCCATTTTACCACACAAGTGACATGACATAACAACTTTTAATGATCGCTCTGGTGACTTTGTTGGGAATAGGCTGTATGAGGGTAAGGGTGGGCTTTGGAAGAGCTGCTGGGGAACTGTTATGGGAAGCGGGCAAAGAATGACAACTCAAAGCAAAGGGGTAGCAGAGAGGTGATAAGAAGTTGTAGGATTCCGGATCGATTCTGACAGATAGGTTGCAGCACACTAAAGGACTTTCATGAATAGAAATGTGAATGTTAGTTAAGGGATATTTGCAATCTTACAGAAGTGAGCTGCTCATTATCTAAAATATGGTAATGCAAATGAGATGAAGAAACCAGGACACAGTTACTAGGAAATTGAATTGAGAGGACAGACAGAAAAGTTTGGATAGATGGGCAAGAATGGAGAATCAAAGATTAATTTGATGTTTACACAAAAGGGTGCTAAGTTAGTAATCACTTATTTCATTTATTAACTAAAAATACTTACTGAGCATCTACTGTAGGCAAAGCAGTATGCGATATATTTGGGGAGAGAGGTGTAAATGACCCCCTCTGTTCTGGAACTTACTGTTCAGTTTGAGGAGTGAAAAGAAAGAGAGGCTAGAGAAATTTTTGATGAGGAGACAGTATCTGCGCTGACTGGAGAAAGCCTTCTGACTCTGGGTCAGACCGAAGCGGATCGGGTCGTGGTGGGGTGTTCTGGTCAGGGTGCCCCGTCAGAGGCCAGGGCATTGAAATCTCTGCATTCCAAGTAAAGAATTTTTATTTTATCTTAAAGACAAAGATGAATCATTGACTGTTCCCGTAGAACAAGATTACAAATATAGGTCACTTCACCTCACCAGGTCTTTGCTCAGGGGGTGAGGGGACATAAAGGACTAGGCCTGGGGGGTCTCTAAGGTGTTTTTTTTTTCAGATTTTAAACTCTCTGATTCTCAAACGATGAAAGTGAAGCATTGCAATGAGGGGATTGCTAGTAAGAGTAACTCAGAATCTGAAACCGACTTGATTTAATCTGTGTGTCACTTATTATACTGATGGCTTTGGTAACCTTCTTCCCCTCCCCCTTGTTGGAAGAGGTGGGTGCAATAAAGCACAGTAAGTGCAGATAAATTGGTAGCAAACTTTACTATAACTTGTTCATCTTTTTCCTTTTCTCAAGTTGAAAAAGTGCTATGTACGTGTTTCTTAAAGTTTAGCTGTCAAACATTGTATTATGAAAAATTTAAAAATGTATAAATTTTTTACTACTTTCTGAATAAAGCAACCTCTGTGGAAGTTTGGGATTCTTTGAAAAATGATTATTTGATGAGGGTTTTCAGTAATATACTTTTTCTTGAGATTAGGTTATAGAGGACATTAGGATATAAGATGACAGACATTCAAACTTATCCCCAATTGTTGTTACAAATTTTGCTTAAGCATAAATGAACATGGTGTACCCCACATGTCCCAGGTTTCTGTAATATTACAACTTTTTGCCTGATTAAACACATTTTTTGAAGCCATGAAAGCAGTAATACAATTGCATTTAGTGCTAAGTTGGAACCTTAAGAGAGAGAAAGAATGACAGAGAGAGAAGAAGGGAGGCGAGGAGAAAGGAAAAAGGAAGAGGAAAAAGAAGAGGAAGAAATAACCTAAGTCTCAGTCAGGTTCATTTTCCTAAACATAGACTTAAATTATTAAATGTAGAATGATAAATTGTCAAAGTAAAGCAGTCTTTAATGCAATTGTACCTTCTTAGAAAAGACTGTGATTTTTTTTTTTTTTTTGCATGTTGGGTTTTGCTCCAATGTTGAACTGCATATTTCACACAGGCTAAGAAAAGTGGAGTAAGTTGTTTTGTTATAGTTTTGGAGAAGTACTAGGTGAGAAGAGGTAAGGGGTTTGCAGAATAAGTCAAATTAATTCAGTGTATGAAATATTTAGAGATTTATGCAGAAGATTCTGCTACTAAAGGCTTCTTAAGGAGATCACGGAGAGTTTGGATATTTCATTTCATAAATCTTAGCATCCAAAATCACATTCAGTGTGTCCCTGGTGGCTTTCTCTTATGGAATCTGAATATCATGCCTCAATAATATGTGATGCTTTCCATTAGATAATAGTTATTTGAAATTCCTTTTAGGAAACTTCAGATGTTCAAAGAATATTAAAATCTTCCCTTTATTATTATTTATTGACTCTCTTCCAATACCTTTTCTCAAAGTTCTGTTAATAGCTTCATTCTAAGTAACTTAGCTCACTGCTTCATTTTTAACTTCTGATGGCAAAAGAGTCAAATTTCTAGTCCCAGTACTACATGATTGCATCTTAATTGTTATTGTTCATATTCAGTTTGCAGGAATGATTTATGAGCTTGTTGAGATAATAGTTACTTATAAACTAATTTAATGGTTTTTAATTTTACTTCATTAACTTTAAAATGTTTGTGTTTTAAAATTCATGCCAAGATTTCATTTAGGCGATATTTCTATTGTATTTTTATTTTACCTTTCCTATGATCCAAGTGGTAGAAATCTTAAAATGAATTTAACTTTTCCCTAAGTTCTTTGTGATGTATTTTGAGTTTGAATGATTACTTTATAAAATAATCATTTCTTTATTTGACTTTAAACAGCCTCCTATACATTTGTAAAGATATCAAGCTACATGAGTAAATGCTTACCTAAGTTTTCTAAACTGGATGCTTAGGTTCATGCATTTTTAAAAAGATATAATTGCATTGTTTTCATAGAGGAAGGGTGAGGGAGAGAGAGATAGAAAAATCAATGATGAGAGAGAATCATTGGTTGGCTGCCTCCTGCATGTCCCCTGCTGGAGATTGAGCCTGTAACCTTGGCATGTGCCCTGATCTGGAACTGTGTCCTGGTTCATAGGTCAACATTCAATACTGTGTCACACCAGTCAGGCAGTTCATGCATTTTGAAGAAGAGGAACTTATAGAAATTATTAGAAAATAGAGAAAGTCAAAAGAACTGCTTTTAAGACAGAAAAAAAAATCATTGTATATATAAAGAATGTGGCTGTCATCTTGCTTGGCATTCTGCCAGCTCAGAAGCCAAATACCACGTTCAAGTATTTGGGGAAATATTTCTGTTATAGAATTTCAGATTCATTTTTTTTTAAATCTGTCTTAGGTGATTTTGCATTTGTTTGTGAATATCCTTGGTCATTCTACATTTAGGCTTCATCAGCTATTTT
This sequence comes from Myotis myotis, assembly GCF_014108235.1. Taxonomy (NCBI): domain Eukaryota; kingdom Metazoa; phylum Chordata; class Mammalia; order Chiroptera; family Vespertilionidae; genus Myotis; species Myotis myotis. The sequence goes on along the minus strand of NW_023416390.1, from coordinate 69,947,158 downwards.
AAGCTACTTGTCAAGTGCCTTGAAACTATGATTTCACTATTTGTGTAATGAGGGTAATGAGAATATCTATTCTGAAGATTAAGTGATTGCTTAGAACAGTGTCTGACTCATAAGAAAAGCTTAATTAACATTTGTTTTGTTGCTCTCAAAATTATTAAAACAACAAAAATCTAATCAGGAAAAACCTACATTTCCATAAGTCAGTGGTTCTCAACCTTGGCTGCACATTAGAATCACCTGGGAATATTTTTAAAATCTTGATTTCTGGGCCTCATCCTCTGGAAAATTCTGTTTCTTTGTTACTAATGTTGTGGCCTCACCCCATAACAAAGAGACAGAATATCTGGAGGATGAGGCCCAGAAATCAGGATTTTAAAATGATTCCCAGGTGATTCTAATGTGCAGCCAAGGTTGAGAACCACTGATTTAGAAGATAATATGGAAGAAAGGCTTTATCTCTCTAACACAGTGGTTCTCAAACTTCCTAATGCCACGACCCTTTAATACAGTTCCTCATGTTGTGGTGACCCCCAATTTCATTGTTACAAATTGAACATAATTAAAGCATAGTGATTAATCACAAAAACAATATATAATTATATATGTATTTTCCAATGGTCTTAGGTGACCCCTGTGAAAGGGTCATTTGACCCCCAAAGGGGTCGCAACCCACAGGTTGAGAACCGCTGCTCTAACATATTAGTTTAGTAAATAGAATGCTTTTCTTTTTTAAATTTTATTTAAATTAACAATGTTTTTCAAATTTTTAATCTAGTTATGGAAAGAGTTCTATTACCTTGGCCTCTTATGCTTAAAATATATCATTGATGTTGTTTTTCCATGAAAATATCAAAATAACCTTAAAATGTCACATATTAAAGAAGAGATCTAAAGACATTTTTACTTCACAAGGGGTTATGGGTAAAAATAAATTTTAATAAGATAAAAATGTCATTCATTTGTCATAATGCCCCATTAAATGATTCGATTTCTTTTTATCTAGTCAAAGTGTCGAGCAATTAATTTTTTTAAAAGTTGCAATTATTTCCAGAAGAAATGACATTTAGAATTTCATTTAGATCGAAGACAGATAGTACTGGTGATTAAAGGAACATGGTAATTATTCACACTTTATGTTAGAATACAGATGCAAAGGAAGAAGAACACCATGTGAAAAATCAGCGGCAGGCTGAAACAATTAACCACCACTGACCCCAGGACTTTGAAGCACATACAACACAGACTATCTTTTCCCCCTTTTAAAATGGTGACAACTGTAAGAGAGTTGTATTCGTAATTTGTTTAGTTTTTTTGATGAATATTTCCTTCAAGTAATTGCTTTGATCACTGAATTCAATGATATCACTGTCGCATCTAGATATTAGACTTCAGTGGCATGTGAAATAGAAAATTATGTTATTGTCCTGCTCTGGAGTAATCTGAATTGGCAGGGAAATATGGTATAAACAGTATCTATAAAGAGCTGTTGTTTTCTTCTGTTTCTCTTCTTTTCATTTCCTTTGAATAAATTCAATGTTCATGTTGATGAAACCCAAATTTCTCATCTTTCCCAGTCTCTGGGTTCATTTCTGTCAGGGTTTAAATCCATTCAATGCCTCACTCCTAACGGAATATGTCAGCAACTCGGTCTTCCTTGGCTATTGCTTAATATCAAACATCTAGGTTTGAGTTCATTTTCCTTTTCTCAATTTTTCTACCTCACTATGTCCCCTGAATTGCTGCTTCTTGATGAAGAGTCACAGGTCCCACCTATAGATAAGAGAGTCACTCAAAGGTATGAACACCAGGCGGCAGGGATTGGGGTAGTCGCCCACCCTTTTGTTGGATTCATATTTGTTTAATTAATTTGTATCCCCAGCCACATCTTGTGGGCAGGGACCATTTCGTTTTTAGCTCACTGTTGTGTCTCTGTCTTTCAGCTTCCAGTAAAGTACGGTTTTTAAAGAATTGATGAAATAAATAGAGAAAAACTCTAATAAGTCTCAAAAGGAAGGCAATTTAATTAGGAACATAAACAATAGAAGTAGAGTCACTAACAACAGGCATCAAGTTTACTCTAACTTACCTCTGACTTCCATTAAACTATCTTAGTTTATGCAGGTTTACTTTTTTAAAAAATTAAACTTTTTTGTGTAAAGTATTACAGATGTCCCCCTTTCCTCTCCCCCATTGACCCCCCTCCACCTGGTACCTGCTCACAACCCCATCCCCCCACCCTAGGCCTTCACCACACTATTGTCTGTGTCCATGGGCTATGCATATCTACACGAATAAAAGAGAAATATGTAAATTAACCATCACTTTGTGACACTCACCAGCCAATCAGAAATAAGTATGCAAATTAGTGGGGCAAATATGGCGACCACAGAGCCAGCTGGAGCGGGTAGGGGGCTTGGGTTGCCCCTGGTGATGAAGGAAGCCAAGCTTCCCACCCATCCTGGCTGGCCTGTGAAGGATGGGCCTGTGGGCGGCAGCCACAGAGCCAGCCCAGCACACGGGAGGCTTGGGTCGTCAAGGCGACCCAAGCTTCCCACCTGCCCTGGCCAGCTGCTGAAGAAGGGGCCTGAAAATAACTCTCAGCCCCTCACCCAGCCTGATCATGCCACCATCGGGGGGGTCCCCACTGAGGGGCGTGGGTCCCCACTGGGGGACGTGGCCAGCCTAAAAACAGCCCTCAGCCCCTCACCCAGGCTGGCCACATCCCCCCAAGAGGGGACCTTCATCCCATGGGGGTGTGGCTGGCCTGCAAAATGCCCCAGCCCCTCACCCAGGCCGCCCCTGCAATCTGAGGGGTCCCCGATTGGAGAGGGTGCAGGCTGGGCTGAGGGACAACCTCCCTGCCATGCACGAATTTTGTGCACCGGGCCTCTAGTATGCATATAAGTTCTTTGGTTAATCTTTCCCCCCACCTCCCCCAGGTTTACTTTTAATTTCTGCTCTTCCACACCACTCCCAGGGACTGAGCATCTCATATTCTACTCACTTATTGGCTTGTAGAAAAACTCTCTTTGAACACATCCTTCAGCTTCCTTGTGATGATGCTATCTCAAACATAGCTTCCTGTTTGGGTCAGTATTCCTGCTTACTTACTGAGCAGGATATGGGCTTAATTACTTGCATTTCTTTGGATAATCACTCAACTTCTATAAGCCTTACTTTTCTCAAATCTAAAATGATGGAAATAATACTTACCTCAGAGTGTTGTCACAAAGATTAAGTGAGATGACATGAAACTATCCTGTCATGTGTTTCCTAACATTTCCCAGGAAACACATCTTAGTTTCCATCCTTTTTCCCTTGGCAGTTCACTGTGCAAAAGCTTTGCTCACCATGTCTTTTCAATTGTATTCCCTGATGGCATGAGAATAAAAAATTTAATGAGCCAGACCACTCTTAAATGTTCTATGGAATTATGTAATTTCCATCCAGGTCATATGGATGTGATGCTGGATGGTAGACAATTAGAATCTCCAACGGGGCTAGTCCAAGGGCTGTACTTCTAGGGTCCTTGGTGTTAAACGGTTGGATAGCAAAATATAATTTCTTTAGTGAGTAAATGCAATTGAGGTATATCATCATCAACTAATGAGGTAGACAAGTTTAAAGCAATCATTATATTATGTTTGTACTTTTTCAGATATAAAGTTAAAGTATTTTTATAGATTCAGTAAATAAAGCATAAGAAAAAGATGCCTTGACTTCTGTTATATAATTGGTTTCTAGTTTTGTTGTTTTCTTCTCCCCCCCCCCCCATGATTAACACATTTTTCTCTTCATGGAGTTGTTTCTTTCATATTTGAGTTAGGAACATGTCATCAGTACATTCAATTATAAGCTATGATTTCCTCTTATGATACCATATTTGCACCCTAGGTCTTTGATGTTTCTGCCAACTATACCCAGGACTCATCATAACTCATACTCTTGAATTTTTAATACCACAAACAGAAATGACAAATACCTAGTGCTGCCTGGCTGGCGTGGCTCAGTGGTTGAGCATCAACCTATGAACCAGATCACGGTTCGATTCCCGGTCAGTGCATATGCCCAAGTTACAGGCTTCATCCCCAGTGTGGTGTGTGCAGGAGGCAGCCGACCAATGATTCTCTCATCCTTGATGTTTCTATCTCTCTTTCCCTCTCCCTTCCTCTCTGAAATCAATAAAAAAATACATTTTTTTTAAAAAAAATACCTAGTGCTTTAGTGAATACACAAAAATGAAAGAAAAGTTGCTAAATAAGAAAAAAAGCATTAAAACTATTGTCTCAATTTTTGTTTTGATCCCATTAAGAAATGGGGGGAAAAACATGTGGCCTTTTTTTTTCCAGAAATGTGGTAATTTTTTAAAACTGTATATGTAAATGTCGTCAGGCCATAAATTTAGGTGGGCAAATACTTTCATTTTCTTCACTTTTATCTGTCAACTTATTTGATACAGGAAATGCAGTCTTGCAACTTCTAGGTTCGCTTAGTAACATTTGTGATTTTTTTCTCAGTAAACTCATAGTTTGAGCTCTGTCAGTACAGAGTTCTTGTGCTTTTCCTCTTAGGATGGCACCTAAGGTGGCAAGGATGGATGACATGCAAGGCACTCAGACATAGATAAGGGAGAGGCATCTGGCTCACAGCCATCTCCTGGAACCTATGACAATGTTCCTGGCACCTCTTTGGCCATCTGTTCTCTACTGCTGCATGTTCCGAGATGTTTGTGGAACTGCCATGACCCCTTGCCCTTTATTCCAACCTTCCAGCTCCATTGGGGACGATCAGTTTCTCAGTCACTTCTGCTCCCTTCTCTGGGAATCTCAGAATACTCTCTTGGATATTTTGGGTTAGTATGATTCCAGGTTGTAAATTGAGGTGCTATCTCTATGGCACCAAAGTGTCATAGCGGGATTCTAGACAAACCCCTTTGCATTGCCTCAGTAGGCTGAGCGTTCATGGCTCTGGCAATTTGTATCATTAGGTCCTCCCAAACACATCTGAAGTTCCCACTGACCCCTTAACCTTCTCAGCTCCCATCCCCTGGGCCAGTGGTTCTCAACCTTCCTAATGCCGCGACCCTTCAATACAGTTCCTCATGTTGTGGTAACCCCCAACCATAAAATTATTTTTGCTGCTACCTCATAACTGTAATTTTGCTACTGTTATGAGTCGTAATGTAAATATCTGATATGCAGGATGTATTTTCATTGTTACAAATTGAACATAATTAAAGCATAGTGATTAATCACAAAAACAATATGTAATTATATATGTGTTTTCCAGTGGTCTTAGGTGACCCCTGTGAAAGTGTCGTTCGACCCCCAAGGGGTCGCGACCCACAGGTTGAGAACCGCTGCTCTAGGCTTACCTGGGGAAGGGAGTGCAGTGGGCTCCGTAGTAGGAAAGCTGAATCCAATCTTTCCCTTCCACTTTTAAAGCTTCTCTGTCCTTTGCATGAGAAAACTTGATGTTATTCATGGGGTAGGTTCATTGTTTCTCCTATTCTCTTTTCTTGTTGCTGTTTACAGCATAAACTTTATGCTCAGCTCTATGAGACACATGACAACTAGAATGTCTTTTGAAAATAGACATTGTTTGCAAAATGTCTGCAAATGAGAAGCCTTATACGTTTCAGAAGCTCATTTTGGAACTCTAAGCTAAAAAAAGTTTTGATACTACCTGTTGTGGTCTCCAGCTAACAAAGGACCCTGAAGCAATAACATTTATTGATTCACTGTGGAGAAGAGGAAAGTTGTAGGAAACTGTTCATAAATAATGTGAAAAATTCTTAATAGTTTCAAAGATTTTACTACCCTCCAAATTTTTGCCCAAAACATGTTATATCAGTAATTGTCCTTAAATCCATAAATTTTTCAGGTCAGGGGAAACTGGCAATTAATGTGTGAGCAAAAGAGCATAGGTAGCAGGAGCAGGACCTAAACTGGACCATCAGTTTTTAATCAGATTTAATACTTTATTCTGGAACAATCACTTGGCAATAATTCTAAAGTTTAATATTAAGTGTAATCTAGAAATTTAGCAAACACATTTTTAAATCATCAGAATTCACTTAGGGTCAAATAGTATAGCACAAAAAATAAAAATAAGAGTGAAAAAGGGAGGTGGTGGTGGGGGATCAGCCAACGTAGCCTGTATGTGTGTTGGAAGTATAGGAGATCAGGGACATCATGCAAAATGCTCACGGAGCTAAACCAAGAATTGCTACTTGATGATTATTCACAGTATCAACGTATACAACTGAAAATCTGATCAGTTTTCAAATGTTATATATTTCATGACTGGTGACTGGATGAAGACTAAACAGTAACCTCTTAACACCTCTAACTTCCTCATGTTCCCTGGAGGCACAGGGATATGCTAAATGTGAAGTTAGATATGTGTTCATTTACTTATGTGAAGGCTATTCCTTCTTGTTCCCTTGGTAGGTTCTCTCTCTCGCTTTATGGAGATGATGCTGGCAGTATGTAGGATTACTGAAATATAATCATAGATTTTTGAGAATATTCATGAAACCACCCAAAACATTTTCCCTCAAAGCAAGATTTTTGGGATGGATAGGAATAAGTCATATAGAATTGGAAATTTACAATTACTAGGAACAATAGTATAGTTTAGATAAAATGTCAACTTCAAACAATGTAAAACTCACTGATGGACTCTTTGAAATAAACTCAGGGGCCTGAGTGGAATTTAGAGTAGTGCCAAATAAATGTTTTTCCCGGAACTGATGAATTGCCTTTTGTATTTTCTCCACTTTTAGATATATCCTATTTCCTATGCTTTTATCCCACAGACGATTCAAAATCCATCATATAGCCATCAATCTAAACATCAAACAATTCTAAAAATACTTTGCACGCAAAGTTAACTCTGTTGAAATATTTGACAAGTTAACTTTTAAAATAAAGCTTACCCTGAATCTTTTAAAAGAGAAAGTGGACATCTATATACATAAAGAATTATCCTTTATAATAAAAGGGTAATATGAAAATTGACCCTAATGGCGGATCGACCAGAGAATGACTGGTTGCTATGACACACACAGATCACCATGGGGCAGACACTCAACACAGGAGCTGCCCCCTGATGGTCAGTGCACTCCCACAGCGGGAGCGTCACTCAGCCACAAGCTAGGCTGACGGCTGCAAGCACAACAGCAGTGGCGGGAAAGGCTCTGCAGTGCTAAGAATGTCCGACTGTGGTTTAGGCCCGCTCCCTCCATAGTCGGACATCCCCTGGGGGGTCTTGGACTGCGAGAGGATGCAGACTGGGCTGAGGGGACCCCCCCACCCCCGTGCACTGGGCCTCTAGTGTTAATTATAATTATGTAAAACTTCATGAAGTTAATGATTATTTCAGTTGGAATGTATGCAGCCATAATTCAAATTCTTTTTTTAATAGATACATATTTCAATATGTAAATATGTAATTTAGAAAAGTTCTGATTATCTATCTATCTATCTATATATATATGGCTAATATGCAAATTGTTCCCACGGGAGTTTGACCAGGAGACCAGGAGTTCAATTGCTCGCTATGATGTGTGCTGACCACCAGGGGGCGGCTCAGAATGAAGGAAGGCCCTGTTGGGCAGCCAGAAGGCCTCAATTGGCCCTGATCACCAGCCAGGACTAGGGACTCTACCCGTGCACAATTTTTGTGCACCAGGCCTCTGGTTTCTAATAGAATAAGTTCTTCCTTTCTTCTGCACAATATAATAAGTTCAAAATGTTTTTAGTGTACATGGCTTTTATAAATCACTACCAGGAAAGTTTCAGGTATTTTGTTAGAACTGTTTGGAACTAATTCTTAATGTTTTTCAAAGTAGATCTACATTTTGATAAACTTCAGCATCTCATACAAAATTTGTGTCCTAAGTTTTTTCTTTCAGTTTACCCCATTCACAGAGATGAAAATGTTATATGAACTCACATTAGACTTGAGAGAGTTGTGACTTGCATTCTAACCATTAAAATATGATATCTTTGCTTTGGCCAATTTTGCTTAGGGGTTAGAGCATCAGCCTGAGCACTGAAGAGTCACGCATGGGTTTGATTACCAGTCAAGGTCACATGCCTTGGTTGCGGGCTCAATCACCAGCCCCAGTCGTGGTGTGTGTGGGAGGCAGCCAATAGATGTGTCTCTCTCACATTGATGTTTATCTCTCTCTCTCTTCTCCTCCTCCCTCTCCTCCACTCTCTCTAAAAAATATCAATGGAAAAATTATTCTTAGGTGAGGCTTAAAAAAATTATGTCTTTGATACTTATGCTTTCACAATTTATTTTCAATTTAGATGAGGGATTTTAAAAAGAAAAACAAATTTTTAAATGCTAAATAAATTTCAGATAATACCTCTTCAGTAAGTATTGGCTTCATCTAAAATGGCTGACATATTGTCCATTATACAACATGGATTAGTCCACCTTGAAAAGGCATTAGCTCCCAAAGAGCCTTGCCCTTTCTTAGTTTTGGGCCTTTGCATGTGCTGTTTTGACTACCTGGAACACCCTTCCCTTTCTCGTTTGCTAAAATATATTCATCCTTCTGCTCAGCTCCCTCAAAAGAGCGTGCCTGATTCAGTTGTTTAACCAATACTTCACTGATTGACTGCTCACCACACATCACATCACCCACATTACAAACACTCTTACAAAAACACTAAGAGACAAGTCTCTGACCACAGGAGCTTACATTCTAGTTGAGGAAGAAAAGAAAATAAGCAAGTAATTATTTATATGCATAATAGATATTATATATTTTATTATGCATATTTATTTTTTTTTTGGTTTCATGTCTCTTGTAATCATTTCCTTTAAGAACATAGAACTTTTCCTCATTCACTTTTAATGCAACACCAAATGGTATTTTATTATGTAGATTTAAAATAATTTTTCATAATTTATAAAATCAGCCTCCTATTGAAGGAATTTTAGGTTCTTTTTATTCTCAGATTCTTACTAAAAGCGATGTACACCTGACACTAATACAAAATAATATTGAATGTAAATTGTAATTTAAAAATAAAATTATATAAAATAGAAAGTGATTTCAAGTATAAAAAAAATAAAAGACAAAAGGGATACAATGACCATAGTGATACATCATTCACATCAGACTTTTATAAATCCTGGTGAGTAAATTCCAGGAAGTGAGTATGCTAGGTCAAAGTATATGTGCATTTGTAGCTTTTATAGTTATTTTTCATTTATTCTCCAGAGATGTGCACTGAATTATACTCATAACATAATATGTGAGTTATTCTTTATCCCCATTAATACCAAGAGAGTTCATAATCAAACATCATTTTTTGCCAATCTAAGAGGTGAACTGGGGTATCTGTCTAGCTTTTATTTGTATTTTTCTTACATTACTTTTTAACTTTTAAAAGTAATTTTCCTTTTCTTTATGATCTAGTCACATCTTTTGGTCATTTTATTGGGTGGTTATTTTTGCATTATTATTTTAATCTACTAATAATTTTATTTATTTGGTTTTTTATTGTTTAAAGTATTACAAATAGTAGTATTATTGATTTTTAGATATTTTCATACTGGGAAGATTAACCTCTTGTGACATAAGTTACAAATGATTTTTTTAAAAATAGGCTGTTGCTTGATAAAATTTTCTCTTATGATTCATTAGTTTATTGAGGTAATCCTATGACTTTCTTTTTAGCTTTGTTAATACAATGAATTACATATTAATTGATTTGTTAACACATGCCACAATGTTTTGATTCTGAAAATTTGAAATTGTAATTTTTACAGAAATATCCAATTTCATTGTTTTTATTTTTTAGGAATCTTAGCATGATATATATTTCCATATGATGTTAGAATCAGCTTGGCTAGCACCAAATTAAAAAATGTACTTTTTTGGAGGAATCATATTAAATTTATACATCAATTTGAGGAGAATTGGCATTTTTCTTGATTTTCAATGTTATTCAAGTATTTTTGTTATTCAGATTCAGGAGTGTTTAAAATGTTTTTTATGTAGGTCTGGAACATTTCTTGGTAATATATTTGGAGCAGTTTTAAATTTCAGATGTTTGTTTCTAATATTTTCTTCCAAGCTACTAAATAATCTTTTTGCTTATATCAGATATTAAATTATGTAATGTGAAAGTAGTAATAATTTACTTCTCTTTTTCAATTTTTATAACTGCAAAATCTAATATTATTGAAACCACATTTGGTGTTTCTCCATTAAGTCCAAGTTTGATCTTTAAGACATAGGTATTTCATTTCAATAAGTGTTTGTCTATTATTATTTTGTTAAGATTTTCTTTTAATTCAGAATAGTTGCAGAATGTTGAAAATGTTTTTGCAAGTAATCCTAGAGAGATGATTCTATGATTTTCTTTTTAGCTTTATTACTATAATTGTACATTAATAAATTTGCTAATATAGACCCATTCTTGTATTCTTTAAATGAAATATATTCTTCATAACACGTTAATAGTTTAATATGCTGTTAGAATCTCTGAAGTCATATTGGCTTGTTGTTTATCTGTGCAATTCTAACCTCGTATGACACCAATATATTGTTTTTGAAAATAATGGAAATATCTCCCTCCCATATCCCCTCTATTTGTTTGTTTGTTTGTTTGTTTGTTTTTATGCTTTGGAATAGTTTAAATAGCATTGGAATTATCTACACTGAAAAGAGTTGATAGACTTTCCCTATCAGTCCTTATTCTTTCATAAATTTTAGGTTTTTCAGCTGATTCTTCATTTTTTCTATTAAAATCTCTTGGTTTAAATTTCTTTCTCTTTTGGAATTAATTTGGATAAATACTCTCTTAGAATATCATCCGTTTTATCTAGGTTTTATAATTGATTGCAGCAATCTAGCTTTTGTGATGTCCTTACTTTTCCCTTTATTGTGATTATCTTTCCCCATAATATTCCATTTTTATAGATATACTGTCTTGTATTTTCTCAATCAGTTGGTATCCCTCCCCATCACAGAAGTTTTTACTTATGTATTAATGGAACTATTATTTTGTTTTCTGACAATTAATTCCAGCTTTTACCTTTATTAATTGCACACTACTGTTTTATTTCAATTTATTTTTATGTTCTTTATAACTTCTTTAGTCTTATTATTGATTAGTTTAATTAAAATTTCTTGATCTGAAATCTGAAGTTAACTATTCTCTATGCCCTATTCTAGTAATATCCAAATATATTTTTCCACAGTATTATCTTTTCAAACAATTCTACCAATTCAGTTTGATCCTAAAAGTACTTTGAGACAAATTTTATTTTAATGGTAATTGAGTCTTTTTGTTGTCTGAATTTGTTATTAATTACTAGTTTTATTGCATTGTAATAAAAATATATTCAACAATTTATCCACTTTGGAAATGTTAAGGTTTTGTATTTAGTTTTAGTTAATATTTTATGAGCACTTCTAAAACAGCTATCTTTACTTCAGAGTAAAGCATTAAACATTTGTCAATTTGATTTACCTTCTTAATTGATATTTTTGTCAACTTGATCTTTCATAAACTCAGGTTAATCAAGTTCTTCTAACAGAGAATATTTCTATCACTCTTGTAGCTTCTATAATGTCTAATTTATGAATGTTGCTTCCCTGTTATGTAATGTCTAGAAATTCATAACTGTTTTATCTTTATTTTGAATTAGTTTAATTAGCATTACAAAATGTCCTTATTTAAATCATTTCATTCCTTTTATGGTCAGAATTCCTTCTTGTCTGATATAAAAATTGCATCCACATTTGATTTGCTTTTGCATTTTCCATTTATACTTTTGCTCAGCCTTTTGTTTTGTTTTTATATTTATTTTATATTTCTTTTTTAATTTAATTTAATATTTCCTTTATTTTTCATCATCATTTATTCCCTCTATGCTCTCTTCCATCTCCAACCTCCACCCCCTTCCCCAACCCACTTTTATCATTTTTCTTTCTGAATCACTTATTGTAACAGTCTCTGATTTCTGGTACAATATGATAGCATTGTTTTTTTAATACATTAATTAAACTCATTAGCATTTGCAGTGACAGCTGTCTGGTCTTAATTTAATGGCATACTTTATGCTTCTAGAACTTTGTAAAGGTTTGTTTTGCTATTTTTGTTCATTATTTTTTGTTGTTGTTAATCTTCACCCGAGGATATTTTTCCATTGATTTTCAGAGAGAGTGGAAGCATGGGAGAGAGAAGAGAAAGGGAGGGAGTAGAAAGAGACGGAGAGAGAGAGAAAAAGAGATTGGTTGCCTCCCACATGCTACCCATCCAAGGCCATGGATTGAATCTGAAACCCAGGTACGCACCTACGACTGGGAATAAAACCCTCAACCCTTCCATGCTTCAGGCCCACGCTCTAACCACTGAACCACTGGCCAAGGCTTATTTTTTAGTTTTAATTAGTTTTTCTGATAGTCAAGATTTTAATTTAAAATTTTACCTTTTCTATTAGTTCCCTTTCATGAGCAACAATAGAGTTAGCAGGTTTTATCTTCCTCTGCCTATTCTCTCATTACCCCATGATTTAGTCAATTTTTACTTTCTTGATGTTTACTTGTATTTTTAGATCTGATTGTGCTTCTATTACTTGATCTATCAAGTTTAAATTATAGATGATTATGCAGTGAAATTACTTTACTTCCCCCTACTTTGTTAGTTATTTTTACATTACCATGTAACATTTTATTTATGTTCTATCTCCACATTTGTTTATTCTTAGTTCTATTATTAAATACATTCAATAGTCATCAAACATCATAATTTCCCTAGTCATCTCTTGGCTGACTTAAGTTCACCCTTAGGCAGGTTTTCAAGAAGAGTTTATGGGAAAAAAAATATTAGCTGAACTCTTGTTTGATCAACACCAATAACCTTTACACAGTTTGCCTTATCCAAACCTAATATTTGTACGTTATGTTTTCTTTCTCTTTCTTTGAGTATCATACAGGTATTTCTACATTATTCTCTGTCAATAAATGGTTGCATTAGATAAATTTGAGGCCACGCTGATATTTTTGCCTTTATTCTATATTCACCCTTTTTGTTTGCAAACACAGTTCTGTTTGTTTTTTCATCTTCAAAATCCATTAACTTTAATAAGCTATAAATAAAATTAACCACTCTAGGTTAATTCTCCCAAGTCTTTCAGACAATTTTGTATTTATTTCAATATGTAGATTTAAATCAGTTTTGATTTCATCAAAATTGTCTTGAGTTATAACTTTTTTAAGATGGTTATTTTAAAACGCCTTCAGGTTTTATTTCATTTTTTAAATATGTTATTGATTTCAGAGAGAGGAAGGGAGACGGAGAGAAGGATAGAAACATCAATCATGAGAGAGAATCATTGATCGGCTGCCTCTTGCACGCCCCCTACTAGGGATCGAGCCTGCTCATCAGGGACTAAACTACTACCTCCTGGTTCATGGTTGGCAGCTCAAACACTGAGCCACACCTGGCCTGGAGAATTACACCATTTTAAAAAGTTTTTCTGTTTGTTTGCTTTCCTTCTTTGGAAGTTCACTCTGGTGGTGATAGAACTGTTTTGCCTATTAATTTATTACTAGAGGCCCAGTGCACGACATTTGTGCACTGGAGGAGTGGGGTCCCTCAGCCCAGCTTGCGCCCTCTCGCAGCCCCGGACTCCCTGGGGGATGTCTGCCTGCTGGCTTAGGGATGTCCACCTGCCAGCAAATCACAGTTTGGTCTATTTGCATATCAGGGTTTTATTATATAGGATTTTCTCCCTAAACTATTTTAAATCTTTTTTTCCTCAAAGCTATCCTCTGCCCCTTGATGTAGTTTCCTGACATCCTTGCATTCCTTCCAAATTCTTCTCTTTTTTCTAATATTTTCTGATTTCTGCAAGCTCATTTTTTACTCTCCTATTGTCACACTATAATCAGTCCTATTCCTGCATTTCTACTTGGCAATTTTCCATTTATGGAAAATTATTTTATTAAGTTTCTATTGTTTTACTTATTCACTATTTTATAGCCTTTTTAAAGTTAAAAATTTATTTAGAGACAACTACTACCAGGAATATTGTATTACTCTTCCTCAAATTTTATATTTTTCTTTAAACTATTTTGTATTTTTTCCATCTATTACACATTCATATAATTTTCCTATAACAAAAATTAACATTTTAATTAAAATATGAAAGTAACCAATTTCTTTAGAAAATTATTGAAAAATTTTCAACTATTATATAGTTTTTTTGTTTGTTTGTTTGTTTTTACAGAGAGGAAGGGAGAGGGATAGAGAGTTAGAAACATTGATGAGAGAGAAACATCCATCAGCTGCCTCCTGCACACCCCCTACTGGATATGTGCCTGCAACCAAAGTACATGCCCTTGACCAGAATCGAACCTGGGACCCTTCAGTCTGCAGGCCGATGCTCTATCCACTGAGTAAAACCGGTTAGGGCTATTATATAGGTTTTTTTACACCATTTCTCTTTGGGGGTTTTATTGTAAAATATATTGTTTTAATGCTTTTCTTTTTTTGAGATTTTATCTTTGTTTTAAAATTTTAAAAGCCAAACATTTTTATTCATTTCATTTTATTTTAAATATGAGAAAGGTAATTAAATATAGCTCTTTATAAAAACAATATAACTGGTGATATGAAAAGTTGATTTAATCCTTAGTCTTGATATGGTTATAAATATGAATGGTTTTAAGATATCATATGGAATTTACATATTCAAGTATTTGATAACTTGTATCAAACGTGGTTTCAATATGCAGGGCCTAGATTTCTATATTAATTGTGATTATTTTTGTAGACCAAAGTATCTAATGTTGTTATTTATATTTTAGGTTAGTGGGATGGTTTGGCCATGAACTCAGCACCAGATTTAAAATGGATAACAGTAAGTGTATTCCATTTTACTTTACAAGTCATTTTATTTTAACTTTAATTGTCATCAGTCTTTGTATGATACGTAATATACATGCCTCCTGGAGAATGCACTTTGAAAATGCCACTGAGAATTTTTAAAATAAGAAGTGACATTTCCAGAGTGTAAGACTAAGTGTTTATAGAATTCAGCATGATGTCAAGTCTATCCCTTTGTAGGGAGATAAGAGGAGGCGAAATCTAGCATAAAGGATCCGACCGCATCAATATGGAGTACCCGAACATCAGGCAGTGAGGACAAGAGGGATTTTTGCCTTGGAGTCAGACCCAGAGAGACTTGGGTGTCAATCCCACGTTGCTGCTTAGTAATTTTGTGATGCTGCACCAGCTATGTCATCTTGGAATTTTTCTTCTCACATAATTAATGTGAATAATATATATTTCAGGATTTGCTTTGTGGGTAAAGACAAATCTAAACCAAAGAGCAAACAGCAGTGTTATTTCATTTTTATCTCCTCTTCTTCCAACTTTTCCTCCTTTTGTAGTTTTGCCACTTACTGAACAGTAGCAGGTAAACCTCAGAGGGTAGACATGAAAGTGCACCAGGCACAGGGGTGTACTGCCCTGCTCTTTTCCTTAATGACTCTGTTCTGCAATCACATGGAGCACAGAAAGCTTTGCAAATGTTGCGAGAATCCCACTTAAACTTGATCATTCAGATGATGTCCAACCCTGAGATAGGATTTTAAGCAAATTCACATTTACAAAAACCAAGACGAAAAAGGATCAAGATGGGCTCTTCCAGTCAAATCAGGAAAACTATATTTCATCTTGGCTGCTGAAATAATGAGATCAGTCCAGTTACTTAAATTTTTTGTGCTGGGTTTCTTATCTGTAAATGAGGGAGGTGGATTAGATCAGGCAGCAGAGTTTTTCTGTGAAGGATAAAACAAAAGTTATTTTAAGCTTTTTGGTTTGTACTGTCACTGTGGCAAATACTCAGTTCTACCATTGTAATGCTAAAGTAGTCATAGACATACATAAATGAATGATGGAGCTGTGTTCCAATAAAACTTTATTTATAAAGACAAGTGGTGGGCCACATTTGGCCCACAGGACATAGCTTGTCTAATCCTGGATTAGATGAATCTTGAAATACCCAGAATATTCTAGTTTATTTAGTCAGTCTTAGTTTTAATTTGGTCTCTAGTTAGCAATTTTCACTCTATTGGATTTAACTTTCAATTTAATTAATTCTAATTATGATAATATCTTATATTAATTCACCTTTTAAACATATCATACTTAGGCAGATTATTTTTTTTAACTTCCTCTTTTTCCCTAAGAAAAGCCACTTGACCCTAGTGCTAAAAGTCACTTTCATAGGTCATTTCATTTGATATGTCTGGCTTTGGGCAGCATTATGATTACAAGTTATTTAAATCCTGATGTTTTTCTCTCATTGATGTGGTTTCATAATGGAAGAACATAGCATGAAGCAGAACAAGGAATACAGGCTTGGGAATGGCAGAGGACAGGGTCCAGAAAAGCTTTTAGAAGAGACCACTTTTATCTTGTGTCTAAGAGCTCTAGTGTTTGGTAGTTTCCTAAGAAGGTGGGGGCAGGAGAGACAGACATAATAGGTAAAGGGAAAATGTGTGCCAGTTTTTTAGGTCCACAGATTTTCTCTTAAATTATCTCAGAAATCTTAGGGATATAAATGTTTAATTCTTTTTCTCTCTACTACTCTGTCATTGAAAAAAAAATCCATAAAGAATAACTTTTAAGATATATTCTGTTAAAATGACATAATATGAATTTTTCAGAATTGCAGTTAATCCCTGGAGCCAATGGATTTAGAATTTCAAATCCTCCCATATTGTTGGTCTGTCCTTTGCAGGCTAGTTTAGAGGTAAGTGATCTGTGTGCCAGTCTTCCCACATCTTTACTTTTTCTTTACCTGATTGTGACATGCTGTAGTACTTTCTCTGCTAATCAACAAGATTATAATGTGCATGTGATTTGGCCCAGAAAGCAGCAGAGAGAACAAAGAGAACCAAACGGTTAAAGAGGAGGGAAGGAGAGTTTAATGCTGCGTTCTCAAGCGGGACCCACCAGCCCAAAGGTGGGGCCAGTGAATTCGCGCCAACAGGGCGGGGCGGCACTTCTTTTATACAGGTGTTTAGTGAGGGGCGGGAGCAGGAGCTGAGGAAGTTCCCCCCACGGGGGTCATCACGGTATTCAGCTGAGGAAGATCCCGCCGTGGGGGTCAGCAAGATATTCAGGAAGGAGTCAGTATCTGTGTTGGGGGTCCTTATTCTAGGGAGGAGCCCGTATCTGTGTGGCCATCTGTCTGGCAGGCTGACCTGTTAGAAATTCCAGGGAGGGTCCATTATCTCATCACACCTCTGCAGCATCTGATCCTGGGCTCCCTCTGACTTAACATCGCACTGTGCACAAACATTGTGCAAAGGGTAGTGTTCACCTTTAGGATGCGTCCCTATGTGAATTATCACCTTCTATGTGTCTCCAGCCCCTAGCAGGATGATTGGCACATTGTAAATGTTACCTGTAACACACCTGGGGAGACGTACTTTTAGTTCCACTTCCAATTTGTGTGAACATGAGTGAGTTACTTAATCTTCTATTGATTTCTCAATATTAAAACAAACATGCCATATTTAACTCCCAATTAATTAAATCATTCAACATTTATTTATTAAGAGAATGCCGTGTGCCAGACGATGCTATGATTACTGGGGCTCTGTCTTTCTAGTTCTGTGAAACAATGAACTGACAAAGTTTTAGGAAGACTAAGGAGGGAGTATATACATATATACATATATATATGAATAATCAGAGTAAAACAAAGATTGGGTAAGGTTGTTTCATGAGTTAGGGTAAATTTTGTTAAAACTGGGGATCTATGCCATTATAGTCATGTATATAATCTCTACTCTTACTGGCTAAATATTTTTCTTTAAATTCATTCATATTTTTACTTAAAGTTAGTCTTACCCTAAATAATAATATCCAAGGAACCAGTTTGTTTTCCTAGATCTGCATATCTCTCTACTTCAATATATCTAAATAATTTGATGTATCTCTACCTATCTATATATTCCAACTAATTATTTGAATATTAATTAATTTCAGAGTGAGACTAAACTTATTCCAATATAGTTTTAACAACTCTTTCATGCACAATAGCAGTATAAATAGATATATTATGTAAAAATATATTCATACACACATTTAGGTAAAATATATTTTAAGTAGACATATACATTTTTAATAGAGATTTTTAAGCAAATAGCTATTCAAATAAAATTTTATTTTCAAAAATTTTAAATCATCCAAAGATAAAATAGTTTTTGATATTTTAGGAAATCGTGTTGTGGAGTGACTGGAAATACTTCCAAAGTCTCTTCTAAACCTAAAATTCTAGGAATCTGTGAACAATTTTCGCAGTTTCTCATTTTGGCCACTGGGAAGCAGTGTCAAGTTCCGCTAGAGCAGAGGCTCTCAACCTGTGGGTCGCGACCCCTTTGGGGGTCAAACGACCCTTTCACAGGGGTTGCCTAAGACCATCGGAAAACACATATATAATTACATATTGTTTTTGTGATTAATCACTATGCTTTAATTATGTTCAATTTGTAACATTGAAAATACATCCTGCATATCAGATATTTACATTATGATTCATAACAGTAGCAAAATTACAGTTATGAAGTAGCAACGAAAATAATTTTATGTTTGGGGGTCACCACAACATGAGGAACTGTATTAAAGGGTCACGGCATTAGGAAGGTTGAGAACCACTGCTCTACAGTATTTTTATGCAACTTCACTACTAGGTCTTGATAATCAAGCTGGTTTCATTTCATCCTAATTTAAAGAGCAGGTTCTCAGTTTGACCACTAGATGGAACTTGCGCTGTTCTCACTTTTTAGCTTTTTTTTTAGGTTGAAATAAACTCAGTAAACAAGATTTTTGTTAGTGATAAATTTTGGAGGGAATCGGCTCAGCAGATTAGATAATGACATTTGAATTGTTTTTATAAAAGTCATTCAGAGAAAAGCGTCTGTTAAACATTTCAAAACAAAATGTTTTGCTTACCTTACTTGCCAGTTTATATCAGGGAGAAGATGAATTACACTACTTAAAAAAGCCACCAAGGCATACATTAGAAAAAACTATATTTAAAGGTATTTCCTCTTATTTTTCCTATCTTTCTAAGCCTTATCTAGAAATTTTCTTTTGATTCTCCACTGGTATATTCTCTGCGGTGGGTGGGTTATTCCAGCATTCACCCCTCTGCCAGGGCAAGAGTCTGATTCTGAACTTTCCCTCCAGTAGTTTCCTACCATAGTGTATTATAGTCCCCCAGACAAGCTTCTATTCTCAGCTGGAATCGGAAGACTGGTTTATCTCTTCCTTTAATATCTAAGTTTAAAGCCAGCAAAGGGCCTTAAGAGCCAGCAGAAGAGGGATATACACTTTTTTTTGGGGGGGGGGGGGGCTTCTTATCACCTGAGTACTTCTCAGGAGCCTCTTAGAAGTACCTTGCTGAAGTCATTCACTGCTGAGGCAATGACCTAAAGGAAATTATATGTAGGTAATCAAACCTTAGGTTGATGAAAGTATTCTTTTGACATTCTTTCTCCACATTATAAATTGCAAAATTCTGAAATTACAAACTAATACAGTTCATTGTTTCCTATTCTCTACCTAATGTTCCCTTTTCTAGATGATTCTGAGTTTGCCATGTGAGTAAGCACCAGTAAGTTAACCATGTCTGGACTTAACTTATTTGTTTAGAAGTTACTGCATATGGAAGATAGGCAATTGAAGTTTGAGCAAATGAAATAAATACCTGAATCAAACTACCTTTCTTTGTTTTCTCTACTTCCCTTTCGAAAAATATTCCACATAGTCAAATGCCAACTGCAGGAGAGAGTCTATATTTAAGAAGCAGTGCATATGAGCATGATCTCAGGGTTACAATAAGAATTTAAAGCAAAGGATTTTAAATGACTATTTACAATTATGTACATTTAAATGATACTATTAAAATAGCACCTTATAGTCAGTTTTGAACTGTCATTTTCTTTATATTGTTGCTTCTTAATCATTTATACAATACTTTAAAAATATTGTGGGTCAAGGGAAAGAGCACTAGAGTAGGAACCGGTTGGCAAGAACTGCACCCCTCGTGGGGACACGAAGTGTGGCTTACACAAGTGACAACTACTCATTAATGGATTTACCTCTTCTAAGTGAAAATCTTTTGACCAGAGTACTTCTGTGGTCTCCTCAATTTTCAATTACTAACTTGAACTGAAATAATATTCATATTGTAATTTGAAAGGTCATATTTGGATGTAGCAATATATAAACAAATTTTAGACCCTTTTAGGACACAAATTTAAAATGAATTAAATAGCTTCAAAATAAAAATTAGAGTACTCAAATAAAATACATGGCAAGTCAGAAGAGGTTTACTTTGTATTTCCTCAGAAAATTATCAGAGAGCCATTTTTAAGAATTTAGGAGAAAAATATGACAATTGAAAGCATCATGCTTATGCTTATTTTCCTATTTAAACTTATCTAACTTTGCATTCATTTTACTGGGGGGCGGGGGGGGGGAGCCCAAGTAGATGAAACTGCCAAGAATTCTGTTATAAGCTGAATATTTTCAAATTACACTTTTCATTTTTTTTTCTATTAAAAAATATTCTGCCTCTGTACTGCAAGCACAGAAATGATCAGAAGCCAAGAAGGAAAGAGGAGATTTTATTCCCTTTCCCTGTTAACTTCTCCTTTTAGCCCCTCTTAATATTTCGATGTGAGGGTTCGGCAGAGACATTTATAGTACACTCCGTGAAAAGAATTTTATAGTGCCTCAGAATGCACCTGCGGTGGTAAAGTGGAAAACAGTTTTAGATCAAAGTTATTTTATTGTTAACAAAGAGCAATAGCATGTTAACACTGAGATATTTGTTAAAAAAAAATAGTTTCTAGTTATTAAGAAAAATTTGCAAGAGCAAAGCCTCCTATGAAAAATTGTGAGCTTAAGTAATATTCCCCAAAGTCTTGCTAACCTATGAATACAAATGAAATATCATTAAAAGTCCTACTTCTCACATTGCCCCCATCTGTATCTTATGTGGCCCATATCAGAACCAGGAAATTTTCCAGAATTTTTTATTAATAAAAGTTTCCTCAAATAATTATTAATATCCAAAGAGAAGCTTGGAAAGATTATTCTCATATTTTTATATTCCAAACTCAAGAGTCAAAACACTGGGCTGTGCCTTGCCTCTGTGAGGAAGCTGTTTCTTGAACTGGGCTCACTTGTTCCAAAACTTGGCCAGTGTTGCTCAGTGGTTGAGTGTCCACCTATGAACCCGGAGGTCATGGTTCAATTCCAGGTCAGGGCACATGCTAGGGTTTCGGGCACAACTCCCAAGCGGGGGCAGCTGGTCTATGATTCTCTCTCTCATCATTGATGTTTCTCTCTCCCTTCTTCTTTCTGAAATCAATAAAAATATATTTAAGAACACACAACAACTTGGAGATGTTCCCTCATGGAGTTCTCATCGTGCCAGACGTGCTACATTTTGTTTTACACAGAAATGCCTCCTACCGGACTCCATGTAACCGGGGTTACCTGAGTCCTAAAGAATATAATCCCTTACCCACAGGGGATACATTTTAAGACCCACAGTGGAGGCCTGAAACCACAGATAGTATGGAACATAGTATATATCATGTTCCATGTATACTATGATATATATATGATAAAGCTTAATTTATAAATTAGGCATAGTGAGAGATTAATGGCAATAATTAATCATAAAATGGAATAATTATAACAATGTACACTGTAATAAAAGTTATGCACATGTGGTCTCTCTCAAAATATTTCATTGTACTGTACTCACCCTTCTTTATCATTTTTTCTTTTTTCATAATTTCACAGATAGAAGACTCATTCTTACGATAGGTCTTAGGGAGCTCCTCAAAGATTTTTTCTTGCTTCATTAAGTAGAGAACTTGCACCTTTTCACTTAAAGGACAAACTTTACAGCTTCTCTTTGGCATGTCCAAATTGCCAGCCTCACTATGCTTGCACTTTGGGGCCATTATGAAGTAAGTAAGGCTTGCTGGAGCAGAAGCACTGCCATGCCATGCCAGCTGATCTGATAGCCAGGCTGGCGACTAAGTGGGAGGGCACACAGCGTGGAGACACTAGGACAAAGGGACATTCACAGCCTGGGCGACATGGAGCAGAAGTGCAACAGATTTTTATCAGGCTACTCAGAATGGTGCACAATTTAAAACTTATGAATCGTTTATTTCTGGAACTTTTGATTTAATTTTTGAACTTCAGTTGAGGGAGGGCAACTGAAACCATGGGCAACTGAAACTGCGGGAAGCAAAGCCACGAATAAGAGAGGATGACTCTCTTCTTTGCACTGGGACCACAAATGCCTCCTGAAACAAAGGCATCAGCTTCCCCTTGCAGCTGGTCTCCTCCAAGGCTGCAGGCATAGTCTGTGAGGTCTGGGTGGCAAGATACCACTCTATGCTGCCTGAGAGATGAGTGGTGCAGGCTGGAAACATGGTAAAGCGGGTAGTTAGAAGTGGTCTTATTCTAGATATAGTTTAAAGATAGAGCTACCAGCTTTTGCAGATGGATTTGTGGGAGTTGTTTGGAAAATAAAGGAGTCAAGGATGATACCAAAGTGACCTGAAAAACTGGTGGGAAGGGAATTGCCAAAAACTGAGGTGGTAAGGCTACACCTGAGGAGAAGGTGACTTTAGGAGGAATATTGGGGATCCCAATGTTGAATATGTTTAGATAGAAATGCCTGTTATACATGTATCCAATTAGAATGTCGAGTAACAGTCAGATACGTGGCTCTGGATGAGAGAGCTTGGTACGTTAAGTCCAGATTGGTATGAATTGTGGGGTTTTTTTAAATCATTGTCTGTAATATAAAAGGTTGAAAGAAAAAAAATACAACTCCCTTCCTCTTCTTCAGCCAAATTTATACCCTCCATGCAATGAAGGGGACGAACATGTATGCCTAAAGTGTTTACTCCTGTTAGAATGCGGGCCCACACGTATATACAGATATAAGTGTTTTCATAGACATTATGAAGTCTACACAGCATTGAATGACCCTGTCTTTGCTCTGTGGCATAACATGATACAGTAAAGGGACAGAAAGTGGCAGGCCAGTGCATCACACTGTTTGAAGTTCATTCCGCTCTTATAGGGAGGATATATTTTTAAACTCTACTTGACCTGAAGAGATAAGCTAGAAAAGCATGTCTGTTCTGACCTCTAATGTTCCAACACCAGTTACTGTGTGCCCTTGTCACTCATCTTAATATAAGACACCTCAGGCAGGAAATTGCAGTGTTTTCAGACCATACTAGAGTGTAACAGGGAAAAAAGTGATGAAAAAAGAAAAAAAGGCGGGGGAGGGGGGGAGGGGGCGGGCGGTGAGGGAGGAGAAAGGGGGAAAAAAGGCCGAGTCTTTAGTACTAACAAATGTATTGTGTAACATTTTTTGCTTCTCTGTCTGATAAAACTTGCTGTTTTCTTACTGCTAAACTGGAGGAGATTGAGGACGTGGTCAAACATCTGTAAATAATATTTTCAACATCACCTTCCACATAGGCATGGACATTTAGCTCTTACAGTATTGTTTTGTGGACCAAACAAACTTCATATCAGAAAAGAAAACATCTTCCTGATTATGATGGTTTTGGAGAAAGTGTTCAAGTTATGTGATATTTTAATTCCTTTATTAAGGGACACTTATAATAATTATTCTAAGCTAATTTAAATAATTCTGAAGGAACATTACATCAGCTTTTTTTTTTTGTAAGTATTGTTTAAATGGCACTTTTGCAGTTTGTCTGATATAGAAACTTTGCATTCAGTTCTTGATGGCAAAGGATTTAAAAGAGGACATATTTTTACAAAACGATTATTTAAAATGGGATGGTTTTTGGAGAGGTTAAAAGTGGTGACTTCCTTCTTTATGCATGATTTGCAATTTATTTTTGCTTCTTTGTAAATCAACAAAATGTTGTTAATCTGACTGTTTCTCATTCTACAGATCTTTAAGAAAGCAACCATGAAAGCACTGAGAAGAAAGTCTGTTTTGCTCACGGGTTACCTGGAATACCTGATCAAGCACTACTATGGCAAAGAGAAAGCAGAAACCAAGACACCAGTGGTGAACGTAATCACTCCATCCCGTATAGAGGAACGCGGCTGCCAGCTAACATTAACATTTTCCGTTCCAATAAAATCTATATATCAAGAACTAGAAAAAAGAGGAGTGGTTGTAAGTATATCTCTTGCTTTGCTACCCGGCTTTCTCTAGGGGTTGCATGTTAGGGGGAAAATTTGGATTCTTTAGTTTATTCTTTCACTGGTGCATGTAATTTCACATCAATCAGCGAGTTACTGGGGATAAATTAAGTGCCAACTAAGTCAGTATTCGGGACTTGCTAATTAAAGGGCACAGAGATCTGTCATTTCTGATAAAAAAGAAGAAACCACAAATTTTGGATACAAAGTACAGTTTTATGTAATTTATTCACTTTTATTACAGTTTGAGCAACAAATATTGTTTCATCATAATTAGGACACATTCTCACTAGTTTTTACAAGTAAAAGCCCTAATACATATTTATGGAATACATAGAATTAAAGAACATACTACTATAATGGAGGAGAGAAAAATCAGTCAATCTTTTTTTGTTGTTTGATTAAACTAAGTTATTTTCAAGCTTGTCACTTAAGTTATAAAAGATATGTAGGCACATCTGAGGAGTGTTAACATTGTATGAAATAATTTTTTTAACCATTGGGCCAAAGTGGCCTTCTTAGTCTCTTGAAAGGAACTAATAGGTGTTAAGAGAATAATTTCACAGGAAAGTGGTGATAATGCAATCTAGGGACTCCTGCACTCGAGTGGCCCTCCAGACCTTTAGAAGAGGTCACCACCGCAGACTCTGGAGGCACCAATCAGAATATCACCCCTGCAAATCAATATGACCAAGACATGTTCTTGGGAAAGTTAACATGTATCAGCCCGAGATTCGCATCTGTTTTGGGGTGCGAATGTATACTTACTTCAAAAAGTTGGTATGGGAATGAAATGGACCAACGCACATGAACCATTTACTATGCTGTCTAGCCTGTAGTGGGTATCCTATATAATAAAAGGCTAATATGCAAATTGACTAAGCAGCAAATTGACCAAGCGGCAGAACGACCGATCACTATGACGTGCACTGACCACCAGGGGGCAGATGCTCAATGTAGGAGCTGTCTCCTGGTGGTCAGTGCACTCCCAAAGGGGGAGCACCACTCAGCCAGAACCCAGGTTCGGCTGGCAAGGGCAGCAGTGGTGGCAGGAGCCTCTCCTGCCTCTGCAGCAGTGCTAAGGATGTCCCACTGATGGCTGAGCAGGCCTAAGCCATTGGTCAGACATCCCCCGAGGGGTCCTGGACTGCAAGAGGGCGCAGGCCTGGCTGAGGGTCTCCCCGCCCTTTGAATGCATAAATTTTGTGCACTGAGCCTCTAGTTTCTTAATATAGTTCTAGTGAACTTCAGGCGAGGTCAAATTTGTCTGGGCCCATTTCATAGCATTTCAGCATTCCCAGTGTAAACCCAAACTAATTTTAGGCTGTAATAAATAACAAAGCGACTTATTTGAGCAAAAGGAGATACAGCCTGAGAACACAGGTTTAGATAGCAACCTAAATTGTATTCAACAACCCTGGACAAAGGGGAAGCCACCTTTATAGTGAAAGTTCTCACCCAGGTTTCCAATTATGTCCATTTTATGTAAATGAGGTATCCAATTGTGCAGTTGTGATTGCTCAGTATAGTTAAAATAAAGATACAAATTGAGCCATTCTGATTGGATGGGGCAGGTCTCAGTCTGTTGGTAGAAAGATGAAACGATGGTTTCCCCACAGTTGTTGACTCGGATGGTATAAACAAACTGCGGGAAGCCAAAAGTTCAATTTGAGGTTTTTCTCCGTGTACAGAGTATGTGAGGAGCCCCTGTCAGTTAATGACACTAGACTGTAATTCATAATATTTGGGCCCTTGGTTGACCATGGGGCAGATAAATTCTTTCTCTGGGTTCACATCAAATGAATCTTTTTTCTTGAGGTGCACATCAGGAATATAGCCAACTCCTTACCTGAGAGATTAGGGCTTAGAGAATTAAATGTAAGGATAATTGATTGGAATTTGCCAGGGCAGTGTGAGGTTCTCATTCATGTAAATGTGTCCAAAATTCCCGACTCTCCAGTGTCTCCCACAGACGAATCATACATATGCTCTATTAAATGCTTAAAGAAAATGACCTAAATGGACTTCAGAAAAGTGCTTTTGGATATTCATGTAACAGCCCATTAATGGTTTACTTATAATTAAGAAGAGAGTTTCACATAGCATAGAAACTTTATGTTTTAATTAAAATGAAAAATTGCTTATATAGTAAGTTTTAGGGAAATCAGTATGACTATTTCATGTAAGTTCATCTCGAACGCAGATTTTCATGATGAGAATAATGCTGACAGTATTGGGGCCTTATTTTCCCCCCACAGTGTGACAAGCGGGAACCCAATGGCATCCGAGTGGCTCCGGTTCCTCTCTACAATTCTTTCCACGATGTTTATAAATTTATCAGTCTGCTCAATTCTGCACTTGAGGCTGAAGAAAGAAAACATAACAGTGTTTAGAACAAATTAAGCAAACTGAAAGCTGCTGTGATTATTTTATGATTTTCATTCAAGTTTTAATCATTAGAAATGTTAAAAAACTAATTATACCTAACTGGCAATGAATTGCATACTTTACAAAAAAATCTGGGATAATTCTTTTAGAAGTCAATGTTCCTGAGGAATCTAAATGTCTATCCAATTTCTTGGTGTTTTGTGAATCAAGGTTTTCATTGGTCTAAGTATTATGTACAGAGTCTTGGTTAGCTGTTACAGTTCATGGCCAGTGAAATATTGTTACTGGTTTAATTTCTCATTGACTGACAATTTCATAATATATGTGAAATTTTTGTGTCAATTTTCTAAATATCACTTTAGCTTAAATTACCCAAAGACTTTCTTATACGCACTATAGTTGAACCATCTGATATATGTATGATTTTGGGATATTCTATCCAGCTCTAATCTAAGGAACAGAAAAACAAATTTCTAGAGCAGTGGCTTTCAAATATTTTTGGCCACAATCCATATTAAGAAATATATCTAAAAACAGAGACCTACATTTATGTGTGGATAGGCCTTATTTTGACACACAATTTGTAACAATATTTTAACATCTGTGAAAGAAAAGTCTATCAGTTTTCAATCAACTGCTTCTTACAATTGCCATTGGTCATTCTTTTTCATTACCATCCCTGACATTAGCATGCTTCTCACAATGAATAGGAAGCACCTTAGGTTGAATTAAAAGTGGTATATATAGCAAAAACCAAAGGTTCATGAATTATTTACCTGTACTCTGATATTTATTATTCTGTTTTATCTTATTACAACAAATATTGGTTGAAACTTGTTAAATTGATTTCTCCACCCACTCTTGGGCCCTAAATCACTTTTCAAGGATATCCCTTTATATAATGTTATCATAATTTCTCCTTTTTTTAATGGCAACTTCCCTGGATGAAAGACATTGGATGTTACTCTACCGCTAAAATAGTGAAAGAAATCACTCCATGATACTGGCAGTTGAGGGTTAGAATTAAGAAATGAGTTGCCGAAACCGGTTTGGCTCAGTGGATAGAGCATGGGCCTGTGGACTGAAGGGTCCCAGGTTCGATTCCGGTCAAGGGCATGTACCTGGGTTGCGAGCACATCCCCAGTAGGAGATGTGCAGGAGGCGGTTGACCGATGTTTCTCTCTCATCGATGTTTCTGACTCTCTGTCTCTCTCTCTTCCTCTCTGTAAAAAATCAATAAAATATATTTAAAAAAAAAAAAGAAATGAGTGCCTCATCTCTTAACCTCTATTCCAAATCTTATCCTCTATGAAAGCTAGAGTTGTACTCTGCCCTGTTGGATGTCCCTTGTTTTTAGCTGTTGATACCATAATCACTATTCACGGGTTGACAAACTTCTACATTTGTATATATTCACAGCAAGAAAGAGTGACTATGACATAATTATTTCCATATTGAAACAAATTTGAATGAAATTAACTTGGACAACCACTTGGATGTTAGAGTTAAATAAAAAGATGCAGAATTCTAACAATACCAGCAAGTAGTGATGTCTATCAAGAATGTACTATATATTGTGCTGCTCTCTTTATGTTATCTTAGTTGAGTGGCTGTATAATTGCTTTAGTAATATTTAGTGATATTGTTAATATTTTCTTTTTCTTGGGATGTCTCTCAGTTCTTAGCACTGAGCTAAATATGCAGTTAGCCTCTTACAGGCAGGTAATGAATGAGAAAGGTGCAGTTGTAACATGTCGTATATGCTGTCCATGTTTACATTGAAGTCCCCTGTGAGCTTTGTCTCAAAAGAGTAACTAGTAGAAAATCCTGTATGATTGAGTCTGGTTCAGACATGAGCCCACTAGAATACATCAGAGTTATGTAAAATATTACGAATATGTAGACCAATAGATACCTGTACTCCATAGGTAGAAATTAAATGTTTACTCTTATGTTGAGGTTGGAAATAATTCTAAAACTTTAAAAAGCAAGGGCATGTAATGTATTGGTTATGTAATTCACTATTATATGGCAGCCTCCTTGGCCTGTAGGCCTCAAAGACCCTTTCTCTGTATCCCACCCAGGAGCAACATTGAGAATGACTTCATTGTCCTAAATCAAATGAGAAAGATGCTTCAAAGCACAAATTCTCCTGAGAGACAAATAAACGAACTGACATTAGACTGCTGGGCCTTAGTTGGAATTTCAAGCACATATACTCAGAGTATTATTTTAGGTGAAGAGAATGTTGCATTTTTGTGCCAATATTTACTCAACAGAGGTCTTACTTTTCTCTTTCCCAGTATGTGGGAGCTTTACTTCATGCAGTTCCCCTTGCTTTGTATTATGTTAAAACAACAGGCTTGTCAAGAATGGAGACAGTGCAGTGATATATGCAGAGTCTATGGAGGCATTTTCTCTATGGGTTAAAGTAAGCAGTTGGATCCAAGTCAGGACATGGATGCTACAGCTGGTCTGGGGGAAAAGTGGCAATTAAGAGGGAAAAAAAAGAATAGAACGAGAGAATCACAGACATTCTTTTTTTAGGCAACGACAACAGAACCAGACTGTTTGAAACTGGTGACTCCAAATGTCACATTTTTCACTGAATTCTCAGTAATATTGCTGTTTCATAACTGTTCTTTGGTTGTATTAATTCCCACATTAACTTATAAAAAAAAACCTGTTACATATATTTTTATGTACTACATTTGTTATCTTTCTCTTTTGTATGTTTCTTTCTCTCAACAATCACTACTTCAGAGGATTGGAGAGAAGCATGTTAAAAGTTCAAGAACACTTCCATTAAATGGCTTACAGTCCAGCCCACGTTGGCACAGTCATTGTGATTAATCCATGCACTTCTGTGCTGTTTAACATCCAGTACCTATGTGATTTCCTATTCATTGGAAATGTTCATCTCCTTTAAAGATTTAAATGTATACTTGCATGAGGAAAATTAAAAATTAAATAAGGAACCTAGAAAGCAATGTTTTAAAGTACTTTCTCTGAGGAAGTTGGATAACTTATAATCATTTTAAGGGAGCAAAATTACTGTATACTAATCTATATTTCCAGATAATATTATTCATCTATCTCACACAAAAAATTATAGTGCATGAATAAAAGTGGCATAAACATGGAAATACCCCCCAAAATGATAAGGAATAAGAGCACAGGAAAGACGTCAACACACTTTAAAAGCTAGAAAGTAGAGGGACTGACAGAAAAATGAAGAAAGCTGAAATATAATTCCCTGTGCGACAGGGGAGGATATCAAAAGAGTATTAATCTGATCCAGTTCAAAGACCCATTGAAATGCTTAGGAACTTGAGGTACCAGTTATTTCTGGAGGCCAAGATGTGTGGTGGAATAGAAAGAAGGTGGTTGAACGTCTGTACATTTCGCAGTTGGACCCAGATTGCTTTCTCCAGTCTCTGCAACTGGAATATTGCATCTTCTCCACATCCACAAAGGCAAGAGTTTACTTTCTAAAAAGAATAAACTTGAAATGGTTCTAGGCTTTGGCACATGAGGGTGGCCAAGGAGATGGATGAGTCATCTGACTGAAATTAGGGTGATGTAGCCAAATGTTGCAGGCTAGGTGGTGACAACCCTAACTTCTCCCCCCTACTTGGCCCCCAAGAAATTATATCCAGCCCAGCACAGGAGCACGAATATAAATTTCTCTCTGGGAAAACTGTTCTGTCTAATTGATAAGAGCTACAAATATTTACATGGATCTCATTGTGGTATAATGCTGCCCACTAATCAAAAATTCTGTCCCTACACAAAATGCTTGCAATGCTTTAAAGAGCTACAGTTTTATAAATGAACTAGAGGCCCAGTGTACAAATTCATGCACCGGAGGAGTTCCTCAACCTGGCCTGTGGCTCTCTTGACATCCCCTGAGTGGTCCTGGATTGCAAGAGGTCACAGACCAGGCCAAGGGACCCCACTGGTGCACAATTGGGGCCAGGGAGGCAGGGAGGGACTGCGGGAGGGCTCCAGGACATGTCCAGCCAGTCTCACTCAGTCCTGATTGGCTGGACCCCAGCATCAAGCTAACCTACCGGTCTGAGTATCTGCCCGTTGGTGGTCAGTGAGCATCATAGCGACTGGTTGAACGGTTGAACAAACAGTCAGACACAGCATGTTAGGCTTTTATTATATAGGATGGACACAAACTATCACCAGACATAAAACAATAATATTTAAAATGCAGGATAGAATCCAAAAGAAATAAAGAAGACAAATAATATAATGAAAAAAGAAAAAAAGAGAGAAGAAAAGGGGAAAAGATATAATTAATATATTCCAAGAGAAAAGAAAACCTATGGAACAAGGACCCAATACACTTAAAAAGGAATAGGAAATGAGAAAAAGCTCTTGAAAATTAAGAATATGATATCAGAAATAAAAAATTTCAAAGGAAATTTTGGAATCTGAAATTGAAGATCTCAAAAAGTAGAACAAAAAAGATTCAATAATTAAAAAATTAACACTAGTAGTCAACACCTGTCTAATGATAGCTACAAAATGAGAGAGTAGATAAAATAGAAAAGAAAAAATTACCAAAACCTGAAACTCTTCCCAAGAACTTCTCTTAAAACATGTTATGTTTTCAGAAGAGGGCTCATGACTAATAAACATAATGTTTATTTTTTACAAAATACAAATCACATGATGGGAAAAATGTAAGACACTAGAGATAAAAAGAAGTTTATAAAACACTTTTACAGATAAAATTTAAAATATTAGCAATCATAATGATATAAATATTCTCACTACCAACTCTGAAAGATACAGAAAAATTAAAGACGCTTTTAAAATTCATATGGAGAATTATTGCCAACAGAGAAGTCCATGGCAAGCCAAACTATCAATTCAATGTGAAGGTAGACTAAGGATATTTTCTGGTGAGAAAAATTTTAGAATGTTTTCTTCTCATGTATTACTCTCAGAAGCTACTGGAAAAGACTAAGCTGCAAAAATGAAGGCAATGGAGCAATGGAATTCCCAATCTGAGTATGAAGAGAAGGCTCATGTCCCATTAAAACGGCAGTCCATCAGCCCTGAAGGGGATCTGCTCAGAGAGCTCCGGAAAACAAATAAGTAGGTTCTCTCTCTCTCTCTCTCTCTCTCTCTCTCTCTCTCTCTCTCTCTCTCTAACTGATGAAATACCTAGTGCCTGATATGTTTCAGAATTGTGAGAAGAGTTTTAGATTCTCTCAGAACAAATTTGAGATGCAAATTAGTACAGGAACAGTATTGAGCAAATGTAAAAGAAGGCAATTATTAACTAAAAAGTAAGATTGTACAGCAAAGGAAAGATTATCAGAGTAAAACATATAGTAGAGATTATATACCCTGTATTTCTCAATTTAATGCTACAAAAATGCTGTTTTCATTATATTTTAACATATGTTCCTATTCTTTCATATATACACAACACCAGCTGTAAATAATATTTATGTAAGTTATAAACATGCAAACAATGAATATTGATGTAATCTAAATCACAATTTCACTATATTTGGAGATGAGGGAAGAGAAAGTGTATTTGCATGCATGTGTTTGTGGGCTGTGGGGAAGGAGATCTATAATGACTAAATCTTTAATTTTCACAGTAGGAAGAAAAATAATGTTGCCATTTTGAAGTTTAAGAAATTGCAATAAATTCATGTTATTTAAAAATATGGAACTAAATATAAGCAGAAATAGCTAAAATAATTGAGAGCTGTGGCTATTTGTTGGTAGGAATTGAAGCCATGGGTCAGTGGGTCAGAGGACCACTGTTTGGGGCATAAAAATTGAAACATGGATAGAATTTTACTGTAAGGATTAAGTTCACAGACTCCGAAAACAACATATAGGGTTGAAATACTAGCTCTAGTACCTACCAGTCATGTGACCTTATAACTTAAATGTTCAATGCCCTAATTTTCTTCTTTGTATAATTAGACAGTTATGGTACTACCTCATAGAATTGTCACACAGATTAAATAACTTAATACATAAAATCATTTAAATAATATGGGGCACACAGTATCATTACTGTCAATACTGTGTAACTGTGAACTATTTACACAAATTACTTTGATTAAAAAATCACAAAGAAAGCATAGCACTTTGTATGATATATAGAAAGTAGTCAAGAGATGAAAAGAATCATTATACTCAAAAACTAAAAGTTGATGAATAGTTATGAATGAAATAAAGCCAGCATAAACTACTAAAGTATGTTTCTTATTATCTGACATCTAAACAAGAGCATTTTATTAATCATACTGAATCATGAAATATTAATCTGTGTCCACTGTAATTATCAGTATATGAACATGGTGCCTAAGATATAAATTAAAATAGGCTTCTAGAAAATCAGAATCTCATTCACTGAAAGGAATAAAGATGATAAACTTGATCTGAAACTAATAATTAATGTTTGTCAGAGGCTAATTAATATTTATACTAATTATTTCTTCTGTTCTGCTGAACACTAGTCATATATTTGCTTTAGATATGCTCACATAATAGCAGCTATGCCTTCTATGTTTTGAATTAATATTAAGAAATTCCTAATTCTCAACATACTTTAACATATGTCCATACTCTTCCATGTAAAACAAACCCAAAATCTCAGCAAAATGGATACTGAATGCTGTTTTAATTTCCTCAGTAGAGGTTAAGGAGATAATTCAAAAATCAACTGCGTTTAAAAAATATACAGTTTAATTGGGGGAAATAAAAAGGTAGTGTTTTGATTGCAGTGGTTTTATTAATTTTAACATACAGTAAACCATGCTTATGTCTTTGTATTTTCAACATACATGTAAATAAGAACACCTTCAGATGTTGTTTTGGCAAGCACAAAAGCTGCTTATTTGGCAGGTGATATAGACAATACTATATGGCTCATAATTAGAGAGAAAGCTGTAACTTAAGAAGTTCTGAGGGCATTCCAACAGTTTGTGTGTAACTAAACTAAGGCTGTTTGTAAATAGCAGCTTTAAAACATTTGAAACTCGTGGACAAAAAAAAAAACAACTAACCTTTTATTATTATACCTGAAAAAGGAATATAGACATCATACTATAATTCATACTTAAGCAAGTTGAGAAGATATGGTGTGATATAAATAGAAATCTGCTTTTCCCTTTATGTATTTAACATACAAAGGCTGAAAAGGGGGAGAGCTATTGGATACCAATAAATGATATCATGCAGCTAGTGTGGAGATAAAATTTTTTTTTATTTGATGTCAAAAACTCAAGAATCATAGTGAGCCATATTTATCTCTGCAAATCTAGGTACATCTTGGAAATTTCAAATAATATACATTTTTATAAAAAATACTAAAGCTAGTAATTTTGTGCATATATGTATGCATGTTGACTAAAGGAGAGAAGAATTCATCCAAAGGACAAAGCTTATTCCCTCATTGGTACCAGACATAGGACAACATTTAAAAATATTTCTAGTAAAGAAAGTTTGACTACACAGAAACAATATGATAGAGAAAAGTTATCTATTTATCCATCTGAAATTGTGT
Source organism: Myotis myotis (assembly GCF_014108235.1). NCBI lineage: Eukaryota > Metazoa > Chordata > Mammalia > Chiroptera > Vespertilionidae > Myotis > Myotis myotis. Next base: position 69,912,928 of record NW_023416390.1, on the reverse strand, counting down.
TTATTTACATTTATAATTGCAAATGCTATTTAATATTTGCATCTTAGAAAATATTTTAAATTTATACTCAGTATTTTTATAAGAGAGAAAATTTAAAAAGAAAATAAAAATATAGAAAAGAGGAAAAATGGATTAGTAGGACTGAGAAGGAGAATTGCTTCTTTCCTTTTAAAAAACTGAGCTATATTAGACCAATGTTTGAAAATATTATTTAAATTAGGTTGCTGCTTATCCACATTAAATTGTTTTAGTTAAGATGTTACTTGTATTTCCTAAGGCAATCATTAATAATATAATCAGGAACAAAGCAAGAATGCCTACTCTTGCCATTTTTATTCAACATAGTATGGGAAGTCCTAGCCATAGCAATTAGGCAAGAGATAGAAATAAAGGGCATCAAATTGGACAGGAAGAAGTAACACTCACTATTTGCACATGACATAATATTATATATATATATATATATATATATATATATATATATATATATATACACACTAGAGGCCCGGTGCACAAAAATTTGTGCACTCGGGGGGAGAGGGGGTCCCTCAGCCCGGCCTGTGCCCTCTCGCAGTCTGGGACCCCTCGGGAGATAACAACCTGCTGGCTTAGGCCTGCTCCCGGGGGGCAGAGGGCAGGCCCAATCCCTAGGTGCAGCCCCTGGTCGGGCTCAGAGCAGTGCCGATTGGGGAGTTGGGGCGCCGCCCCCTGTCATGCACAGAGCAGGGTGGATCAGGAGGTTGTGATGCCACCCTCAGTCACGCTCAGGGTAGGGCCAATTGGGGGGTTGGGGCACCGCCCCCTGTCACACTCAAGGCAGGGTCAATGGGGAGGTTGCGGTGCCACCCCCTGTCACTCACAGAGCAGGGTCCATCAGTGGGGTTGGGGCTCCGTACCCTGTCACACACAGAGCCGCAGGGTGATCAGGGGGTTGGGGTGCCTTCCCCTGTCACGAACAGAGCAGGGTGGATAGGGAGGTTGTGGCCCCGCCCCCTGTCACACACAGAGCCGCAGGGCGATCAGGGGGTTTGGGCGCTGCCCCCTGCCCATGGCATTAACTGTAGGTTTTAAATTTATATGAGCTATTTTTTATATCTTTAATTTTCAAGAACACTATTTCATTAATACACCAGACAATTAAATAACTTTATTTTGAAAATACCACACAAGATTTTTCTTTGCTTAACCATAATTCTTTAGTAGCTTCCTAAATTCTACTTTGAGATATTGAAAATTTTCTGAAATTATATTACAAAAGTTAACATTAGGTGTCAGTATTTTACATATTATTTAGTAAGTGTGTATCAATGAAAAAAAGTAGTAGATTATTTCAGGCAGCATTTTCACTGGAAAATTTCAATTCTTGTGATAGTGTTTGCTCTACTGCTTTTTTGTGGTGTGTTTTTTTTTTGTATTATGTTCTGTATGATACCTACAATGCAAAATTTTAAACCTCTTCAATTGTTAGTTATCTATTGCTATATTTTTGTCAAATGTCTGAGAGTAGAAATAGACATTGGCATAATCCTAACAAGTGTCTTTTAAATATCCTCCATAATGATATGAAGTTTCAAAATAGATGCCATTTTGTGGCAGGGTTGTTTTGTGGGAAAAATACTGGGGGGGCTTAATAGGGAAGTGAAAAGGATACTGAGTTTGAATTCTTACTTGTGATATAGGGCAATCCCCTTAACCTTATCATTTATCACATTTGAAGGTTATTCTTTAACCTTCTAACTTATAATAATTCCAATATATATCAATTCAAAGGTTATTATTTCACCTTCTAATTTATAACATTGTGGGTGCAATGAGTAATCATCTAGTTTCAAAATTCAGGGTTGTTGTGAGGATTAAATATCCTAATACTTTCTCATAAACCAGTTATCAAAGTGACTATCAGCTCAACGGATAATCCATAGATGTTAGCACTTCTCCCCAACTATCTCCAATGTTTCTTTTACCTTTAAATTATTTTAAATAATATTCAATATAGCCTATGCAAAATATAGCATATAGCCTTCAAGAAATAAAAATTTTCTTATCTCTAGTCATTTAATCATGCAAAGTCTTATGAATCTTGTGTGTGTGTTTCTTGTGTATGTTTCAAAGGCCTTTTATTTGTGCTCATGTCACTAAACTTGGAATAATTTTTTAAAGAATCAGAGATTAAGTAAGATCAAACCTATTCCATAATTTTAAATTTCTCTGAAAATAACTTAGTTTGTTTTAGTTCTTCTATATTTATATGCAATATACAGTATAAGCACAAAGTTTCCTAAAAAGATATATCTTATATAAAGGTATAAAAATTATTCTTACACATCAGTAAGGAAAAAATTAACACTCAATAAAGGGCAAAGAACAGAAGTAGACAGCATAATACATTACAATTTCAAAGATCAATAGATAGTTAATGTAATGCTCAACCCCAGTAATAAAGGAAAATAAAGTAAAAATGGAAGCATTCAGTTTGGAAAACTAAGTGCTAAAAAATTATCATATATACAGGGTGTCCCAAAAATGTATACACACTCTAACAGCTGAGAGCTGTAGATTCTACTGCCATTTGATCCAGTAATACCACGTCTAGGAATATATTCCAAGAAAACAGAAACACCAATCAGAAAGGATATATGCACCCCTATGTTCATAGCAGCACAATTTACAATAGCCAAGATTTGGAAACAGCCTAAATGCCTGTCAAAAGATGAGTGGATTAGAAAACTATGGTACATCTACACAATGGAATACTATGCTGCTATAAAAAAGAAGGAATTCTTACCATTTGCAGCAGCATGGATAGAACTGGAGAGCATTATGCTAAGTGAAATAAGCCAGGAAGTGAAAGAAAAACACCACATGATCTCACACATTTATGGATAATAAAGAACATTATAACTTGATGAACAAAAAGATAGATACAGAGGCAGAGACTGTCAAATTACCATGGGAAGGCTGGGGAGTGTTGCAGGGGTAGGGGGAGAGTAAGAGATCAACCGAATCAAAAAAACCCAAGATGGCGGCATAGGTAAACACCGGAGTTTGCTGCCTCGAACAACCACTTCAAAAATACAACTAAAAGATGGAACAGACATCATCCAGAACCACAGGAAGGCTGGCTGAGTGGAAGTTCTACAACTAGGAGGAAAGAGAAAAGCATACCGAGACTCAGAGGAGGCGCAGTGCTGAAGTAAAATACTAAGGTGCGGAGAGCATGCGGAGCAGGCTGGCGACTGAGGGTGTGGTTGTTGTTTTCAATCGGGAGGGAGTCGCAGGCTCTGAGCTCCAGTTCCGGGCGAGTCTCTAGGGACCCAGACTCATACGGGAGAAGCGGGACTGTCTGGCATCGCTCAGAACCCTAGGGCAGCTTTCTCTCCATGGGGCTTGCAGCAATTACTGGGACACAGAGAAGCAGAGCCTCTGAGGGCAAGACTGAGAGCAGCCATAATTGCTAACCCCACCCTGTTGATCCCATGGGACCCGCCCTGCCCAAGCCCTGCAGGGAGACTTTTGCTGGATAGCCTCAGGCAAAGGCTAGATTAGCACCTCCCTAGAGATCCAGGAGCCAGGAAGCCCAGTGGTCAGAGTGGGACCATCCAGTTTGCAGCTCTGTGGAACCATAAAAGACACATTCAGTGGGAAGACTCAGTGAGCACCAAAGCCCGATTGAAGCAAGTCTAGCCCCAGAGAGGTGTCTCTAGCACAGAAGTTCTCCCACTGCAGACACAGCTGATTCTCACAGCCAATTGGCCTGGAGGTCAATTCCTCACAGTGATAACTACAACAATCAAGGCTTAATTACAACAAGACTGTGCACAAAGCCCACAAGGGGGTGCACCAAGAGCGTCTACCTCAGGTAATTGGGACACTTAGCACAGAAAGGCACTCTATCGACACAGCGGAGCATAAAAAATGCCGAGACAAAGAAACAGGACACAAACAACAGAATTGGAGGAAAGAAAACTGCTGGATATAGAGTTCAAAACCACACTTTTAAGGTCTTTAAAGAACTGTCTAGAAGCTGCTGATAAATTTAATGAGGCCCTCAAAAAGACTGGTGAGACCGCCAATAAATGTTGTGAGATCTTCAAGAAGACTGGTGAGACCGCCGATAAATGTAGTGAGATACTCAAGAAATCTAATGAGACCCTCGATGTTGTGATAAAGGACCAACTAGAAATTAAGCATACACTGACTGAAATAAAGAACATTATACAGACTCCCAACAGCAGACCAGAGGATCGCAAGAATCAAGTCAAAGATTTGAAATATGAAGAAGCAAAAAACACCCAACCGGAAAAGCAAAATGAAAAAAAAATCCAAAAATACGAAGATAGTGTAAGGAGCCTCTGGGACAGCTTCAAGTGTACCAACATCCGAATTATAGAGGTGCCAGAAGAAGAGAGAGAGGAAGATACTGAAAACCTCTTTGAAGAAATAATGACAGAAAACTTCCCCTACCTGGTCAAAGAATAGACTTACAAGTCCAGGAAGCGCAGACAACCCCAAAGAAAAGGAATCCAAAGAGGACCACACCAAGACACATCATAATTAAAATGCCAAGAGCAAAAGACAAAGAGAGAATCCTAAAAGCAGCAAGAGAAAGAAAATCAGTTACCTACAAGGGAGTACCCATACGACTGTCAGCTGATTTCTCAACAGAAACTTTGCATGCCAGAAGGGAGTGGCAAGAAATATTCAAAGTGATGAATACCAAGAACCTACAACCAAGACTACTTTATCCAGCAAAGTTATCATTCAGAAGTGAAGGCCAGATAAAGAGCTTCACAGATAAGAAAAAGCTAAAAGAGTTCATCACCACCAAACCAGTATTATATGAAATGCTGAAAGGTATCCTTTAAGAAGAGGAAGAAGAAGAAAAAGGTAAAGATACAAATTATGAACAACAAATACACATCTATCAACAAGTGAATCTAAAAATCAAGTGAATAAATAATCTGATGAACAGAATAAACTGGTGAATATAATAGAATCAGGGGCCTAGAAAGGGAATGGACTGACTATTCTCGGGGGGGAAAGGGGTGTGGGGGGTGCGGGAAGAGACTGGGCAAAAATCGTACACCTATGGATGAGGACAGTGGGGGTGGGGGGGGAATAAGGGCAGAGGGTGGGGTGGGAACCGGGTGGAGGGGTGCTATGGGGGGAAAAAAGAGGAGCATCTGTAATAATTTGAACAATAAAGATTTAATTTTAAAAAAATAAAAAAAAATAAAAAAAGAGATCAACCGAAGGACTTGTATGCATGCATATAAGCATAACCAACCAATGGACACAAGACACTGGGGGGTGGGGTAAGGGCATATGCTGAGGGGTAGGGAAGGCTAGGGGAAGGTCAATGGGGGGGGGAGACATATGTACTATTATCTGTAATACTTTAAACAATAAAATAAAATTAAAAAACATTTTAAAAATGAAATGTATTCTTCCTTTATTCAAAGTATGTATACATTTCGCGGGGACACCCTATATGTTTTTTCATTTCTTAAACAACTCTATTAGATTAAAGTTCTTGATTGCTATTTCCATTGAAGTGTGGAATCTAATTCTCTTACTCTTGAATTTGAGCTGGCTTAGTATTTACTTGAGAAAGGATGTTGGCCTTTCATAGCTGTCATAGAAGCCTTGCTGTTCATACTCATCCCTTGCATCCCTCTCTCAGAGGGAAGCTGATACCATGGAAGAAGTCTAGCTACCCTCAGAGTTTTATGCTGGAGGAAGTGCATAGACACTTCCATCAGCAGACCTGGTTGAACCCAGTCATCTAGCAATCTCCACTAAAGTGACAGATATGTGAGTAAAGAAATCTTGGCTCCTCCAGACCAGTCCATTTGCAATCTGAATACAACTGAATATCCTCAACTGATTTCACATAAGGTAGAAGAGCCACTAAGCCAAGCCCTTCTCAAATGTTGGGCCAAAGTTTTGTGAGGTGTAATGTACTAGCCTTTACATTTTGGGGTAATTTATTAAACAGCAAGAGACAATCAGAACAAATGGGACAATTCCCAATGTTATGCACTGCAAGGGAAAAAATAAAAACCTTAAATTGGTATATAATTTTTAACTTGGTAGAAAAATAAAGGAGTAAGAATTTAAATATTAGTTTTCTATTAAGCAAAATATATAACATCTTCACCACCCCCCCTACCCAGTCCTGATAAATCTTTGTTGCCCTGAAGTCCTATAAAGTAACTGGGAGTAGGGTAGGAAGGGACTCATACTTACTAATCACAGGTATTCTTTGCTCATTTGATGGCACACCCTGATCTGACCCAAACTCATTTAATGTGAATTTATATAAGGCTATATATTACTTTTGTTTATTAAACTTAGAAAGCTTATACAGATATTATTTATAAAAGTAGAAAACTGGATTTGATTTAAATTCACAACTGTAAGGGATTGATTTATTATGTCATCATTAAAATTTTTGTTTTAGAATTTTTAAAAATATTTTTAAATGCACTATGCCCAACATTGAAAATAGACATTAAAATATAGAAAATACAATTGTTGTCTCCCAAAAAATCAAGAACTATAAATAGATATCAATATTATTAAATCTAAGTGAGAATGAACTAAATAGAGGTACATTTACCAGATTTTGTGAAAGTGAATAGATAGGAGAGTTTTAATCTCAACTCTAGGGATAAATGAAGGCTTCTCCTCTAGTTGCTGAAAATCCTCAGAAGTCTGAGCTTACTGGATTTTCTTTAAGGGAAGCAGTGAGTCAGGGAGGAATTGGGGTCATCTAAGTGCTGTGGCATTGCCGCATATAGCAGGCTTCACGTTCAAAAGCTCAATTAAACGTGCTCAGTCAAAAACATGAAAAAGAAAGAAACCTACATCGTGTGGGTGACTGATGAATCTCTCCATTGTACTGAAGGAGCAGAGGATGCAGGTAGAATGTGACAAGGTTGACACAAATTCCTCCTGACTTCCCAGATACCTCTCAGGACACAAGTGTGTCCCCCCTGGATGGGATTCTTGTGTTTATAGATGAAGTCTGTTTTTCCATAACATTGTTTTCCAAAATACAAGCTAGATACTTTATCTTGATATCAACCAAAGCATTCTGTTTTCCATAATGAATGAAACACGATCCACACTGGTCTTAAAAAATATAGGTCTTCAATATGTCATCTCCTTTTGTAGATTTGTGGTTTGCTTAACGGGCGATGGGGACCCTTAAATTCTACATCCCTGAATCTTACAGATGTAGAAACTCAGGTCCAGCACACTCAAGCTCTAGAACCCTAGGTTCACACTCTCTGTTGTTACTTTTTCCTCCATGTTCTCCATTGTGTTTCTGTGAAGATTTTGCAGTTCTCAAGTGCTACACAACCACTCTCTGGGGGTGACAAATGGGGATTACTGATGATTCTGTTAGCTGCTTCGGTGTCTTCATAAACCTGCTTTCCTCCTTCCAGAAAACAGAATTGCACCTCAGAGGATTCTCTGGCTTCAATCGCTACACACTTATTTCAAACATGGGAAATTTAGCATTGAAAGCAGGATGTATCCACTGATTTGTAGGATATACATGAATCACCTTTTTTTTTTTTTTAAATCCTCACCTGAGAATAAGTTTTCATTGATTGTTTAGAGAGAGAGGAAGGATGAGAGAGAAACATCAATGTGTCAGAGAAACACTGGTCAGGTGCCTCTTGTATGTGCCCAGGAGGAAGGGGTGGACCCACCTGTGAGACAACTTGCTTTCTTTTCTCCCCACAATTGTTTCCACTATTCTCACACTAACTTTGAGGAGAAGAAAATAATAATTTAAGATTATTCCATTAAAGATACTTCATTCTAACCTAGTCCCACCTCCTGCAACCTAGGGAGAAGGGGAGTTATTTTCTGAGTACCAGTACACACTTGAACCTAAATTCTTTAAGTCAAAAAAGCCCCTCAGCCCTGAAGGACACACTGGTCAGTTGTGTTTTTTTGTGTGTTTTTTTTTGTTAGCACAGCAAGTTTTGAAACAAATACAGTATATAGGCAGGACATTAGGGGAAACAGAGGAACTTCACTCCACCTACAAACTTTCATCCAATTACTAATTAATATTAAGTAATATTAACAATAAAAAATGCTTTCTCCCGTAATCAGCATTCTCCCACCAACAATTTGTATACTTTAAATGGACTATTACTGACTTCTCAATAGCTAGATATTTTTCAGGTTTCATGATTAATAAAATTAACTAATTGGAGAATCGGTTCTCCTCACTTATTTTAATAATCTCCTAGCATCAGAAATGTGGAGTCTTCTCAGATCTTTCATAAGCAGGTAAAGGAGACTAAAATGATTAATGGCAACCATTGTTGTTCTCCAACCGCTGGGACATTGCTTTACATGAGAACTAGCTTCTATTCCTCCCCAGATTATTACTCTTCCTCCAAGTTGCTATCAGTTTTAGTTACTATAATCCGACACCTCTTCAATGAGCCTTTGGTTTCTTCAACTTCTTCCCTAGGTTGATGTATTAGTTTTTTATTGCTGCTGTAACAAATTACTACAAATTTAGTAGCTTAAAACAACACACACTTATTATCTTACAGTTCCGTAGGTTAGAAGTCAAACACAGGCCTCACTGGGCTCATATCAAGGTGTTGATGGGGCTGTATTCATTTATCAAGAATCCATTTCCTTGCCTCTTCCAGTTTCTAAGGACTGCCCACATTCTTTGGCTCATGATCCCGTCTTCCATTTTCTTTCTTTCTTTCTTTTTTTTTTTTTTACATTTCTTTATTGATTAAGTTATTACATATGTGTCCTTATCCCCGCTCCAGAGCCTTTGGCTGTAGCCAGGAAATGTTCTCAGCTTTTAAAGAGGTATGTGATTGGGTACACCTGATAATCCAGGTTAATTTTCCCATCCCTAAGTCTTTAACTTTAGTCACACTCCTTCTCCAAGCTGATCTTCAGTCAGAATTCACCATGTTTTCCCTTGTTTTAGACGACATTTCTCACTCGTTGTCTCCTGGACACATTGTACTTGTCCTTCAAGTTTCAGCCAAGTCTTAACTTGCTAACAAAGTTCTTGCTGATGGGTGTCATCCTTACTTCCTATAGCAGGATTCCATGAGTTATTTAAATATTCTCATTGCAAATATGAGTACTCCTTTATTTGTCTTTTCATTGCACCTGTGTATTTATCTGTTTTGTTTTGATTTTTTATCTCCATTTAATGTATTTGTCCTCATCTAAGTATTGGACAGAGATATGGAACAAAATAGGCATTCATATAATGCTTTGTTATTTGAAATATTAAACTTAGTCATCATGTTTATTATTAATTCAATGTAGAAAACTTCAGAAAACTGTGACAATTTTAATGGGTCCTTCCTGTATTAGAAATTATACATATAAATAAAAAAATAAGAAAATAATAAATCATGCTAAATAAAAGTAGAACATTATGCTTATACTAGAGGCCTGATGCATGAAATTCGTGCAAGGGGCTTAGCCTTCACAGCCCTGGCTTCGTCTGGAAGGTCATCCGGAAAGACACTAGAAAGATGTCCAGTCTAATTAGCATATTATGCTTTTATTATTATAGATGAGTTTGAATAGCATGAACTTAAGATAAATGTAGAATTGTGTTTAATAAAAGTGTGCTAAATTAATAGAAAAATGGTTAATGTAAAACATTTTAAAATTTTATGATATGACAAGGCTGTATATTTTACTTTTCTTCTATTTCTACCTCTTTTTAGAAATAGTTGAGCATGTTATTGAATGGCCTTTTAGGTCAATTTAATTAATATAAATAAGTAAGATACTGAAATTTCGATATATAAAATGAAATATTAAAGTTAAAGATAATGAAGTTGGTACAAGTGAAAGAATGTAAAATGCTCAGTCAAAATAAAAAAATAAAAAAGCTCATTTGTTTGTTATTATGGCACGTGTTTTTTACTGCATTTAATATCTTATCTAAAAACACACAAAGTCATGTAGGTTCACTGAGTTTTATATTGATGAGGTGGGATACATTGTTAAAAGCAAGCAATTCTACGAGATTTCTGCTGGATAACATCGGATTAGACACTAGTTTGACCAGTTAAATAATAGGTTGTTTTGTTCTGGCTTTTATTTTGTTTTGTTTACCATGCACAAAACTTTCACTCAATATTGGTGACACATTTTATTTACATTCCCCAAAACCTCCACAATGACTCAGTTATAGATCAGTAATTCATGCTTTTTTATTCTTCAGTTTTATTACCTAACTTACTCTTCTAAGCATCGTTTTATGTTTCTAGTTAAATATAAGTGAAAAGTGATTGGAGTATTTCTCAATGGAATTTTATCTTTATTTCATCATAATTGCTTCATATTTGAATAATGACAGATGAACTGCCTCATTCAATTGCAGTCTTAAGGCTTTGAAGTTACAATAACAGCACAGGATTTTAAATCCTCAAGCTATTATATTAGCAGAAAAGACATTGAGGAAAATGAAAACTTATGGTGCTATAACTTGCTGGGGGGAAAAAAAGGACTCCAGTGGTTAAAATATATTATTTCCTGGGCAATTTCTAAGCTAAGACATTCTGACATAAGAGCAACATAGATATTTACATTGTAGTCCCACCATCCTAATTACTTCTAGAGTGATATTTGATAACTATTGAGCCAAAATATATACAGCAAATAAATGACACTACACTTATTTTGCTTCAGGATAAAGCATTATGTCAGTTGCATTTATAATTCTATTCAGCAACAATTCAGTATTTCACCAATAGAGAGTTCATCAGACGTTGGTCTTTCTTTCTCTGGCATTTATATCAAGAGCTGAGTACTTGGTAATACTTCAAGATATGAATTTCTAAGTTCTCTTTGTCTTCATCTTCAGTTTTTATTTTTTAATATTTTTATTGATTTCAGAGAGGAAGGAAGAAGGAGAGAGAGAAACATCAATGATGAGAGAGAATATTTGATTGGCTGCCTCCTGCATGCCCCCTACAGGAGATCCAGACTGCTACATGGGCATGTGCCCTTGCCAGGAATCCAACATGGGACCCTTCAGTCCATAAGCTGACGCTCTATCCACTGAGCCAAACCAGCAAGGGCATCATTTTCAGTTTTAAGTAATGAATCAAACAATATGCAAAAGGCTAAAAGTAAAAAAGAGATTCTGCATTTAAACTTTCATTAAATATGACTAATATATTTTGCAGTGGCTGATTTATACATACAACACTTTCATTTCTTCACTAAAAGATTGTATTTCTGCCAATGTAGCATCAAAGATTTTTAAGGCCTCTGTACACAGTAGCCTGATATAATGAAAACATGAAGCACATGCTTAGCATAATTTGGAGTACATAAAATTACATGGGAGGAAATATTTATAAAGGATTACAAAAAATAACATGGACATGAAAATGCCACTCATTTGAAATTACAGAAAGACCCCTTTTTAATAGGGATTTTCTTCAGCCATTTATAAAAGCAAGTTCATATTCCTACTAAGTAAGTTAATACCTTTCTCTAAGAATGAAATTATATGTAATAAAATTATGTTATAAAAATTATATTTTGCATTAACACTAAAGTTTGTGAAGTTAGAAAATCCAGCAGATATTAGTCTAATAGGAAGAACATCATTAGATATTTCTTCTATAAAAGATCATAACCGCCGAAACCGGTTTGGCTCAGTGGATAGAGCGTCGGCCTGCAGACTGAAGGGTCCCAGGTTCAATTCCGGTCAAGGGCATGTACCTGGGTTGTGGGCACATCCCCAGTAGGAGATGTGCAGGAGGCAGCTGATTGGTGTTTCTCTCTCATCAATGTTTCAAACTCTCTACCCCTCTCCCTTCCTCTCTGTAAAAAAAAAAAAAAAAAAAAAAAAAAAAATCAATAAAATATATTAAAAAAAAAAGATCATAACCTTATGGATGGAGCACCTCAGAATCCAGCAAAACCCCTAATATTTGATTTCATAAAGATTTTCAATGCTAGTGAAAAATGTTTAAACTCTAAATCATTGCTTGTTTACTTCTTAATGCTATTTAACTATTCAGAAATTTTTATGTCATTTTAGGCTTAAGGGGAGAAATGAGATTGACTACTCAAGTTTCTCCTTATGTTGCAGACTACTGAAGCGATCACAAGGTCTTTTGTATCTTGAGAATGAGTCTACAGTTTGTTTGTTTGTTTGTGTTTTTGTGTGTGTGTGTGTGTGTGTGTGTGTGTGTGTGTGTGTATGTTTTGTTATTGTTTCACCAGAGGATATTTTTCCATTGATTTTTAGAGAGCCTGAAGGGGGCGGGGGGAAGTCGGGGATGTGGGGGGAGACATACAGAGAAACATTGATGTGGATTGGTTGTCTCCTGCACACAGGGATGGATCCTGCAACTGAGGTCTGTGCTCTTGACGGGAATCGAACCTGGGACCCTTAAGTCTGCAAGCCAACTCTCTATCCACTGAGCCAAACTGGCTAGGGCAAGTCTACACTTTAAGAAAAAAAATTATGGAGAAGCCAACATGGTGGCATAGGTAAACACCGGAAATTGCTGCCTCCCACAACAACTACAAAAATACAACTAAAAGACAAAACGGACTTCATCCAGAACTACAGGAAGGCTGGCTGAGTGGAAAATCTACAACTAGAAGTAAAGAGAAAAGTGCACTGAGATTCAGAGGAGGTGCGGATGTAAAGTGCAGAGGTACGAAGGCTCAAGCGTGTGGAAAGGGGCTGGCACCTGAGGACGCGGCTGTCTTTTTGAATCAGGAGGGAGTCACACGCTCCCAACTGCTCTGAACTCCAGTTCCGGAAAGTCTCAGGGGATCCAGGACTCATACAGGGAGAAACTGGACTGTCTGGCAGCAGGCAGAACTTGGAACTTGAGGGTGGCTTTCCCTCAGAGGTGCTTGCAGCAATTACCTGGACACTGAGATGCAGGGCCCATTAGGGCATGGGCTGAGGATCAGCCATAGTTGCTTGCTCCACCCTGTTGATTCCCTGAGACCCTGCCCTACCCAGGCTGCAGCAGAGGCTTTTGCATATGAATGCCTGGCCCTTTGCAATCTGAAAATTACCTAACAAACTGCAGCTGGGCCAGACAGACCCAGAACTTCCAAGAGAAGGCCCAAGGCCCCACAGCAGCTTGCATTGCTTCGCAGCTGGGCCTCATTTGGACACCTCCAAACCCCAAAAAAGGAAGGGGAATCTGCAGATCTCTTCGTGGCTCCTGCTGGGTAGCCTCAGGCAGAGGCTAAATTAGCACCTCCTTATATCCAGGAGCCAGTGTACCCAGTGATCAGAGTGGGACCATCCAGATTACAACTCCTCAGATCCATAAGGAACACACTCAGGGGGCAGACTCAGTGAGCACCAAAGCCCCACTGAAGCAAGTCTTGCCCCAGAAGGGTGTCTTCAGCACAGAAGTTCTCCCACTGCAGACACAGCTGATTCTCACAGCCAACTGGCCTGGAGGTCAATTACTCCCAGTGATAACTACAACAATCAAGGCTTAACTACAACAAGACTACAACAAGACTGTGCACAAAGCCCACAAAGGGGTGCACCAAGAGTGTCCACCTCAGGTAGTTGGGGAGGCTGAGCCACTGTGCCCTATAGGACACCTAGCACACAAAGCTACTCTACCAACACAGGGAAGCATAAAAAAAATGCGGAGACAAAGGAACAAGTCACAAATGACAGAAATGGAGGAAAGCAAACAACTGGATATAGAGTTCAAAACCACAGTTATAAGGTTTTTCAAGAATTTTCTGGAAACCACTGATAAATTTAGTGAGACCCTGGAGGATATGAAAAGAAAAAAGACCAACTAGAAATTAAGCATACACTGACTGAAATAAAGAATAATATACAGAGATACAACAGCAGACAAGAGAATCCTAAGAATCAAGTCAAAGATTTGAAATACGAAGAAACAAAAAATACCCAACCAGAAAAGCAAAAAGAAAAAAGAATCCAAAAATATGAAGATAGTGTAAGGAGCCTCTGGGACAACTTCAAGCGTACCAACATCCGAATTATAGGGGTGCCAGAAGAAGAGAGAGGGCAAGATATTGAAAACCTATTTGAGGAAATAATGACAGAAAACTTCCCCTACCTGGTCAAAGAAATAGACTTACAAGTCCAGGAACGTAGAGAACCCCAAAGAAAAGGAATCCAAAGAGGACCACACCAAGACACATCATAATTAAAATGCCAAAAGCAAAAGACAAAGGGAGAATCTTAAAAGCATCAAGAGAAAAATAGTCAGTTACCTATAAGGGAGTACCCATACAACTGTCAGCTGATTTCTCAACAGAAACTATGCAGGCCAGAAGAGAGTGTCAAGAAATATTCAAAGTGTTGATTAGCAAGAACCTACAACCAAGATTACTTTATCCAGCAAAGCTATCATTCAGAATTGAAGATCAGATAAAGAGCTTCACAGATAAGAAAAAGCTAAAGGAGTTCATCACCACCAAACCAGCATTATATGGAATGCTGAAAGGTATTCTTTAAGAAGAGGAAGAAGAAAAAGGTAAAGATAAAAATTATGAACAGCAAATACATATCTATCAACAAGTGAATCTAAAATTCAAGTGAATAAAAAATCTGATGAACAGAGTAAACTGGTGAATATAATAGAACCAGGGGCATGGAAAGGGAGTGGACTGACAATTCTTGGGGGGAAAGGGGTGTGGGGGTGCAGGAAGAGACTGGACAAAAATCGTACACCTATGGATGAGGACATTGGGAGGGGTAAGGGCAGAGGGTGGGGTGGGAACTGGGTGGAGGAGAGCTACGGGGGTGGGGGAAAAAAGAGGAACAACTGTAATAATCTAAACAATAAATATTTAATTAAAAAATAAAAAATTAAAATTAAAAAAAAATTATGACACACCATGACAAAAATTACATACATATAACCTTAATTGACTATTACTTAATTTCAGAAAATATTTTCATTTTATCCTTTCCCATACTGTTCCTCCTCAATTGTTTTAGGCTCCTGCCTGAGTCAAGGAGAACTTTTTTTGGTGCATTTTATCTTTGAATTGAATTTGGCCAACTTCATCAAATCAATCGATTGATTCTAGTCAGATATCTCGATTTCTTATGATTCAAATCTCTATTTGCCATCTTCTCTCTCTTGAGCTCCTTTCTTTAAAAAATATCTGGCACTTAGGAATAGAACTTGGCAACAATTGGTGGGGTCTGAAATGGCAAGAAGAAAGATGAAGAGGAACGTATGGAATTATATTTGCCTTTCTGGGTGCTCCAAATGCACAAAGTGATAGCTGGTCCCACAGTTCTAGGAAAATGTTATTCCTATGTCATATTCACATTGTACTTTAGGAACCCAATTCTTAAGTCCTGGACACTTTGTCTTCTCTCAACTATGGTGCACAGGCATTTATACTTCCAAGTTCCTCCACTGAAATACATCCTTGACCTCAGTGCTCCAACACCAAAATAATAACCCTTTTCCCAATCCCTCCTCCATTTTCAAGGCCCATAGCAGGGGTACAAATAAAGATCACATATTACTAAATATTCAAAAGTTATCAAACACATTCTTAATATGCTAACAAATAATACCTAGTTCTATTTTCCTAGCTTGGTATATATTTCTTTACAATAACCTGGAAAACCAGATTCAAAGTTTGAATTCTTATGCTTCTTGGAGTTGATCCTGAAATGAGGGTGCAGGGGAGCCAAACCCCTGCCCTTGGTCTTCAATTTGAGGAGCCCAGCTCTCTTTCCCTCTCATCCCACAGTTGGAGGGACCTCATCAGCATTCATCTCCAGTTTTATCCAACCCTCTCCCCAAAACAGCTCTTCCTCAGCCAAGCCTGGGGCGCAGTGATGTACACAGCTGGTAGTGTGGTCAACCCTTGGAAAGATGAAGCAGCGAAGAGGATTTAATAATATCTGGTAGCATCTCAGGGCTCTTTGGGCAGAAAATTTCCAAATCATCAGTATCTATAGAAGCCTAGGGGGCCAGAGACGCCACTCTTGCTGGGCACATTTTTCTGGTGCTGTGGACCACTAACTCTTGAGGAAGCGTACTGCTGGAGGAAAACCACAGTAAGGGCCTCTAATATGAGGGTTTCATCTCCAGGAGGGGCCTCTTCAGGTCTCAGCTACATGCTAGAGAAGGAGGAACCTGAGGCCATTCATATTACCATGTGAATGGTCAATGATAGTAATGATACTAAAGTAAGGTTGATAGGACCCCCCTACTTCTGAAATAAATGAGGTCACCAGCTTTGCATTTTATTTATTTTTAATTTTTATTTTAAATATATTTTTTATTGATTTCAGAGAGAGAGAGGGAAAGAAATAGAAACATCAATGATGAAAAAGACTCATTGACTGGCTGCCTCTTACACGCCCAGATGAGCTCGCAACCTGGGCATGTGCCCTGACTGGGAATCAAATCATGACCTAGTTCATAGGTTGACGCTCAATCACTGAGCGGCACCAGCTGGGCACCAGCTTTGCATTTTAGAGATCAATTTGTCATGTGGTTGTTTAAAATTTGGAATTCTGTTGTCAAATGAGGTGGAAAAAGCTTGTTTAGTTTACAATATAGTTGATCTACTATTGAAAAGGAAACAGGAGACCACACTAATCTTGCAACACTACTTAATTCAATTACATGCAAAAACATAAAACAAAGTAAAATAAACCCAGAAGTCTTTTAGTGTCCTGTAATTCTTCATAAAATTTGAAGTCTCTCAGTAATAACTGTTCATCATGACTATAGTTAATATTCTGGGACCATTCAGTTTAGAGTTTCCTTAACTCAAGGAACATAATAATTCAAGACAAGAACTTGAAGAATGAGCTATTGGCCCTATATTATTATGTCAGTGTTAACCTGGAGCATTACTTTTGGGCATGACTAGCACCCAACCACTATGAGTGTAAGGCTGAATATTAATACCAATAATCACCTAGTCAATGTCTATGCCTCACCACTTTTTAACTATTTTGAAAATCATCTTTGCTTTTTGAATTTGTTCCATTGGGACAAATGAAAGAAACAAATTACCTAAAATATAATCTTAAATAAGCTATACAAACAGAAATATATTTTAAATAGAATAAAACTTTGCAACAAATCAGAATCAGATATAAAAAGAATGATATTTTGCCCTGGCTAGTGTGGCTCAGCTGGTTGGGCATCAACCATGCACCAGGAGGTTGCTGGTTTGATTCTGGGTCAAGGGCACATGCCCAGGTTGTGGGGTTCAATCCCCAGTAGAGGGTGTGCAAGAGGCAGCAGATTGACATTCCACTCTCACATTGATGTTTCTCTCTCCCTCTCCCTTCCTCTTTCTCTAAAAATCAATAAAGTATTAAAAATGGTATTTTATGGTTCTTCACTATTCAACCTTTCATCTTTTTAGGGGAGATTAGGCAATGGGCAAGCAGAGGTAACCATGACTCAGGAGACAGGTGTGTTCTACCTTCCCAGTAAGTTTCTGTCCACTTCTCACCAGATCTAGCTGATAGCATTAACCCAGCCTCCAACTAACTACAGAGTAACTGTGCAATTTCTAACTTTATTGCTATGATACAGGAAGTCCCAGGCAGCCACCAAACCCATAATGCTGGGGGCACCAAACCACAGACGACCCCAGAACCGATTTGAATCCTATTAGTCGATGGGTGTCTCAGACTTTGAGCTGGCTGGATAGCAGGATAGCCCCTGCCATTTCATTAACCTCCCGGGGGGTACAATCCTAGTTTTTACTTGATTTATTATTCTTTGGATCCCATTTATCTTGACTTAGATTTTGCTCTACAAATAAATAAAACAGGAAGGAAAGGAGATGGAAACAGCAGTCAATCAGTAAAGCCAAACAGAAAAGTTTTAGCATAATATGAGGTAGAAGAGACTGCAAATTTTGAGTTTGGGCAGTAGAATATCTAACAACTGTAAAGGATGGCTGTATGTGATTCTGGAAAGCTGGGGAAGGACTCAGTTCTGTTGGAACTAGCTATGGAAACAGTGGGAGGTGAGCATGGGGAGGGAGTGCAGAGTCTCTGAGGCAGAGAAGATAGCTAGAGTAAAGGTCTTCAGAAGGAAAGAACTTGGCACATTCAAGGAAACTGAAGAAGATCATTGGGGATAGAGTAATGCACAAAGGAGAATGTGCCTAATGTGTCATAAATACTCCAGAAATATTTGTTGATAAATGTTATATCTACTGTGAAATGATTTGTCAGTGTAATTAATCAATGATAATTAGGATTGAACTAAAATTTTAAAAACTGCTAAAATAACTCAATTTTTAAACTTTAATTGGAACTTTTGGTTTACTGACAACACTCTCCTTATTATGAACTAAAATGTAATAACTAGATTGGCTGCCTCCTGCACACACACTCCTGACCAGGACCCGGCTGGAGAGGAGCCTGCAACCAAGGTACATGCCCTTGACCAGAATTGAAACTGGGACCTTTGGTTGGCAGGCTGATGCTCTATCCACTGAGCAAAACTGGCTAGGGTATAAAGTTAATTTTTGACATTTTCTTCCCTTTGCTCCATGTATGGTCATACCTCATCAGATATTAAAAGGGTTTTAATAAAATGTATTGAAGAGTGGGGAGAACTTTCTTAAAAGGTCAAAGAGTCAACCTCTTTCATTTATTTTTTTAAAATATATTTTATTGATTTTTTACAGAGAGGAAGGGAGAGGGATAAAGAGTTAGAAACATCGATAAGAGAGGAACACCAGCTGCCTCCTGCACACCTCCTACTAGGGATGTGCCCACAACTAAGGTACATGCCCTTGACCGGAATTGAACCTGGGACCTTTCAGTCCGCAGGCCGATGCTCTATCCACTGAGCCAAACTGGTTAGGGCATTCCTCAGGACTTTTTGGAAAGGATGTACTTATATTTGATCAGGACAAATACTGAGGAAATATTTATGAATATTTGTATAATATAATATTTGAGGTTAAAAAATTAATAAAATCTTTAATATAAAACAAAGTTATTCCTAATATGTCACTTTGATGAATATTTTTACTTGTAGGTTTCAAATTATCTTAATATTTTTATTTTACGCAAGATATATAGAGACTTAAAGAGAAAAAAAATATTTAAAACTACATATTTTCTTTGAAAGAAGTAACCAATTTACCCAATAACCCTGCTGAATGGTTATAACTGAATTTCAGTGAGGAGGTTGTTAATTCTTCATTGTCTGAGTATTACTGAAATATAGTTTATTTCATAATATCTGCAGACTATCTTTGAATGTGTAAAAAAATAATGAATTAAAGCTCAAGTATTATTCTGAGTATTACTATATTGAACAAATTAATTATGCTGAGATAAAATTGCATGTCTTAGGATTTTTTTTAAGTGAAGATTTTTTGTATCCGTGCCCAGATATTTTAATTCAGTAGGTCCTTGGATGGAACTGAAATTTTTTTTTAATTGCTAATCATTATGGTACAGAAGTTTTGTCCAGATTTGGAGAAAAACTTGCAAACAAAGAAGCATTGCCCTCAACCTCCTAGTTAGCTAATAAAGGGTCTCTAAAGAGTTAACCATAATAAGAAAACAATATTGTTTCTCAAGAGCAACAGGACAGGTTTTGTTCATTGTGGGGAAGGATAAATATCTGTTTTCAGATTTAATAAACAAGCATATCTTGAGTGAAAATGTAAAAAGTCATTTTAGGATTTTTTTTAACTGGAAACTTCTCCCCCGCCCCCCCCAGTTGTCTGTAGAAATAGATTATTTCTCCTAATTTCCTGATTTAGTTATAGGCATAGTGTACACAAAAACAGATTTGATTTTCCTGGAATCAAACATAAGATGAAAACCAAGGCCTTATCACTGAAACAAGACAGCAGTTTTGCAGAGCTGTGTATATCCTTTGAACTCAGATGACATTGTCTCAGAGGAAAAGATGTTTGATGAGTTTTTTACACTTTAAAGCTTTAGCTAAGGGAAATGAGCTGGGGATCTCTTTTGGTAGAACTAAAGGCGGGGGGTGGATCATTTTGTCTTCAAAAGATGAGGGGAAAAGTGTCATTTTCTATTTCCCTTAAGTATCATTCTTTCAAATACTTGTGTGACAAGAGGTTCAACAGGCTTAGATTTGGGGTTTTGGTTTTCTAGAAATGCAGAAGGACTTAAATGGCCCTATACATCAAACAGGAGAGAGAAAGAGAAAAATCCCCTAGAAAGAAGGAAATAGTGCAGCAAACTCTTGAAAAATATAATTCATAAAATTGCTTCAATTAATTCAATATCCTGCAATTTAGAAGGAAATTACAACTGAAACTCTAAACTAAATTAACTAACATTAGGCGCATATAACTCAAGTTGTCAAATTTAAACCAAGGGAGAAATGCTCCTCAGAGGTAGAAACTTTTAAGTGCACTGGTTTATTAAAAAAAATATGTATTATATGCCAAGTTCTCTACTAGGTGCTGTGCTCATAAACAGAAGATGAGGTCACGTTAACTAAGTAAATTAATATTTTCTCCCCTATATCTCACTAAAACTGTTTTTATCAAGGTTGCAGTAACCTTCATGTTGCTATATCTAAAGGTAATTTTGCCACTTTCATTTCACTTGAGTTAGCAGCAGCATTTGATAATTTATAAATCTCTCTTCTTTGAAAAATGTTTTCACTTGGTTTCTAGGACTTCAGATTCACTGTTTTGTTTTGTTTTTTTAATTCTTTCCTTCCTGGATGCCCTTTTAAAGTCTCTTTGCTATTTGTTTCTAGCTAGTCCTTTATATTGAGCACTGGGCCCAGACCTTGAAAATTTAGTTTGTCTATGTACGTTCACTCTATAGGCTATCACTTTGAGTCTCATGGTAGTAAATGCTACTTTTACGCTGATGACTTCCACTTTTATATCTACCCTGGACTCCTTCATTTATCTCTAGGCCTTTCTATCTAACTTCATATCGGTCAACTCCACTGAGTTGACAAATAAGCATCTTAAAGTTAACATGAACTACAACTCGGGTGCTCCAACGCACCAAAACCAGCTCCTCTGAAGTCTTTTCTGTCTCAGTTAATAGCAACTTCTTCCTCCAGTTGTTCAGGAGGTCCTCTTGATTTATCCAGGGTTGCTCAAGAAGAAATCCTATTGAATTCACTTTCAAAACGCATCTAGAATTTGACCGTTTCTCCATTATACCTGCTGCCATCACCTCGCTCCGTGCCCCCATCATTCCTGCTGTGGATTATTTCCATAGCTTGCTAACTGGTCTCACTGGTTCTACACCTACCTTCTTCAGTTAATTCTTCATTAAACAGACAGAGTTTAATTATTTTAATGTTTTCCCTTCTCACTCAGATTTTCCAAAAGGGCAGGGGGAGCCACATGAACTAGGCCTCTATTACTGTCTGACATTATTCCCTATACTCTCTCACTCCTCTACAAGCCACACTGAACCCCACACAGGTTTTCAACCACTCTAGAAAGTCCTCATCCAGAGGGTTTGCATTTTCTATTTCCTCTGCCTGGGATACCTGTCTCCCATCTCTAAATTCCCATGGCTAGCTCGTTCACTTTCTTTAGGTCTTTACTTTCCTTGGTGAAACCGCTCTTCTCATCGCTTAAAATTTTAAACCTCTTTAATATTTCATGTGTCATTTCACTGCTTTCTTCCCCCCCCTTATCAATGATTTCATCTAACGTATTACATATTTTTATTATTTATCTTTGTTTTCCTAACTAATACACAGCCTGCTATCTTGCTAGGCACATAGTAAGTGTGCAATAAACCATTAAGTGTTGCCTCCAGATTAATGTGTTTACCAATGCCGGCCAGCTGCTTGAGAATGGAGCATAGCTCTTCTCCAGTGAGGGAAACCCATCCCTCTCTCTCATTCTACTCACAAGGGATCTAACTCTTTCTCAGCCTAAATCAAGTCTTTTTTTTTTCTCTTTCCTATTCTCCTGTAGTGTCCAACTCACAACATCTGCTCAGAAGGCACAGAAACTTCTTGTTTTTCCCCTGATCATACACAAACACACAGACACAATACATATAAATATTACCTGAGTCACGAGAACCAAAATCAGTTAAATTGTTGTGATAAAAAAATAAAACAACTCTTTGTGAGAAATTTACCTGGACCCTATATTTATACCAGAGTTGGGTTGTTAGGACATAGTGCATGCATATATTTTATTTTGCTAATTTTTGCCAGATTTTTATCAGAATGGCTTTACTTTACAGCTCTACCAACAATATATTAGAGCTGCTTTCTCTATAAATTCTCATTCAGATATTTGCCATTTCTATAAGAGCTAATTTAACTTGTTTTTACTGTGATTACTGGGGAGTTTGTGCATCTCTACTGATCAGTTGTTAGGGCATTCTTTTTCATAAGTTGTTTATTCAAATTATTTTCTTGTTTTTTTAGTTCGGTTGCCTATTGTTTTCCTATTGATTTGCCCAGATTTTGGTGAATCTAGGTATTTTCTACTAGTCTTTTATGTTTCTATAACTTTGTCTATAGTGTTTTATAAATAGAAATCATGAATTATTATGTAATCAAATCCATATATTTTTGTTGTTCTTTTAAGTTAGGGATATTGTTTAAAATGTTTCCTTTCATGTCTAATCACTATGTTGTACACTTAAAACTAATATAATATTGTATACCAACTGTAATTAAAACTTTTTAAAAAGTTTTATTTTGCAAAAATATTTTCTTCATTTTATTGTATTAGCATCATGGCTTTACCTTGCAAAAGTGGATTTTAATCCATCTGGGGTCCATCTTGCACATAGTTTAAGGTAGGGGCCTGACTCTGTTTTCCTTGATTTAGGGAGTCTGTCTTGGCAACACTATCTAATAAACAATCTGTTCCTTTTTGTTTACCTTATGATGGCATCTTTGTCATATATCAAGTTCTCAAATAAACGGTCTTTTTCTGAGCTGCTCCTGAGCCAGCACGGAACTGTTTTAATATTGTGGTTTGGAACTTTGTCAATATCTGACAGGACAAGTCATCAGTCTTTGCTCTTCTGTTTCAAAGTACACTTAGGTATTTTTTGACATTCATTTTTCTGTTGAAATTTTGGAGACAGCTTGTTGCATTCCTTAAAAATTCAGCTGCAATTATAATTGGAATATTACTGAACATTTTTGTTGATTGACTCAGAGATATTGATGAATTTCCACTGTTAGTTTTCTAATCTATGAACACAGTCTATTTACACTTAATCTGACCTTTTTTAAAAAATTCTCACCTGAGGATATGTTTTCACTGGTTCTAGGGAGAGAGGAAAAGAGAGAGAGAAAAAGGATAGAGAGAGAAAGAGAGAGAGGAGAAAGAGGGAAACATTGGTACACAGGACGATGATGCTGAACCAACTGAGCCACATTGGCCAGGGAGGGCTATTCTGAGATTCTTCTAATTTCTTCAGTGTTGTTGAGACCATCTGGATAGTATACCTGACTGAATTCAGCTAATGCCTCTGTATAAACTTTTAAGATTCTGATGGGTGGGTGTGGTGACCTACTCCTTTTGCAGTCATCCAAGATAAGCCTCCAAGGTTAGTTCTCTTACTAATTAAACCTGCCACCTACCACTCTGCGGTGATCTGCCTCATTGTTTGGTCTCTCATTGCCCTTCATGTGCAGCAGCTAGTGTCAGATGTTACCCGGGAAACTCCTGAGAGTGTGAATCAACAATTGGCAAAATAGCCTGGAGACCCAAGAAATGAGCCTTGGGAAAGAGGCCTCCACAGTGGAAATCCCGAGTTGGCCTTTGATCTCCCTGTGGGAAGGGGTGGCCTGTATGTCAGATGCTTGCGGACTGCCATGTGAACATGGGGCCACCCCGAAATGCTGGCTGATCTAATGCACTTGCTTGAGGAGCTGCACATAACATCCTGGCAAAGGGGAAAACAATGGTTGCCACAGTGAGCTGGCCTGGGTTAGAAAGTTGGAAGAAGAGCTGAGGTTAGCGACAGATGTATGGTTGTCCACTAGTCTGCTAGCTTCGAGGCTGGCAGGCAAGGTGGGAAAACAAGATAATAAGTTGGAGACCTTAGCATGCTGATTTTGCAAAGCTACAGGGGCATAAGCCAGTGTGTATTGAAGTCTGAGCACTTCTGACAAAGCCTAATTGGGACACTAAGGGGTGGAATCCCTGGGAAAGTGAGGAGAACAAGTGCAAGATGTTGTGATTGGCAGTAAAACAGACAAAATGCCCTGCGCGCTCCAACCCCGAAGACAAAGGAAAACGAAAGCACAGCAACAACAATCCCTGACAGCAGGGCAGCCCGCAACTCAGGAAACATTCGCGATGAGAGACTGTCCTCTTGTTAAGCTTATTGATAGAGCTGCCAAGTTCTAACAAAAGGCCAAGGAACATTGCCAGGCATGGTTAGTGTGGCTTTGAAATATAGGGGGAGATGGCACCTCTCTAACTGGGCAGGTGGCAGAGGAAATGAGCAACATCACCACACACCCTGCCCTCCAGCAGCATCAGCATGGTGTTTGGGGGATTCAAAGCACTCCACTCCTTTATAGATTGGGTTCTTCTGGCCTGAAGAGAGGTTTGGCCCAATGAGAAGGATCTCCTGGGGCAGTGGTCGGCAAACTGCGGCTCGAGAGCCACATGTGGCTTTTTGGCCCCTTGAGTGTGGCTCTTCCACAAAATACCACGTGCGGGTGCACACGTACAGTGCGACTGAAACTTCGTGGCCCATGCGCAGAAGTTGGTATTTTGTGGAAGAGCCACACTCAAGGGGCCAAAGAGCCGCATGTGGCTCGCGAGCCGCAGTTTGCCGACCACTGTCCTGGGGCACAAGCATCCCTGGAAATACAGAGAACTTGTTAGGGAGCTGGGAATGAGACAGGCATCCATGCCCTTATCTTTGAAGGCCCTAATAGGGCTATGTTTGTTGCAGGAATCAAAGCCAAACTATTCCAGTCCATGCCAAGATCCTGGTATGGGGCATTGGCATCCATGCTGACCCCAGTTATGGAACAAAACATTTATGATATTAGGCAATCCATTGCTGATCTTAGGGACACTGAAAAAAATCTCAGGAATGGGTATAGGCTGTGGGAAAGACTAACTACAGAGAGGGAGCTTGGAAAGCAAAAAGGCTACCCCATCAGCCTTAAAGAGTTCATAAAAGTAACCCCAAAACAAATGTTGTTTGACATCCTTGCTGCAGGGATCCCACTTGAAAAGATAGACCAGCAACCCTGCATTGGTCAGCCTGTGGAAAGCCTTAGAACCTAAACAGAAGTTCAGACCTGTCCCACCCATCCCTGATGCCATGCCTGCTCCAGCAAAGGCCTTAGGGATATAGCCCTTTTAGGGATAAGTGCCTCCCAGGCCTCAGGGTGTAAACCGCAGGCCAAGATTGCTCCCAGGTGAAGGCCCTTGGAGACAACTGGAGGCCTTATGTTTAGCTCACTATTCCTGGTTCCCCAGAAACAAACAACAGGTGAGGGCTCTGGTTGACCCTGGAGCTCAATATGCTCTAATACAGTGGTTCTCAACCTTCCTAATGCTGCGACCCTTTAATACATTTCATGTTGTGGTGACCCCCAACCATAAAATTATTTTCGTTGCTACTTCATAACTGTAATTTTGCTACTGTTATGAATCATAATGTAAATATCTGATATGCAGGATGTATTTTCATTGTTACAAATTGAACATAATTAAAGCATAGTGATTGATCACAAAAACAATTTTAATTATATATTCAATATGTGTTTTCTGATGGTCTTAGGCAACCCCTGTGAAAGGGTCGTTCGACCCCCAAAGGGGTTATGACCCACAGGTTGAGAACCGCTGCTCTAATACATTGTAACCCTCCGAAGTTTTCTGGCCCTCTCGGCACCATCAATGGTTGCAGAGAGTAAATGGTTATGTACAGGCAAGTAGCTTTGACTCTACAAATTGGGTGTTCTCCCACACAAGAATGCAGTTTTCTCTTTTCAATACTTGAGGACGTATTGGGCATTGATATCCTACAAAGTCAAACTCTGCATATGTCTAGCAGTGAATTCTGTCTCTGGGTTAGAGCAATCAAACAAGTGCTGAGGGGAAATGCCAACCGGGAGCCAGTAAATCTACCACAACCATGAAGACAGTAACTGTCAAACAATATTAAATCACCTGGGGGAGGGGAACATAACAAAATAAGAGAAATTATCCAAGGCGACACTGAGTGGGTATTGTGTGCCCTGCCCACAGTTCTTTGAGCAGCCTGGAATGCTGGTACAAAAGCCCAATGTCTCCTGGCAGATGACTGTGGGCTACTAAGAATTGATTAAGGTGATGTATCCCATCCATGAGCCTGTGCCTTACATTGTCACCATTTTAGACACATTGGAATGTATCATGCTATAATGACTTAGAAAAAAAAATTTCAATATACCTCTGGCCACTGAGTCACAAGATAAAATTGCTTTCACCTGGGAGGGGCAACAATGGACTTTCCAAGTGCTTCTCCAAGGCTGCCTAACAGCCCCACAATATGTCATGGGATGTTAGCCTGAGACCTGTCCATGTTCTCCTTCCCCACATCAGTAAAATGATCCCATTACCTTGATAAGATGATGTTAACATGACAAGACTTGCCTAGGCCACAGGACACTAGGCTTTGCTGGAACATCTGCGAAGGAGAAGATGAGCAGTGAACCCACAGAAAATTCAAAGCCCGGGCACTGCTGTAGTTTTGGGAAACTGTTGGGTCAGGTAAGATGCACTTTGTCTCAGAAGCTGTGATTGATAAGATGCAAGCCTATAAACATCTAAGAACATACAATAGATGCAAGTATTGGTAGTAATTTGGGGGCATCATAGGACTTTTATTCCCCACATGGCGCAGTGTCTCCATCCGTTATACTGCCTGGTTAAGATAGAGCACATATGGGATTGGGGATCAGAACAACAAGCCTCCTTTGAAAAGGTAAGAATAGCTCTGAGATTCTCACAAGCAATGCTGCCATTTGAGTTGGATGTGGCGCTGGAAGGTATGGATTGGGCCCTAATGAAGCAGAATTTTTGGACTGGAACACTTGGTGTTCCCTTGGGCAGGATGTCCCAGATTCTTTGTCTGCGGAGTCAAAGAATAAATCCACGGACAGAGGTGGTATAACAAAGGTGGAGATTTATTAAAGAACAAGTACAGACTCCTACATAGGGAGGGGGAAGAGTCCCACTGAGTTCCTTTTCCCTATGGCTCATGAAGGATGCAGATCCTGGTGCCTTGATATCCCCTCTGATTGGTCACTATTCCCTTGGACTGGTTACTACAGTAACTTCAGGGCTCAAAGGTTGAACCTCACATGGGACATGTGAGGTCCTCCTCCCTCCACCCTCTTATTGTTTTCCTATTCCCTTTGGGCTTTCTTCTCCTTCTGGATGAAGGGCTTCCTTACCTTTATTTTGTAAATATAGACCTTTCGCTGTTCCCAGCTCCCTTATTCTATGGAAATGTACCTGTTCCAGCTTTTCAGCTCCCCCATTCTATGGAAATATACCTTCTGCTGCTCTGCAGCCCTGTGCTTCCTCCACGGTGCCCTTAATTTCCAAAATTTCTAAAATTTCCTAAACTGGTCCCTTTTTACCCCTAAAAATTCCTGTTTCACTATGACAGAGACAACATGAAAGAGTATGCCTAGGATTTTGGCCCAAGGTCTGGAAGGGGGCATACAACCCTATTTACCCCCGAAGAGCAACAGCTCCTAACAGTGTACACGGTGCTCTTCTAAGGTAGAGCCTTTCACAAAGAAACAGCATATCATGATACAAGCCTCCCTTCCTATCAGGGGTGGGCTGAGACTATGTTCCATGTTCCATTGATCCACCTCTACCATGGCTCAAACTCCCATGCTGGCTAAACAGCAATCTCATTTGCAGCAGATGAGCACCCTGTCTGCCAGTGGCTCCTACAAATGCAAGCGCTACTAGGCCCTGTAGGGTATGTAGATCTGCCAAATGCCTGTGTCCCTATATCCGTGGCAGATGCCGGGGCCGGAAGAAAAGAATGAAGGAAATTCCCATTGATGCTTGTTAGACAGATGGGTCTAGTTGGGGCAACTCACCCACATGGACTACAGTCACTATTCAACCCAACACTGACACCATCTGGATGGAAACAGGAACGAACCACAGTAGCCAGTAGCCTGAACTCAGAGCATTTTGCTTTGTGACCACTGATGTGGCTTGGCTGTCAACCCGTTGCACTCACAGTGGGGCTGTTCTAAAGAGATTAACCCTATGACTTGGACAATAAGAAGCTAAGGGATGGATGATCATGAATAAGCCCTTGTGGGGTCGGGGTACATGAGAAGACATTTGGGTTCACCAGCAAGAGACTCAGGTAGTCCTCACTGTTTGCCACGTCCCAGCTTATAAGATTCTGATACCCCTGGCAATCAGGAACTAGATTCCTTGGCTTGGGTATGAACCCTAGCAATAGACCTTCTTCTAGCAGATATAGCAGATTGTATGCAGAGAAAGAACAGCCAGTATAGTGCCAGGGTGGGATGACATATTTGCAAGGATGCCAGATTGTCAATGAAATACAAAAGCAACTCAGACCAGGGATATGGATGGATAACCTGGAACTAGATAGTCATTCTGTCACATTAAGGGTAATAACTGGTTTGGTACTAACTGGCCACACCACGTTGGTATTTATTGGGTAACCTCAAATGGGACCCGATGGTAGTATGGTACAAGTCTTTGGCTATAGCTTCCACCAGGATAGTTGGGCCTCTACACCCTGGGTTTTCTCTGGAGTCAGGAGAACCTGCCCCAAGGTAACAAAATTTGCCAACCTTCCTCTCCTTAAAGCTAAGTGGACACATTCTCTTTTCCACTAGTACAATCATCTGGCCATTGTATTTGCTCCCTTCATTGGCCTGTAGGACATTATAGCACACATAAAGCCCTTCCTAAATTCACCAACAATCCTTAAATGATAGCCAGCAAAGCCTGTCCTTACTAAACACTAAAATGTCTCCATGAGAAAAGCTGTCCTCCAAAATAAGATGGCCTTGGACATTATTGCTACTTCGCAAGGAGGCACCTGTGACATAGTCCAAACAGAATGTTTGATGAGCTGCTAATGCGTTTGTCTTTATTAAACCACATAAAAACACACGTGAATATCCCGAGCAATCTGACATCCAGCCTAAGAGACTTAATAAATCAATGGTTTGAAACATGGGGCTTTTTGTAAAGAAACAAAAAATGTGTTGCTTATTTTACAAATAGTTAGCCTATGTTTTCTCTTGCATGTGCCCATAGTTTTTGCTGTGATATCTGCCTCCAATGTAGTCAGATAGCTGCCAAACTAGCAACCTCCCTGCTAACAAAACCCCTGTTGCCCTGGCCTGTTTGGCTCAGTGGATGGAGCGTTGGCCTGCGGACTGAAGGGTCCTGGGTTCGATTCTGGTCAGGGGCACATGCCCAGGTTGCAGGTTCGATGGGGGGGGGGGGGGGGCATGTAGGAGGCAGCCAATCAATGATTCTCTCTCATCATTGATGTTTCTCTCTCTCTCTCTCTGTCTCTCTCTGTCTCTCTCTCTCTCTCTCTCTCTCTCCCTCCCTTTCCCTCTGAAATCAATAAAAATATATTAAAAAACAAACAAATACACAAACCCTTGTTGACGGCGCAGGGCACATTACAAAAGAGGCAGGCATATATGTCCTAACAGCGGGTCAGCATCAGGCAGTCCTGCCCACCAGTAACCCGAGACCTGGACCTGGGCAGGGCAGTCAGAGGCGCCTCGCCTGCTCCGCGTCCTAGGACTGTACCATTCTGCCCCCCGTAGCCGCAGCGGGGGAAGGGGTCACGGCCAAGGACACAGCCTCGCGAGACCATCTGGACAGAATACAGGACTGACCCCAGGCACGGCTTCTACACAGAAACGTTGAAGATTCTGGAACGCAGGTGCAGAGAGAAACGTGCCTTTTGCCCCCAAGACAAGCCTCGTGTATATGTTCTCTCGCTTCGTAGAACCGCCGCCTCCCAACCCGGAAGCAGCCTCGCGCCCATCGCCCCTGGCCCTCCCTGGGTGCATGGAGGCCACTTCCGCATGTTACCCGGGGAGCTCCCCAATTTGGGGACCAAAAATGTTATTCCAAAAGATAGGTGTATTTTGTGTGCATGCTCCGTTATAGGGCCTAATAACTGGAACCTCAGTCATTTAAGCGGCTTGGCCAAGGTTACATAGATACCGGCGTGGACTTGAGGCCTGAACTCTGATTTGCTCACTTCCGGTCCCCTTTCTTTCGGCGTCAGAGACGCACCGAGCGCAGACCTTCAGGCTCTAACCTGTGCGCAGGCGCATCCTGGACCCACATCCACAGTGAGTCCCAGGGCCAATCTGAAATCCGGTTTGGGGAAGGAGAAGCCAAGAGAAAGGCGATGAGCTTGCAGGGACAGTGTCACCCGTAACTTGGGCCGCATCTACCAAATATATTTTTAAAGATCGTCTTTTTGTGTGCCCAACATTCCAAACCACTGACTGTTACTGTACAGATTCTAGCCGTTTATTTGGGTGACAAAATATTGTGATTCAGTGTTCCCCTGTATTTGGAAGGGAACCTTTTCCGTTTGTGAATGTCTTGGAAATCTCGCCAAACCAGCAAAGCCTGGACATGCGGGAGCTTATTTCTTGAACGCAGTGGTCCAATAAAGACACATACCCTCTCCTGATGGTTGCGATGCCCACCCTCCCCCCAAACAACAACAACAACAACAACCACCAAAGGTATGTCTTGGATGGGTTGACGCAGATGGGCACAGAGCAGCATGCCAGAAAGGATGCCCTTCGGAGCATTAATTTTCTCCTTAAGTCAGGCCACACAAGGAATCGTTCAGCTAGCTAGATCAAAAGCTCTTTTTAAAAAATATATATTTTATTGATTTTTTACAGAGAGGAAGGGAAAGGGATAGAGTTAGAAACATCTATGAGCTGCCTCCTGCACACCCCCTACTGGGGATGTGCCCGCAACCAAGGTACATGCCCTTGACCAGAATGGAACCTGGTCAATGGAACCTTGACCAGAATGGACTCAGTGGATAGAGCAGTCCGCAGGCGGATGCTCTATCCACTGAGCCAAACCTGCTAGGGCTAGACCAAAAGCTCTTCAGCAGATTTCAGACCTGCTTCGGAAGCTGCCAGAGGGGACACACCAATGCGAGAGCCACAGCCAGAGCCAGTGCCACACCAGCATGTGCTAGAAGACTGCCCTCCTTCCCCCCAGATGGCAGGGCCGGGGCTGTGTTCTCTGAAGTTCTGATGCAACCTGTGCAACCCATGACCTTATTAACTGGAGCCCCTCTGTGGGCCCACCCATGGGTGAGACCGAGGCCCCGAGTCTGTGAACTGGGAGTGGCTTCTTGGCTTCTCAGTTAGTAGGCAGAGCTTCTGACAGCCTGGGAGAATGCTCAAGGCAGCCACGGGGAGTAAAGACTTAGGTTGGAAGCCCTTGCTAGGAGCCAGAGAAAGAGGAAGTTCCCTCAGTGCTGAGCAGCCGGCTCCTCCCCCTGCCAAAATTTTAACTGCACATTTTCCCCATTTAAATCAGAATTGGTGATACCTATACAAGTCTGTAGTGTTTGAAAATTGAAAATCACATCGAAAAATAGCGATATTGTTGACTATACAAGGCAATGTCTTCAAATCGAGTAATGATGCGATGTGTGTGGTTAACCGTAACTACGCAGGAAGTGGTTTTATTTAAAAGTTTTTGTGCTCACCCCCACCCCCTCCTTTTTTTTTTCTTCAGTTCTGAAATTAAACAGCATCCAACATAGGCCTACTCTTACGACATGTGACTTCACTGTTTTCCGTTTTTGCTGAAAGAGTCATTAACAGTAACAAGTTGATGGCAGTTTCAATAACAAGTCATCACGGAGAAAAGGTAAGTGAGTTTTAACTTTATGTTGAACATGAAATTTAAACTGGAAAACATTTGACAGATTATCCTAAGCTTTGGTGTGAACATACAAACATTTCTATAAAAAATGTGATGTTTCCGCCTGTGATTGAAACGTAAGTTTGTTTCCTTTGGTGCAGGCAAGAATATTCTTTTCATATTCGCAGCTGTCAAATTCTCAGCTTCTTTATTGAGATATTATACTCGGATCCTTTACTCAGATTTCATAGTAAAATATTAAAGACGAAATAAGGTATATTTTTAGTTTGAAAGTGCTTTTTAAAAATAATTACTAGAGAAAATGTGAAAGTTTGCATTTTTAACTGGTTTTATAAAAATATGTACTATTTGAGATCCAGCAAATGAAAGAAAAAAGGCATTTTAACAATAAGAAATAACATCTGGATTGCAATGTGAGAGATACTGTAAAGTGCTGTAATAAAGTTAGCACTAGAAACCCTTGAAAAGGTGTAGGTCATTAAATGAGTAGTTTATTAAATAGCTATTAAAAATCAGCAAAGTTTAAAATGCAAAAGAAAGCTCTGTACTGTGACATTTGGATGTATTTTTTTCTAAATTTTACTTAAGGTGTAAGTGAAATGAGTGCAAGTTTTATTTCATAAGCAAAACTGTATGTTTAAAGCAGAAGTCACAGCTGACTTCACCGAAGGTTACTTCTGGGGAAAGAGGCAAATTAGCGATATACTTTTGTTATTTATGTAATTATATAATTTTCCTTCCTTGAGATTTTCCAAAATAAAAACTCTAGTAATAAAAAGGTTTTCTTAATCATAAATTGACAAGAACTTTTATATTGACTTCTTGCTTTTAGAGAATGTCTGTGTGTGCTGTAACATATGTACAAAAAATATGAAAGTGTTGCTAATCTCAGAGACAAATACCTGAAATAAATCTGACTGTAGATTTTTGAAAGAATTTTAATAAAAGCCCCCGATATGATCCACTATTTTCTAATATTATTTTTATTGTGCTGTTGGATGGGGGAAGAGATGACCCCCACAACACCTATATTTTTGTGTTATTAAACATGGTCACAGGGTTGATAAGTGGCAACAATTTTCTTGTCTTCTATTGAAAGACATATATAAATGTGTGTTTTTTTATATGGTCAAGTTAGCAGGAAATTATTAGGCATACTAGTACACTCCATTTTAAGACCTCTTCAATTGTCAATACTGAAGCTTGCTACTTGTTAACTTAAAATGATCACAAAAAAAACAAATTAAGACTTGGTGTTCAATACATTTTTTATTGTTAGAATGTAAGAAGACTTTGGTAATATGAATTTGCTTTGATATACTGATTAGCTTTTTAATTTGTTGCATTACCTCACAATGGAAAACATTATTTAAATCTGCCTTCAATATTGTGGTTCTGACCCTCTGTATCTGTAGAAGCTGTGTAATTCAGATAGTTTGAGTTGATATGTTATTACTTTATTTCATTTTATTATAAAATAACATTGCATGAATAAACATATGTAATGCTTACACATTAGAACAAAATGAATATCCACATAAGCATTTGGTACTGAAAAAAAAAGGTCAGTATAGTTTTTTAGACTATGTAATATTTTAAAAACCAAATTCTCTGTAAAACAATGGTTTCTTGCAGAAACAATTAAAAATAAAAATAAAAACACTTCATGGGATATATGTAAAATTAAGAATTAATTAAACATAGCTTAGCATTCTAAAGCATAAAGAACAATAAGTAGTACTTATAGACATGTAAACTAAAATACACTCAGAATTGCGTGTAAAACAAGTAATGTATTATCTCTTGAATATACAGACCAAGTCTTAAGAAGCAATTCCAAATGAGTTACTGTAGGTTACTATACCTTTATACATTTTAAGTGAATAAATAAGAAATGAATTTTGGTGAAATAACAGCAATGCAGAGGATCTCATTTGGAGTGTTAGTTCAAAACTGATTTATTAAAAGAATATCATTCTTTTCCACTTGGGGCCAGCACTCAGCAATAATCAGAAAGGAAACATGCTTTCATTAATATTCCTTCTCTTCTTTTTTAAGGGTCTGTTCTGGAGTGGCCTACTCTATCCCTCATTTAGAATACCCCACACAGCCTTGGTACCCAAAGGGATAGGCCTCACTTTGCTCATGCCATCCCACTCCCATTGTCCTTAAAGATCTACTCATCCTATTTCTCAGCATTGAGAGCTTCTGATGAAAGTTGTCCATGCTCACAGAAAAAGGTCATAGCGTTTTGTTTCTCTATTTTTTAGCCAGGCCACTGTTCTTCCTCCAACTAGAATTCTACTAAGGTCTCCCAGCAGACAGGATCCACAAGAACAGCTAAATGTTGAGGAATTCCATGTCAAGTGAGGCAAATGGGAAGCTAGGTTTTATGGCAGAAGTGTGTTTTGTTACTCATTGGTCCTGCCGTGGTATTTGAGCACAGAATTCCTAAGACTGTCCTCTATAAAGGGTCCATCAAAGAGATGTTTCCGTTGCTCTAGGTATTCCAGAAAAGACATACATATTTCTTGTGGTAGATGAAAGTTACATGTATTATATCTTCAGATAGTTTTGGTATTTTCATAAACTTGGAAAATATTTAGCATAATCAATTGCTATATATATTTTTAAAAAATCATTTATCATCCTAAATTTAACCCTTTTAGTGACAGAAGCATAGATATAACAAAATAATTGTTATATAGCTGGACATTAAAATGTACTTGTGTCCTGCCTCTATTCCCAGTCAGGGCACATACCTGGGTTACGGGTTCCATCCCAGGTTGGGGAGCATAGAGAGGGCAACCAATCAATGTTTTTCTTTCACATCGATGTTCTCTCCCCCCCTACTTTCTCCCTCCCTCCCTCCTTCCCTTGCTTTCTCTAAGCATGCCCTAGAGTGAGGGCTAAAAATAAGTAAGTAAGTAAATAAATAAATAAATAAATAAATAAATAAATAAAATGTACTTATATTCTAAATTTCAGTTATAGTAGACTTTCATTTACAAAGGGTTGAAAAATGAGCTAAAATTAGCCAACATGATAGAGATAGGCAATGATTTATATAATTAAAATTTCCAAGGAGAGCAAAGTCAGGCATGGCTGTATCCAAGAGATCATACATAAATATCAGGATTCGTTCTTATGTTCTTTTTTTCTATCAGCAGTTTCTTGTAGAAACTCACACTTAAATGACAAGAAAGTTTTAAGTTTACATCCAATCCTTTCAACAAACTCTGTTGCAAATTAATGCCTTTCCTGTAACACAAGAAAGGTCTTGGATTGAGATCTATTTGGACTGAATTTTGTCACATGACCATAGCTGAGCAGGTATTTGACTCGGGCACAGACACCCTGAGTGACCATGAGTGACCAGGCCTAGGTCACCGGCCCACACATGCATCGAGGAGCCACCTGTACCTGCAACACATGTTCTCTTAGCTGAAAAGAGGAGCTTCCACACAACAGAAATGAAAATGCTTTCCCCAGAAGAAAGGTGATTTCATTACTTGTAGGGAAAAGCACAGAGCTCCCCAACACAGCCACATATATAGTCACATTTAAAAGCATTACTTACTTACATTGTCCAGACTCTATCATCAGAATGAAATACAGTATCAGTTTACAGGTAAGTTTGAATGACACAAGTGTTTCAATTAAACTGAAATTAAAATACTTTTAACCAGCTACTCCATGTATGAACCCCCTCCCCAGAATATTTGTCATCTAAAATTTATAATCTAGAATGATTACTATTTTAATAATTATGATGCAAATAAAAATTTCTACGTGCCATAAAAGATACAAAATATATTCTATCAGGGTTCAGAAATTCATCTAACATTTTTGTATTCTTGTTATGTCAGCCAAAAACTAGAGAATTTTGCAGATGTTGCTTCATTTGGTCATATCCTACCGGAAAATTCAGGACAGTTTTGGGGGAAACATTTGGAGTAGTTTTCAGACAAAGCTAGGACTTGGGAGATCAGAAACATTCCAAGTGACAGGAAGAGAATCTGTCAAGGCACAAAAACATGGAGGAATATCAGAAAATTTCTGAGGAAGGATTAGTTGTCTAGTTTTGTTGGCTAGAAGAATAGATAATGGTAGGAGGTAAGGCCAGAAACATAGTTTGAGATCCTAATAGAGTGGACTTGCTGAACAGATTATGACTAGGGATTGATTGTAAATAACAACAAGGTTGTTGAGCATGGAAAATACCTAATTGGATATGCACATTTTGCTTCTCAATGGGGTATTTAGCATCAGGATTTATTTGTTCCATATACCTCACTGTTGGTGACAAATGCGTCAGGGAAGTTTATGGCAATGGTTGCAGTCACTGGAGAGGTATTCCTCAGAAATCAGGCGCTAGCTCATCTCCCCAAATGCCCTGAGGTTCTTAAAAAGGCTGCAATCATCTTTTTTTTTTCTTTTCATTTTATGAAAGTCATTTTTATATGTAATTTTGTTTATTTTTAGTTTGAGAATAGGTGATAGATACAGTGAGGTCGTTCAAAATCAAAATAAAACAAATATAAAACTTTTAGAGAAAATTTTTCCCACATTCTAATTTTTATATACCACATTCATCCCCACCTTAACCAAACAGGCAACCACATTGTTTTTAAATCCTCATCTGAGGATATGTTTTCATTGAATTTAGAGAAAGAAGAAGGGAAAGGGGGAGAGAAACATCGATGTGAGAGAGAAATATTGATTGGCTGCCTCCTGCACAACCCCAACCATGAATTGAACCTGCAGCCTTTTGGCACACAGGATGATGCTCCAACCAACTGAGCCCCCCGGCTAGGGCGTCAACCACATTTTTAAACTCATGTCTTCCTTTATTATGTTTAAAGGTAACATACTGTGCATACTTTGCTTTTTTATTTAGTAATATCATGGATATATTTCCATACTAAAAATAAATACAAACCTATATAATCCTCTTATTTTTTACAGCTGTACAGTATTCCACTGCATGGATATATCACGCATAATTTCAGTCTCATTAAAAGTTTCACAGGCGTTTTCAATTTTTTGCTAATACATGAACGTTTTAATGTAATTGTGAACACTTGAAAATATATCTATGGAATGAATTTCCAGAAATACTATTTATTTAAAAACCAAGAGATAAAATAATTTTGATAGTGATTGCCAAACTCTTCTTCATGTTAGTTGTAACTTTTTGAACTTCCCCCAGCATGTAATGAGGATGCTGCTGGAAGCTCCTTAGCTTTCCCAACAGATTGTGTTGCCACACTTTTCAGGTTTTGCCAATCTGTACAAAACTGTATCTCAACAGTTTTATTTGATATTTCTGTTATGATGATTGGGGTTGAGCTTGATTTTAAAAGATTAAAGTTCTATTTGTCATTCTATCCTTTCTCAACTGTGTAATAAAGGATCAAAAGCATCAGTGAAGTTCAAGTCTTAGAATGAGATGTTAAAGGAAGTAAGGAATTGGGGTTAACATATGTAAAATACACTTTGTATAAAGCTTGAAATAGCAGTCGCCAATAAAATGGGATAAAATATAAATGTTTAAAGGAAGGAGAGGAGAAAAGGAATGCAAATAAATAAAATGAAGAAAAATATTCAGAAATGCAGCAAGGTCTCAGAGGATCCTCAGACAGCTGGATATAATCACTAGCTCAGGCAGATAAATTGACCTGGAACAGAAGGAAGAGCACCTGAACAAGTGTATATGCAGGTGAAGTGGATATAGATAAGATGAAATGAGGAGACAAAGTTGAAGGTATACATGCTTCATTTTTTTTCTCCTCCTCTGACATGGTAGGGAAGCTCATCTGATGAGAGGGAGTACTTACAAGATGCCAAAGAATAGGCAGAATAACTTATTTTAAAATATTGTTCTTGTCAATAACACAATAAGTACAATTGTGGATTTTAAAATTGATTTTTCTCTTTTCTGTGGCATCAGCCCAATTCAGTTCAACTCCGTAAATAATTTTGAGCAACTAAGTACACTATGTTGTGCTGGAAATTATCAGGGACACAAAGAATCAGTGTGCTCTTTAGCCATTGGAAACTTCGTAGTTTCACAAACATAGCAATTTAAATATAAATTTGTATGTATAAATACAATGCCATAGGAATAGTACAGAATATGTTATGTCAGAGTCCTAATGGTTTCGCTTTCCCAAGTCCAAAGGCTATTTATATGTCTTTATATTATCCACTAGAGGCCTGATGCACAAAATTCATGCAAGAGTAGGCCCTCCTTCCCCTGGCTGCCGGCACCGGCTTCCCTCTGGCACTTGGGACCCAGGCTTCCCTCAGTAGCCCCAGCTTTGTCTGGTCTAATTAGCATATTATGCTTTTATTGTTATAGATTATCTGAGCTGCATTTAATGCAAATGAACACTCATTGCCCCTTGAGCCTATCTGTTCATTTAACTTCTGGGATATTTCATTTTCCCAGTTTTTCTCCAAACTAACTGGATGTTCCTCCTCTGTTTCCTTCGCTCACTCTTTCTCATCATCCACCCCTCTAAATGTTGGAATGTCTTGCACTCAGTCTTCTGATTTCTACCTTTCCAATCCCAGCTCTTGTCTTCTGTTTATTCCTAGGTGATCTTACTTTGTTCCATGAGTTTAAATACTATCTATATTCCAATTATATCTCAACACCAAATCTTTTTCTTAGCACTGGAACTATAGGCAATTGCCTACTCATGGTCTCCAATGGAATCTCCCACAGAGATAACAAAATGAGGATATTTAAGACTAACCTCTTAACTACTCCCCATTTGTTCCTGACCCAGCCTGCTTCTTCCCTATTTCCATCCTTCTCATTTAATGGTACCAACATACATCTATCTTTTAAGGACAGTAAACTAAGAAGTACCCTCAATTCCACTATTTCTTCACACTCCTTACCCCAAACCATATCCAACTCATCAGTTATAAGCAGAGCCTGCAAAATATTGACCATTATTTTATTTAATGGCTCTTGAAAAGTTATATCTTTTTTTTCCTTGACAAATAGCTCTTTTAATTTTTTCTTAATTTTGTTTGTTTTTTGGTATTATGGCTTTTCCTCAAAAAATGTGCTAAATGAGTACAATAAGTGACATTTTGATGACATCATAATTTTAGATAAAGCTACACTTACAGTTTACTTTCTAGTGTCAAGTTAGAGAAAAATCATAAAAATATATGGATTAATGTTGATTTTCACGTTTTGAATGAACTCAAGAAGATTGAGAAGGTAGCAGCTTTCAGAACCTTTCAGTAAGGGTTTTTTTTTTGGCCCTAAAAGTGTTTCTCTGTGTTGTAATTTATTAAGTATGCTCTGAGAATAAGAAAACTCTAGTCTCACAATCATTGAAAATTTTGGTGAAGAAAATGATTCAGGAAAAAATGGGAAATTTGATAAATTTTTAAATATTATATTTTATGTACATTTTTTCAAATTGTTGATTTTTACATAAGCCCATTTGTATCTATTCATATGTTTGTATGTTTATAAATGCTAATTGTATATATTCAGCTCTTATTTAACAGATTTCTCTAAATGTCCTAATTAAATCACTTCTCATCACTTCTACCCCTGTTACTGTATAATTATCCTGATTTGTTTCCCTGCTTCTACTTTTCATATAACATTCATTCCTCAAGGAGTAACCAGAGTGGCCTTCTCAATACTTAAATTATACAACACTTCTACTAAACCATTTCAAACAGCTTTCCATTGTACATCAAATTCATTCAATCTTCTTTCATTATTTGCAAAGCCCTCTCTATCTCATTACTCTGTTTTTGTTTTCTTAAATAGTCTTTTGGATATGGGGAATTATATTTATTTTGTTACATTGCTTATTGGCTATCTTTACATAGACTAGGTGGTCTGTGAGAGTATTTATCTAGTCTATCATTTTACAACTGAATACCTAGAACCTAGAACAATGTTAGGCATCAAATATAATAAAGAGGTAATATGGAAATTGACCATCACTCCAAAACACAAGATGGCCACCCCCATGTGGTCAAAGTTGGCCTCCCCCATGTGGCCACAAGATGGCCAGCAGGGGAGGGCAGTTGGGGGTGACCAGGCCTGCAGGGGAGGGCCGTTTTGGGGGGGGAGACCAGGCCTGCGGGGGGGGGGCAGCTAGGGCTGACCAGGTTAGCAGGGGAGGGCAGTTAGGGGGGACTGGGTTGGCAGGGGAGGGCAGTTGGGAATGACCAGGCCTGCAGGGAAGGGCAGTTGGGGGGGACCAGGCCTGCAGGGGAGGTCAGTTAAGGGTGACTGGGCCAGTAGGGGAGAGCAGTTGGGGGCGATTGGGCTGGCAGGGGAGCAGTTAGGCATCGATAAGGCAGCAGGGGAGTGGTTAGGGGATGATTAGGTTGGCAGGCAGAAGTGGTTAGGGACAATCAGGCAGGCAGGCAGGCGGGGGGTTGGGAACAAACAGTTCTGGATTGTGAAAGGGATGTCCGACTGCCCATTTAGACCTGATCCCTGTGGGCAGTTGGACATCCCTTGAGGGGTCCCAGATTGGAGAGGGTGCAGGCTGGGCTGAGGAACACCCCTCCCCCAGTGCACGAATTTCATCCACCAGGCCTCTAGTACATATAATAAACATACAATGAATATTTGATTAGTGATTTAATAAACAATACAAAGTTGACTGTAGCTATAGAATCA
This sequence comes from Myotis myotis, assembly GCF_014108235.1. Lineage (NCBI taxonomy): Eukaryota > Metazoa > Chordata > Mammalia > Chiroptera > Vespertilionidae > Myotis > Myotis myotis. The sequence goes on along the minus strand of NW_023416390.1, from coordinate 69,872,313 downwards.
GGGATAATTTTATGGACGTTTGTGATTTCTCCTGGGTATGAAAAACAGGGTAAATTTAGGGGAAGAGAAGTTAGAAACATATTTCTAACAAATGACACTTTAAGCCGGGGTGGGCAAACTTTTTGACTCGAGGACCACAATGGGTTCTTAAACTGGACAGGAGGGCCGGAACAAAAGCATGGATGGAGTGTTTGTGTGAACTAATATAAATTCAAGGTAAACATCATTACATAAAAGGGTATGGTCTTTTTTTTTTTTAGTTTTATTCATTTCAAACGGGCCAGATCCGGCCCGCGGGCCGTAGTTTGCCCACGGCTGCTTTAAGCAGTGGTTCTCAAACTTCTGGCCCTTTAAATACAGTTCTTCATGTTGTGACCCAACCATAAAATTATTTTTGTTGCTACTTCGTAACTGTAATGTTGCTACTATTATGAATCGTAATGTAAATATCCGATATGCAGGATGGTCTTAGGCGACCCCTGTGAAAGGGTCGTTTGACTGCCAAAGTGGTTGCGACCCACAGGTTGAGAACCGTTGCTTTAAGGGTACATTTCGAGTAACCTGGCAGTGGTGAAAGTTAGATTAGAACCCTGGATCCATTATATACTGTGGTGCCTTTCTGAAACCAAGGACAAGTACCACGTCATTCATACCAACCACCTCTAACTACTGCAATTTTAAGCTATTTTGCTAAAACCATGGCATTACAATTTAGTCATTTTATGTTTATTTTTGATTCATTTTCTAAAACCTTAGAGAAATTTTTGTTCTAGTCTCTACAGATTTAATGCCAAGCTGAGAGTCAAAATGAGATAGGTTTTTAGAAGTGTTAGGAAAAGTAGATTGCTCAGGAAACTAGGTGCTGAGTCAAGGGAAATTTTTCTTTCTGTTAATTTATTTTTCTGCTTTAGTTAGTTTCATATTAGAATTTTAAGGGCTAGAAACTGAACAGTAAAGTCCATATTCATTTTTATGATAAGTGTACTGGGAACTGAAGTAACCTGAGTCTCCATATAATATCATCTACTTGAATCTTGATGGTTTTCTTAAAGGAAGTGGAGTTTAGGAGTGAACATGAGTGTTGAATATGCCAGTAGAGTCTCCAACACCGTGGTAGGTACTATGGTGTTATAAAAAATAGACAATATTCCCTTATTTGCAAGATACTTACGATTCTTAGATACTTAAATTTTTAGAGTGGGATTATTAATAATACTAATCATAGCTATGATTGTGTATAATGCATATCATGTATCAGGTGTTTTGCATATGTAATATTGTTTGATATTTACAAAAATCATGTGAGGGAGCCCTGGCTGGTGTGGCTCAGTTAACTGGGTGTTGTCCTGTGCACTGAAGGGCTGCTGGTTGGATTCCTGGTCAGGACACATGCTTGGGTTGTGGGCTTGATCCCTCGTAGGGGGCATGCAGGAGGCAGCTGATTGATGTTTCACTCTCACATCAATGTTTCTTTCTCTCTCTCTCTCCATCCCTCTACCTTTCTCTAAAATGAATATATATATATACATATATACATATATATACATATTTAAAACCATGGAAGGGAGTTAGTATCTATTTTGAAGATAAGGAAGGTAAGATTAAGTGGTTAAGTATCCAAATTTATGTACTACTTAGCTGAGTATATCATGATTTACAGGAATATCTGGATAATGCAAAAAGCATGTTATTTTCACAGTGCTACACTATGCATTTCAAGCCTGTTAAGTGACATCAGTTAAGCAGTGCTGTACTTCATTTTATGTTTCTTAGCATCCAAAAGGGTCTAAAACAGTGGTTCTCAACCTTCCTAATGCCGCAACCCTTTAATAAACTTCCTCATGTTGTGTTGACCCCCAATTCCATTATTACAAATTGAACATAATTAAAGCATAGTGATTAATCACAAAAACAATATTTAATTATATATGTGTTTTCCGATGGTCTTAGGCAACCCCTGTGAAAGGGTCATTCGACCCCCCAACCCACAGATTGAGAACCACTGGTCTAAAGGGATTCTGCTTTGTTGAATGTCTAGCAATGCCATCTGTGGAAAATGGGTTGCTGGTTCATATTAATTACCTCATATACAGGTGATACAAAATGTATGAGGAAGGAAACATTTTTGCCTTAGTTTCTGTCATACCGCCGGTACCTTATCTATTTTTCTTTATCTCTTCTGGACAACCCCATGTCTTCCCAAAGTCCTTTAATGTTCAAAATTTCCTTCTTAAGCCATGCTGAACATTATGATGTGGCGACTAGCAACAAATGGTAACTCAGCACTTGAAATGTGTCCAGTCTAAATTGAGTTGTAAAGTGAACTCCCACTTTTGAAGATTATTACAAATAAAGAGAATGTAAATGATCTCATTAATATTTTGATATTGATCATGTGCTGAAATTATAATTTTTTATATAGTAGGTTAAAATATATTATTAAAATTAATTTTATGAATTTTATTTTACCCATCTAATGTGACTACCACAAACTTAAATTACATATGTGACTCACATCATATTTCTAGTGAATGGCGCAGCTCTAGACCATCTTCTCTTTTACCCAGGCACCTTTGACATTCTTTCCCATTTTTATGCTTTAAATGTAATCTCACAAATTTGATTCTTAAATTTCTATCTTTGGAGTTGGCTTCTCTTCCAATATTTTTCCTAATTTTAGTTTGTTACTTGATATATCTATACCTTGATTTCTCGAGTCATCTAAACAAGTAATTTTGGAATCTCTATGGTTTCACTTATTCCATACGTCCAGTCAATTGCCATGTTTTAGGGGAAGCCAGTTCCTCCTCTCTGTTTTTACTTATTGTCATAGCTATTTATTTGGTTATCCATTAAGTCTTTTCTAGACTCTGGAAAGGGGCCTTACTTGTTTCCATACACCTCTTTCTCATTATTTTTATTTTGGCTATTTCAGATTTATTTTGTCTTTAGGTTGATTAATAGAAGAATGTCCATTCTCTATTTTTATTCTATTTTGAGTTTTTCAAGTGAGTTCGCATACTTATTTTACTTAATTATTCCAGTAAGATAGTGAAATAAACAGGAGCTTTTAATAGATTTAAAGAAAGTAATAACACATGGAGAAATTGAATTGTTTGAGAACATGATGAGAACATATTTCTCCCAAACTTTAGTCCAGAACTTCTATTATTCCTTATAGAGATAGTAAAGATATTAAGAGCTCAGGCTGGGAAGTCAGGAAAAGCAAAGCTCAATCCTGGGCTCCACCACTTGCTAGATATTACATACGTTATGTTGTGCAGTGTACTTCATCTCTCTGACCTTGAGTTTCCTCACCAATAAAATGGGGGAGTTTCATCACAAGATAAAAAGAAAAGTAATGTATGTAAAATATTTTGTCTAGTTTGTGGCAAATAATAATTGTTTTTTAAGAAAGGTTAAATGTAATGCAAATAGTAGCCATAGTAATTGGTTTATTAGGTTCAATCCATTGATGACCATTTCCCCCCTCGTTATGAAATAAAACTTATTCCAAGATATTTTTGGTTTATTTCAATTGTAAGTATTATGGTATGATTATAGAGCTCATCAAAAGCATTTCTTGCTATTGCTTTCATTTCCCCAGTACAGCTGTGTGGGGGAGGATAGTACAGCTGTGTGTGGGAGGATAGTACAGCTGTGTGGGGGAGGATAGTACAGCTGTGTGGGGGAGGATAGTACAGCTGTGTGGGGGAGGATAGTACAGCTGTGTGGGGGAGGATAGTACAGCTGTGTGTGGGAGGATAGTACAGCTGTGTGGGGGAGGATAGTACAGCTGTGTGGGGGAGGATAGTATAGCTGTGTGGGGGAGGATAGTACAGCTGTGTGGGGGAGGATAGTACAGCTGTGTGGGGGAGGATAGTACAGCTGTGTGGGGGAGGATAGTACAGCTGTGTGGGGGAGGATAGTACAGCTGTGTGGGGGAGGATAGTACAGCTGTGTGGGGGAGGATAGTACAGCTGTGTGGGGGAGGATAGTATAGCTGTGTGGGGGAGGATAGTACAGCTGTGTGGGGGAGGATAGTATAGCTGTGTGGGGGAGGATAGTACAGCTGTGTGGGGGAGGATAGTACAGCTGTGTGGGGGAGGATAGTACTAGCTGTGTGGGGGAGGATAGTACAGCTGTGTGGGGGAGGATAGTACAGCTGTGTGGGGGAGGATAGTACAGCTGTGTGGGGGAGGATAGTACAGCTGTGTGGGGGAGGATAGTACAGCTGTGTGGGGGAGGATAGTACAGCTGTGTGGGGGAGGATAGTACAGCTGTGTGGGGGAGGATAGTACAGCTGTGTGGGGGAGGATAGTACAGCTGTGTGGGGGAGGATAGTACAGCTGTGTGTGGGAGAAGGACGAAGGCTCACTCTTTTCTTGTTTGTTTACCAGTTTTGGGTTGATATGGAAACTTCCCTTTGAGCAGCTCAAGATGTGTCCTCACCAAAAATGCCCTTTATTTTTGAAGAATTAATAGCCATCACACAGTGCAATTCAAAAAGTGGTAGGCAGCCGTTGACTCTTGGACACGCAATTAAAGTACAGAAAAACTACAGAGACAAGGAGAAAGAGAGAAAGCAAAATGTTCTTCACCCACTTTTACTTTGTATCTGAATTTGCCTGGGGCAGTAAGATGATAACATAGAAGGTTCCTGAGGTAGATATGCTAGGATTCTAGCAAAATGATTCTAGAAGGAAAAATAAGAAAGGAAATTGAGAGGTCTAGGATCAATTTTTATTTTTCTCCCTGGGAAAACCTGCTCAGGATTCCATTTATGTAGGTTAAGTGAGTAGAACAATCTCAGTCCTAATTCTGAAAACTATTAGGACATCCACTTAATGCAAGTAAGGTGTGGCGGTGGGAAGTAATTGACCAGATGCTCAGAAGATAAGTGGCTATGGTGCTGCCCTTGGAGAACCAGCTTTATCCTACAGGTCAAGCACTTTGGGTTATAGTTTGGCTTTAAGAAAGTGAGCTGTGGTTTCAGAGTGGGAAGTTGACGTGAAAGGAAAACTAGAGACTAGTCAGTGTGGGGTAGAGCATGACTTGAGGGATGGGGAAGGTGAGATGCGTGGTTATTCTCTGACCTGAATGCATTGTATCTCAAGGTCATTTGGCAGCTTTTAATGTAGGGAAGTAGGAAAGAAACATAGGAGTCCAGTGCCATTTGGGGCTAGAAACCACAACCAGTCTGAAATAGTTGCAAACCTGACCTGGTTGGAAATGCTCACAGTCTTGGGGGAATTGGAGGCAGGGGATTTCAGACAGGCACCAAGTACCTGTAATGCTCTAGACACAACACAGAGCAACAGCACTGATAAATGTAGCATCTGAATTTAAGGGTCCCACACTAAATTTGAGCAGAAGAGATACTCAACTCAAATAGAGAACAGAAAAAAACTAGAAGCCAGGATATAATTATCTGCCAAAATATAAAAGGAAGAGTAATGGAGGTCAGAGAAGAAAGGAGGAAAAGGGGAACTTATTAGCAATAACAAAGAGCACAGTACAATCTCCTACTCTTGGTAATTTGAGGTCATGTTGAAAACATTATAAGAATATATGAAATAATGTTAATCTTCAATAACCTATTCTAAATCAGTGGAACAAACACAGTCTCTTCTTGCTTCTGTTCTACATCTCTAATTCTACCAGCATGGATTAAAAAAAAAAAAAAATCTATATATATATATATCCTGTCTTAATAAAAGACAAACATGCAAATTGACCGTACTTTTGCTACACCTTAAGCCATGCCCACCAGCCAATCAGAGCGACTATATGCAAATTAACCCAACCAAGATGGCGGCCGGCAGCCACGGAGCTGGAGCGAGCAGGAGGCTTGCTTGCTCCAGTGATGGAGGAAGCCAACTTCCCACCTGCCGGGGCCAGCTCTGAACTCCACTGAAAGCAACAAAGTTTCAATTATAGAAGGTAAATAAATCCCAGAAAAAAAGAAAAAAAGGAGAGGCTGGGAGCTTACGTTGCCAGGGTGCTTGGCCAGCCTGAAAACGGCCCTCAGCCCCTCACCCAGACTGGCCAGGCACCCTAGTGGGGACTCCCCACCCTAAAGGGGATGTGGCCAGCCTGAAAACAGCCATCAGCCCCTCATCCAGGCTGGCCAAACCTCCATGGGGTGAGGGTCCCCACTAAGGTGGACATCCTCTGAGAGGTTCCACACTGCAAGAGGGCATAGGCCGGGCTGAGGGACCCCTGAGTGCACAAATTTTTGTGCACCGGGCCTCTAATATGTATGTGTGTGTATGTATGTGTGTGTGTATATATATATATTGATTTAATGTGCAGTAGAATCTCTGCTCAACCCACACATCAGAGGAACAATGTTCCCAGAGGTGACTGATACCAAGAATCACAGTCACAAATGCCCCCAGCCAGTCAAGATACCTATGAAAATCAGGTGCGAAGGGAGAGAACTTCTGGACCAGACAGAACTTGGCCATTTAGAGGATGTAGTAGGTGCCCACCTCCAGCTGACAGTTACCATGCATATCTTGATAAGTTTTTCATACCTTGTGACTTCTCAAGAGAAGACACACAGATAGATACTTTTTTAAAAATTAAAAAGCCTCATTTTCAATAGGAACTCATTCAAAACATTTGAAATCATTGTTCAGGCCCAACAATATATGTCTGTGGGTTGTGTTTGGTTGGCAGTATGCTGGTTTTCCACCTCTTTTTGAATTTATGGTTGCTCCTAAGCAAGCAGGAGCAGGGTGCAATGATTACTGTATACACAATACATTCTAATCAAGGGTTAGTGACTGACTAGCACATTAGATTATCCAATGAAAATGTATCCATTTAAATATAGTTGTGTGTTTTTTTGTTTTTTTTTTAATTTAGGTCCTTTTTTGTTTGTCTAACTTTCATGACTGTGTTCATTTTTCTGATTTGAAAGAACAAAATTTCTTTTGCTTTCAATTCTCCTCAAAGTATTTTTTAACCATGAAAAGATATCTCCAAAAGGTTAATTTTCTAAATCATAGCAAATATAGTAATCTTTAGTTTGCCTGCTATTTTCAAAGACACGTGATATAAGTTATGGACCAGAGCATCCACACTTGTATGGATGCATTGTTGTAGGGACGCTAAAAGGGAGTTCCATATACCTTGGGTAGCAGTAATAATAGAAAGGACAATTTAAACACACATGTATGCATACACAGACAGATGTGAAATTCACAGCCCACAAGATGGGGAAATGTAGCTGGGTGTGGCTGTATAACCCATTTCATCATTCATGTTATCTATTAATAGATCAGAATCCCTAAGCCTCAGAAGTGGAATGACAAGGTTATAAGTGAATAAAAGGAGGAGAGTGAGAAAAAAGAATTACTGTTCAACAATGTTTAAATTAAATAGATAACCCTGGTAGCCATTTAAAAAATATAAATATTTATGCATTCCCTTTTGAGTTGAATATGCACAAGCCAAAGTCATATATTTTGCTTTGTGAGAAACCTAAAATAATATTTTGACTACACTACTACAAATGATAGTAACACTCAATTAACTGGAACTAGGTAGGCATCTAACCCTCTTTTCTACATCTCAGCTCCTGGGGAGAGGACTCCCCCAGCTCTCCTTTGAAAAAAGAGAAGTAAAACACCACTTTTATTTTAATTATTTTTAAAATATGTTTTTATTTATTTTATTATTAATTTTAATGTATCTTTATTGTAAAAGTAATACAGATGTCCCCTTCCCTCCCCCCTATTGATCCCCTCCTCCCCTCCTCTATTGGCTGTGTCCATGGAAAACACTACCTCTTTAAATGGGGAATCTAGTCCTCAAACAACTCAAGGATTGAGGTTCCTTATAATGCAGCTGAAGTGCTTCAAGAGACTATAAAAAGAGCCTTTAGTTAATCAAACTAGAAAGGAAAGGGTACCTTTTAAGATATACAACATATGTAGCATATCGAAAGATCTTCAAAGAAGGATTGATAAATGCAGTCAAAAACATTTAATTTAAATAACGTGGGCTGGTAAATAATTTTTCCCATTTTGATATTCTTGGCTTCATAAAAGGAAGCCTTACTAGCCCCAAACTTCAGATTAAATTTGGGTGAACACAACAATATTTTGTGGAATCTGTTCTTACACCAAAGATCCTTTGATGTTCAACAAAGAAGATAACTGTTTGCAAGTATTTAAATTGAAGTTGTTTTACTCATGCAGAGTTCATGATATAAACATTAAACAATAACAAAAAACACCTTTGCTGAAAGTTATACAATAGACCCCGATTGCTTGTCTTATGATCCTTTGGGGTTTTTCTTGTATGTGAAAGAATTTATTTTATAGCAATAACTAACCCTGGATGTGTGTTCTGGATTGCTAAACATCATACTTAAATTAATCTCAAATAGATATTCCCAGTATTACTTTCATGTACCTCTGTGTCTATGTATCCATCTCTAAACCCACCTACTCAGCTACCTACCCTCTTCTCACTATTCCCAACTGTGATCCATACCACTCCCCCCAACCACCAGCATATTCCCAAGTGAAATGTATTCTCAGAAAAGTTAATTTGAGCAACAATATAAAAAAATATGAATCTAGTAACAATGGGCTCTAAAAACAAAGAGACAGTATAATAATTGGTAACAATTTTAGAACAATGCAGATATAAAATTTAAAAATCCTATCTAATAAAGAGGGAATATGCTAATTGACCCTCACCCTGTCACAAAGATGGTGGTGCCCACAGCCAATAAGGAGGGAATATGCTAATTGCCCCACCCTCAAAAGATGGCGGTGCCCACAGCCAATGAGGGAATATGCTAATTGACTGCCATGCCCTCAAAGATGGTGGCACTCACAGCCACAAGATGGCGGTGCCCAGTCCCCTCAGCCCTGCTGGGGTAGCAGGTGCGCGGCAAGCCTCAGATGGCAGCTGCCCAGCCGCACAGGGCTGGTCTGAGGTCCAGGTAAGCCTTGGATGGTGGCTGCCCAGCTGCCCAGGGCCGCCCAAGGCTCAGGTAACCAGGGCCGGCCAAGGCTTGCACTGCCGGCAGTGGCAGCAGCAGAGGTGTGATGGGGCGTTGCCTTCCTCTGATCGCTGGGTCGCCTCCCGCCCCTGAGGGTTCCTGAACTGTGAGAGGGGGCAGGCCAGGCTGAAGTACCTCCCCTCCAGTGCATGAATTTTCATACACCAGGCCTCTAGTAACTTTATATAATTCTATATACATGTTTCTCAAGAAAGACCAGTATGCATCTGAGTCACCAGGGGTGATGGCCATGCCTGTAGTTTCTCAGGCCCCTCTTCAGTCTTGCTGAGTGGACATGTATTTGGAAGGTACAGTGGAACCTGCCTGTTTATGAAGCTCCTCACACTGATCCTTGCAGATCACTGCTCTACAGGCTTCTTTTTCCTCACTACTAGAGCCATTTGCTCATTTTCAGTGGAAGATGAGTTATTTCTGACCTGAATTCCCAGAATAAATCTCAGCTTATTGCAAATAATTTTGAACTAATTCCCATGGGATGAAGTTCTGTGAGTTTGATAATAAATTATAAAAAGTGATCATGGCTTTTGGTCTGCACTTGTGATACAAATATCAAGTGTGTTCCCCTTTAATTACAAATCCCAGTACCTCAGCAAGTCATGCCTTCATCATCAGGCATTTGCTTTGTCCCTATCTATAACTTTCTCTACTGGCAACTGACTCATGCATTGCCCCATTCCCTTGCTAGGATTGAAGCCCCACCTCTCTAGGCCAATCTCCCTTGTGGGTAATTGAACTTCCTCTGAATAATACCGGGCATTCAGAACTGACACTTAGTAACATACCACCTAGTTGATAACAATCTGTAGATGGGGACTTCTGAGTAATGCTCCTCACAGATTACACAAACACAGACATTCACACACACACACACACACACACACACACACACACACACACACAAAACTATTTAAAATGTATTTTCTTGCATACATAATTGAGTGGGAGAGAAACTGATTTTTAAATGCACTAAAGGAGATGTTGTGAAATATTTTAACGTTTTAATGGTATTGCCATTGTCACAAAAATGGACTATGATATTACTGTCCCAATTTAAGACATGTCCTTTTGGCACTGAAATCCAATCCAGTAAATTCAGAGTTTGAAACCATGAGCATTAGGGAAAGACTAATTGGATACAATAACAAACTTGCTAAATAAAACAAATGTCAGCCATATTTGACTACTGTCAGTTACTGACTTCTGTTCATTAATGTTGAGCACTAATTATGCAATATGCAGCTTCTCCATATTTTAACATGGGCAGGCCACAATAGAGATAGAGAAAGCCTGGTGTACCGCAATTGATGGGTGATTAGATATTTTTAAAAATATGTTTTTCTTCATTTTAGAGAGGAAGGGAGAGGGAAAGAGAGAAACATCAAGCGATTGCCTCCTGCTCCATCCCCAATGGGGGATTGAACCTGCAACCTGAGTTTGTGCCCTGACTGGGAATCAAACTGGCAACCTTTTGGTGTATAGGACAATGCTCAGCCAACTGAGCCACACCAGCCAGGGCAATGCCTGATTAGATTTAATCTGCTTGATGAAGGGCTTTGTAGCATCCTTTGGGAAATAAATACTATACAACATGAAATCCCAGGAAACAAGCAATTGTAGGTTGAAATGTGTTTTTCGCACTTGATACTCTTTTCCCGAAGATCAGTGAATTAGTCCATCTGAGCGAGTGTGAGACTGCTTGTGTTGCCTGTTTCTAATGTGGTGGCTGCTGAGCAGCTTGTTCTGTCGCCCAGTTTTCTCCATCAGTGACATTTCATCATGCAGTGCCCTAAGATAGTCACCCTGCTTTCCCTTAATTGATACTTGTACGCAAGAGGCGGAAAATGGCTCAGCATTTCTTGCTAGATTAGGTCAAAACTGACAGAGGAAACAGAGAAGATTGCATTACTTATGCCCCTTATGGTTCTCCTGGGTATCCAAGGAGATTGGCATTTCATAAAATTTCTTATGCTGCCTAAACATAATTACAATGGCGCAGACATTGTGTTCTTATTTGCTTTTTAATCTTTACTTCCTAGCTGATCATCAGAGGGAAATTCAGAAGCAGTTCCACTTATCTAAATTTTATTTTTTCTCCTATGCCCTTAATAAATACAATCGCACCCTTGGACCTCTCATCTTTAAATTCTTCATTTGTCATTCCCGTGAAGTCTTTACCTTTCTCTTTATTTGCTTGGTAACCAGAAGCATTAAACTTGTACCTGGAAGTTCAAAGTAAAGTTCCTAAAGTTCTAGAGAATCCCCCCGCACCCCGCCAGATACCTGTGTGTTCTTATCATAATATTGGTGATTACAAATAGATGCTGTGAATTTGATTCTGATTTAAAGTTAACTAAAAAGCATCCATGCCAATGCCATTGCTTACTGTGTACTGTTAAGTGTCTAGGGATCCGTTCTTTTTTTTATTAAGAGAGAAGGGAGGAGAGAGAGAGAGAGAGAGAGAGAGAGAGAGAGAGAGAGAGAGAGAGAGAGAGAGAGAGAGAGAGAGAGAGAGAGAGAGAGAGGAGAGAGAGAGAGAAGAGAGATAACATCGATTGGTTGCCTCTCATACACACCCCGTCCAGGCATTGGGCCGGCAACCTGGGTATGTGCCCTGACAGGGAATCAGACCCACAACCCTTCAGTGTATGGGATGATGCTCCAACCAACTGAGCCAGATCAGCCAGGGCTGGGATCCATTCTTTTGGGTCTCTTTTGAGATGGGATTATGCCTTAAATAAAGTCATCAATGTTCCTCAGGGTCTATAAGACAAAACTAAAATCTTTAATAGGAATTGCAAGGTTCTCCAGTACAGCCCTAATTAATTCTTTCTTCCTAACTTTCCCACCTCACCACACACCCTAACATTTGTTATGGATGTTCACCCCTATTTTCCTTAAATATTGTGTTATTAGCCTGCACTGCTGTTCATATCCCTTCTCTGCTTTGGAGTCCTATCTATCATATAATATCAAAGTCAAATGCCACCTTCCTCTTGAAGTTGTCCTAAATCCCACTCTCCATTGCACTCTCGTCAGACTCCACTGTAGACAAGCATGCTCATATCTAACTCAACCTCCAGTTTTTAATAATTTTTAAAGAAACTGTGAGACCTAGCAAGTCTATTCATCAGGGTTGAGGCTCAGTGAAAATTTCAAATGTGAAATCAGTTGCTTTGCTCTCAAGAGGATGAATCTAAAAGGCTGAAGGAAATGGCAATGGGATACCAAGATCTAAGAAAAGATCAAGGTTACCTACACAATTTTGTCCAGGATTTATTCTACTCAGAATTATATTTTACTTGTCCTTTTCACCACTTAGGATGCTCACATGCAATGACAATGACTGTGTTACAATTTATCCATGTGGTTGACTTACCAGACGTTGTCAGTAACTGTGGCATATCGCCCAGATTCCCTGATTTAAGTTAAATAAATGCAAAGCCTTATTATCACACTTCCTCTATATAACACCTGCCCCGTGAATGGCAATGTTACCCGATGGGGGTGGCTTTGGTCACATTCCTTTACTGTGATCTTCTTTTTTCATTATATTTGACATTTTTGAAATTGAGTTTTATTGCACTATCTGGAAGTGGTCTGGGGAAATTAGACTTAATAGAGATGTAGAGGCCATAGGGGGAAAAAAATAAGAAAAGGAAAGTGAACTGGAAGGAAACTGAAATTAAAATGTTATTTTGGTAAATGGCTGCTGTGGTGGAGACGACAAACAATTGCAATGCAAGTTAATTACTGACCTGTCAGGAAAGTGTAGCACGAAGGTTGTGCCACATATTACTGGAGCTACCAAGGCCGCAAGTCATTTCCATGCGGGAGCAAACAGACCGTGCTCTATCACAGATCAACATAAGATCTTTCCAGGGATCGGAGTGAATTTCTCAGAGAAGTACTGTTTGTCAGTGGAGCTGCCATGAGCTCTTAGCAGACCTAGAGGAACAGCGCTTCCCAGATATTCCAGGAAACAAAGGGGGCTCATTTCACCACAGAGGGTTCCCCTTGTGCTCAAGCAGCAGGGATGGTAACTCTTGAAGGCAAGGGTGACCAGACAGCTCACTTGCCACAGTGTGAACACCTGGTTAACACTCACTGAATGGGAATTCCCTGGGATACATTCAGTGCTGCTTCTGAGATGGATTTCCTTACGAAATCCTCAGTGGTAGTTCATGTCTGGCAAGTGAGCCCTGCTTTTTGGAGAAAGAGTATGATGTACCTAAAGAAATTTGATACTCAAGGAAAACATTCTCTATTGTCAGGATAATTAACTGCTAAATTCTAAGTTCGTGATAAATGCCATTTTTTAAATGAGAAAGAAACAAGGGAGTTATTCTAAAATGGAAACATGGTATTCTTCATATTTTCAAAAATTTATATGAACCTCCAAGTATGTTTAATGTTAGCCTCAGAAGATTTGAAATGCATTGCTTTTTTCCTGCTTCTAACTGATTATGAAATATCCATAGTTCATGTGGCCCTTCGAAACACTGGCCAATGTGAGTAACACATATTTTTCTTTCATTAAGAAATAAACTTGCGCAAAGACATTTTCCTATGGGTAATGCTTTTCTAGGCTATGTCCACTGGCATTAACTTGTTTCCATATTTTTCTACTTATATATTCAACAAACATTTATTAAGTCTCAATTGTTTTGTCAAGAAGCACAGGGACATTTATAAATGATTAAATAGTAAGATTTACCTAACATGGCTGTCCTATTACCATTTTAATTCCCTGATCTGTCGGATTTCCCTGGGAATTCTTGTAACCTTATTTTTTTCTTACACAGTTTCTACTTGACTTGGAGGTCTTTGACTAAAACAAGGATGTTTGGGGATGTAGGCTCTAAGTTCTGTTCTGGGACTACTTTTGAACAGGCTGTTGCACCTTGGGAAAATGTCTCAGTATCTCTGAACTTCAGTTTTCTCTGCTCTGCATCCTGGAGATATATAGCACAGTGCAAATTCAATATCTCCTAGCTCACAATTTTCTTAATATACTTCCACTTTTAATGCTGCTGATGGGAAGGAGATGTCAAAAATTCAGTTTCTAACTCAAAAGGGCCAGTGGTTGCATCTTAGTGTAATTAACAGAGTGCAAAAAATAATTGACAGAGCATCCATGAAATTATGATTAGACAAAATATCACATTCATTTCTATTTGGGTATTTGCAGAGACAGTGGGAGAATCAGGCCTAGAACAGCCCAGAACTGAGTCTGTTGAGCAGAGCCAGAGTTTGTGTGGCTCTTACGAAGTGCATTGTCATCACTGCTTCCTGTTTTTAAAACAGTATGGAAAGTGGAACTAGTGCAATATCAGAAGCTATTCTTGCTCTTCTCTGGGTACATACAAAATCAGGAAGTCTGAAAATCGTGAAGCCAGTCTTAAGTGATTTACATTTTTATTTCTAACTCAGGAATATTTATTTGGAGAGTTTTAGAAAATCAATGGATATGTTAGACACATGCAAAATGAACGAATTCCTTCATATTTTCATTAGTCATTCAACAAGGCTCTTTTTGCCTCATGTATCAATGTTTTATCTAATAAAACTGATGATGATGATGGTCAGGAAGAACAAGGGAAATTCTGAATCAAATCACATATATATTACATGAAACTTAAAGTTAATATTACTTATAATTAACAAAATGTTTGATGTTACTAAGTTGCATAGAAATACACAGACAAATATTGATAATATAATCTATTCTACCAAGTCTAGGAAGTTGAAGGTCATTGAAGAATAAAAACCTGGGTGGAATAACAGAATCTGATTTCAAAACTTTGTGAATATGCCTGGAATAATAACACAGAAAGACTCACACATTGGAGCTCTTCATGGTCTTTCTGAATACATCCTGAACTTGAAACATGCGTTTCTGGAAGCACATCCACTCCTCGATGCTGGCAGCTTAGTCAGGATGGACCCTGGGATGGGAGGGCTTCTTTTGATTTGAGGTTGGGAAGGCATCATAATGGAGTTTGTTCTTGAAACTGCTTTCATAAAGACTCAAAATTAAGACCACCAAGGCAGGGCCATCATATTGCACAACTCCAGGGGCACCACTTAGTAGAATGCAATGCTAATTAACATCCTATCTCAAGTCACAATGCAACCTCCCTCCTAAGTTTACTTAAGGTCATATGTGGAGTTGGCTAATCAAAGCTCTTCACCTGCAAGGTATTTTCCCCACAGAATCAGAAGAGATTCCAGTTGAGATTCAGGGAAATGCGACCCCAGGAAGTGAAGGGGAAGTCTGACATTGTGTTGATTGGTTTCATCATTCCCCTCTAAGATACATCTAAGTGATTCATGGAGCAAATGGGTATGTTTCAAGGACTTTTTAAGAAAGCATGGGTGATGGAATATCAGAAGTGTTGACTCTGTGGATGAGAGGAGGCCTGAGTAGTTGCTGCAGTAAGGACTTTGGCCTATAAAACATGAAAGGAATCATAGGTGCCTGGGAGAGGAAGGAAGGAGTGTTAGGAGGTGGGTAAAGGGGATAGGAGAAATTGAAAGATGGCAAAAAGAAAGGGCTGCAAGTGGGATCCAAATAGAACTTGCAAAATTTGAACTAGAAACAGCCTTAACCGCTTAGAATGAGAAGTTCCTAACAGGGAAGACAATAAATCATCTCTTAACCCACAAGTACAGCAGTTATAAGTTCCACAGCCACTAGCACAGCTGTCATTTCAGTCCATCAGGTTTCCTTCCTCCTGTGTCCTCCCTCCTTCCTCCTGCCCCTACCACAGTCCTGGGGGTGGGGTGGGGGGACTGCTTCTGTCTGTCTTGTGCTCAGATCGCCCAAACAAGAACTTTGTGCATTATGCCAAGGAAAGCCCTCTTCCCACATTCTCTCCCTCAGAGTCTAACAGTGGTTGGCAAACTGCTGCTCGTGAGCCACATGTGGCTCTTTGGCCCCTTAAGTGTGGCTCTTCCTAAGCCTTAGGAGTACCCTAATTAAGTTAATAACAATGCACCTATCTATATAGTTTAAGTTTAAAAAATTTGGCTCTCAAAAGAAATTTCAATCATTGTACTGTTGATATTTGGCTCTGTTGACTAATAAGTTTGCCAACCACTGGTCTAGATTATCAGCCCCTTACACCACTGGTTGAGTTAGAAGGGATGGGGTTTTCAGTCAGTCCTTCAGCCGGATGAGAGGCAAGCAAGATGATCACAATCACACACACTGAGGATAAATGCTTTTAAAAAAATAAAATCCATCATTTGTCTTTTCCTTGAACTTTCTTGGCACTCTGTTTTTTCTTCATAACACATTTCAATATCTGCCTTATAATCTCACAGTTATTTGCATACCTTTGCATCACTGAGCCCCTTGCCTGAAATGCCCAACCTGCTCTGACTTAGCTTGAGCACTGACTCATCTATTATGCAGACAGCAGCTTCTGTCTGAGCATTTCCTAGTTCCACCTGAGTTTAATGCCATTGCTCTTCTATCTACCTGGTCACAACTCTATTCTCATTTAATTACATATGATTGCTCTATCACCCTGACAGACTGTAAGACACTTCATTAGAAAAAAGAGTATATCCAATCTCTACTATAGTGCTTGCCACTTAAGAGAATCTCAATAAATGTTTAATGGATAATTTATATTCTGCTCGTAGGAATCTTTGACAAGAGACTTCGTGTTTTTTCTTTATTCTTCCCTGAGCAATGTAGTAATGTTCTGCAAAATTATTTACAAATATGAGAACAATTATAAAATAATATGAAGTTACTGCCATTGTAGAACAAAATACAGGAAAGCTGAATAGAGAACAAATGGAGTGCAGGGGGATGCCAATCAAATGTAAGGATGGTTCAGAAGGAAAGGGAGTGAAGCTAGAGGAGAGAATGGGGTAAGAAAAATGACACAAACATTGTAGTAGGGGAGGAATCAGCCAAACAGAAAGATCTAAAGAAAGAAGATTTTTAAAAATGTTTCCTGTAGTCTGTCCCCAGGAAAACATGTGGGGAAGCCAGATAAGAGGCTTTTTAAGTAGCCCAGCCCTTTAACAGCAGCACATCACTAGGCAAATTAGGAGTTGGTTGTGAAATCAATACAAGAATGCAAATGTTGATTTGACAATGAAATTTTTGCAGACTTTGAGGAAGCAGCATGTCCTATAAATGGAACATGGCCGGGCTATGTAAATACAGTGGCTTCATGCTCTTGGTCAGAAGAAAGTGCCGTTGCCCTGAGTGATTTCCTCACCAGTATTATAAACACACCGTCCTTGGAGTTTGAATCTAATGAGTAATATGGAAGCTCAAGACTTGAATGCACTCAGAGGAGAACCCAGATTTTTCTAGAAAAATTTATATGTTTAATCATAGATTTCCCCCCACTCAAATCCTTGGGCATCAATTCACACCAAACCATTCACATTGTTGCTTATCTACCTAAAACTACTGTGCTGTGTAAATCTGTAGTAATACTTCTTGAGCTCCCAGACTTTAAGCACATCAGTTTCAGAAGTGAAAAGGATCCTACAGCCCAGCCCGTGCTTCTCCGTGGTTGAGCATTGACCCAGGAACCAGGAGGTCACATTTAAATTCCTAGACAGGGCATATGCCAAGGTTTTGGGCTCAATTCCCAGTAGGGGCCATACAGGAGGCAGCTAATCAATGATTCTCTCTCCTCATTGGTGTTTCTATCTCTCTCTTCCTTTCTGAAATCAGTAAAAATATATTTTAAAAAAAGAAATGGACCCAGCAGGTCACAGCAGTCCTCTTAGCTGCCCCTGCCCCCTCACTACCATTTTCTCCAATGATGAAACAGAGGTCCATTGACATGTACAAGATCGCAAAGGTGTCCATTAGAAACAGTGCTTCTAAAGTCATGAGGGCATTTTTTATGTACCCAATCTACCATGAACCCAAGGTCTCCATTACAAAGGCAATTTCTAGATTTTCATGCCTTCATTCATTCTTATTTCGATTCACTAAAATATACACTGAAAAAAAATCATGCTTTTGGTATTAGCATTTTCATAAATGTCAAAAATTCATAGATTTGCTGCTAAGAAACACTAATGGGCTCAATAATAAATCACAGACAGAATAAAATAAAAAATATATTATGTACTGGGATATATGAGAAATAACTATTTATATCACATGCATTTACTTTTTAAAAGAAAAGATACACACACACACACACACACACACACACACACACACACACATTAGAGGCCCAGTTCACAAAATTCATGAATGGGTGGGGTATCCCTTGGCCCAGCCTGCACCCTCTCCAATCTGGGATCCCTCTCGCAATCCAGGACTGCTGGCTCCCAACCGCTCATCTGCCTGATTGCCCCTAACCCCTTTTGCCTGCCAGCCTTATCACCCACTAACCACTCCTCTGCCAGCCCGATTTCCCCTAACTGCCCTCCCCTGACAGCCGGGTTGCTCCCAACTGCCCTCTCCTGCTGGCCCAGTCACCCCTAACTGCCCTCCCTTGCCAGCCTGGTCACCCCAAACTGCCTTTCCTGCAGGCCTGGTCACCCCCAACTGCCCTCCCCTGCTGGCCTGGTCCCCTCCAACTGCCCTCCCCTGCAGGCCTGGTCGCTCCCAACTGCCCTCCTCCCCTGCTGGCCTGGTTGCCCCTAACTGCCCTCCCCTGCTGGCCTGGTCACCCCTAACTGCCCTCCCCTGCTGGCCGTCTTGTGGCAGCCATCTTGTGTTCACAAGGGGGTGGCCATCTTTGACTACATGGGGGTAGCCATCTTGTGCAAGGGCGTGACAGTCAATTTGAATATTACCTCTTTATTATATAGGATACACACACACACACACATATATTAATCTATATCTTACTCTAGTTAGATATAGAAGTAAGATCCTTTATGCCTACATTAGTGGCCAGATTTGATATATCTTAAAACTCTTTTATCAAAGTAATGATTATATTTCTACTAGAGGCCCGGTGCATGAAATTCGTGCAGGGGTGTGTGTCCCTCAGCCCAGACTGCACCCTCTCCAATCTGGGACATCCCTCTCATAATCAAGGACTGCTGGCTCCCAACCTCTCACCTGCCTGCCTGCCTGATCATCCCCTAACCACTCCCCTGCCAGCCTGATCGATGCCTAACTGCTCCCCTGTCAGTGTGATTGTCCCTAACTTCCCTCCCCTGCCAGGCTGGTCACCTCCAACTGCCCTCCTCTGCTGGCGTGGTCACCCCTAATTGCCCTCCCCTGGAGGCCTGGTTTCCCCCAGCTACCCTCCCCTGCAGGCCTGATTCCCCCCACCCCCAACTGCCCTCCCTTTCAGGCCATCTTATGTCCACATGGGGGTGGCCATCTTGTGTGTTGGAGTGATGGTCAATTTGCATATTACTCTTTTATTAGATAGGATGAAATAGGGGGACAAAATATTCTTATTCAAATTATGTTTTAAATCTTATTAAAAGTGAAATTTTATTCTTTTTTTTAAAATATATTTTATTGATTTTTTACAGAGAGGAAGGGAGAGAGATAGAGAGTTAGAAACATCGATGAGAGAGAAACATCGATCAGCTGCCTCCTGCACATCTCCTACTGGGGATGTGCCTGCAACCCAGGTACATGCCCTTGACCGGAATCGAACCTGGGACCTTTTAGTCCGCATGCCGACGCTCTATCCACTGAGCCAAACCGGTTTCGGCAATGAAATTTTATTCTTAATTAAATAAATTTTATAATACATAACTAATGTAGAAACATAAAAATGAAAATATGAGCAACCATCTGTGAAGAAATTCTTAAAACAGCATTTCTACAAACAACTTTGTGAGGTATAACTGAAGTACAGTATAGTGCAAATACTGAAAGTGTACAGTTTGATTACTTTTAAAATATGTAGACTACTACTGTTCAACCATCATCTAAATCATAGATAACAAACATATCTATTACTCCCAAAGATTCCTTGTATCCAGTATGATCCACTTCTCTCCCCATCCCATCCCTAGATAATCACTGATCATCTTTCTGCCACTGTTTGAATTTTCTAGAACATTATGTAAGTGAAATCATAAGCACCCAATAAGTACTTTTATTTTTTTTTTTTTGCCTGGCTTCTTTCATTCAGCACATTGAATTTGTAATTTATCCATGTAGTTGTATGCATCAATTTAGAATTTGTCCATCTATTAATCTGTTGATAGTTATCTGGGTCTTTTTTTTGAGAATAAAATGCATACTCCTTAATTCTTTCTGTACAGTGTCCTTGGAAAAATGACTAGTCTCTCTGACTCTTAGTATTCTCCTCTATAAACATGTGTTTAATGTCTGTCTCATAGGTTTTACAAGGATTAAACCACCGAACACATTGCCCGACACTCAATTGCCTTAGTGGTGTCAGTTATGAGGTGACACTTTCCTCCTATTGAAATGCTTTCATTCTTTTCTAGTTATTTTAGTGTCCTCTTAAACATTACCATAATTCAAGCCCCATTGTCTGCTCCGAAGACATAGGGCTACCAATATAGTTGCTTCTTAAAATTTCATCCTTCTTTTGGAATTTATTGGCTTCTATAACTGGTGACAAAGTGTTCTGTTGTTTACACATAGGCCCACGCTAGCTATGGAATGTCTACCTAGGCGGAATGTGGAGACAACAATCAGGCCAGGATCTGTTTCTAGAAGCTTAAAAGCTGTGTTTGCATTGTAAAAGTTCTATATTAAATGAGATGATATGTTAACTTGTGGTGCTTATGGAGAGGAGCAGTTGAAAATAATTATGGATTTGAGGAAGTAACTAAAGCCCTTCTAACCCACCCATTGCTGCTACCAAAGTTCATTCAGTTCTCTTTGTTTTCTTTTTCCAAATTATTATTTCTTCACTGCTACTCCTTTAAATGTGCCCACATTCAATTTTCCTGCCTGGTCAAATTTTGTCTATGCAAATATAAATAAATACATACATAAATAAATGCATAAATAAATAAATGGTGTTAATTTTCTCTTTCTTCACATTCTTTGTAAATATTATGTCCAACTAAGCTACTAAATCTAGTTCAGTTGGCAGATGGTGATGGACATAAGAATTTTAATGCCCCTTGTGGATATTATACGTGTGTGTGGTTGGGTGGGGGGCGGGGGGGACTGAGGCTAAGTACCATGCTAATAAGATCAAGCCAACATATTTGATAGTCATTGGGACCAGGGTGGTTTGCTGTAATGACAATTCTATTTACTTAAAGTTGACTTTATTGACATAGTTTTTTGTTCACCAAAAAGCAGTGTTGGTGGTCATGTGTGGAAGTGGAGTGGGTAACAGATGAAAATGTGAATACAAAAATAATATAACCTAAAGATGACTAGATAACAACATCATGAAATATAAGGAACATTGTATGATATTGCCATTTTTTTTTAAATATATTTTATTGATTTTTCACAGAGAGGAAGGGAGAGGGATAGAGAGTTAGAAACATCGATGAGAGAGGAACATCGATCAGCTGCCTCCTGCACACCCCCTACTGGGGATGTGCCTGCAACCAAGGTACATGCCCTTGGCCGGAATTGAACCTGGGACCTTTCAGTACGTAGGCCGACGCTCTATCCACTGAGCCAAACCGGTTAGGGCGCCATTTGTTTTTTAATGGAATTAGAAATTGCACAGAGTATGGGCATGTTGCCTGTGCACTTTGAAGTCCTCTGGCATGTGCAGCATTGTCCAGTAATTTAATTGACTGAAACAGTTGCAAAGAAATGAACTTTTTATTTACTACTCAGAAAAGTAAAGACTTTATATTTCATTTTTGTACCTTATTGGCTAATAGGAATGTGCACTCCACCAAGAGTTTTTAGAGAATAATATAATGTTTTTATATTTTCTCAGGGATAACACTGTAATATGCAGAAATCTACAAATTCAGATACTTCCGTAGAAACACTGATTTCCACCTGCCAAGGCACTGGAGCTGTGCAGATGAGAATCAAAAATGCCAACAGTCACCATGATAGACTGAGCCAAAGTAAATCCATGATCCTCACCGATGTTGGGAAGGTCACTGAACCTGTAAGTCAATATCCTTAACAACCAAGTTCCCTAACACAGAATTTTGTGTAAAAAACAACAACAACATAAATTAGCCTTGTTTTATTTGTTTTCCTAATGTGCATGAGAAAACTGATTTTATAATGTATTTTATCTTGCCTACTTATAGTCATACTAATGTCCCCAGTTGCAAGAGAAGGGATGAGCTTAATCCAGAGTGATAAAGTGGATTTGGAGCTAGCTAGACTGAAGAGCACCTTTGCCTCATTTTAAGGGTCTCCACTATCATGCTTCAGTGTCATAAAAATAATGAGGTTATGCTAGCATGTGGTGTTTGTACTTCCAAATACAGTACATCACTTTGAAAAGCCAGAGGCTAAAATTAGCTAAGAATAAACCGAGACGAGAAAAAAGTCTTTGGGGAAAAAAACCCACAAAAACGTGACAATTTCTTTCTTAAAATTATCTCAGCGATATATGATATTGGAAATTAGGACTGATTTGGAATGAGCTGAAACGATTGAAATGGTATGGCAATTTAAGGTTTGGAGAGGAAGCCATTTTGTTTCGATAATGTGTCATTAGGAAGATTTGAAATAAAATAGTTAGAGATGAACTCTACTGCCAATTGTGTCCCTGCCCCTGCACGCATCCTGAGCCACTAAACACACTGATTGCGATGAGTCTCCTCTGGTTAATTTTCTTCCATAATGGTGGTAACTTGCAGCTGAGGCCATAGGATGTTACAAAATTATTGATGCAATGTTAGCCACTCTTTTGGACCCCGGATCTATGTTGTTTCTCACAGTGAGAGCAAAAGCGAGAAATAGTTTAGCTGGGGACAGGCTGTGTTTTCCAGTCACCCAGCAGAAATATGTGAGCTATTAATTGTGTGTTCCGTTAATATCACAGGGACCTATGAAATATTCAGCTCCCTAACTGAGTTATTAAATGAGATAAACTTGCTGAGTAGCATGTTACCAATTACATGTATTCCCTGTTTTTCACTCAAATTTCAAGTGCCAAATTAACCCACAATCACCTCAGGCACCTGAGAAATACAGGATTTGAATCATTCCTTCTTCAGGTATTAAGGCAAATGTAGCATAAGGAAGCCAGTGATTATATTTTGGGAGCGAGAAATACACCCTTAGATAAGGTATCCAGAGATGCATTTTTCTTTATTTATTTCTCATTTAAAAGTATTGTCTGCAGGGAGGCACAACACTGCCAGCCCGACTCTGCTTTTGAACCAGCTAAAATGTTCCTCAACTATGAACTTGAGGCAGTGGTTAGAGTAAATTATTGGAATCTCTATAATGTATTATCAGTAAGAACTGTACCTTTGAAGAAGTTTAAAAGTTAAGTATATTTAATGATGCCTAACATATTTTATTGGCTGTGTTTAACAAAAGGCACTATGCCGCAGTTGTTTTTGACAAGCATGAAAACATCACAGCGTGAGACTGCAAAAGGAATTATGGAGAGAAATTACAAGTGATCCATCTCTCAATGAATTATCCACCTCAATAGCCCGCAGAACTCAGCTACCAATTAACACCTACTTTATTACATGTTGGGATGTACTTAATAACTTTCATGTGTTTATGCACTATTACCTTGACTGATGCCTCTTGTACAATTAGGCATAATTGGCATATCAATATGCAAAAGTTAAAAGGATTAACCCTCTTAAAACTAATGAGCATTTCTGTATCCAGCTGCTAAATGAGACAAAATTAGCATTTTTCACTTTTGGGCAGGATTTTATCATGCAGTTTCTCATTGTTGATATTACCTTGTTACATAACTTTAGTTTGGGGGTTTGTATGCGGGACTGCTGGAGAATAAGAGTTTTCCAAAGTTAAATCCGCCATAATTATCCCAGCTTTTGTTTCCTCATTCTTAGCCTGGGCAATATGTATTCCTTGATAAGGAACAAAAGTAAGTTACTTTGGGTGATGTGAGCTCAGTGCATAATTATATAAAAAGGGTATTTCAGTGAGGATATGTCATTTCACCGAGAAAACTTGGCTGAGATACTGTATTGAAAGCTTGCCATGGCACTAATTTTCTTTCTGTCTCAGTTCTTTTCATCTCTTTTTTTCCATGCACAATTTTCTGACTAGATACTGACAGAATGTAAAGTATTTGGGCATATTTATTCAAACAAGCCTGTTAAAGATATCTGCTCAAGCTAACTAAGAACTTGATCTTTCAGAAGTTGAAGGTTGGAGTGAGGTCAAGGGGGGGTATTTTGAACTTAGGAGAAATAGGAGAAAATGTATAATAAAAATGTGTGCATATGTTTTCTGTACATTTAATCTGTACAGAAAAAATTAAGAATACTTAGAAACTATATATATATATGTCTTATGCATTCTATTTAGTATGCATGGTGTATATATATGTGCACCCTATTTAATATGCATGGTATATATGTATATATGTACACTGGCATGACAATTATGCAAATATGGACTTATTAGAGTACATAATAACACAAGAATCTGACCTTATGTTCATAACAATTTAACTTATTACAAAAAGTAATCAAAGGTTCTAGGGTCAAATCAATTATATAATTTTGTCATTAGTTCACAAATTCATCTTCTTTATTTTGTTCAATTGTAAGTATGTTCAATACAACTGTGAGCTCAGAACACAATATAAACTTCTCCTATATACCTGATAAGAGCCTATTTGTTGGTGTTTAAATCTAGGAGCAAAAGTTTGAAATGTCAATATGAACATTAATTCAACCCTAAGCCCTGCAAACGTAGGTGAATTTACTTGTTAAATTAAAAGTTTTGATTACCTAAGTGCTGCAGGGAAGCTTTTCAGTGACCAGGTATCGATACTCCATTACTATTTTATTGGGTGGTATGCATCATTTTCCTTAAACACCAAATAATCATTTTTATGTGGTTTATAAGATCGATGCCTTTTCAAAATTCAAAGAGGTCACTTTAGTACTTGGGGAATATTGGTGAGGGAGGAAATTTGGACATGGGAGGACATGGTTAGCAAGAAAATTGCCTGTCTGTGAGCAAGATCTGGAGATCTCTGCTTGGTGGGGAAGGAATGTTCTTTGGTCTCAGTGGTTTGCTGTCTCACCCTCAGTACTGGAGCGAGCCCTCTTAAAGGTGGACTGCTATTGATATATCAGAATGTGCTACCCACAGAAGCAGAAAGCTTAGTGAGTGTAAATGGGGCAAGTGAAGTGTGGCTTTTTAAAGGCTAAAAAGGCTAGCATGCAATCCAGCAAATAGCTAATGCAAAAGGTTGTTGCATTAATGTGGCATTGATGTTTTTTATAAGAGCGATCCTCCAACCTAGTAGACATTTTAGAATAGATATTAATGAAGAGTTTGAATAGTTGAAGTCAGGAAACTGCAGGCATAGGATTTGCAGGCAGGAGTAGTTTCGGTATTTAATGCTGGTGGCTTAAGCAGCAACATGTATGAATATTTACCATTTCCATCTTGTAAACCCCACATAAGTGCATTAATTCATTCATGGCCATTATGGACAGGGAAATATCTTTCTATTAGTGTTCAGATAAAGACTTAGCTTGAACCATTGCTAAACATTAACACGTAAGATTCCTTTTGCTTCTGTTAACAGTCTGGGCTCGTTCATGTTCCTTTTAAATCTATTATAGGAAAAAAGAGGAAACAACTTTCTTTGTTTCTTACTTCTGTGATTATAGGATACTTGCCAAAGTTGTGGCTAGCCAAAAAGGCAGACATAAAAATTGCTACTAAAAATATAAGCCTTCTGTTCAGTCGAGTTTTTGAGAAATGTTATGAGACTATATGACTTGTCCATGTTTACTTCAAATCAAGCTTATAGTTAGGTTTGAGGCTTTGTTTGTATAAATTGTCCTGAAGTGGATCCTGATATTTAATTAAAATGACACTAAATCACTTTGAATTGATAAGACTTGGCATCTCAAACAAAGGTAATTGCCCGTATTGGTTTTGTGAAAAAATAGCGCCGCTTGGAAAATGTGCAGCCAACACAGACTGTCAGCTCCATTTATAGATCAATATGTGAAAACCATTGATCAGGCAGGCATGGATAACAGTAACACTTTGCATTTATTTGTTGTTTTTATACCACATTAAGGCTTACAGGATTATAGGCTTCCTAAATATTTTGACTTCCTCATAAATATATGATCTGTTGCATGTTAATTAAAAGAGAGTCTGCAGCCATTTCTAAAATTGTTTTTAGTTTGATGATTTCCTTTTATTGCTGTGGATTGTATGATCTGGAAAAGGATTAGTTTCCTTCTGCATAAAGATTATTAAAGCTCATTTTAATGTGTCCTACTTAATGTACGATGTGGCTGCCTTTTTGCTTTGAAAAATATGGATACAGACAATTATTTTCTCTTAGCGAGTGGCTGATTTTTTATTTTTTTTTTTATTAACTGGGCAATCTCAGCACCCAGGGTAGAATTATTTCCTGACATATTTTGCACACCCGGTAGATAACGGGTCTTCTCGATTTCTCCTGATAGAATTTGTTTTCTTTCTTTTTATCTAGCTCTGTAGTACAGGCATCTGATTAAACATTATGTAGAAAATAAACTGCTCATCTCAATTAAATTCCAGACACACACAAGTATAATTTGAATTCTGTTTTTCTGATTCAACAACAAACCTTATGAGCTGTTGTTATACTCTGCATCCAGCAGTTAAATCTTCCTTATCTCATCAATGTAAGGACAGAGTTTTGTTCCTAATCTTTATTGGACTATTTCGATGACATTTGTAAGGCATTTTGGTTTATAAGGAAAAGCTGGAGCACAGTGGAGTGCGACTCTCCATAGATCCAAGCTTCAGATATGACTAAGCAATAATGTGTCTTCCACCACAATTTTCTTTGCCACTGAGAGGTCAATTTTGTTGAGAAATCTTTTTATATCCTCCATATACATCAGGAGTGCTGCTTTCCACAAAATACTTGGCCTTTTCTGTGATATTAAAACAATAATAAAAGAAACAAGATTTCAAAATCAGCAACATTTTTTATGAAATTCAAGGGTTACCTAAGGTACATAGGCTTCTGTAGAGCAGACAAAAATAGTTGATTAGCCTGCATTTTGACTTTTACATAATATGCCCTGGGGAGGGGGGAGAGAATAAAAAACTCCACCAAAGATTGTTTTCCTTGCCTGCGCCATCCCATGTCATCTCATGCTGTGAAAATCTTTAACTCTGTTTACCAAGCACAAATGGGACTTGTCAAAGGTTCAGAAAGTGTACAGCAACACTGTAGAGCTGGACTTCAAAGAACGAGCCTGGGCTCCCGGATTCACATACATGGCTCTGCCTTTTCCGTTTTTATCTTGAGCACAGCTACATTTGTCACCTCCTGCAGATTGAACACGGTGCCGAGTGTACACGAGATGAGATACATTTTTTAAAAAGTTAGTCCTCTGATTACTAATTTGAATCCAAAACTCTAACCTTGTTAGCATCTGGACTTATTTCCATAATAACAACCCCTTCAGAACCTACAAAGTAATGAATAATTGACAACAAATGAAATGTTTTGATAGTTGTCGGCACAAAGCATGTTTAATGTTTTGTGTTGCTTCCTAGCTAATTATGTAGATGACACATTTGTCAGACCTTGACTGCCATTAGAAACGTGTTTCCAGAGGGGAGAAAAACAGGCTATTCATAGAGTAATTAACTAGAATGCTCAATGACCTGTGAGAGATTCAAATCGCTGCCAGTTCAGACATTGTTTTGTTACAGAAGCAGAGGGGTAATTAAAATTCCAAATTACAGTCCTATGATGGAGCATTTGTTTGTTGACAGTATACTCTTACTCTAGTTTGTTAATTCTCTTTTAAATTGCTTCTAATCCATTTTATAGCTTTAGGAGTTCCGTCTTTGAATTTACTGACAACTAATATTATGGTAAATTGTACTTCAGTGGAGGACTGAGTGCCTGACAGTTTCCAGGGAGCGCAAGGTGGCTGGGATAAAACAGCTCCTTCCTGAAACTGGCATATCAGGTGCAGTCAGTGGGAATGCCACTGATGGGGAACATCTTGTTAAACACTGTTTTTCCAGTTCTGCATCAGGGAAACACATTCGAGTAAGAAATACAAAGATAAAAAGGAAAGCAATGGTGAACACCTACAATGGAGAAGGAAACCTAATCTCTCAACAAGAAATGATTGATGAAGGGGCTGTGCTACCAAGAGGGAAGAGAGAGGCATTCGGGCTGCGGATGATTTGGGGAAGGGTGTTGAGTTCAATGCCAAAGATGCAATAGTCTGTAGGGAAGCTCACAGGAGCCACGCAAAATAAGAGCATGCTTTGCAAAAGTACCTTGCATCTCAGGTGAATAACAAACTGCAGGATAATGGGTATCAACCATGAAATTTTTTGAAGAATCATTAGCATAGTTTACAGATCTGGAAGGCTAACATAGCTGAACAATCCAGCTCAAGTGAAATAGTTATTTAGGTTGCTGAAAGTGAGAATATAGTTTTATTAAAAAGATCTGACAGAAGTCACACGGTATTTGATGCAGGCGAGCTGACAGAGGCATCCAGTGAGCGTTGATTATCCCGAAGTCACTGTCAGCTAGGATTGATTTTCACTTTCTCCGTTTATGTAACGGTTCCTGTAATACAGCTGACCTCGAATCACGTTACCTTGTCATTTCTCTGCATGGATCAAGAAGAGATGAGCTGAAAATAGCTAGACACTGACCTTGAACTTGCCAGAAAAGTGAGAAGAGACTGCGGGGGTTTTCTGTAGTTCACGTACAAAGATGAAGACAAACTGTTCCTCTGTCGAGTTCGCTGTAGCAGCACAAGGGGGCAGAGCAGCACTAGAGATTACAGGTAAAACAGCTTCTGCACAAGCCTGAAAGGCTCTGAAATACCAAGTTAGAGCCAGAGGTCTCGTTTTTACATCTTAGTGTAGACATAAAGGAGAATTACTGATGAATTAAAATCTTGGTCCCCCTGATGTTCATAATCAGTAATCTAAAAGTGTACATTCTAATTAAAAAAGCTTACCCTACTACTCTGTGTGGCAGCACCCATGCTATGCCAGTAAATTACTTGCAGTCTCTTATTTAATTCATATAATACACTTCACTCTTAAAATAACTTTAGGACCATAGTCAATATTATTAAGAGAGTTTTATAGTAAATTCCCAAGTTGATGCATGTCATTTTTAAGTACAATTTTAACAGAAGGTGGGAACAGTCTTTTTATATTAATTAAGTATCAAGCCCCCAAATTAAAATTGGACAGTGTTATATGGTAATGTGAACCCACAGAGAGGTAACATGCAAGCTGAAATATGATGTCTGCCACTTGATTTACATTTGTCAATACCTTGTAGATTTTCCTGTTTTAATACTTGCCTCAGTTTTCAAAATGTCCTTTATAGATCATCATTATAACCTCAATTAATCTAAAACACTGTAGTTGACATGGTACTTTGCTTGCTAGCACTTAATTAAGCAAAAATCATTGTTGCACTGATGCCGAATGTTACTCATAAATGGTACTCCAAAAACTTGCCAAGTGAAGCAGAGAACTGAAGCAGGTTGAGGACCAGAAGAAGAACAAACACTGACTTGATTATCCCTCAGGTTGTAAGTGCCTTATGTAATGGCAACATAGCATCTTTGCATGTGTAGTGGCATGGTAACACTGCAACCTTCTGCAGCAACGTGATCCTTTCTTGCATAGAATGAATTCTTTTTGTGTATGTGCACACACATACACGTATACATTATACTGTGTGCATATACTAGTATACTACATATATCCTATATAATAAAAGGCCAATATGTAAATTGTCTCTTCAACCGGGAGTTCTATGGGGAGTTCGACCAGGGGACAGGGCTGGCCGGCTAACCGCCTGTGGCCCTTCTTCCCAGCCGGCCCAGCCCAATTGGCCCTGATCAGGGCTGGCTGGCCGGACCACACCCGTGCATGAATTCATGCACTGGGCTTCTAGTGTGTGTGTGTGTGTGTGTTTGTGTGTGTGTATCTGTCTATATATACACATATATACAGAGAGAGATGTATATGATGTTTATATATTTGAGCTCATTACATTCTAGGAAAAATAACCACATACATTAAAAAATCTGAAATATCAAGATTGCTTCAATTCTCCTCATCTGTAGATTGACTCAGGGCAGTGACAATAAGTTCTGAGAAATAAGAAGAATTCTCATTTGTTTCAAGGATGGAATAAGTAGGAAATCATTCTGTTGCCACAAATGAGGTTGAAGATATTCAGAACACCTGTATTATCATAGGGATCTATACCTAGTTTGGGCCTCAGGTAGAGAAAATAGCTTTGTGCTTCAAGCATAAATCTTCCAACATAGGTTTCCATGTAGTGTGTATGTGTGTGCCAGAGGGGTGGGGACCGGGTGAATTGACAGCTACAAAATTGTTGTGTCTGAATTTGAGGTCTTTTTTGTTTGTTTGATTTTTTGTTTAACCTCACCTGAGGATATTTTTCCATTGATTTTTTTTTTTAAAGAGAGTAGAAGAGAGGAAGGGGAGGGGAGAGAGAGAGAAAAAAAGTGAGAAAGTGAGAGAGAGAGAGAGAGAGAGAGGTGAGAGAGACACATTGATTTGTTGCCTCCTGCATGGGTCCTGACTGGGGGCTGGGGATTAAACCTGGAACCCAGGTACGTGCCCGTGACCAGGAATCAAACCCGCGACCCTTGGGTGCACAGGCAGACACTCTGACCACTTAGCAACACTGGCCAGGGCTAAAATTGATGTCTTTGAAGGCAATCCTGAGGCATTCCTTAGAGGCACACTTCACACTCATGCTCCTCAGCGTGTGCAGACGACCTCTGGATTGCCCTCTCCCAAGTGGTAGGAAACCCAGCCCTAAATGGTTGATTTGCTTCTGTTTATAAGGTCAAGGCAGACATAAAGGTGCTGGCTGCAAAAACACTTCCCCAGAGTTGTTTTCCCCCTCCCTTCAGTGCATAAGGCTTTTAATAAGGGACTCCAGTCCCTGATGTGTTCAGATTCCGTTTATTGTTACCATCTGTTTAATTACCCTCTCAGGTTTGTGTTGGGAAGCATAAAGTATTTTATCCAGCCTTTGAATCCATGCGTTCCTAAAGAGATGTGGGTAAAGTACTTGTCAGTTTTCAAAAGGCATATTAAAAACTGATCAGCAGAACCATTTCCAAACAATATCAAGTAAGGGAAAAGCAATGATTTTTACATGGATGCGTCTTGTAAGTAAGTCGCAGATGTACAGTGCCACTCTCTCCCAGCCACAATGCATCCTCTCTGCGTGTGATCTCATAGGCTTCTCCTTTGAGGTGATGTGTTTTTATGATTCCCATTCACTTCCAATGCACTGGCAGTAAGTTTATTGGGGAAAAGATATGGGATTTCAATTATAACAGGGAGTATGGTTGTCATATGTCAAGCAATCTTAAGGATAAAGTAAGATAAATCATATACAGGGTGGGATACAAGCAGGTTTACATTTGTGAGTATGCAAAACAGAGATTATTCTTGTATTATTATTTATTAAATATTATATAATTTTTCATATGAACAACTGTAAACCTACTTTTGCCCCACCCTGTATATCCTCAGAAAAGGACAGAAAACTCACCCTGTATATCCTCAGAAAAGGACAGAAAACTCTTTGGAGGAAGGCAGAAAACAAACAATCAAACAAAAAAACACCTCAAGAAATCCGGTTATTTTACTCTTTTTTCACTTTGTCCTATGTATTATTATATTCTATCTTTTTCTTTTTTACTTAGAGAAGCACCAGTGTGTCATTTCTGGTGGCCCCTACCATCTCCACAATATGGTGCATTTTCCACATGCAAATGCCATTGACAACAAAAATTAAACTGACTGATGCAGACCTCTCACCCACTTATGTATAAATTATTTTATTTACTAGCATTTGGATGCAATAAAAAATAACATAAAATGAAACAAAAACACATTGAAATGTTTAAGTTTCAAAATATTTTCGATGCTTTACTCTGAAAACCAAAATATATAAATAATCAGGTGATTTTACTTTCTAAATCAAACAAGCCAAATGACTGCTAATGTTTTAATTTTTTTTATCACTTAGGAGGTGATTTTAATAAGTGAGCCGCACTTTCCCCCCTGAGAATGCAAGATGGTATTAGATTAAGAATGTGTTTGAACGTGTTCAGAAATGGTAGTCTTGCTAGTAGATGGGTGTCCTTCCACAGTATCATATACATAAACAACATAGATACTGTTTTCTCTGTATCCCTCTGTGTAGAAACCAGTGCCCTTCAAGCCTCATGATCTTCTATCATTTCTGTGGGGAAGAGAAATAGTGATGACATTAACTTTCCTCCACTACTTTTGGACACCTGACCTGCTTTCTTTCCCACAGGCTAAAAGGAAGCTGCAGTCTTCATATTTCCAATAAGAAGGGACATGTGTCTCCTTGCATTGCATTGTCTTAGATCATATCATGGAGCACAAAGTGACCCAATAGAGGAAGACAGGAAAGCAAAGTGACAGTTTTGTTTGCTCAAATATAAATGCCAACATCAAAACATGGAGGCAAGTCCTAGAGGCCCACTGCCAGATCACAGGAATTTAAATAGCGAGAGCTGTTCTGGACTCAAATGTATTCAAGGTGTAGTCTATAATCAGCAGTGAAAGGAGAAGGAACAAATAAGCTTTGCTCAGGTCACACAAACTGAGCGTAACTTCTGTTTTCAAGATCCATGAGAAAGTGAATCTGGCTGATACATGATAATACATCACCCACTGTGGTCTTACCTATTGATCATAGCCTGACAATGGGTAACCTTTCATGGCAACTTCCTCTTTTACCATGAATTATTGACAGTGTTAATGCCAATAACGCATGATCAAATAGATGGGAAAGAAGTTTACATTCCTGGATGTGCTATACTTAACCTCCATACTTTAAAAAAAAGAAAAAAAAAGAAAAAGAAGGAAAGATAGAAGACATTTTTTTCCCTGTCTTGGAAATACTAATGAATAGCTTTTACTTTCACACAGATTATTGATGTGACATCCTTATAATTCTCACCTAAAACTTATTTTGGATAGTAAAGACCTATATTTAAGCTAGTTTTATAATTGTTATTTTTGCCCTAGTGTTCTCTATCTTATATAATACAAACCCTTGGAAATGTTACTCTAATGGTGTGTCCTGAGGTCCCTGCGTTAATCATTTCCTGCTCACTGAGTGGTCATCACCCCAATCCTGCCTCTGTTTTTTTAAGAATTCCCAAAGTGGGAAAGTAGGCAAGCAGATCAACTACTTTCATACATTCATGCATTAGTTCATGCTTTTATTCATTTTACAGATATTTATTGCCATCCATTATATGTAGGAGCCTGCTTTGAAAGCTGAGGACACAAAACAGAAAGATTCTCTGTCCTGTTGGAGGTTACAATCAAGTGAGGTACACTCCTTATCCCAGGATAGCCCAGGTCTCAGCCCCTTCGCTTCCTAGACCTCATCATTGTCTCTGCCAGTACCGCCTCACTCTCAACAATAGTATTAGCATCATATACTTTACTTTATGTCACAAATATTGTACACAGGGTTTAAAATTGGCCTGTGAAATAAATAAAAAGTCTTCACTCTTTCTTCCTATAGATGGATTTCTATGGATTGTAAATCTCAAATCATTTTTTTAAAATTTAAAATCATGGGATTCCTACCTGATTTTAACCTACTTTAAACTCTCTTTGACATATTTCCTTTGTCTTGTCTCCTTTAGCATATCCAAGTTATTAAAGTACTTTCTTTGGTAACAAGTCAAGGTGCAAGTATTCTTAACTGGTTACATTTTATTCATTACCCATTTTTATCCCCCCTTCCTTAGTCTTGGTGAATTTATGATAAACTTTTAAGAGTCCATTTTTTTAAAATTAAAATGTTAGTATGTTTGTTTGCCATCTATGACTGCTTATACTTTCAACATGAAAACTGAAAACAGGCCCCACTTAGACTTTTACAGAGCATGCAAAATTTTCACCAAGTTTTTGACTATTAAAAATACTTATTGGATATTTGCTGTTGGTGTCTGGCAGAACATTGTCCTCCAAGCAGACTTGTGGAAGGTTTATGAAGTTGATTGTGGAAACAGTGACCTAATTTACAAAACCTATGTAAGTAGTCCTTATTATTAGTGCTATTCTTACCTATTTAAGAAGAACTTGCCATCACGGCCCTTAAAACAAGTTGCCGGCCATGACCAATGCGCACCTGCATTAAAGCAAGGATGACAGCACTGACTGTGAAGCAAAAAGCAGAGCACATAGGCTCAACTGGCAGGATGAGCTATTTTGCAGCTTACTCCATCCTGAGAAATAAAGAAAAACAAAGGGAAAAAAGAACTTTTTGAAGAGTAATTTCTTCAAATTGAATAAACAAACTAGGGCCACAATACAGGAAATGAACTAAGGAATTAACCAGTTTAAAGATTTAGCTCTGCCTAAGGCAAGTTGATTCTCAGATCTTTGGGTTTATCTGACCAAGCACAAAATAGGCTCTTTTGAGACCACACAATTCCTTATTTCTCTCAAGTATGTGTAATTGGTAAGCAGTTTTGCTATGATTATAGACAAGGAAACACAGATCAGATTCTGGATGCATAAAGAGAACTAATTTGCATCTTTTGACTATGAATCTATCCACTCCTCTCCTTTCGAATTCTGAAGCCCCCAGCTCCTACCTGACAGCTTAGCTGAAACTTGTCTTGGAAGATCCATGCTTCCCAAGATCACCAACATGCACCTAGAACTCTGATATCTTTTTTTTTTAACCTGTATTGCAGGACTTGTTTAAAAATAATATTGACTTTATATGTGCTAGTTACACATTAAACAGTGAGGCTAATGGGTCTATAACAGGAGTTACTATCAAGTGACTGACTCAATTTTGCTCACATTATCTTTTGTTTTACTGGAATGGTGTTTTTAAATTTAGTTGGGGTTATGGTATCTTCATCAATTTATGCAAAATGCTTGCCCTGAAGATGTATCAGTTTGTAATCTTAAAGTTATTTCTTTGACTGGCTCTTCAGGTGAGAGCAAACTGTGGCAACTCAAAAGATGATAATTATTAATTATAAACTGGGAAATTCAGAAGATGACAATTGTCAGTCATACATTTGGAAATGTAGTCTCTATCACATTTTACTGACAGTGTAAAAGCAGTCTATTTTATAACTAAATATGAATAATTTTCTTATTCAGATTTTCTCATTTGGGTTTTATTTCAATTTTAGACTTACATTATTATAAATTAACAAACATCTTGCCACCTTTTAGACAACACTAAAAAAAACAACTGTGATTATCTATGGTAATGGTGTTTTCTTGTCACCAAGTTATAAATATTCTGTTTATTCTGGGTTGTCTCTGATTTAACTTTTGTGGGTTTTGTTAAATAGTTCTGAAAACTTTATGCAAAGCTACTTTGTATGTGATGAAGAGGTGCACTTCTAAATCTTATAAGAAAGAATCACACCAGGTCCTTAAAAATGAAGAATGATGCTATCTAACACTTCACAACATTATACAACATTTAAGTCAACTTAAATTTGACTAATCATCTTAGTACTTATCATTTGCTTTACTTTTTTTTTTAGTTAAACTAATTTGAAGACTTGAAAACTTTGGTAGAAATTTTTATTTAGCTTCAATTGACATGTACTAGTAATATCCATAAGAAGTGAAACAGAAAAGTAAACACAATCAGAAGCTGTGTGCCTTTATGGAGTGAGGATAGGTTCACACGAGGAAGAAAAAATTCCTTTAAACAAACATCAATGGATTCTCAGAAAGCTCTAGACTTGGAGAATGCATGTTGAATTCCACCTAAAGATGTATTTTATTTGGCCTAGATAGTGTTTCTTCCTTCTTTCTTTTTAATTGAGCAGACATTTTAATTTAGCACTGTGTTTTCACATAAAATTTTATACATGTGACATCTCTCAAAATACCCAGAAATGCAGGCATTGCTGTTCTGGCTCCCCAAAGAGCAGACAATAAGCAGCTGCAGGTAAATAGCTATTGCCCAGTCTGGATGGGCCAGTGCCCTCTAGTTCATGGCAGGTGAACCAGCCACACCCCCGCCCCCCCTTCACTGGGTCAGGTCACCTTCCTGATGTTTTACTAGGCCATGTCAACTTTGCATTATCTGTCTCAACCTTTTTCACAAGCCTTCTGAGGAAAAAAAAGAAGCTGAGTTGTCATGCAAAGAACTGCAGAACTCATGTCTCCTTTTAGTATATAACTTTTCCAAGGTGCTCTCTTTTCCAAGGTGGGATAAGGTTTTGAAATAGGAAAAAGCATATATATATATATATTTATATATATGAAAAATAGTTCTTTTATATATCTGGGTGGTTATTATATAAATGAAACTTTGTAAAACGTTATCATTTGCTGATTCCCAGAGACACTAATTAGTGCCCCTGTGGTACACAAATCTCCAGTGACAAATCAAAGATTCAGTCATGGGGAGATGTGGCAAGCCTCTGTCCCTGAAGTGCCCCTGCAGGTTCAATCAGAACTGTCATTGGTGAGTATGATAAAGAGACTGTAATGCCCTCGTTTGTTAGTTATGAGTTTGATATGGGTTCAGTGTTTTGACCAGTAACATTTGATTCTAGCCAGTATTATTTTTAGGCACCATAAACCTAAAAGTATATAACTAATTTCCTCAAGTACATCTGCATATTATCTCCAAAGTACTTTTGCCATCCTTGGGAGCAAATAGGATTTTAGTGATTATGAACATGAACTTCTATTGGGCAAACCTGGGAGGAAATTCTGGCTCTGCATTTTACTGTACTACGTTACTTTGGGCAAATTTTTTGATGGTTTTGGGCCTTCTTATTTACACTTTTAAATGAATATGAAAATACCAGTTACCTGTAGACTAATGAAGGTTAAAGGAGATAATGTACATAAGTATGATACCAGAGTACATAGAAAGCATTCAAAAATTTTATAAAAATATTATTATAATTATGCCACCCATTTATGTAAAGTCCTTTTGGCAGGCCTGGCTCTGTCGTTTTAAGTTGCCCCATTTGCTCCTCTGCCATTTGACCATCACCTTTCAGCAAACCAGCTCCAAATACTCACCTATATTCTGAACCATTTTGATTCAAATCACCTTGAACTCTCACTCAACCTATTCCTGTTTTATTTCAGCTTCTGATTCTTAGACAAACAGTCTCTAATACTGTTCATGCAATAATGCCTGCTGGCTTCCATCCTCAGCTATGACTCGCAGCTCTTACTGTAATACAAATGTTCACCATTTGGGGCATCTCCTATGGACTTGGCACTGTGCTAAGTACTTTAACGGAGAAGATAAGGCCTCACACCAACAAATAAATGCCGTAACTGAGATGTGAGCCCAAGGATGTCTGATGCCAAAGCCCAAGCTTTGGTCATTGTGAGCCACAATCTGTATTATGGCTCTGATCCTAAGCCCTGAAACCCTACCCTAGGCCCCTGTGATGACATTCTGTTATGTTCATCCTGGCCCAGAGAACAAGTAGGAATCAGACGTATATTCTATTTCATGCTAATTAAAATTATATTCAACTTTAAAGAACCAATTAAAACTCAATCATCTACGCAACATTTTCTCTGACTGGCCTTTCCCTCATCTGAACTGATAGACCAATTATTCATTTGATTAATTATGTAATTATTCATTATTTCAGCTTTAGTGTATCTCTTTTATTTTGAAAATGTCTTACCCTTCATTATTGTTGTTCAACTTTTAATATTTTTATATCATATATCCCCTACTAACATGAAAATTTCTTAAAATCAGATATCATAGCTAACCTCAACTGAACCTGGCTAAAAATTAATATGTTATATATGTGGTTTTTTTTAATTTAATGTACTTTAAAAAGTTTAAAATATTATGTGGCTAGTAGTACCTAATGATATCTCTTCTAGTTTCAGAGGGAGAAAAACACAAAGTAAGAAAAAATTAGAATCTAGAAATATCTCATAACTAAAGACATAAAAAATAAATTGAGGGGGATAAAACACCAATAGGCCATCTGTGCTTCACCTCATGAACATGAAGTCACCAATGCATCTACCAAAACTGAAATAGTTAGCTAATCTCTTTCACTGTCTGGCTATAATTCAAAACTTATGGGGAGTGTGCTACCCCAAAACTAGTCAAGACTCCCTCTACTGTGCAGTGTTGTTTTCTGAAAGGCAGACTTCTGTTCCTCTTTATCCTTCCCCAGCTTATTATATCCACTCAGAGATCAAAATTCCCAGAAAACAGCAAGGTAAGGATGGTAGGGAAATGAAGTGGGAATTATAGTAACCACAAGAATATTGATAAAGATGGAGCTGAAGTTCAGGAGCACCAGTAGAAGGGCAGGTTGGGGACTTATATTTATATATAGATTTATATGTATATGCCAATTGCATCAGAGAACAAGGCAGGAAAATTGAAGATGATCCCACCTGTATCTAGTAAAACTATACTAGGTAGTCTTTTTTAAAAATATATTTTTATTGATTCTTAGAGAGAGAGGGAGGGAGAAGGAGAGAGAAAGAGAAACGTTGATGTAAGAGAGAAACATCAGTCAGTTGCCTCCTGCACGCACCCTGACCTGGGATTGAGCCTGCAACCCGGGCATATGCCCTGACCAAGAATTGAGCCTGCAATCTCTTGGTGTATGGGGAGAAGCCCAGCCAACTGACCAACACTGGCCAGGGCTATACTAGGTCATCTTGTTGACTAAAAATTAGATGGATAACAGAGCTTATCAAACTGCTCTCAAGCTGTACCCAATTCCAAGAGGAAAATTCAGCCACCTATCTGGATAATGAATTCAGTCCAGAAATGGTCACTTGACCTGTTGTAATTATTACAGATTGCATTTGGCCCCATGTAACAGCAAAGTGGACACGCTAGCATAAATGAGTAACAGGCTTACATTTTTGTAGTAAGTACTCAGCAGATGCAGTGCTTGGCTAAACAATATATCAAAGACATGGGCTTCTCTCTTTCCACTCACCATCTTTAGAATGTGGTTAATTTCCTATTGCTGAACCTCTCATAGCCAGCAGATGGCTGCTTTACCTTAGCATTTCAGCTGCATTCCAGACTGGAAAGAAGATAAGCAAAGGGCTAAAGGCCTGTGTAATCTGAACCTACCCTCTTTAAATAGCTTCCTTGGAAAACCCATTCAGTGATTTCTGCTTACAGCTCATTGTTCAAAACCATATCATCACATTTAACTCCAAGGAAGACTTGAAAATGTAAATTTTAATCAGGATACTTGCTGCTGCAAACAAAATATCAGACAGAGCTAGGGCTAATAAAAGATCAGAGTAAGATGATAAAGTATATTAAGAGTGAGGTGGGAGTGGGAACATTTATTAGATTAAGCAACACTTTGTAGTCTACTATAAA
This sequence comes from Myotis myotis, assembly GCF_014108235.1. Lineage (NCBI taxonomy): Eukaryota > Metazoa > Chordata > Mammalia > Chiroptera > Vespertilionidae > Myotis > Myotis myotis. The sequence goes on along the minus strand of NW_023416390.1, from coordinate 69,832,761 downwards.
GAGTTTAGATTTTATTATTGTATGTACAATCCAAGGCTACTAAAGGATTTTAATCAGATGGAGTCTCTCTGCTTGGTAGAGAATGGTTAGGAGAGAAAAAGAGAAAACAGGAACACTATTAAGAAGTCCAGACTCTTCTTGATCCAATAAATCATGGTAACTTGTACTAGACTGATTAAGTGGAGACAAATAAAAGAAAACAAATTTAAAAAATATATTAAGCACAGAATTTTAAAGACATGCAGGTAGAAAGGAAGTAGGAAGGCTCTTTTCAGGTATCTAGATGGAGAAATTGGATTGATTACAGTGCCTAACACTGTGACAGGAAGAACCAAGAATAGAAGAATAGTATGGATTTTTTTTTTTTTTTGTAATGCTCACCTGAGGATATGTTATTGATATTTTTAGAGAGAAAGGAGAAAGAGAAACATCAATTGGTTGCCTTCCATATATGCCTGACTGGGGATTGAACCCACAACCTAGGTATATGCCCTGACGGAATCAAACCCACAACATTTTGGTGTACAGGACGATGTTCCAAACAACTGGGCCACCTAGCCAGGGCAAGAATGGTATGGATTTGACAAGGTGAAATGTCAAGGGGTGAAGTTTGATTGTGGAAAGTGTGAGATTTCAGTGGCACAGAGAAGTCAAAGTGGCAAGGGGACAATTTTGGAACTCAGGAAATCGGTATGCCCTGGAGATAGCATTTTGATGCCTCAACCAACAGCTGATATTTAATGCTACAGAAACAGCCAAGATCCCATTGTGACAAAGTATAGACATAAAAGAGGACTCAGACCAACAAAGGAGTTGGAGTGACCAGAAAGTTGAACAAAAATATAAAGTTTAAGAACAAAGGGGTTCCTGAGAATACTCAAATATATATATTTATATATATTTCATTTATATATATGAAATATATATATATCATTTAAGTGCCTGTAGATTCCATTACTTTAAAAGTAAAAATACTTGACAGTAGTGGGAAATGAGGTAAAACTAGTAGATCTAAATTTTGGTATTATGAACTAAAGATATAATAAAACAGGATCTTTGTTTCATGTGTAAGTATTTTAAATATAATTTATAGTCGTATATGAACATGCATGCATACATAAGTAATATTTATCCAGATACATTTGAATGTGTGCTCTGATAAAAATATAGATATATTTATATGTTTTAAATATTACTTTTCTTCTCCTGGTAGGGGAAAATTTATTTTGCCCTTTTAACATTCCCATAAAAATTGTCAGATTCTGGTTCAAGAGAAGCAATCTCTCATTGCAACATCACAAGTCCAAATGTCTGGAAAATGATAGCTGGCTTCAATATGCAAAATAAATGTTCAAAGATAGAATCAAAGGGCAAACATCAAAGTAAAGATAAAGCAATAAACTATACAGAGATAATAACAAAAGCTATAAAACTTTAAAAATACTCTAATTTTACTTTGAATCAACTGAGTAAATATTTTTGTACTTTATTTTTCATTTACAGTTTGCCTCAGGATAAAATGATAATCTCTATTAATCAGAAAAGGTTAATGGCATATTATTTATTTGGTAGATTTATAACAGTCTCTGACCATGTGGTTTGTAACTTCTGTCCAAGTGGACTATTGTACCTCAGCAGCAACTCACATGAAAATGTCAACCGTATGTTTGATTTTACTCACTTACAGAAAAAATCCCACAAGGTACATTATCAGATAATGGAATGTGTAAAATTAATCGTTTTTCAAGGGGTCTTTTTCAGTTTTATTCTCCTTGGTGGAATTCCCTTCCCAATTTGGCCCTCAGATATGCATTCTCTTATTGGAAGATGTGTTTGTGGCAACTGTACTAAAGCCCACTTTAAGTCAACTCGCATTTATCAAACAATTCCCTCTCACCCAAGTATTCCCAGCGTAGTCACTACTTGCAATTCTCCTTTATTTGTACTCTCCGTTTGTACCTGGTGAATTCTATATTATATTAATTCATAAACCCAGCTCTGCCAGACTCCCTACGGTTACAATTATTAAGGCTGTAACTGAAGCGATATCTCTCATATTGATCTTCAACCAGAACTTCTTGTCCTGAAGCTTTTGTTTCACATTAAGACACTAATGATAGCCTCGACCAAATGAGCAGCTTAATAGTCACCAAAAGCTGAATGAAAAGACTTTGATCATCACCTTTGAGAGCACTGTATTCCAATAGCTTTCCCATCCATAATTGGCAAGCACTACCAGACCTTTTAATTTTTAAAGAAAAACGAAAGAAAGAAAACAAAATGCTTTCAAGAAATGTTATTTTTTACAGAAAATTTCTCCTCTTTTGTTTTGTTTGTTTTTGCCAAGTAATGTTAGCTTTATGCATTTTATTTGTCATTCAGGTCATATACGGACTGCTTGCCTAAGCGTTATTTTTAATATTCTGACTTTTTACAATATTTTTATTTTCTTTCTATAAGAACTGATGTGTTATAAATCCAGTTGGAATGGTAGGAATTAGATCATACTTTAGAGTGCTTATTTGATTTATTTGTTAAAAGGATTGGTACGGATTAATAAGTGTAGTCTCGCCCTTTTCTGGAAGGATGAAGGAATTACTTGATGGTTATTTCATATTCACATCTCCTCCTGGAAATAGTAGAATAATGACTCTATAATGAAACTCTTACACAAACACAATGTATCCTGAAAAAAATATTAACAACATTTTTATACTTGATCAAGTGGGGAAAAATATCTCTTTAGGTATTAATTAGACATATGAACACTGTTCACTTCACTACTAAAAAAGTAACAACACTATGGAGACTTTTCATATCCAAGTTTTAAATCAATTTTATATTGTAGACTTTTAATTTTCCCTGGGATCCTACAGTTGCATAATTTGAAAATGGACACTTTGTAGTGGTAGACATATGCATACATATAAAGAAAACTAGAGAGGGTTAAACAATATCAAGCCTGAATTTGTATGGGTCATTAGCTCTTTAATGCATCTCAAGGGCTCCCAAACCAGTGGGTTGAGAGCCTTGGGAAGCCCCTAGTCTGACCTGAGTGGAAGAAATGAAGAAGAGCATAAGTATTACCAGTGCTTGATGATATTATAATATTCACAGAAGACTAATTTGAAAATGTATTAACCACAGAGTAAGTTAAGGCCCATCACAGATCAAAAGCTAAGTTTTGGGACAGAAACAATTGGCAGAAGTAATTGGCAGATATTCAAGGAGGAAAGACTGAAGGAGAAAAGGCTGGAATGGAAAATTACCTGATAGCCTTTTTAAAGCCTGTGGTTGGCAGAGATCCCTGTAATAATGATCTGCTTTCATTGGTGTTTCTTCCCTTAGGAGACAAATGCTTAAAATCTGAAAGCTCCCATGTCTCCATGGATATGGAATAGGTTTCTGCATAGACAGAGGGAAGAAAAATTATCCTCACTACTTTTATTCTAACCACAGATCTTGTGGAAATGCTCTCTAAAGTCATCTTCAGATGTCACTGTAACTCTTTTATTCTTAAAGCTTCTTACTTGGATTTAGAAATCTGTGCAGTATTTTCAAGGAGGCCTTTCTAACTACTGCAAACCACCACTATCACCAGGGCTTGATTGATGATCAACTTGAAATTCCAACCTAATAACAGATGTAATTTCAATAGAAAAAAAAGTCAAATTCAAGTTTGTAGAATCAGAAAATATTTTTATTTAAATAGTATAATAATAATATAAAAAAATAATATGATGTATACAATACCGGAAAGAAATTAATATTTTATGGTACATAGTGTTGGAAAATTTCAAGATAATCACTGCACTGTGAAACTTGAACACAATTGAGTTCCTATATCTTGAAAGGTTCCTGCATACAATGAACTGATTGCATGAGAAAGAGAGATGACTTCATTCCCTTAAGTAAAATACTTCAGGATGCTTTTGTCACACAGTTACATGTATGGAAAATGTTGAGTGGGCAATAATGGAAAACTTTCCTATTATTCAACTATACTATAACACTTTTGTAATTGCCATTTTCAAAAACAAGCAAATTACTCAAGAAGTTAAAATCTATTACTTTGTTAATTTAGGTTATTGGCCTCACATTATTCAAAAATAAACTGGAATCGATACTTATATGCACAAGACACACTATTAATAGTTTAACTACTAGATATTCAAAACACGTTTGGGCATTGGACAGCTGGTTAAAATTATTATATGATGGCAAAGTAAATCTCCTTTCTCTTTCCTTCTCTATTAACATTAAATGATGAAAACCAACTAACAAATAGGAAAATCTATATAAAAATCATCTTGTACTAGTCAGGCCTTTTGTTTGCAAATATAGACACCCATTTTAACTAGAAAAAATATATATATTGGCATCCATAGCATGTATTAGTTAACAATTGTGTCTAATTAACCATTCCCAAATGTTTCTTTGACTCACAAATCTTCAGTTTGAGCGGGACTTAAGAAAGGCTCATCTCATTGGCTGGGGAAGCTCAATGTAGGCCTGAAGGATTTACTTTCAAAATTACTCAAGTGCTACTGTCTCCTGGAAGCCCAGCTGGGGCTGAGGGTTGAGGGGGTGTCTGGGACTCTATTTGCTTCCACATAGGCCTTCCATGGCCTGCTTCATCTTCTTCACATCATAGTGACAAGGTTATAAGTGTTTAGTGTCTCAAGAGAACCAGATAAAAGTTGTCTGAACTCTTTGTACTGGTTTTAGAAGTCATATAGTGTCACTTTGGTGATAGTCACAGGCCTCCTAAATTAAAGAGAAAGGAATATAAATTATTAATGCGAGGAGTGTCAATGTCATGGTGTAATAAGTACTTGTGGAATGGGAGATCTCATAGACACCTTAAAAAAATCTGGACTGACCAACATGACTCAGTGGTTGAGCACTGACCTATGAACCAGGAGGTTGAGGTTCAGTTCCTGGTCTGGGCAAATGCCTAGGTTGCGTGCTCGATCCCAGTAGGGGGCGTGATTCTCTTTCATCATTGATGTTTCTATCTTTTCCTCTCCCTTCCTCTCTCTGAAGTCAATAAAAAATATTTTTAAAAATCTGCCACATAATCAAAATTTAGAATGTCTTGTCCTTTACCATTGCTTATTTTCCCTATCTATATTGTTTCTTTCTCCACTGCCATACACAATTTTTTCTACATTAAGTAGGTTATATGAGAGCTGGCAGTTCACATGCTTAGAGTGGTGTATTGTGGAAGAAAAAGAAGTTCTTCTCCATCAGCCTGAGCCAGAAAAATTCCAGGCAAAAACTCTAATTGGCTTTGTTTGGGTCATAAAACTATTCTTCGACAATGCCTGGTCCAGTTGGGTGTGGAATCAGGCCTTAAAAGGTATGGTTATGGTTTGGATAGTACCACCAAGATTATTTCATTGGTTTAGGAAAGACTGTCCCTACTCTCACCAAAAGAAACTTATTCAGGACAACATAAAGACTATCCAACACAAGATTTGACAGTAGAAAAGGGCTTTTGCATTTTTCTATCTTTTATTTCCTCTTACATATTCATTTGCTCATTCACTCATGTATTTGTGCATGTGGATCTTACAGACAATGTTCCCAAAGGGTGGTCTAGGGATCCTAGGGATTTCTCACCTTTTCATGGAGTCCCAAAGATCAAATTGATTTTTATAATATTAACTCTTATTCTCACACAAATTACAGTGAAGTCTTCCAGCGACTATGCGACATGTACTATCACAGGTTACATGGAGAAGCAAATGTGAGATTCCTGCTGTATTTTATTAAGCCAGTCATTGAAGATATTTGAAAAAATATATAAATCAAAACCTCCCTTCTCACTACATTGTTCTTTGTTTTAGAAAATAGCTATTTTCACAAATACATATTATTTATGCAAATAAATAATGGTTTTATTATTATTATGTATAAACTGATTAATATACAAGTATTTTAAAAATTATTCAATTTTAGTTTCTAACATGGTAAATATTATTACATATAACCCACAGTAATATGGTGTTTATGGTAATTAAGGAACTTAAGCTATTTTTTAGTATAAAGTACTCTGAAAAGTGTTTGAGAAACTTTGTCTAAAGTTAACAAAGTAGAATCCAAAAAGTACATAGTGTCTTCATTCCAGAGCGTAGTAGAAATGCTAATCTATTTCCAGAGGGATTCCAGTATTTATCATGCTGCACTGTATTTGCCTATCTGTCAGTATCCTCTATAAGACTTTAAGTTCTTAGATGGTGAGGGCAATATTTATTTTAAGGAAAAAAAAAACATGTTAACAATAATAGCTATTGGCCTGGCCAGTGAGAATTGGTGGTTGAACATCAACCTATGAACCAGGATATCTCAGTTTGATTCCCTGTCAAGGTGCATGCCTGGGTTGTAGGCTCAATCCCCAGTAGAGGGCGTGCAGGTGGAAGCTAATATATGATTCTCTCTTATCATTGATGCTTCTATTTTTCCCTCTCCCTTCCTCTCTCTGAAATCAATGAAAAATAATAATAGCTATTGGTTTTATAAGGAGAACTACAAATAAGTGTTCAATTTTATGCAGCATGAATCCCATTGAGGGATGAAATTTCTCTTTCATACCAGTTTACCTCTAAGTTAGCAAAAAAAAAAAAAAAAAAAAAGAAAAGAAAAGAAATTGAGAAGTTATCAATTAGTTTGAAAGTACTCACTAGAATTTTAGATTTACAACTAACTGATATAGTCTGAATATTATCTAAATGACTAATAATTGTTTGTGTGTCTGGGTTGTACAATTCATTATACTCAGAAAAATAGTATTATGTCAAGTGCATTAGAGTAATAAGGAACTGTTATAAACCTACAAAAAAATGTTTTGACTTATTATTTCCCTGATGTTATATTGAGTTTTGTTGCTTTTGAGGGCTTTATGAATCTTGAGCTTTATTTTCTGAGTTGAGATGCAGATAGTAACATAAAATCACAATTTAGAAATGCTTGAGCTGTTATAGATAATTGGTTCCAATCTCCTCATCTCACAGATAGGGTAAGTGATTCCATAGCTAACTAGCCTAAATTGTACTCAGCTGCTCAAGAAATAGCCAGGAAATTTCCCTGGTCAATATGATTTGGTGGATTAAAAATGTGGGCAGATGAACTAGGTTCAAATCCTGGTTCATCCTTACTAACTGGTGGGCATTTTACATGCTTTCTAACCTCTTTGTGTCTCAGTTTCCTCACTAAAGAAACAAAACAAGCAAAAAGCACAAATAATAATCCTATATAATAAAGAGCTAATATGCAAATGGTCATCATGCCCTCAGGTCATCACGCCATAAGGGTTTGGACACTCAACACCAGGGAGAGAGGAATGGGGACCAGCCAGGCACAAATGAGCTCATAAGAGAGGAATGTAGACCAGCCTGGCTGTAGCATGGGAGAGGGACAAACACTTGCTCTGCGGTCCAGGTGCCAACAATTGCGCCTGTGCCTGTGGCCCAGGAAAGGGACAAGCCACCCACCCCATGGTCCCGGGCGCCAGCACTATGGCTGCGGCCCAGGCAAAGCTGCCCGCCCATGGTCTCCTGTGGCTGCGGCCAGCCTGGACAATGCCAGCCTGGGTCCTGGGTGCTTGTGGCAGGCCAGAGGGAGGGAAGCTCAGGTCCAGAGTGCCTGCGACTGGCCGGAGGAGGGAATCCTGGGTCCCGGGTGTGGGTTGAGGCAGAGGCGGTTAGGAGCGATCAGGCCAGCACAGGAGCAGTTAGTTAGGGGCAATCAGGCCAGTAGAAGAACAGTTAGGGGCAATCAGGCAGGCAAGCAGAGGTGGTTAGGGGCAATCAGGCAGGCAGGCAGAGGGGTTAGGGGCGGTCAGGTAGGCAGGCAGGCGAGCAGTTAGGAGCCAGCAGTCCCGGATTGCAAGAGGCAGTCGAACATCCCCCGAAGGGTCCCAGATTGGAGAGGGTGCAAGTCTATGTGGTCGTCACGTCCTCACGCCATGATGCCCTCACGCCACAATGAGCGATCACCAGGAGATTGCGCGCGTGGGTGGGCAGGAGTTTGATGCTGCATGCACAGCGCAGAGACAGGGCCTGCAGCTCTGCGCAGCTAGGCTGGGGGTCCCGCAGCTCCACGTGGCACAGAGGCAGGTCCCACAGCTCCATGTGGTGCAGAGGCAGGTCCCACAGCTCCAGCCTACCTCTTCGGGACAATCCATTGAGGAGCCCCGGATGGGTGGGTGGGGCCTACCCCTTTGAGGCGATCGATGGCAGGGCTCCCGCACTGTGACAGGGCATAGGCCAGGCTGGGGGGACCCCCCTCCCCCGAGTCCACAAATTTCATGCATCGGGCCTCTAGTAATAATAATAATAATAGCAATATCTCCCAAAGCATTGTTTTGAGCGTTAAAAGATTTTAATACACATAAAGCACAAAGTAATTATCACATGTCAAGTTCTAATAATTGTTACCGTCTCTTATTTGCAAGCTAGTGTTTCATTCTTGCCATGATTTACAGTTACACTTCAGAATTCTTTGACTTGCTAGAGGATTTAATAGTGATAATAATAGCATGATTTATATCTTGGAAAGAGTTTTGGGCTGCTGCTCAGAACTTCTAACTTCTGGTATGGTTCCTATGCAAATTCTGGGTATTATTTTTCACAAGTTTAAAACTGGAGATTTGGCCTAGATTATACCTTACATTCTGTTCCAAATTTTGTATGGTTAGATTTAAATAGACTTGGGCACAGGGCAAAGTAGAAGGACAACCTTAAACTAGCTGGACATGCACTGAGCCTGGGAGGACTAAGTTTGTTTGAGCCGAGGCATTCCCCAAGAGAGCCACATGTCAACCACAGTCCCCAATGGCCAGAATCAGTCAGTTCAATAATATCTGTCATTTTTAATTCCTTAGAAACCTCTCTAAAAGGCAGATACAGAAGAGAAAAGGAAGGTTCCATGATTAAACACCTTTACCTACATTAGCAAATCACTGATTAACAAAGGTGCACTTGACTGAAGAAGGCCTTCTTCTTTATTACTGTAAAAAATATGTTTTCCTTTGGCCAGATCATGGTGATTCCTTTATGGATAAACAGTGCATATTAATTTTCATGGTTGGACTTTCTTTCCAAAATCATTACGTTCTAGGAAAAACAAAATGGGAATTTAAAAATTTAAATAGCTAATATTTATCAAATATTTACTTATGTTTTTGGGACTTCATTCTGCACTTTGCATGTATTAAAAGATTTAATTATCCAAAGTACTCTGTGAGGTGTGCCTGTCCTACCACTTTCATATAATCAGGAAACCCAAGTTACATATGAAGAAAATGGTAGTCAAGCCTAGGCCTGTTTAACTCAACAGCTGTGTTCTTAGTATCCTATGCTGTCTTAAACTTCTCATGGCTATTTTCACTTCCTCACATGAGCATACATGTGTTGATGCTGGACATTGGCATGGCCACTAGTGTTATCTCTATTTCCTTAAGAGGCATTTACTTTGAGGAGTGGGGAAGAAGAGAAAACTATGACATGAATTAAGCTGGGTATCAGTGCTTTATAGACATAGTCTCAACTAATTTTCATATATGTAAGGTAGATTTTAGTAATATGGTCACTAACAGAGTTACAGTACAATGATATGGCCCTGGAAAAGAATGCAAACCTCAATGTGTGAATGGTGCTGACAGTAGGAGTTTTTCAAGCTATTTGAGGTTTATCCTTATTTATAGTCAACTAGGTAGATGCAGTGAATTTGTCTCCTATAGTTTAATGTCATCATTATGAGGAGTACTTCTCTTTATTTGGTAGGACATTATCTGTTGACTTTACCGACATTTCTAAGATTATTTTCATACCCTTTCACAGGCAAACCAAATCCAGACAATCATTCAGGTCCTAGAATAAGGAAAGCTCCTTTCTTTTTACCTTTGTCCTTTCATTCTGGTAAATGCTTTCTACCTGTGGTATTTTTCAGGACTGCTTTTCATTCCCAATATATGGTTATCAATTTATTTTGTTTAGCATAAATTTTTGGATTTCCAGAAGCCAATACCCAAATCCTAGAGGTAGTGTCTTAGGCTCACTTGGAATGTGAAGTGCTCTTTTTCCATCATGCTAGGGTGCATGCAGTTATGTAGGGTATCCATGGAAATTAGCACTATTTTATAGTGTAGTAATTACAAACCTTGGCTGATCACAAGAATCACCTGAAAAGATTTTTTTAAATAGAGATTCCTGAATTCACCCTAGACCTTACAAATCAGAATCTGGCTTCTGCTATTTGCTGAGGACCAAATCTCTCAGGCCTGAAAGTTAAAACAAAGGAACAAAAACTGGGAGTCCCCTCTACTGGCCAATCTCTGCTTTGAAACTCAGCCTATGAAACCAATATCACCAGGCTGTACAAAGTCAGCTTGTACTTATGAAGAATATAGAGATGTCTACCTTCTATGCTGCAAGGCTCCAATCTTTCTATGTCTCAGAAAATCTATACCTTTTTGTACTTGTTCTATCAAATATTTCCCTAAGGTTGTGTGTGTGTGTGTGTGTGTGTGTGTGTGTGTGTGTGTGTGAGAGAGAGAGAGAGAGAGAGAGAGAGAGAGAGAGAGAGAGAGAGAGAGAGGGGCAGAGAAGAGAAAAGTAGGGAAGAAGTGAGGAGACGAGAGGAGATGATATGAGATGAGAGTATAGAAGATTATTGAATTATTATAGAACCAGTAGGGCATCTTCCATAAGCGTCACAAGCTTTGTAGGGAATTATCTTCTCTTTTGCTATCACTCACCAGAAAAACACTCACCAGAAAAAAACTCAGTATCTATTGTGATGGAAATTAATACATTTTCAGGAACTGGCTCTGGTAAGGCAAATGTTTCAGAGTGAAAAAAAATTAGAGGTATTTTAGACAATCATGTTTACCAGCTGGCTCAAGCAGATGGTGGGAGCACATCACAAAGGATTTAGGTGAGATGGCATTCTGTAGTAAGATATCTGTCTCTATGTAGCAGGGCCCCCACTCAGTAGCAGGGATACTAAGAATTTAGTCTAGCCCGTGGAAAAAGAATTAGCAGGATCTCAAAGGAGGCAGCCCTTCAGCTAACAAGAATGATCCAAGGTAGGCACTCTCCATCACACAGGAAAGATAAATATCACATTATCTCACTCATTTGTGGAATATAATGAACAACATAAACTGATGAACAAAAACAGATCCAGAGACAGAGAGGTATCGATCAGACCGTCAAACCTCAGAGCCAAGGTAGGGGAGGTTGGGGTTCAGAGGGAGAGATCAACCAAGGGGCTTGTATGCATGCATATAAGCCTAACCAATGGACACAGACACCAGGGGGTGGGAGATGAGGGCATGAGTGGGGGTGGAGAGGCAATGGGGGCATAAGGACACATATGTAATACCTTAATCAATAAAGAAAAAAATTAAAAAATAATAAAAAAAATAAAATCATGTTGTATAATTAAAAAAAAAAAAAGATCAGGGTACTAAAGGTTATCTGCCAAGTATGGGAGATCAATCTTAGAGATTAAATCCATTCTAGAGGCAAGTACAAAAGTTATGGAAGGATCACAAGAATTTTCAAACATTTAGGCCTGAATAACAGCAGAGATTCAGGGTGGATTGCTCAGGACTCTGATTCTTGAGAGGCTCACTGAGTATTCATCCTTACAAGATAAGGGGCAGAGAGGGCAGACATCTCCTAGATTCTGAGTCGCTCTGAGCTCAGCTAAGCTCATTAGAAGAGTTAGTGAATTAGGATTAGCAAAGGTAGGAGAAAGTCAGCAGGGCTGTTGTATAATGTCAAGGATTATAATTTATTCATAACCAAGAGATTATTTATTCATAATCAGTGATTAATTATTATCGCTTTAAGAGGTCTGTTATTGGAATTGTAGAGATTTAAATTCTCTTTCAGATTTAAGTCTTGTTTCTTCTGTGTAAAGGGAACAATGATCAGTAAGGAAAGTGGGAAGGACTTCAGTGGGCACCATCAAAGACTACTGTTTACTTTGTACTGATATAAATATTGATTTGAAAAATTATCAAGTATATTAAAATATATAAAATGATCTTATAAGAAATCGGAGCACACTAAAAGGAAATAAAAGTATATAACAGCTGAAAGAGTCACACAATTCCAGTATAAGTGTGAGAATAGGATGCAACTTAAAACACTTTAGATTTCTCTATCTTGAATTTGTTTATCTTTATTTTAAAGCTAAAATACTGTTATGTTATAAGTTTGTTTATTGGAATCAAAATTTAAAAGAAAAAGACAGTGTCCTTAAATTGAAGTTGGAAGTCAGAACCATATAAAAAGGTAGTCTTTGTAAGTCATCAAGTTGGCATGACAGGGCAAAAGACGGGAACGTGAGGTTAGCCAAAGCAGAAGTTTCTCGGCTGGTTTGCCCTTGCTCTTCAGAGCTCTTGCCTTCTCTTTGACTAGTAGCCCATGGCAGTTGACTGCAACTGGGAGGTCAGCATTCCAGCAGCCCAAGTCTCATGAAGAAAGGACAGAAACATATAACCTGAAATGACACAGCTGCTGATGCAGCTTGTTGCTCTGCAGGCTTATATTTGAAGTCTATCATGTTAGCTGAATTGCAAAGAATAGCATTCGACAGGGTGAATGGTTGCATATACTGATGAAAAGGCAAGATTCTTGGTGAGGCAAAAGTCTGACGGACAAGTGCCTTTAGCACTAACTGAAACTCTATCTGTATAAATATGACCTCCAAAAATTGGACACCATTGCATAGCCAAGAGAGGGATAGCAAACTGGGCAAACTTATATAGTTGTGTTGCTTACTTAGGAATTCTCTCCTATGACTTTGAGTTGAGTACAGCAGGACTATTTTCTTTATCCATATTCACACCCATAAATTACCTGGCTGTTTGGGGATGGAATGGTCCATTAGAAAGGAACCTGCAGCTTCTACTCTATGTGGCCTCAAGGAAACATCATGTATTGGTATAGGATCAAATAAGTAGCTAACTAATACCTAGTTACTTAATATCTTTGAGCCTTAGTTTAGAATTGAGTAATGCCTACTTAGGAGACAAATTGTATGATCAAATGACATTTTGGATGTAAGTGAAAAAAAAAAGTATAATTTTTTACAGTAGTAATCCTGCCTCACCAATGCAAGATTCAACACAATGTTTTGTTCATAGAAATCACCCAAGAAATAATTGTTTAAACTATAGTTCAATTTCCTGGTCTTCCAAATGTATGTAATAATTTCTTTTATATCATACAATACTGCTTTGATAAAGTGGGCTAATATATATAAAGTCATAAAAAAGTGAAATTTTTAAATTGATTCTTAGCATTTAATTTAACATTTATTCCATGCCTGCCATATACCAATATGGTGTTGATATTTGTGATTACTAGGATGAACTGCATATAGTTGCTATCATAAAAATAAATTTCTTCCATTTGTAATTTACTTTATCCCTATTGAAACTTTCTTTGCCCATTGCTTTTATCTGCTAACACAGACTGAAGCTAATATACCTTGAAGATTTTCTGTATTTTCCTTGCTTTAAAATTTTGGTTCTCTCATTAATTTTTATTCTAGTACTAGTAGCCCTGCACATGAATCCATGCACCAGTAGCTTGCTGCTGCCCTCCTGTAGCTCTCCACCACCAGCTTGTAGCTCGCTGCCACACCCTTCTGCTGATCTGGGCATAACAACCATTTGCATATTACATCTTTATTATATAGGACTGGAGGCCCAGTGCACAAAAATTTTTGCATTTGAGGGGAGGGGGTGAAGTCCCTCAGCCCAGCCTATGCCCTCTTGCAGTCTGGGATCCCTCGGAGGATGTCCACCTGCTGGCTTAGGCCAGCTCCCTGGGGGATCGGGCCCAAGCTGGCAGTCAGACATTCTTCTGGCAGCCCAGCAGCCCTCAGGGGATGTCCACTTGCCAGTGGGGAGCAGGTCTAAGCTGCAGTCGGACATCCTTAGCGCTGCTGAGGAGGTGGGAGAGGCTCCCACCACCACCGCTGTACTGGCAGCCATCAGCCTGGCTTGTGGCTGATCAGAGCTCCCCCTGTGGGAGTGCACTGACCACCAGAGGGCAGCTCCTGCATTGAGCGCCTGGCCCCTGGTGGTCAGTGTGTGTCATAGTGACCAATCATTCCCAGTCGTTCTGCTATTAGGGTCAATTTGCACATTACCCTTTTATTGTATAGGATAGAGGCCTGGTGCATGGGTGGGGGCCAGCTGGTTTGCCCTGAAGGGTGTCCCGGATCAGGGTGGGAGTCCCGCTGGGGTGCCTGGCCAGCCTGGGTGAGGGGCTGATGGCTGTTTTCAGGTTGGCCACAACCCCTTTAGGGTGGGGGGTCCCCCCTGGGATTCCTGGTCAGTCTGGGTGAGGGGCTGAGTGCCGTTTTCTGGCTGGCCAAGCCCCCTGGCGATGGAAGCTCCCAGCCTCTCCTTTCTTTCTTTCTTTTTTTTTTTATTCTTGGATTTATTTACCTTCTATAATTGAAACTTTGTAACCTTGAGAGGAGCTCAGAGCTGGCCAGGGCAGGCAGGAGGGAAGCCTCCTGCTCGCTCCAGCTCTGTGGCCACGGCCGGCTGAAAGCAGGTATCTGGGGTTTATTTACCTTCTATAATTGAAACTTTGTTGCTTTGAGTGGAGCTCAGAGCCCGCCAGGGCAAGTGGGAAGCTTGGCTTCCTCCATCATTGGGGCAACCAAGCCTCCTACTTGCTCCAGCTACATGGCTGCTGGCCGCCATCTTGGTTGGGTTAATTTGCATATAGTTGCTCTGATTGGGCGTGGCTTAAGGTGTAGCGAAGGTACAGTCAATTTGCATGTTTGTCTTTTATTAGTGTAGATAAGGGTGGAAGCATATTCACATGGGAGATGTTTTTCAAACTGTGTTCCCCTCAAAGATTCTGCAATATCCTCTTGGTGTTACCTAACGGCTGTAGTCACTGAAATAGTAACAATTCTTACTTACAGGTATTTTTGGAGGTCCAAAAGAGTTGAAATTCTTTCTCTAGAAATATCCTTGCTTGCCTCACTGGTGTAGCTTAGTGATTGAACATCGAACTATGAACCAGAAGGTCATGGTTTGATTCCTGGTCAGGGCACATGCCCAGGTTGCAGGCACTAGATGCCCAGTGGGGGGCATGCAGGAAGCAGCCGATCAATGATTCTCTCTCATCATTGATGTGTCTATCTCTCTGTCCCTCTCGCCTCCTCTCTGAAATCAATAAAAATATATATTAAAAAAAATAAATATCCTTTCTTGATGGTTAGAATGAATTTTGCCTTTTTCACCATGCACTATAGACTCTCATTAGTAATTGCTATCATAAGAAATCTATTTATCCTTTGTCAGTATTATCAGAAGGGCTTCATAAATCATGTGAAAGTGATTTTCTTAAACAGAATTCTTAAGTGATGTTTCATAACATGAAGAGAAAAACTATCCTATCTTAAGTTTACAAAAGAGGTATGAAATATGTACTTTTAAAAATTCCCCAAATTCATTAGCTTTATGAAGATCTTCTAACCCTTACCTTATTCTTTTACTTCTTTAAACTGAGACCCCAAGTTAACAAGTCATATACCCTGAGAAAATCCCCACCAAACTCCTGTAAAGTATATTCTTTACATTCCTTCAAGGGCTTTGTCATTAAGCTTCTTGTGAATATTTAAAAAATAATTATCAACTCTTCTTTTTTTAATGCTGATTTGAGTGTATCTTTCATTGTGGCTAACTGAAGAAAAGCAAATCAGTGTTAAAACAAAAAATTATGAGGGCAATTTGAGCATATGTAGTAGGAACAAAAATATATTTTCTTTTTTATAATAAAAACTTAGTAATCTATATTTAAATTACCTCTACCTTCAAAGAATAAAAATATGCCTTTTTTGTGATGAAAACATATTTTTAAAGATTGTTAGGTTAAAGTTTCCTGTTTTAAAGTGTAGCTAGATAGTTTTCATTTTAAGAGTTTATATTACAAAATTTGTTTAAATTATAAAATTTTTCTTCTAGTATACAACCTAAATCAATGATTCTTAGGTTTGTTTTCACCTGTTTTATGTGCTATGACTTAAGGTTTTTATTCCTCATTTTTGGACTACCACTGATTTCAAATCCCTGTCCCTAAACCAATATTATGGCCATGCTATGTCCCTTTATCTTCAAAACAGTCCCAGTTGGTCCTATATTTTATCAGCTTTCACATTTCCCTTAAAATATCTCTTAAATGAATCACAGAGGATTTTCCCCTAAATGCTCAGGACCACAGTTTGGGAAGCATTACTCTATGTGACTGATTTCTCCCCAAACACTGTGATCATTTAAAAATGATGGCCCTTGCCGAGAGCACTAATGAGCTAACTCTTGCATTGTGGTGTGTACACAATGGAAGATTAAAAATGGGCTCAGAATTGGACTCCTTCTTTATTCATCTAAGGGGAGCATTAACGAGACAGTTATTTTTAAAAAATTAATAAAAATGTGGACGCTTCCCTTGATTTGAAAATGAAAAGGTTTTAAGTAGGTGACTAGTGAAGGGGCTTTCTCTTTATCTTTGTAGATTTCTGTAAAAACCAGGAACATAAAAAGCTTTCTGTGGACATTACAGAATCAGGGAAATAGTGGCACCTCACCCACTAGTAACAACTGAGAGGTTATTTCCCAGCCTCTTCCACTTAATGTCCAGAAAGATAAATATCTAGTTAAATGATAGCATCAATGCTTTTTCTTCCCTGCACTGTGGTACTAAATGCAAACATAAGCATTTTATCCCTTAGCTATTTATTTGGAAAGTTGCATTTGTATGTGTGAAATGCCTTCACAGAGCAAAAGAAAGAGAGGCCGGAGGAAACAGAAGAGGAGTCACAGTCGCACTTACTCCTTGCTTTCTCCTTTGACTCTCTTTCACTCCCCGTAGTGCACTAGGAAGTGAGTCCTCAATTCAAAACCCTAAAAAGATAAAACGGCTGACACGGCTCCTTTAGGAGGGCTCCTGATAGGGTTCAGGATTTAGGAGTTCTTTTGATAATAATAATAATAATAGCTAGCATTTATTGAGTACTTATTACCTACCAGGTGCTCTTGAAAGCCCTTTAGAAGTATTAATCTATTTAATAATTCCATAACTCTGTGAGCTATAAGTCAGTGATGGCAAACCTTTTGAGCTCGGCATGTCAGCATTTTGAAAAACCCTAACATAACTCTGGTGCCGTGTCACATATACAAATTTTTTGATATTTGCAACCATAGTAAAACAAAGTCTTATATTTTCGATATTTATTTTATATATTTAAATGCCATTTAACAAAGAAAAATCAACCCAAAAAATGAGTTTACGTGTCACCTCTGACACGCATGTCATAGGCTCGCCATCACTGCTATAAGCTATTATATTCTCTATTTTGTATCTGAGGATACTGAGACACAAAGAGATTAAATAACTTGCCCTAAATCACGCAAAGTTAATGGTGAATGCAGGGCTTAAATCCATTAGTTGTTACCATTGTGATTTTTTTAAAAAACAATTATTCTCTGCTGAACAAACCTATAATTCTTTCTGTAGTCAACTCGTATTCAAGGATCTCATAGGTAAGTGGGAATTTTTCCTAATGTAGTTGACTGCCAAAACTCCTGGTTCAGCTTTTATCCAATTAGGTGTGAAAATTACCTGCTCCCTTTCATGTTTTCTCAAGACTATTTGATGAACATTTTATTTTTTTATTGATATGTTACCATTAATGTGTAATCAATGCTTATTTTCTATCAAAGTTATTCACGAAGTAAAGATATTAGTCTAAAAATTTTTTGATTAAAAATAACATTCCTCAGGCTTCTCCATATGTTTATCTATCAATCTCACTTCCTAGAGGAACCACATTTATTTTGTTGTTGTTGTTGTCTCTTTTTTGTATTAACTTCATATTTTTCAGCACTAATCATATACTGATTCATCCTGATTTATATATCTTAGGTATTTGTATTGACTTCCTGTTATGATAGTTTAATATTCGCACTCATACTCCATACCTTCCTGTTTTCCTTTTCCATTATAGTTCCATCACATTTTTTTTCAATCACTATTTGACGTTATTGAGATTTTTAAAATATTTCTAGTTGAGCCAAAAATTATTATATAATCACTAGAAGCCCAGTGCACAAAAATTTGTGCACTGGCGGGGGGGTGGGGGGTGGGGGGAGGTGTCCCTCAGCCCCACTTGTGCCTTCTCACAGTCTGGGACCCCTCGGGAGATAACGACCTGCTGGCTTAGGCCCGCTCCCTGGTGGCAGAGGGCAGGCCCAATCCCTAGATGCCTGCCCTGCAGTCGCTGGTTGGGCTCAGAGCAAGGCCGATTGGGGAGTTGGGGCACTGCCCCCTGTCATGCACAGAGCAGGGCGGATCAGGAGGTTGTGATGCCACCCTCGGTCACGCTCAGGGTAGGGCCGATTGGGGGGTTGGGGCACCGCCCCGTCACACTCAAGGCAGGGTCGATGGGGAGGTTGTGGCACCACCCTCTGTCATGCACAGAGTAGGGCGGATCAGGGGTTGTGGCACCACCCCTGTCATATACAGAGCCGGCCAATCAGGGGGTTGGGGCGCTGCACCCTGTCACGCACAGAGCAGGGCCCATTAGGAGGGTTGGGGCTCCGTACCCTGTCACACACAGAGCAGGGCCGATCAAGGGGTTGGGGAGCTCCCCCCTGTTACCCACAGAGCAGGGCTGATCAGGGGGTTGGGCACTTTCCCCTTTCAAGAACAGAGCAGGGCAGATAGGGAGGTTGTGGCCCCGCCCCCTGTCACACACAGAGCTGCAGGGTGATCAGGGGATTTGGGCACTGCCCCCTGTCACGCTGCTCCAGGGGCCAGGAGGCCTTGCGGCTCTGCTGATCCCAGTGCTGGGAGGCCTCGTGGCTCTGCTTGACACCGGGGCAGTGAGGTCTCACTGCTCTGCTGATCCTGGTGCTGGGAGGCCTCGTGGCTCCACTGATCCAGGGTTCGGGAGGCCTCGCAGCTCCGCTGATCCCGGTGCTGGGAGGCTCTGCTGATCCCAGGCTGGGGGGTCTCGCGGCTCCGCTGATCCCAGTGCCGAGAGGCCTCGCAGCTCCACTGAACCCGGGTTCAGGAGGCCTCACGGCTCCGCTGATCCTGGTGCTGGGAGGCATATTACCCTTTTACTATATAGGATAGAGGCCTGGTGCACGGGTGGGGGCCGGCTGGTTTGCCCTGAAGGGTGTCCCGGATCAGGGTGGGGTTCCCTCTTGGGTGCCTGGCCAGCCTGGATGAGGGGATGATGGTTGTTTGCAGCTGGTCACACCCCCTTCAGGGTGGGGATTCCCACTGGGGTGCCTGGCCAGTCTGGGTGTGGGGCTGAGGGCCATTTTCAGGCTGGCGGGTAACTGAAGCTCTCAACCTCTCCTTTTTTTCTTTTTTTTTTATTCTGGGATTTATTTACTCTCTATGGCTGTCACTGGAGCTGAGAGCCGGCTCCAGCTCTGAGGCTGCGGCTGGATGAAAGCAGATATCTGGGTTTGTTTGCCTTCTATAATTGAAACATTGTTGCCATCACTGCCACTCTAAGTTCTGAGGCTGAAGCTGGCTGAAAGCAGGTTTCTGGAGCTTATTTAGCTTCTATAATTGCAACATTGTTTCTTAGAGTGCAGCTCAGAGGCTGGCAGCAGCAGGCAGGGAACGTTGGCTTCCTCCATCACTGGATCAAGCAAGCCACCTGTTCGCTTCAGTTGCCTGGCTTCCGGCCGCCATCTTGGTTGGCAGTTAATTTGCGTATCGCCCTGATTAGCCAATGGGAAGGGTAGTGAAGTTACGGTTAATTACCATGTTTCTCTATTATTAGATAGGATAATTCCCAGTGCATTCAACTTTCTTTCATGTAGTTAATGATTGACTTAGTTTAATTTACTTATATTTTGTCATACCTAGAGCTAATTTTTCAAAGATGTCAGCAGATCTGTCAAACTCCTATCAATCTTTCCCTTTTTTCTTCTTTCCTATGATTCATCCTTTTTTTACTATATCCTAACATACTTATTATTCTTATCCTCCAAAACTTATGTTGATTTAACAAATATATTTCTTTATATTATTAATTTTCAAATGCTTCTCTTTACTATTGTTCCTATTTTTATGAATTCTATATATTTTCTTATTTCTATATAATATTACCAATAACATTTTTTAAGTTTCATATATCTGCTTTTGGGGGTTCCTTTTTATGTTTATTTGTTTTGATAGTTCTCCTTCATTTGGTGACTTTCTCCAACTATATTAGCTTTATTTTAGCAGAGGTTATTTTATTCAGCAGTTAGAACAGTGCATTGTAAATACTGATGCTCAATAAATATGTGCAATATAGTGTGGGAATACAGATCCTCCGATGCCAGGCATTAGACGGACAAGACAGGAGAAGCCATAGGCATATAGGAGAGTCTTTATTGTAGACCAAGTAGCCATTGCTACCAAGGAGCTATCATACGAAACAGTTCTGCAAAGTAGCCTTACAATGTAGCTGTACAAAAGTAGCCTCACAAAGCAGCCCCGCAAACACAGCAGTCATTGCAAACACAGTAGCCCCACAAAGCAGCTGTATACCGGCTGGTCAGCAACACATCTTTATACAAATTTAGGCAAAAGAGGCTTCTTGCCAAATAGTGACATCAATATTCGAGTTATAGAACGGCATGCCTATGCAGTGCATACAGTAAGATTGTTGTGTCCTTGCTTTGGCACCTGCGTATGGCAGATTGGCCTTGAACATCCTACTCTGAATAGGGCCCTCAAACTCAAATTGGCCTTGAGCATCTGGCATACTGTGATCATAGTAGTAATTATAATTTATAATATATAAGATATTAATTGTACAGTATTATATAGGTATTATATAATATGTTTATATTATAAATTAACTATACATACGTTATATATTTTATAATATTCTATCATATATTAATTAATTCCTAGTAGCCCATGCCTGCACATTCATATTTTAAAAGAAGGAACTGAAATACTATCTGTGTGTTTGGAGTTGGGTTAGTGTGCTTGTTTATTAACTAGCTTCTTTGTAGAACATGTAAAACCAACATGTAGAACAGCTGAGAATGGGTGCTAAGGTTCTCATTGCTTAGTAGGTATACATTAATCCCCTAGTTCAGGGGTGGCAACCTTTTTGTGAGTGCTTGCCAATACCAGCAAAATCTCTGACTCAAAATTCTCCTGCATGTCAACCCTAATTTTTGGAGAACATGTTACGCCTACTTGATATCTCTTAAGGTGTACGTATGTGAAGAACTTTGAAGAAATAATAAAATTCATTCAAGCGGCAAAAACACAGTATATGATGATGAAAAATACATGTATTTTTTAATGTATACATGTACACTGATAGTTTGACAGAAAACTTTATGACTCCGTTTGATATTATCAGTGGGACTTTTGCTGCTGCATCACTGATGACAGAGATTTTACCTCAGGTTTACATTTCGTGACCTTCAGAGATATGCACGAGCTACTACTTTCATCCGTCAGGCTACTCCTATTATGAGACTTAACAAAATTCATCACGGAGAACAAAGATTCACAAGTGTATGTGGATGAAACCAAAACACTGGTCGGATCTAGGAAGGCAGGGAGAGATAAAGGCAGAGGCATAGAAATTGCTCTTCCCCTCTCTCGTCAATCCATGTCTATGGTCTTTAAGATAACTTGTTATGTAAAATTATTTATTTATCTAAGATGCACCTACATTGAATTTATCTGAAAAATAAAAAGTCGATATTAAGAAAAAAACTGTAAATGGAAGATTATAAGAGAGGGTTTCGTGTGCCAGCAAAAGTTATTGGCATGCCATGTTTGACACGCGTGCCAGGGGTTGCCCACCCCTGCCTTAGTTTATAGGCCTACACTTCTCTCTTCCATCCACAATGCCAGATGGCCTTGAGCCAAGAATCTAGAGGCTACCTGACTTAATATCTGTCTCATATAGGTCTGGGAGAAATCCCTGGCAATAAGTGATGAGTGAGTGTGCTTGAGTGTCCAACTTTCTGAATGATGCTGTTATAGGCTGTCTTAACCTTGTCTTTCAGGGTACCTGATGCTACCAAGTGATGAGCTTTTGGTCTGTGAAGAGGGGGGACTTACTAACTTTTTTTTGTCATCATGGTTCCATTTTCC
The DNA here is from genome assembly GCF_014108235.1 of Myotis myotis. NCBI lineage: Eukaryota > Metazoa > Chordata > Mammalia > Chiroptera > Vespertilionidae > Myotis > Myotis myotis. The sequence goes on along the minus strand of NW_023416390.1, from coordinate 69,810,577 downwards.
ATTGCTGCAAACTGAGGTTGTAGCTAATTTCGTTTTATAAAGTAATGACAATGCTTTCATATAATTTTTATCCTCCAAAAATATTTTGAGATTTATCATCCACTTTTTCTCACATTATCAGTCTCTATATGTACATTTTTATTCTTTTATTCTGATTTTGGTAGAAAGAGGAGCTTAAGGTGTGGTCAGTCCTCAACTTTCAACTAGATATCCATTCGGCATCTTTACCTCAACTAGTATAGTATAATATCCAGAACAGATGGCTATTTTCCAACATCTGGATTCACCAAATAAAAATATGTAGCACTATTTTTGAGTAAATATAGTGGCAAATTATACATACTCTTATTCTCTTCACCTGTCTGATTTCCAAGCATTGCTATTATTATTTCATCTTAGATAAAATAATGGTTATAAAGATTCTTTATCTGAGATATGACGATGAAAATAGAAAATAAGCACTTCAGTATAAAATTGAGTAAAGGTGTGATAAACATCATTCCATGTTTTAACCTGAAAACTGCGTGATATCATGGTCAGGTAACAAGCATTTGTTGAATATTCACTATGAGAAGTGGTAAGTTCCACATTTAAAAGCTCTGTTATCAGAATGCATGGGTTTTCAATCAGATTAATCTGGATAAACCAAACTGCCTCTGATCCTTACTAACTTTGTGATCTTTTCCTACGTACCTTACTTGCCTTAGATTTATCATCTATGCAATGAGTGCAATCATTATAACTACTTTATAGCATGGATACTGCGCACAGTATGTGTTAAACACAACAGGCTGTAGCACCAAATTACCTGTGTTTAAATCTTGCATCTGCTATTTAATAGTTGATCTTAGGCAAACTCAACTTCTTTCAAAATTAGGTTTAGTTCTTTGAGCTGATGAGATACTGGGATTTAGATTTAAAGGATGAGACTTTCTTTGAATTGATGTAATTATAAGAGATACTCTTTTATATCTTGGGAGGGGGTGACTTTTTACTTGTGGGAGGGACATGATTAGGGGCCAGATGGGGGATTGTAGTAGGCAGAATTCTAAGATGAATCCAAGATTTCCACCTCCTGGTGTGTGTGCCCAATATAACTTGATATCCTTGAGTGTTTAAAAGTTTTTCTAATAAAATGTTCCAAAGTATCCTAGAAGGAAATGATTATAGTTCCTTAAAGTAAAATAAGACATCATTTTAAAAGGGTTTCTAGAGGCATGAAAGAATACTTTATAAGCATATTATCTTAGTGTCAATTACCCTTTTACTAGAACATATTTACTCATTTAATAATAGGACTAATAGAAGATTGGTATAGAGGAGATTATAATAATGAGAACTTATCATGTGGTTGAAGCTGTATAGTTATTAATTTCATTATTCATAATGTAATCCTATGAAGAATAAGTACTATACCATTCCATAGTTTACAATTGAGGACATAGACACAAGAGGTTAAATAATTTGCTCAATGGTTAAGTGAGAATAGAACATAAAACTGTTCAAAACTAACAAACTATGTAATTATATAATCCCATTAAAAAGCAGAAGTACATCTATATCTATATTCATATCTCTACCTACATATATCTATATATGTGCTTTTTTTTCTATCTAGAAGAGGAACATAAGCCCCAAACATATTATATACTACATAGATCATAGAACTATTATCTAGCTAGTATTAGTTATTTCAATGGCTGACTGATGGGGAGTGGGGATGAGAGGAAATCATTTTGAAAATTTAACCTTATTTCAGTAAGGTTACAAGACAACTATTTTATGGGATATTATGAAAGTTCATCTGAAAAAGAATGGCCCATGTTTTAAAAAGAATGATGGATGCATTTCTAACAAGATATCTTAGAACAAGACATTATAGGCTATTGAAGGTCTTGGTGAATTCAATGAAATAATAGGTCACATGTATAAAGAGATACAATATAAAGTTAGAAATGACCAGTCCTATAATATGTGTTCTATACTATGCTAAGTTATTTGGATTTTAAGATTAGTAAAACATGGCCCTTAACCTCAAGGCAGGACATCTGCTTTTCTTCATTTACCATAAGTTAGTTGCATGTGACTCTTACTGTTATAACCTGAAGGTGTGTTAAATCATGAAGAAAATGATTTTTTCTGAGAACTCCGAGAGTTATAGTATAGAATCAGATTGAGGAGTTTCGGGTGATTATACCCATTCCTTGTCGATGTTCATAAAAATGGGTGAAAACTCCCCAGATAATTCCAAATATAATTTTACATAAACATTTGTTCATACTATACCAACTAACCTCTTCTTTGACCAGTTCTCTTTTAAGTATACATCCGATGCAGGTGGTGCTAACTTGAAGGTCAATCAGGAAAATAGGGTGAGGGATCTGTCTTTTATGAAAATGTGCTGCCTTTGAGAATTTTTTTTGATAGGAAAAAGATGGCAGATCCCTGGATATCTGGAATCAGTAGCTTGCCAGAAACGTTTCCAATCAAAAGCCAGAATAACCCATGAAGTCTGTTCTGATTACTGGAGATGTTGAACTAGTCCTAACTTCAAACAGTAGATATTTCCACACTTTAGTGCTATATGACAGCTCTATTCATTCCACAATGTCAAATTCTTTGGTTTTGGCTATTGGGTATTTATGCATTTCTGGCTGGGGAAGCAGAGAAGCCTAATTTGATTCTGGAGCCAAAAGTTTTCAGGCCCTGTTCCTTTGGAACTTGAACTGCAGAATTTTGGCACTGTATAAAGACTAGGACAGAGCAAGTAGTCACACATAACTAACTGACTCAACAGAGCATATTCAGGGAGAAAGATCATGCCTATACATGGATAACCATTCTCCAAGGCAGACTGACAACACCCTGAATTCAATCACCCTTGAATAAACACACAAGGAAAGCATGGCTTTAACATGCCTCCTGGCACTGCTCTCCAGTGCTGTCTGATTGGTTTGCGTTCCATAGGCCAGGCTGCAGATGCAGCCATTACTGTTGTTCTTACTTATGTCTGTCTGCTGTCTGCTAACAAGCATTCATATGCTTTGGATCATTAAAGTCACAACCTCCTATGCCAGTCTCTTCCTCTCCATGAGTTCGCTGTAGATTGGAATGAGAGAGGCTATTTCTGTTGCCTTTTCTTTCTATTAGGACCTCCAGTCAGGGTTATTTTTGAGGTCTGAATATTATAGCTTGCACCCTTGCCCCTATTGAGCATATAAATTGTCTTCCCATTAAGCTGGTTCTTTTTGCCTGATTTATTTCTATTGCTGCTGCTTGTGCCTTCTCAATGTAAGGCAAGTGATTTGTGCTGGAGCTGCAATAGACACAAAGTGCTGTAACTTAAGCTGTTTCCTGGTGCCATCGCTGTCTGCGAGAGGTCTGCTGTACTCACACCCATGCTACATTTCTTCTGACAGACTCCAGGTGGTGGGGATTTTCACAGTCCAACCCGTTTCAGTGTTAGAACTTGCCATTTGGAGCTCTGTGGATTCATCCCTTTCAGCTCACTGTTGGTAGCAGGCTGGGTACATTTGTATATCTACCTGTATGAGGCCACATGTGTCCACAGGTATAATCAAAGGTGGAGAAATACAACTTCCTCTTTTAGAGAAAGCACAGAGGACAGATATTGGAGAGAGAGAGAGAGAGAGAGAGAGAGAGAGAGAGAGAGAGAGAGAAAATTGTCACTTGTAGTATTATGCAGGCTGCCCATCTAAACCCATCATTGCCTGGCATCTACACACTAAGGGCAAGGATCCAGCCAACTTGTGAGTGGGCACCATGCCATCTGAGCAGATGGGCATAGAAGTCGGCAGCCAGTAGACCATGTATGTGCATCAACGTGGGTGTTGAGGGCAGGATTCCCAGAGGAAAATGTCCTAACAGCTGTCTGGCCTGAGCCAACATACTTACGACCAAGGAAAAGTGCCATCCTTCAATCCTGCTGAGTTGGATTAACCTTCAGAACTAAATCTGCTTTTTCGGCAGCAGAAGGTGAGTTTGGGGGTCTATGAAAACCTCAAAGAATAACTGAGAAAGGAAACTGAAATGATACGATTATTAGATATTCACTAAAGATGCTGAGAGCATTTCCATGCATATTTTAAATATTTGACCAAAAGCCTGTTAATTCTTAAAAAACAAGTCATAGTTATTAAAAGTATTGCCTCTCACAATGCTTCTAGAATTGACCTTTCCACACAGACAGAGCATTTTCAATGAATCAAATAATACATTTCCATCTTTGCATTAAAAAATAATGACAGGTGAGGAAAGGTATCAAAAGACTATAGAAATCTGATTGTGAATAAATATCTTTATCAAACTTTACATAATATGGATCAAGTTATTATATAATGGATTATACCTTTCCAAAGAAGAGAAAATTTTCTTCAGCTATTGAACATACACCTGAAAATATAACAAGGAAACTTGAAATTTCAACTTAAGCTCTTCTGGGACATGAAAGAGACTTTATATTTGAGACTGAAAATAAAGCCTGATTCTAATTTGTTGAAACTTTCCAGATAGTTGAACTTCATGAAATTAGATATAAGGTTCTGCCCAACATAGCCAAATGATGACTTGACAATGATTTGTTTCATTTGGCTAAAAATAGACCATTTTAATAACTTTAAACATTCAATAATTGTTTATTTATTTTCTATTTTGTTTTGTTCTGTGGTACTTGTGCTTTTTGTGTGATAGCTTTCTTGGTATCAATTTCTGTTGTCTTAAATCTTTTATTTAAAAGATAACATGGCTTTCAGTTGTGGAGGAAATGTCAGTTTGGCACAAGTGTTATATTTTTTACTATCTAGTCTCTAAACTATTTTTTGGTAATATCAACAGAGGAAATATCTCTGTTGTAAAGCATAAAAGAGATGAATACACTATTTCAACTGATAATTTTAGTAACTTTTGCTATAGATCTAACAAATTACATGCTATCTTAGTTATAATAACATTATAAGTAGAATAAAATGTTTATGGGTCTATTTTGGCCTTGAGTTTCTTATTATAGCAGTTTATAAATACATAACTAAATATAAATTAAGCTACAGAGAAAGAAGGAAATAAATCTAAAAATTAAGACAATACATAAATGTACTTCAGATGAATTCCATATAAATAATACCTTTCAGTCTGAAAAAACTGTCTTGGAAAGTGAAAACATGGGAGAAAGAGCGGGGTCGGGGAGAGAGAGAGAACTAAAGGAAATAGTATTTAGCAATAAATAAGGAAGTACACATAGATCATAATTAATTTTTCTTTAAAGAGGAAGTTATGTGGCAGTTTAATTTTCTTCTTAGAAGAACACAGTGGTTGGGACTAAATAAAGCAAGGGAAAAATATCAAGGAGTTAAAATCATTCCAGTAAGTGTTTCCCTTTGTCTGTCTGAAAGATGGGAAAATGTGGTTAAAGCTGAATTTAACTCAACTAGACTTCCCCAGGATTGAAAGGCTGGTGAACACTACAGGTGACTCAGACACTGACCAAAGAATATTCAACAAACTAAAGAAAAAAAAAGTCAATAAACTTTAATATGTCCCCAGAAGGTTTGCATATGTCCTCAGAAGGTTTACAGATATTTTCCTTTCATTTTCTGCAGGGACTAAAAGAGCTAAGAGAGAGTGTCAGATTTCTGATTGACAACATACAACTGAAAGAGGTTTATGTAAAAGCCAAAAATAAAAAAGAGGGACATTTGCATTGGATGCCCACTATGGCAATTGGATGATATTGTGAGCAGAGGGAGGAGTAGAATATAAGTCTTAAACACTGTATGTGTGATACACTGATATGGAACAAAACAGAAGAATTTGGATTTTTATGATTTATATCTTTATCTCAATTAGGACTATGAAAGATACATTTAGTTAGTGGTAGAGTAATTGTGAGACATGGATGACTCTACAGTGCCCACAAACAGATAAGACAGAGAGGAAAAAGCATGATAAGGTAATGTCCTCATATCTTAAATTTTTTTTCTCAACAGCAGTTACCTTCCACATAAACACAATTTTAAAAATTTAGTCAGCACTTAGGTTTATGATTATTATTTCTAAACAACTAAATTGTAAATACAAAAAATATTGGCCATGTTTCCACATAAAACAAACTAACAAAAACTTCACTGATATCTCTTAATTTCTGATTGTGATAGCTTTAAGAAATATAATTTTGCAAAACAAATGAAAATCTGAACATAAGAATTGGGATACACCAAAAAAGAGAGAGGGTGGGGAGAAGAGAGAGAGAGAGAGAGAGAGAGAGAGAGAGAGCAGAGAGAAGAGAGAGAGAGAGAAACTTTTGAGAACCATAAAGATAAAAACTAAACTTAGCCACAAATTTATTTCTGTTTTTTATCTAAGTATCCAGGGAGGTTGGTAATGGGAGGTATGCCTCAGAAAATGTATGTGTCTGTGAAAATGTTGGAACAAACTAATGCTTTTATTCAAGTGATTTTATTTCAATTTTAAGCCACAAGATATAAACTTTCATCAAAAATGGTAATCTATTTAAAAACAGAGCTATGTGGAATTTTTCATGTTTATGTATAACTTTCACAGTAGACCCTCCTACACCAGAAAAATAAAATGCCCAAATTGTGTTATTTTTACAGTTTTTAATATATCAAGTACTATTTCCACCCATCAGTTTCATATCCTTTAAGTAGATAAAAATGAAAAAGGAATGGAAGAAAAAATGAAGATACTTTGAAAAAGTGACTTTTTAATTCTTTTTTTCTTGAAAGGAAAGATATCTGGAAAACTTAATTATCATGCATATTATAATAAGAGCAAAAAGGAACTTAAAGGAAAATTTGCATTGAACACTCTGAGTACTCCATTTTTCTGCTTTGCTTTGCACAAAGCTAAAGTACTTGAGAATGAGCAGGGAAGTAGAAGGAGAAAGAGTGGTGGGTGGTAATAAAGCAGGAAAAACTCATAGATTTGATCTAAAAATGTTGCAGTGATATGTTAACCTGATATTGAGTAAAAAAAAGCCAAATCAGCCCTAGCTGGTTGGCTCAGTGGATAGAGTGTTGGCCTACGGACTTGAAGGGTCCTGGGTTTGATTCCGGTCAAGGGCACATGCCCTGGTTATGGGCTCCATCCCAGGGAGGCCCAAGCAGGAGACAGCCCAGTGATGATTCTCTCTCATTATTGATGTTTCTCTCTTTCTCTCCCTCTTCCTTCCATTCTGAAATAAATAAAAATATATTTTAAAAAATAAGTAAAATACATATCTTTTTAAAAAAAGACAAATCAGAAGACATTTGTATTTAATTTCCCCCCAGTGATAACAACAAATCATTTCTATTTACTGAACACAATAAATCAATAGGAAGATAGCATCATTAAAAATAAAAAGAAGATGAGTTCTGACATTTTTTTTCACCTGAGAAGGAAAGGTTGTCATCAACTCAAGTACTTACTATGAAAATTCAGTTACTTAAAATGCAGAACACTGATAGAAAAGCAGTGTAAGACATAACCATGTCACCTCTAAAGAGAGAAACTTTAAATTATTAAGGCTTCTTTTTGCTAAAGTACTGGAGATCTCTCAAACAGGAACTTGGAAACAATGTTGAAACCAACATTTTATAATTTGAATATAAGAATTAGCAAACAAAAATAGGCTGTGAACACAAATATGTGGTAGATATACATACATGTCTACTTAATGTTTAGAGGAAGGACCTTATACTATTTCAGAACATTTGGAAACAAAAAAAGTTCCAAAAACCATATTGTCAGGCTTCCTCAGAAGAAATGCTTCTGGAATTCAAGGAGAAAATAATCCTATCTAATAATAGACAAACATGGTAATTGACCATACCTTCGCTACGCCTCCCATTGGCTAGTCAGCACAATATGCAAATTAACTGCCAACAAAGATGGCGGCTAATTTGCATACTGCAGGCAGGGCGGGACAGCGCCATCCCACCTGTCCTGCCGCCATCCAGGCCTGCAATCTGCGACCTGGGGTGGCGGGCGTCTGTGTGCGACCTGACTCGAGGCGGCCGGGCAGGGCAACAGCGATCGGCCGGCCCAGCCGGGCGTCCCATGTGTGACCCAACCCAGGGCAGCCGGGTGGGGCAGCAGCGATAGGCCGGCCCGGCCGGCCCGCCCCGGCGTCCCGTGTGCCACCTGACCCGGAGCGGCCGGGCGGGGCAGCAGCAATCGACTGGCCCGCCCTGGCATCCCATGTGCCACCCGACCCGGGGCAGCACCCCAACCCGCGGATCAGCCCTGCCATGTGCATGACCCAGGGAGGTGGGGCAGGCACCCAGGGATCGGGCCTGCCATCTGCCACCTGGGGAGCGGGCCTAAGCCAGCAGGTGGTTATCTCCCGAGGGGTCCCAGACTGTGAGAGGGCACAAGTGGGGCTGAGGGACACCCCCCCAACCTCCCCTCCCCCGCCAGTGCACAAATTTTTGTGCACCAGGCCTCTAGTGTATTTAAATAAAGTTATATCAAGCTACTGTTAATATTATTACTGTTATTCAAGTTTTCCAAATTCAGGGAGTAATTAATGATTCCTACAAAAGTGAAAGCACCTAAGATCACACAATGGATCACACTTCTGCCCACATTCTGAAACTTATCCAGAAGAAATTTGCTGAACAAAATGTAGGTTTTTGATATCAGATACATTTAGAAGTTATGAAATTCTGGAGAAAAACGTAGGACCATCCAAAATAAAATACTCTATTTGCAATACTAGTAGTAGAGATGTTTTATAATTTTAACAAAGAAAGTGCATTTTGAGCACCTACTATTAGAAATGACCAGCAAATGAGTGTACTATACATGAGGTGTGGCTAAATTGAATGGTTTATAAGGACATATAATGCCTTAAATGGGAATGTTTCTCAAGAATGTGCCACATAATGATTTGCAAAATTACCAGATAGCAGTAATAAGTTATTTATAAATATATAAATTCTATAATATTTTCATATATATTCATATATTCTTTGAATCAGACTTCAATCAAAACTTGGTTGACCTCAAGTTTCTTTATAATTATTTCAGTTAAGTATATCATCATGTACAGACAGCTCTCTTAAAACATCCTAATTTTCCTGATATCCATGCAAGACAACTGAACAATTTGGATCCAGAATTTCCTAAATCATAAGTCTCAGTCAGCATAATCTGATTTGGGATAATAACATATTTCTGTGCCTAATGCTTCACTGAGAAGAGCAGTTAAGCAAAAGACAGGTGATGAAATTTCTTCTGCACTCCCCTCCCTCCCCCCCATCTTCATAACCAGGTTGAACATGATAGATTGGCTAGCTTATTGATTTAGGAATTATCAGCAATATTACTTCCCCTAAAGGAATATTAAGATGATTTATAACAGATTTGAAACCTGATTTCTAGCTTCCTGTGTAACTATGTACAAATTTATAAGTTAGACTCTCTTCAAATTCCTATCTCAGATATCTGTTTATGCACGCAGGGATTTCAACTTTATAGTTCCCTAAGCATTTAATGCCTGTCTTTATACATATACATTTATATTGTTGGAGAAATAATAAATTGAAATCAAATATTGTACTTTATTGAGGGCTTAAATCCATGTTAAAATATTACCCATATTTACCACTAACTGTGGTTTTTTTAGAGTTACTTAAAACAATCTGTGTCTGTGTTTCTAACACTTATGAAAAGAGGGTAATATAACTGACCTCTTAAGGTTTGGATGAGAATAATATATATTAATGAATGCAAAACACTTAGACTAGTGCCTGGCAAATAATAAGTACTCAAGAAATAATAGCAGACAATATTATCATATCATTTATCAATTTGAATTTTGTTTATACCATGGAACTAATGGTTTCCTTCAAGGGTGAAATGTGTGTGCTCAATAACTGGTTATTTCTGTTTCAATTTCTTCTCATTAAAATTTGTTTACCAAACTTCAGTCATGCACTTATTATGTTTGTGGTGTTTTTCCAGATTTCATATAGTTAAATAACTATGTCAATGAAAAATATTTTGTCATTAATATATGTCATCATTTTTTCTCCTAAACCTCAAGACATAGACATCTTCCTAGGTTCAAAATGAAGAACATAGACCCCACAACTTGTAGGAAGTTACATGGTAGACAGAGAATGTAGAATATGAAATATTGCAGCCAACCATCTTTGAGTACACATTTTATTCAAATTAGTCAGTCTCAAAAGATTTACTTCCTATGTTATATTTAATTTATTTACCTTCTTGAATGAATCTGAATATGGTTGTTTTGTACATTCACTAATTTATATTCTTTGAAATCATTTGTCGCTTTTTAAAAGGAAAACTATAATAGCATTAAATGTCAATACTTTTGCAGATATCCCGACACAGAAGGAATCATTCACAGCATGTCTTGAACGATGTTATTCCTCCATTGGAACAATTGGTAAGTGATTCCTTCACTCCAAGACTGTATTCTTTACCTACTTCTACAAAGTGAATTTACCCCAAAACTCAGCAACTTAAAACAGCACACGTTATTACCTCATGTTTTTGTGAGTCAGGAACCTAGCAGAGTCCCCTAACTCAGAAGATCTCAAAAGGTTACAATCAGATTTTGAGCCAGAATTGGGGTCACATCTGAAGGCTTGGCTCATGTACATGGTTATTGGCCGGTTCGGTTCCTCCAGGGCTGTTGGTCAGAGAACTCTCAGTTACCTGCCACATGGGTTTCTCCAGCAGGACAGCTTGCTTTTTCAAAGCACACAGCAAGCTGAGCAGGCAAGAGAGTCTACTAACAAGACAGAAGTCAAAATCTCTTGTAATCTAACGGTGGAAATTATATCCTCTCAACTTTGCCACATTATTTTGGTCAGAAGCAAATTATTAAATGGAGTCTACACTCAAGGGGAAGGAATTACATAAGGCTATGAATTGTAGGAATCAGAGACTGTGGGGGCCTATGGCACATTTTAACAGTTTTTTAAGGAAAGATTCATCTCTTACTATTAGATTCTATGTCTACCAGAGTAGGTTTTTGTTTTTCACTTTTATTTATTGTCCAAATGACTAGAAAAGTTCATGCAACATTAAAAAACAATAAATGAATGAAAAAGATATTTAAAAAATATATGTCCACATTTCTGATATATTTTGATGCTTTTTCTGTTAATGACCTCATTTTTGATAAATACAATGCCTTTTTTCTTCAGGCTCATACTTCTTGCTGTATTTCACATTGGTCAACATGCTACCAATCTATTGGCTCACAGGATGCTACACAGTGATGACTTTATCCCTATTTATCTCCTGCTATTCCATTACTGTTAACTGGGATTTCTAATTTTTAACACTAAAATATGTATTTTCTTGGTTTAGTCTTATTTTCTTTTGCTTTGCATGTTCTAGATCTCTCGACTTCACTCTAGCAGTCTAGCTAATGCCTCCATTACTCTCCTCTGGTTTAGAATAAAAATTCCCTTTAAGAATTGTCTACCTTTACTCCTGTTAATTTCTCCCCTCTTTATCTCTTGAACCAACTCCATTTAGGCTTTTATCCCAACAACTCACCCTCTATCAAGGTCATCAGTTGCTTTCATTTTGCTTAAATTCATCCCTAAAGTTTCAGGTTTTCTCCTTAGTAAACCTACCTGAATATTAAACCCAATTGATAACTCTCTTTTTTGGAGGCAATATTTTCTTCACTTGGCTAGTAAACTGCTTTCCAGTACTGTATATTGTGACATTTTCACTTATATGTTTAACATACATCTCAAATTGAACATATCCTAAACTGATTCTGATTTTCTCCTACACCTAATGTTCTCCATTTTATAATGTGCTAATATTATTTTCCAGATGCTTCTGTCAAAACTCATAAAGTCATCTTTGACTTCTTTGTTTCTCTTACAAGATAAACTTAAACATCAAATAACCCTGTTAGCTCTATCTTTAAAATCAGTTCACTTCTCATCACTGATGTGCCCACTTTCATCCTTGCTCTCTACTTTTTATTTTCAACACAACAGCCAAAGTGACCTTATTAAGATACAAGTTACATCATGTCACTCCTTGTCTCAAATTTCTCTGGCTTCCCATAACTCCTAGGGTAAAAGCTGAACAACATCCAGTGGTTCATCTGATCCTACTGGTCCCAGCCAGCCAGTTAGCCTCATCATTTTCTTCTTTCTCCCAGCTCATTCGGCTCCAGCCAAACTGACCACCTTACTTCTTCCACAGGGCCATTAAAACTATTTTATCCTCTGCCTGATATAAAATAATTCATTTGATGCCTAGAAATTTGTAAGGCTTATTACTTCATTTGCTTTGTATCTCGATTCAGATATTACCTTTTATTTATTTAAGTTCTCTCTCTCTCTCTCTCTCTCTCTCTCTCTATATATATATATATATATATATTATTGATTTTTTACAGAGAGGAAGGGAGAGGGATAGAGAGTCAGAGACATCAATGAGAGAGAAACATCAATCAGCTGCCCCCTGCACACTCCCCACTGGGGATGTGCCAGCAACCAAGGTACATGCCCTTGACCGGAATCAAACCCGGGACCCTTCAGTCTACAGGCCGACGCTCTATCCACTGAGCCAAACTGGCCAGGGCAAGTTCTCTATTTTTTAAAAAAAATATTTTTATTGATTTCAGAGAGGAAAGGAGAGGGAGAGATAGAGAAACATCAGTGATGAAAGAGAATCATTGATCGGCTGCCTCCTGCACGCCCCCTACTGGGCATCGAGCCCACAACCCAGGCATGTGCCCTTGATTAGAATCGAACCTGGGACCCTTCAGTCCACAGGCCAACGCTCTATCCCCTGAGCCAAACCAGCTAGGGCTAAGTTCTCTATTTTTTAAAGTATTACATAAGTTCTCCTTTTTCCCCCATTGACCTCTCCCCGGCCGCTCCCACCCCCGAGCACATGCCCTCACCCCCCTACTGTCTGTGTCCATTGGTTATGCTCACATGCATGCATATAAGTCCTGTGGTTGATCTCTTGCCCCCATCTCCTGCCTTCCCTCTTAGGTTGGTCTGTCCAATACTTCTATGTCTCTGGTTCTATTTTTGTTCATCAGTTTATGTTGTTCATTATATTTCACAAAGGAGTGAGATCATGTGATATTTATTCTCTGACTTGCTTATTTAGCTTAGCATAATGCTCTCCAGGTCCATCCATGCTGTTGCAAATGATAAATTCCACCTTTTAAGGTAGGTGTTTCCTAATCTCTCTTAAAAACAAGCAAACAATCCTTCCTCACCATTTCCATTCACAATCCTTTTCTCCGACCCTAATTTAATGTTCCCCATAGAACTTACAAACATGTAGCATACTATATATTTTTTGTTTTTTATCTCATCAGAATATTCTATGAGAGCAAGGGTACTGTCTCCTATTTTCATAACTCTGTTTCCATTATTATAACAATTGCTATTACATGGAAGAACTCAGTAAATATATGTTAAATGAGCACACAAATGAGATAGTTAATGGCTTTGGTTTTTACTTCCAGGCCTACATAATACACAGGTCTATCCTTGTACATTCTCTTCATTATCTCATCCTATATCTTGAAGTTCGAATTAATCATTTGTTCTGGTATGTCTCTGTGTCATCTCAGAAGTGAAATCTCCCAAGCTGATTCCCCTTTGCACTGAGCTCATCTGCATTAGTAGTAAACATTTATCTAGGCTTAGAACACATTTTCTTTGGCTCCTTTATTTTCTCTATGACCTTTCAGCATTTTCTGAAGCAGTTTCTTCACAATGGATGTGGTGCCCACATTTTTCTTAATGTGTACAGTCAAACACTTGCCCAGACCTCCCAATGCCTCTGATCTCAATCCCTCTACTGTCCCCTGTACCCAGTGCTACATAAGATCATTGACCTCCCACACCAACCTTCTTTAAACAGTACCTTTATTATTTCATTCTTCTTGTCAAAACATTCAACAGCTTCCTATATTCTATAACACTAAGTCTATAGGCCTCTTTCATGGTCCCCGATTTACCTTATTTATTATCTACTCCCAAATACATACCCTTAGGCCAGCAATAGTAACATGATTAAGACTTGGCTCTAACTCTGAAGGAGCTTAAATTTTCTGTAACAATTATTTCTTCATCCCAGCACTCTTTTGTTGTTCACTCTTATTTCATGGGTAATAGGCTTGTTTCATGGCTAGACTATAAATGTTTTGAAGTTAGGGGTCACGACTTCTATTTTCTTTCTTATATAATACTTCACTTTATATTGCTTTTGGCACCAGTTTTTGTTCAAAAAAGACATGCTTGTCAATTGATTTAATATTAAGATATTAAAGGTTTATTAAATATTGTTGATTTCAAATATTAATGAATATATGACTGCTTTTCATGGTGAAAGCCAATTTTTCAATGTAATTACATGTAACAGTATCTTATTTTAATAATTAATTACTCAGATATCAACTAAGATAACATTTCCCCACCATTTTCCCCCTCCACCTCACACCTACCCCACAACTCTTATTTATGAATCACTCCATCATGATGGGCAATGCCAGAATAGCCACCAATTCCCCCAAACAGCAAATTCTGATTACTTTTTAACTACTATGATTTACACCAAGACTTGAATTATCCCAGAATCTATGAAGTCTTCTTTACATCTGACTAATCTAACTTATATATGTATATGTATATTTGACCTAGATCTACATATTTTTCCACAAATCTGGCATCTTCCTTACTTCCAGCCCTATAATTCTCCTGCTTTCCCTCATGCCTCAGTGTTGCTTCTGAAGTCATGCACAGGTTTTGGCAGTAGTTTCCCTTGGCAGTAACTACCAGAATGAGCTACCACAAATGAGATAACATACATTAAAACTGTTTATAAAGTAATGAAATCCTTTAAGTTGGTGTTATTACTCATTATTTTCATGATGTCGATTTTTGAGATTATTTATGTCCAACATTTGGTGCTATATAAATCTTTTTTCATCTCTTATATTCAGAACATTTTTGAACGTTTTCCAGGGATCATGAGAGGCTTTCGCTTTAAGCATAACTGGCAAAATCATTCCATTAGATCCATCCCCTTTGGAGGAAAATGATTTATTTTACAAAAGTGGCATCTGCCATCATGGGGGCTCTAAAAGATGCTATCATCCTTTGGTGGCCATGCTTTACCTCCGAATGTTTTCTTTAATAAAGTAGATTGTGATCAATGTGGTTAAATAGAAGCATAATGTGTTTCTTTCAAATATTGACAAAAGAATAAATTCTTAATTAGAATCTCATGGTGGAAACTACCCCATTCACTGACTGGTGACATCATTTCTGCCGCCTGGTATTCAAATCCATGTGCCACCAATACAAGAGCCCAAAATTCTTTTCTGAGAATCTATATGGATGCTTAGCAGGCACTATAATGCATTAACAATTTTAAACATGAAACATAAACTATACCAATATGTGTTTATTACCTGATCTTGTATACTTTATAATATAATTATTCATGAGACCTAATTATTTTCATGGCACTTTTCTTTTTCCCCCCTGTAAATAAATGTTCGAGAAAAATAACCCTGTTTAGAACATGTTAAATCTTTATCATCTTTATTTTTTATCAAAAGAGTAAAAGACATGTCTATGGATAACCCTGCAGGAGTCAAAAGCCTGTGGCAGGTTTCAGAGAATCATCTGTTCCCTCCTGAGCTAGGAGGATTTGGAGGACAGAGCTCTGGAAGTTGCCAGGCCTTGGGGGCAAAGCAGGTTTTTGTAGATAAACCTTAAGTCATAGATTCTACCTTTTGGAGCCAGATATCATTTTGTAGATTAATTAATACTTGTGAGGACTTTGAGGATGAAAGGCATTGTGAGCACACAGTGTTTTCTTATTTTAAAACAAAAGACAGCCACTTTGGGGGAAAGATTCTATTGACTAAACCGAAGGAAAAAATCCACAAGTGCTTCAGTCTTTCAAAATTCGACTTTGGCGAGATAAAATTAGGTTTTCTGAAATAACATGCTCCCAGATACTTAAGCTGGTAGTATGTTAATAATAATTATATAACTTAATGACTCATAGAAACCATTTCCAGTTTTCATTGTTTCATGCACCCTTTCTTGTCTCAAATAGCAGTGTGTTTATAAATTCTGATATTTGTTGAGGCCATTCCTGTGCTAGTTTTTGGGTATGCATTGATATGCTAAATACTCATGTTCTTTTCTTGAGGGACTTTCAATCTATGGGTAAAGAGAAGTGTTCAATAAGTAAGGGAATAAATCATTCCATAAATGCATATTACAAAACCTGCTTTAACAGCAGAAAAACAAGTTTCTATGTGAGAGGGAGAGCCTACCTTGGATTGAGTAGTCATAAAAACACTCTTTGAAGGGGACATTTAAATTGAGATATGCAGTTTGGAGATTGTCAAGCAAAGAACTGGAAGAAGAATGATTCAAACAGAAGGAACAGCAAGGGAAAAAGTCTAGAGGACAGAACAAATTGTTACATTTGGAAAAGTATAAGAATCACACACTGGCTAAAATAGAGAAATAAGTCAGGGGATGTGAGCAAATGGGGGGCGGGGGGGCGTGATTCTCAGATCATGAAGGCCTGGAGCTGATAGTAAGGAGATTAGAAACCATTAAAACACAACAAGAGGTTCAAATAAATTTTCCCATCCAGACACACATTTTAAGTTCATTTAACTCTGGAGTAGAGAAAAAGAACACACAACAACAACAAAAATGCTATTAACATTGAATAACCCTGTCTGCCGTACTGCTTAGACAGAAATATATATATATATATATATATATATATATATATATATATATATATATATATATATATATATATATATAAACACACACATACACACATACATTCATATACATACACACACACTAGAGGCCCAGTGCACAAAAATTTGTGCACTCATGCGGGGGGGGGAGGGGGGGTCCTTAAGCCCAGCCGGTGCCCATTTGCAGGCCAGGACCCCTTGGGGGATGTCCGCCTGTTGACTTAGGCCCACTCCCCGGGGGATCAGGCCTAAGCTTGCAGTCAAACATCCTTCTGGCAGCCAGGGAGCCCCCTGGGAATGTCCGACTAAAGGCTTAGACCCCCAACGGATCAGGTCAAAACCGTTAGTTGGACATTCTTAGTGCTGCCACGGAGGTGGGAGAGGCTCCTGCCACCACCTCTGCAATGACCAGCCATGAGCCAGCTTCTGGCTGAGTGGCACTCCCCATATGGAAGTGCACTGACCACCAGGGGGCAGCTCCTGCATTGAGCGTCTGCCCCCTGGTGGCCAGTGCACATCATAGCAACTGGTCATTCTGCCGTTAAGTCAATTTGCATATTAACCTTTTATTATTATTACTAGAGGCCAGGTGCACAAAAATTTGTGCACTCGGGGGGGGGGGGCGCGGGGGGGGGCGTCCCTCAGCCCGGCCTGTGCCCTCTCACAGTCTGGGACCCCTCGGGAGATAACGACCTGCTGGCTTAGGCCTGCTCCCCGGTGGCAGAGGGCAGGCCCAATCCCTAGGTGCAGCCCCTGGTCGGGCTCAGAGCAGGGCCGATTGGGGAGTTGGGGCGCTGCCTCCTGTCATGTACAGAGCAGGGCAGATTGGGAGGTTGTGATGCCACCCTCAGTCACGCTCAGGGTAGGGACAATTGGGGGGTTGGGGCACCGTCCCCTGTCACACTCAAGGCAGGGTCGATGGGGAGGTTGCGGCGCCACCCCCTGTCACACACAGATCAGGGCCCATCAGGGGGTTGGGGCGCCGCCACTCTCACACTCAGGGCAGGACCGATGGGGAGGTTATGGCTCTACCCCATCACACACAGAGCAGGGCCCATGGGGGGGGGTGGAGGGGGTTGGGGAGCTCCCCCCTATCAGTCACAGAGCAGGGCTGCTCAGGGGGTTGAGGCCCTGCCTCCTGTCACACACAGAGCCACAGGGCGATCAGGGGGTTTGGGCGCTGCCCCCTGTCACGCTGATCCCGGTGCCGGGATGCATATTACCCTTTTACTATATAGGGTAGAGGCCTGGTGCATGGGTGGGGCTGGCTGGTTTGCCCTGAAGGGTGTCCTGGATCAGGGTGGGGGTCCCCACTGGGGTGCCTGGCCAGTCTGGGTGAGGGGCTGAGGGCTGTTTTCAGGCTGGGAGTGACTGAAGTTCCCAACCGCTCCTTTTTTTCTTTTTTTTTTTTTTTATTCTGGGCCAGCTTTACCTTGAGGCTTGGCTCCAGCACTTAGGCCTCCGCAGCTGAAAGTAGGTTTCTGGCCTTTGCTTACAATGTTGCGAATCTGCTGGCTGAATTCCGGCGGTATTTGTTACAATGTTTCTTAAACTGCCCGCTCAGAGGCCTGCAGCCGCAGGCAGGGAACGTTGGTTTCCTCCAATGATCCTGATCCTCCGTCACTGAGGCAAGCAAGCCTCATGTTAGTTTCAAGCTGCCTGGCTGCCAGCCGCCATCTTGGCTGACAGTTAATTTGCATATCTCGCTGATTAGCCAATGAAAAGGGTAGCGGTCGTACGCCAATTACCATGTTTCTCTTTTATTAGTGTAGATATAGGATGTCCCTATTTCATCTTTTGTCCCCTCTACCCAACTCTTGTCCCCCACTTCTCTCTGGCCATCACCATACTGTTGTCTGTGTCCATGGGTTGTGTATATATTTTCTTTGGCTAATTCCTTCTTTAAATTCACTTCTTTAAATTTTCATTTTCAGATAAGTGCTTATAACTGAACTATTATATATTTTTCTATTATATCATTTAAAATTAAGATATTTTTTAATTGAACACTTGTAAATTTTAGCACAATTTAATAAATTATGCTAGAAGCAATTAGGAGATTTTTCATGTAATGCAGATACATTTCAATTAATATTTTATTAATTTTTAATTTTTTAATATTTTAATTTGAAATAATCTCATACATGTAAAAAAAACCTATAAAATACTACAGCATATTATATGTACCCTTCACCCAATTTCTTAGGTGTTAATAATTTAAACATAACCATTATACAACTAACACAATTTGGAATATATTTTTCTTATAATCTCTTTAATGTTACTTAATGCATTTACTTTTGTTAATCTTCACCCAAGGATATTTTTCCATTAAATTTTAGAGAGAGTGAAGGGAAAGGTAGAGACACATTGATTGGTTGCCTCCTGCACATGCTTTGATAGGGACTGGGTGGGGATCAAGCCAGCAACTGAGGTACAAGCCCTTGACTGGAATTGAACCTGGGACCCTTCAGTCCACAGGCTAATGCTCTATGCACTGAGCAAAACAGGCTATATCTTAGTTCATTTACTTTTAATCTATATGTGTCTTTATATTTAAAGTGGGTTTTGTTTTTGATTCACCCTCATAATCTGTCTTTTAATTGGTGCATTTATGCCACTGACTTTCAGAGTGCTTACTGATAGAATTACTACCATATCAGGTGGCTTCTGGGGCTTCTTGGGCTTCTGGGGCCAGCCTGCGGCCTAGGATAGGATTTGATCACGGGTGGCAGGCAGCTTCTGGGGCTTCTGGGGCTGGCCAGCGGCCCAGGATCTTATCTGATCACGGTCAGCAGGCAGGCGGCTTCTGGGGTCGCACATGGGGGCCTGGATGGTGGCTCACGCTGGCGACTTATGCTGTCCCACCCTGCCTACAGTATGCAAATTAGCCACCATCTTTGTTGGCGGTCAATTTGCATATTGCACCGATTAGCCAATGGGAGGTGTAGTGAAGGTACGGTTAATTATCATGTTTGTCTATTATTAGGATATGCCTAAGAGATTGGTCGACCAGTCGCTATGACACACACTGACCACCAGAGGGTGGACGCTCAATGCAGGAGCTGGCCCCAGTGGTCAGTGCACTCCCACGGCGGTTATGCTGTTCAGCTGACCGACAGGCACCAGATGCCGGGCTCACTACTGGCAAGCGCAGCTGCAGCAGCACAAGCCTTTCCTGCCTCTACAGCAGTGCTACCGAGCAGCAGCTGCAGCAGGCGCAGTGGGGCTGGGATGGTGGGAGTGGCCCAGCCCGGGCTCAGGCTCCTCCCCGGCTGCCTGCCACTTTGTGCACTACTCCATCCCTCGGGGAATATTGGATGGCCAGTCTGGCCCGATCCCCACAAGCTAGGCTTGGTCTGTGGGGATTGGGCTAAAACTGGCTCTCCAACATCCCCTGAAGTGTCCGATTGCAAGAGGGCTCAGGCCAGGCTGAGGGACCCCACCGGTGCATGAATCCATGCACCGGGCCTCTAGTTAGGTTCTAACAAAAAATGAATTATGCTAATGACTGGCCTAGACAGTACAGAGAAGGCCATTCTAACTGAGCTCCAATAGCAGGCAAAGAAATAGCAATATAGTTATATCAAGGACACAAAGAAATATAATTCAGGACAGAAGAGAAACTGAAGAGGAGGAAGGAGAGGTGAGATACAGGAAAAGTCTCCAGAATACTGAAGTAAGCTTTTGAGACACAAAGAGGTGCCTTCATGAGTCTGTTTCCCAAACAGAACCTGGATTTTTTGGTCTGACCAAACAAAACACACTGGTTACAAGATGAAGGTCTTAGGAAAAAGGCTATGGGGGTTTTTAGACATCAAATACTAGCTTTTTCAAAATGACATTTTGATGATTTAGGGGTAAATAAATCAGGACATGTGGGTAAAATTCCTTTGAAACACACAGGGGTTTAAAATGATGGGGAAAATATTTGGCAAAGCATAATATGTGCTTTGCCAAACCCAACATTAGAAAAATGGCTTAAGACATTCAGCAGAACCCCAATGCCTAACATGCTCTCTCATTCTCAGTGAGAGAAAGGGAGAATATCCATGAAAGTATTGAGCAACATGTATATAGATGGTTATTAATAGGTTGCAGTGAGCAAACTCTGCCTAACTCTAAGGCCTGAAATCAAGACCAGTTTCTCAAGAACTTCTTGGAGAATGCTTAGTTGCTCCTTCCCTGGCACCACTCATGCATGACCCAGAATCATTTTCCTTTGCTGTTCTTATATTCTCCTTTTCATGTAATCAGTGTATCCAACTTGAATTTTGGCTTACCACTTTTTAAAAGTATGTGCACAGTAAATTATATATTTACATTAGGCAAACCATTATATTTCATGATTTCATGTCTCTAAAAACATCACATTTCAAGCTATATGTAAGATATTTCTATAATTCAGCATTTAATTCTTTATAAAATTAGTGCTTTATATGACATACAGAAAAGCTGTATTTTTAAGATGATTTGTCCCCTCACTTTCATTTCTGTTCCTAACGAATTGCATCTATAGCAAGTCCACATATAAGGTTAACAGATCTGATATAGCAAAAAAGAGACAGTATAAAAATAAGTGCAGATGGAGAAGAAAAATGTAAACAGTGAGCTCTAAGGAGAGAAGTGGTACATCCGAAAGACATTGTTATGAGAAGGAAAGCCAATGGAGTTATGTAGGATGAATATGTTCCAGAGATATACAGCATGCTAATATACAGCATGCTGATTATTGTTAATAAGATTGTATTATATACTAGACATGTGCTAAGAGATTAGATCTAAGATGCTCTTACCACACACAAAAAAAGAAACGGTAAGAAAGGTAACTATGTGAGGAGATGGATGTGTTAATTAGCTCGACTATAGTAATCATTTCATTATGTATATGTATGATTGTACAAAACACTATGTTGTACAACTTCAATATAATTTTTATTTTAAAAATAGAAAAAATGAAAAATAAATTTAAAATTAAGCCAATGGAAAGAAGACAGGCAGATATATCTATTTGTGGGTAATGGAGAAGTAAAAAATAATTTAAGAGGAAAAGAGAAGCATAATTTAGGAGTAAAATGATATAACCAGGTGTGTCCCCATTCTGAGTTTTATAATAGAAACTAGAGGTTCAGTGCATGGATTCGTGCACCATTGGGGTCCCTTGGCATGGCCTTTGCCCTCTTGCAATCTGGTACCCCTCAAGGGATGTCAGAGAGCTGATTTCAGCCCGATCTCTGCAGGCCAGGCCTAGGGACCCTCTTATATGCATACTAGAGGCCCAATGTACGGTGCACAAATCCGTATACCAGGTCTCTAGTATGCATATAAGATCTTGGGTTAATCTTTTCTTGTCCTCCCTTCTCCCACCTTCACTCTGAGATTCATCAGTCTGTTCCATGTTTCCATGCCTGTGGTTTCTACTCCTGCATTGAGCATCTGCTCCCTAGTGGTCAGTGTGCATCATAGCTACCAGCCAGCCAGTCGGCCAGTCAGCCAGTCGCTTAGGCATATATATATACATATATATATATATATATGTATATATATATATATGCATATATATATGTATATATATAGTCTATAGATATATATATAGACTAGAGGCCCGATGCATGAAAATTTATGCACTTGGGGTGGGGGAGGGAGGGTGTCTCTCAGCCCAGCCTGCATGCTCTCACAATCCAGGGCCCCTTGGGTAGGATCCAGTCCCATCGCAGCATGGCTCTGGTTCCACGGGCCTGCGGGCCGGTGGGGAGGGACCAAGAGGCCAGTCTGATAGCAAGCAGCATGGCTCCGGTTCCCCGGAACCTGCAGGTGGGGGGAGGGACCAAGATTCCTAGATCGCAGCATGACTCTGGTTCCCCAGAGCCTGCTGGGGTGCAGAGGGACCCAGAGGCCAGTCCAGTGGCAGCATGGCTCAGCTCCCACAGCTCCCTCCAGCTGCTGCACCGTGAGCGGCTGGGACCCAGCACTGACTCCCGCTGTGGGCAGCCAGGACCCAGGACTGACTCCCACCTTGCCGGCCAGGACCCTAGCCTGGTGTTTGATTGTCCGTCCGGACGTTTAGGTTGTGATGGCCCCTGACTCTTTATATATTAGGATTATAAAATCAAACAAGATTAACAGAAAAGTACTGAGAGCTATTAAAAGTTCAGAAAAAATATAGTAAGTGTCTCATAATTAAATAGGAAAATAAATTCTAAATATGTTTGACAATTACAGTAGCCTGGTGTTGTAGTTACAGAATGATGAGGCATAGTTCTCCTGGAGCAGGGCAGTCCATCAGAGACAGATTCACAGAGTGGCAGTATTTTGAATGGCCCTCGCAAGTTTAGGGCTGTCTCAGTTTTGTGGGTCTAAAAAAATTATATTTATCAAAGTTATCAGGGCTTAGAGAGATAATGATCCCTAGGGACTATCTACTAGTAACCAAATTGTAAGTCTGATGTATAAACTATAATTTTGATTATAAATTTATGTAATGGATATTCTGATGCTGACTATTTTAGGCACCCACATTCTACATCAAAGAACCTAGGAAGTTGATTTAGGAGTCAGAGTGTTGCCAGTGAACACAGAATCAGAACAAAGGGGAAAAAGAAGAATGACTTAAATACAATAGCTGAGTAAATGTTATAAGGAGTAAGGGCTTTGTGGTTCTGGTGTTGAAAGCCAAGTTTTCCTCATCAAAATCTGGTGAAAGCCTTAGATCCAGTTCATTTCCTTTTATCAACATGTATTTTGACAGGACTCTTTTGGTGTACTGGTGCTGATGAAAACCTATTGTTTTCGATTCTACTTCTTTATCTGAGAACAACGTGGAGACTTCACATAAAAAATTGCAGTGTCTGTACTTATGAGTGTAGGCTGGTCTTTCTGCCACAAGTGTTACATTAATCAGAGATCACCTTCTGCTCTCCTGCCTTGTCTCTCACCTCCAACTAAGGTTGATAAACCGGTGCTACCTGGCTATCCTACTACCATGCATTCTTTTCATCTGTATTTGAGCAGAGTTTGGTCTACTGAGTATGTCCTCAATGCTAGAAGACTGGCTGGCATCCAATCTAGACAAATTGCTGATCTTTCCTGCCACTTAGCATTAAATAGGACTTCTATGGGACATTGGACAAATAGCTCAAGAAGCCAGATTCAGCATCTAAAGATTAGTTGACATTTGTTAAGTATACATAATTTAGGGAGTGTTACTATCTTAAATACCTTCAAATTGGCCCAGAACTTGGCATTATGGTATCCTCAACTTAGACCTAAAGCTATATATAATTTTATATACTACTAGAGATAAGACCACCTGAGTTCTAGATGACCAACATACTCAACTGTAATTTATGTATCATTGTCCTTTCAAACCATGGCATGACCATAAAGTAGGAATAAATAATTAGAATAATTAGTATGGTACCATGTATAAACCTACATGCAAAATACATGGAAATCTTTTGCTTGACCTAATACTTCTGCCAGCTCCTATGAGCCTCCCAGAATAATTGATTCTTGGTGCCTGAAACATAGTGAGACATTTCAAAATATGATGACAAGGACTACTAACGTAATTTAAAATCTACCTCATGAAATATTTGCTTGCCAGAATGGGACTTAAAATAAGGCAGTGCTTTCTGTGTTGGAAGCCTGATTGGAGTTTTCTATTCCAGGGCAAAAGCTGGCCTAAGTGTCTGAGGTGGCT
The DNA here is from genome assembly GCF_014108235.1 of Myotis myotis. Taxonomy (NCBI): domain Eukaryota; kingdom Metazoa; phylum Chordata; class Mammalia; order Chiroptera; family Vespertilionidae; genus Myotis; species Myotis myotis. The sequence goes on along the minus strand of NW_023416390.1, from coordinate 69,786,083 downwards.
GGAGGGGATTATGGTATCCATTCCCCTTAAAAGCAAAACAGGGTGAACATAGCAGCTATATTGAAAGGGAAGGTTTTCTTTCTTTTTTTTTTTTTAACTTGAAAATTGGTTGAAAGAATGAATGACTGTAGATAAATATAAAGAGACAATGGGGAGGAATGAACACTTTCCAGAAGTGAGAATGTGTGCATGATGTCTGTACATGTATATAACTACATGTAGAAACATTCATGCAGATACTTGTAGATATGTAAAAATGTGCACATTAGTAATAGTAAGTGTTGTAGCTAAGAGTACACGGTAAAAGGATGATTAGCTTCTTCTTATTACACTGAAGGCAGCTTGGATTTTGGAAGATATAGGAAAATATTACTAAATTGCCATTTACCCCTTCCTCTTTCCTTTTTCCCGGACCTCTTTGTGGTTATACCTGACAACTGTAATGCATTGACTCAAGACCAAGGGAAATGGCTCTGTCTGTTTAATGGCAATTAAGTCAAATGTATAGAGTTCTAACATGAGATATACAGACCCTGGCCCTAATCTCAGGTACCTTGAAAAGATCCAGCAGTTTCTGGAAGAACATAGCTTATGTGTTCAAGGAGATGGAATTTTAAGGTAAATAATTTTAGCCTGCTTATGTTGATTCCCCCCCCTGCATGAGTATTAACTTTTGCCTTTCACATTCCTCTTTTTGAGAAATGATCAACAAAACACTTATCTGGTCTACCCAGTGGCCTTTTAGTGAATATTTTTGGGGTAAGAAAGGGTATATTCTTAGCTGAGAAAGCATGCATCAATTTTTCTGATGGGTAGAGAGGTTTTGTGGCTTTTTGGTAGATAAATTCAGGCTTTTGGTAAATTTTATTTTCATCAGACGAAAGCTTAAGTAAAACAAATTTTGTCTATGGTTACACAACAAAATTTCTCAATATACATTCTTAAAGAAAGGGACCTCCTCTGTGATGCTAATTGCTACCGAAAACATCCTTCTTTCAGGCATTTGTAGAACCCAGTACTACCCAGAGTTACACACTGAACTTATTATATGGGTTTTAGTGGGTAGACAAACAAGATTCCTTGGCACCAAGAAAAGGGAACAGTATACATGGAATAAAAGGTGGGGAAAGCAAATGAATAGATGTATCCAAGTATAAAAAAGTCACTAATGAGCATCATGATTCTAAAAATTATGCAAGAGAGCTTCCTTAGACTCTTTTACCCTGTGGAGAGCATGCTGAAGTAAAAGGAATTTTCTGGAAATGTTGATATGTGAAAAAATCTTTACTATGATTACCATAAATTATCACAATTTTCTTAATTATTATTCAAAATTCTTCTCCCCTAATATATTTTTGAAGGTTAAGTACTGTACTTTGTATTAGGAGTATAATAATGAACAAGTCAGAAAAGATATTGCCTAGATCAGAGTGGGTCTGTAAACAGCCAATTCTTTAACTGGTGACATTTTAGTGGTTTGAGACAACTCATTGCCAAATATCTCTTCCTTTCATCTGTCACAATACAGATTGAATTTCTTGGCTTTTCCAGGTTCCTATGATGATTTAAATAAAAATGTAAACAGTCCATTATTCATTCACTCATTTGATCAAACAGTATTTATTATTGTGACTATTGGTGCTATCCAGGACTCTAGGTTCTGGGAATCCAGGTCAGAAAGGTAAAGTCACAGCACAGGTGCAGGCACAAGCAAGTAAGTGGACCATTACAAACAATCCCGTAAAAGCTATGATAGTGACAATGGCAGAATGGAAATGGCGATTCAGGACAGGGGCCCCTAAAAGAGATTGCAGAGGAATCATGGGAAAACTCTAACAGACACATTGCATTTTAAATTAGATGTCACATGTTTAGGAGTTTGTTAGAGGAAGGCATGGTGGAGGTGGAATATTACAGCAAGAAGAAAGCATCTAGGGCAGGGGTGGACAAACTTTTTGACTCGAGGGCCACAATGGGTTCTTAAACTGGACCGGAGGGCCGGAACAAAAGCATGGATGGAGTGTTTGTGTGAACTAATATAAATTCAAAGTAAACATCATTACATAAAAGGGTACGGTCTTTTTTTTTTAGTTTTATTCATTTCAAATGGGCTGGATCCAGCCCGCGGGCTATAGTTTGCCCACGGCTGCCCTAGGGTGTCACTGAGTGAGGTCCTTCAATATTAGGCAGGTGGCTTATTTTTTATTTTAATTGATTTCAGAGAGGAAGGGAGAGGGAGAGAGAGAGAGAAACATCAATGATGAGAGAGAATCATTGATTGGATGCCTCCTGCACACCCCCTACTGGGGATCAAGCTCACAACCCTGGGCATGTGCCCTGACCAGGAATCAAACCAGCAACCTCCTGGTTCATAGGTTAATGCTCAACCACTGAGCCATGCTGATAGGGCAGCCAGGTAACTTCTTAAATCTTTTATCCTATAGCATGGGAGAGAAGGTGTCAGCAATTCATCAAGATGAAAAGAGGGAGCACAGGGTAAGCTCATAGAATGGAGGTGTGTGAAATAAGGGGAAGGTAGAAATAGAATGTTAAGAAACTAAAACAGCCCTGGCTGTTTTGGCTTAGTGGATAGAGCGTCAGCTTGCAGACTGGAGGGTCCAAGGTTCGATTCCAGTCAAGGGCACATGCTCGGGTTGTGGGCTCAATCCCCAGTAGGGGGCATGCAGGAGGCAGCCAATCGATGATTCTCGTCACTGATGTTTCTATGTCTGTCTCCCTCTCCCTTCCTCTCTGAAATCAATACCAATATTAAAAAAATATATATATTGGTTGAAACTAAAACACTTATTATAGACTTTTCTGGGAGTCACTAGATCACAATTTGCATGATGCATTTATTACCCTAGAACTCCACAAAACTTCTGTGGTGTTATAAAAAATTATTGAATCTCCTTTAAGAATCTTGCTGACGTACAAGTAATGAAAGCCAATACATACAAACAGGAAAGGAAACAAACCCACATTATAGAAGATGTTAGTGGGATGGTGTTACACAGGATATCTTGGTAACAACAAAATACATGCAATGTCACTGTCTTAAATGTCCTTCCATGGTTCACATGACTCAGTTACATGGCTCCATTCAATTTTTCTAGATTCCTCGCCTCAGCAGGTTCATGAGGAAGTGGGGGTGTGGAATAAAAAACAAAAGAACTTTTCCAAGGATGATCAGTAAAATTAAGGAGAGCATCAAATTTGTCTTTGTTTTACTGTTGTTAATCAATTTTGCAAGCAAGTTACTTCAATGCCCCCAAGGAAAAGCGAGTAAAGGTGTATCACCATGTAACAAATCATTCACATTACTCTTTGTAATCTTTCTTTTGGATATTTAAGGGCTTGTAATGACTATCATCTTGCAGGCACTTCCCATAAGCTATATATGCATTATTAATGAAGTTCTATGACTGGAAACTTCTATCACTACAATGACTTTTGGAAAGCATAGGTTCATTTAAACTAATGATGCATGGGAGTTTGTCACAGTTTTAACATATGCATTCTTCTTGCAGATGGTTGAAAAAGAAGGTTATCTTCAAAAAGCTAAAATTGCCGATGGAGGAAAGAAACTAAGGTAATAAAAGTTATTTAATTCACTTTTATCTGAGTGTGATAATTCCCCATCTCCTCTACTTGTGCCATCCCTGTTGTTTGAAAGTAAGGCCCTATGTTTCAAGACTAGAATACACTCTATTACTATGATCGTTATTTTCACTATAGTTATAGTTTTCCAATAAAAGTCCTATGTTCTATATTGTTGCACAGAATCTATATATATAAAAGCCTAAGTGACCGTTACAACCAGTTGGCCAGAACAACTGGTCGCTCTGACATGCACTGACCACCCAGGGGCAGAGGCTCAATGCAGGAGCTGCCTCCTGGTGTTCAGTGTGCTCCGACAGCAGGAGCACCACTCAGCAGAAGCCGGGCTCATGGCTGACAAGCACAGCTGCAGAGGTGGCAGGTGGTGGGTGGCGGGGAGTGGGAGCGCCAGGGCACCCGGCCCCAGCTAGGGTTCCTCCCTGGCCGCCTGCTGCTTCGGCACTGCTACATCCCTTGGGGGATGTTGAACTGCCGGTTTGGGCCTGATCCCCACAGGCCGGCAGTCCAACATCCCCTGAGGGGGTCCTGGATTGAGAGAGGGCGCAGGCCAGGCTGAGGGACCCCACCCGTGCATGAATTCATGCACCTGGCCTCTAGTACATAAATAAAGTGCTCTTGTCTTCTTAGGACTTGAAATCTTTAAAAAATGGAAAGAAATAAGATAATGGGTTTGATTTCTCATATTAACAGATTAAGGGGTGAATGGACTTGTATTGCATTAAATAAAATTTTCCTATAATACATTGCAAGCATAGTTGTTGTTGTTTTCATCAAATGAGGATCTGACATACATTTGTTACCCAAATAAAAATAAGTTGAGAAAAACAAAAGGAAAATGAAATCATTTACCAGATAAAAAGTTGAAAGTTGCATTTGGTGGTGAGATGAACACAATAGGTGAGAGAAATTAGAAAAGGTAATAAGCATTCCTCAGTCAACAACAGAAAAAACCTTGAAGGAAAAAAGTTAATAGGAGGGTAGAGAAAGGCACTAGAATATTGTGAATGTGTAGAATATTTAGAAATAATTACCTCCATTTTAGATTTTTTCCTATTTTTCATATAGGTTCTATCACAGTTGACTCTTGAACAACGTGGAAGGTTAGGGGTGCCTATCCCCCACATAGTTGAAAATCTGCCTATCATGTTGTTTCTTAAAGTGGCCCTTCACTTTGGTGAATTCAATCAACCTGAAATTGAAAACAGTATTTTTGTTTCACTGTTGGGAATCCGCAGTGGGGAATCTGCATTTGGGAATGCGAAAATAGTGCTTTCCATCTCCTCGGTTGAATCTTCTAGGACAGTGGTTCTCAACCTTCCTAATGCCGCGACCTTTTCATACAGTTCCTCATGTTGTGGTGACCCCCAACCATAAAATTATTTTCGCTGCTACTTCATAACTGTAATTTTGCTACTGTTATGAGTCATAATGTAAATATCTGATATGCAGGATGTATTTTCATTGTTACAAATTAAACATAATTAAAGCATAGTGATTAATCACAAAAACAATATGTAATTATATATGTGTTTTCCGATGGTCTTAGGCGACCCCTGTGAAAGGGTCGTTCAACCCCCAAAGGGGTAGCGACCCACAGGTTGAGAACCGCTGTTCTAGGGCAAAACCAGCAGATAGGAAGGGCCAATGGTGTTTATTGAAAAAATTCCTCCTATGTGTGGACCCATGCAGTTCAGGCCCATGTTGTGCTTGGCGATATGCAAACTACAAAGGTATGTAGAACGTATTCAAATTGGGAGACAAGGCATATAGTGTCCTTGCTCATAAACCAGAGGTGGGGAACATCCAGCCCTCTAGCTGTATAAAGCCCGCATATGATCTGTCCCTGCGGAGGTATTAGGGGTGAGTTAATTAAATATTTAACCAAATATAGCAGACTATTTTTTAAATTAATATTTATTGTTGAGATTATTACAGTGGTCTCCCTTTTTTCCCCCCATATCTCCCCTCCACCCGGTTCCCACCCCACCCCAGGCCCTCGCCACCCTATTGTCTGTGTCCATAGGTAATGCATAAATACATATAAGATCTTTGTCTAATCTCTTCCCTGCACCCCCACACCCCTTTCCCTCTGAGAATCATCTGTCTGTTCCATTTCCATGCCCCTCATTCTATTCCATTCACCAGTTTATTCTGTTCATCAGATTTTTTATTCATTTGATTTTTTAGATTCAATTGTTGATAGATATGTATTTGTTGCCACTTTGTTGTTCATATTTTTATCTTTAGCTTTTTCCTCTTCTTAAAGAATACCCCTTAGCATTTCATACAATACTGGTTTGGTGATGATGAACTCTTTAGCTCTTTATCTGACCTTCCATTCTAAATGATAGCTTTGCTAAGTAGAGTAATCTTGGTTGTAATGGTTGTAGGTTCTTGCTATGCATCACTTTGAATGTTAATTGCCACTCCCTTCTGGCTTGGATAATTTCTGTTGAGAAATCAGACAGTCATATGGGCACTCCCTTGTAGGTAACTAATTGCTTTTCTCTGCTGCTTTTAAGTTTCTCTCTTTGTCTTTTTCCCTTGGCATTTTAATTATGATGTGTCTTGGGTTCCTCATGTTTGGGGTTCTCTGTGCTTCCTGGACTTGTAAGTCTCTTTCTCTCACCTGTTAGGGGAAGTTTTCTGTCATTATTTCTTCAAATAGCTTTTCAATATCTTGCTTTCTCTTTTCTTCTGCAACCCCATAATTCGGATATTGGTACGCTTGAAGTTGTCCCAGATGCTCTTTACACTATCTTCATATTTTTTAATTCTTTTTTCTTTTTGCTCTTCTGGTTTGGTGTTTTTTGCTTCCTCATATTTCAAATCATTGATTTGATTCTCAGGATCCTCTAGTCTATTGTTGAATCCCTGTATATTATTCTTTATTTCAGTCAGTGTATGCTTTATATCTGACTGGTCCTTTTCCATTTTTTTTTTTTTTTTTTTTTTTTTTTTTTTTTTTTTTTGGCATCCTCACTAAGATCCTTGAAAGTCTCAGTAAGTGCCTTGGAGGTTTTTAGAAGATTCTTGAGTAATCTTATAACTGTGGTTTTGAACTCTATATCCAGTAGTTTGCTTTCTTCCATTTCTTTCATTTGTGACATGTTTCTTTGTCTCCACATTTTGGCTGCTTCCCTGTGCGTGTTTCTATGTATTGGGTAGAGCTGCTAAGTCTCCTTGAGTTAATAGAGTGGCCTTGTGTAGTAGGTTTCCTATAGGGCCCAGTGGCTCAGCCTCCCCAATATCCTGAGTTGGACACTCTAGGTGCACCCCTTTGTGGGCTGTGTGCACAATCTTGTTGTAGTTGAGCCTTGATTGCTGTTGGTGTCACTGGGAGGAATTGACCTCCAGGTCAATTGGCTGTGGGGACCAACTGTGACTACCATGGGAGAGCTTCTGTGCAAGAGACACCCTTATGGAACAGGACTTGCTTCAGTGGGGCTTTGGTGCTCACTAAGTCTGCCTCTTGAGTGTGTCAGTTATAGATATAAAGAGTTTTAATATGGTATGGTCTCACACTGACCACTGGGTACACTGGCTCTTGGGTCTCCAGGGAGATGCAAAGTCAGCCACTGCCTGGGGCTACCCAGCAGGAGCTACAGAGAGATATGCAGATTCCTACTCTTTGTATTGGGTTTTGAAGTGCCCAGATAAGAGCAAGCTGTGAAGCAAGGCAGGCTGGTGCTGGTGCTGGGCCTTGGGCCTTTTATTGATACGTTTGGTGCTCCCTGACCAAGGTGCAGCTTGTTGACAAGTTTTTAGCCTGAGAAAGGACAGGCCATTCATATGCAAGAGCCTTTGCCCACAGTTTGGGTGGGCTTGTAATTGGGTGGGGCAGGGTCTCAGGCAATCACCAGGGCACAGCAAATGGAAATGGCTGCCAGTCAGCTCTGCAACCAAGGAGGTCTCAGTACGGGAACAATGACCACTGAGAGCACCTCCATGTGGAAGAAAGCCACCCCAGAGTTTCTGCTCCAATGCCAGACAGTCATATGTGTCTGGATCCCCCAGAGCCTTGCCCAGCACTGGAGCTCAGAGGAAGTGAGAGCTTGTAAATTCAGTTTGTAGTTATGGCCTTTTAAGAGGAGCAGCTGGGTCTCCAGCAGCCTGTGTGTCACTAAGCCCCAATCTACACTGATTTTTACAGCCGGTAGATCTTACTGCCTATAGGGATTTCTTTTCCCAGCTCTGGGACCCTGGGCTGTGTGTCTGGTGTGGGGTGGGACCCTTTACTCCTCTGGGCAGCCTCCACAGGGATGATCTCCCTCTAGATTAAAATAGCAGCACCCATGCGTTCCCGGACCAGCCCCCTCCACGCGTCCACACCTCTTGCCAATCTCGGTGTGCTTTCTTCTTTACTTCTCTAGTTGTAGGACTTCCATTCAGCCAGCTTTCCAGCGGTTCTGGATGATGGTTGGTCTGTATTTTAGTTTTGATTTGGTTATAGGAGGCAGCGAGTACAGGCATTTGCTTATGCCACCATCTTGGTTCTCCTAGCAGGCTAATTTTTTAAAAATATATTGTATTGATTTTTTTTTTTTTTTACAGAGAGGAAGGCAGAGGGATAGAGAGTTAGAAACATTGATGAGAGAGAGAAACATCAATCAGCTGCCTCCTGCACACTCCCCACTGGGGATGTGCCCGCAACCAAGGTACATGCCCCTGACTGGAATGGAACCTGGGACCCTTGAGTCCGCAGGCCGGACGCTCTATCCACCGAGCCAAACCTGTCAGGAGGCTAATTTTTAAGTTGACAATTTTGTATGGCCCGCAAATCTATAATAATAAAAGTGTAATATGCTAATTAGACCGGACAATCAAACGACCTTCTAGACGTCATTTCAGAAGAAGCTGCCATGGCGGGGGCTGAGGCAAAGTCTGTTAGGGGTGATCAGGCAGGCAAGCGAGTGGTTAGGGGCAATCAGGCAGTCAGGTGAGCAGTTAGGGGAAATCAGGCAGGCAGACGAATGGTTAGGGTCAATCAGACAGGCAGGCAGAGTGGTTAGGGGTGATCCAGCAGGCATGCAGAGTGGTAGGGGCAATCAGGCAGGCAGGCGAGTGTTTAGGGGCAATTAGGCAGGCAGGCGAGTAGTTAGGGGCAATCAGTCAGGCAGGTGAGCAGTTTGGGTGATCAGGCAGGCAAGCAGAGTGGTTAGGGGTGATCAGTCAGGCAGAGGAGGTTAAGGGTGATCAGGCAGGCAGGCGAGTGGTTAGGGATGATCAGGCAGGCAGGCAGGTGGTTATGGCAATGAGGCAGGCAGGTAGAGTGGTTAGGGGCGATCAAGCAGGCAGGCAAGCGAGTGGTTAGGAGCCAGCAGTGCTGGATTGCAAGAGGGATGTCCAACTGCCACTGGGGTCGTACCTAAACTGGCAGTTGGATATCCCCCGAGGGGTCCCGATTGCAAGAGGGTGCAGGCCGGGCTGAGAGCTCCCCACCCCCCATGCATGAATTTCGTGTACCAGGCCTCCAGTGATATTATAAATATCCAAATGGCCCTTGGCAGAAAAAAAAACAAGAAAACACATCCATAAACTACTCTTGTGAGTTTCTTTCTTTGAAGGTGATTTCAAGAAAAAGCAGAGAAGTGAAACAGCTCTTTCCTTAGCTGACTCAGAGGGAATCAGTTTTAGGTCGTTTCAGTCAGTTTACATACCATTGTGTTTGTTTCATTTGTTATCACTTTAATCAGTTTGCATCCCATGCCTGTGTTCTAGTTTAAATTCACATAAACATTAATTTGTACTCTTATTGTTATTTTAGTCAGTTTGCATGCCGTTATGAATCCTTTCAGCTTTTTTCATTTAAAGTTATATAAATTTTAGTTTTGTTTGTTTTGTTTTTTAACTTCAGGTGCACAGAATTAGTTGATTGTACTCTTCAGTGTGTGGTCTTGTATTAACATTTTCTGGGGAGGGCCCATTGCTAGTTTTACTTTATTCTCAGTCTTCAATCCTCACTTCAATTCCTTGTGTTCGTCAGACTCACTCTCCATACATTCTAATTGGCTATATGCGTGGTTTTCTAGAAAGTAGTGTGTAGTTGTGTGTATGTGAATGTGTTCTTAATTACATAAGCCTTTTTTTCTTATAAACCTCATTTTGTTTCCTACTAGTTTAATTTAATGTTATTGTTTTGATATTTATCTATATCCATACACTTAAAATGAGTTTAAAATGAGTTCATTGTTTCCAACTGCTGCCCATTTTGCCATTGTGTACAAATACCAGAGTGAGCACCTAAATTGTCCCTAACTCCTTTGATCACAAACAACATTGCAGTAAACCACATATACGGCTCCTTACTAACCTGTTAGGAGTTCTTTCCAGTGCACATCCCCAGGAGTAAAGAATTGCAGGGTAGAAGGAACACACATTTATAAATCCATTGAGTGCTGCTGCCAGACTTTTTCCTGAATGAGTGCATATGTTCACATTCTTTCTGCAATGCAGAAGAGCTCTGTCTCACCATAATCTTATCAGCACACAGCTTCATATACCTCTCAGTTTGGCAAGTCGATAGAGCATTACTTCAGTGTTGCTGTTATTTTTATTCCTCTGATTAGTATTCCAGTTGAGCATCACTTTATCTCGTTCAAGTCAATCAGGTTCTGCATTCTGAGAATTGCCTCTGCATTAAAATCTGACTATTTTCTATTGGGTTTCTGACTTTTTTGAGAGAGAGAATTCCTAATATATTTTAGGTAGTAATACCTTGTCAGCATTAGACTTTGCAAAAATCTCATCCAACTCTCTCTCATTATCCATTTACCTTCCTGATGAAAGTCCTCAAGGACCAGACATCTTTAATATGATCCCATTTGTTGCATAATCTTACTCTATTATTTTGGGGGCTTCTTTTGTCTGTATTATAAATACTTTACAAATTGAACATTGTGGATATAGTCACCATGTATAATCTATATATAAAAGACTAAGTGACCGACCATACGTCCCTCCAAGCATCCGACCGACTGACCAGCCGTTACATATGACGCAAACTGGCAATTTAAAAATGAACGTTGACTCGCACATGCACAATACATATAAAGCTCTCGCTGGCGCCAATCACACACGATGCCAGAATGTATCTGAAGACCAACTGTTGGCACAACGTACCTCTGAAGCTGTTTCCCGTGATGCCAGCATTTGCGATGACTATTAATAAATCACAAGGGCAAACTCTAGACAGAGTAGGAATATTCCCACCTGAACCCATTTTCAGACGTGGTCAGTTATATGTTATGTTGCTTTCTCTTGAGTTTGAAGAGTCTGTGATGTTAAAGTTAAATTTGTAAATACTTCATCACAAGAGAAATTAGTCAAGCACTCTGAAAGTGTTTTTACTCTTAATGTGGTGTACAGGGAGATATTAGAATAAGTTTAATCAATTTATCAGTCATTATTTTTATCAATGTTGTTTTTATATCATTTTTTGTTATTTTTATATGTCTTTGTTGTTTTTATATCATGTTGTTTATTTATTAATCAATTTACTACTTGCATATACATTTTACTAATTTTATTTCATCCCTGTCACTTATATTATAAAGAAAGGGCAATTAGCAATATTAAAACATTTTGTATTTTAATTTTATAATACTATATTATATATACTATTTTGATATGTAATTTTTTGCAGTAATGTAATTACTACACGAATCTTTCTTCTAATTAATTTCCTTTCAAATGTGCACAAATCCATGCACTGGGCCACTAGTAACATATAATATTCCACCATGTTGATGGGACTGTAACACACCAATCCAGTCTACACTCCTCTTTTATTTGATTTTTAAATTGATTCCAGTTTTATACTAAAATAGTTATAATTGCTGCAAACCTCCTATTACTTGTCAATTTTTCTTTTATATTTTCTTTAGGTAAACGCTAACCCTGCATTACTTGATTAAATCACATGACCATTTTATTTAAAAAAATGCCTATTATGTATGATTATATTTCTTGCCCAAGGAGTCTGTATTTTTTTTGTAACTGCCAACAAAATGTTCAGTTTGATCATAACCTTAAAAATGTGTAACTTTATCCCATTGATAATTTTGTAAATATTAAATTATTATTACACTAGAGGCCTGGTGCATGAAATTCATCACGGAGGGGGGGTCCCCTCAGCTCAGCCTGCACCCTTTCCAATCTGGGACCCCTTGGGGGATGTCCGACTCGGGATCGGGCCTAAACCAGCAGTCGGACATCCCGCTCACAATCCGGGACTGCTGGCTCCTAACTGCTCACCTGCCTGCCTGCCTGATCACCCATAACTGCCCCCCTGCTGACTTGGTTGTCCCTAATTGCCCCCACCCTTGCCAGCATGGTCACCCCTTTTGCCCTCCTTGCTGTCCTGGTTGCCCCCAGCAGCCCCCCTCTGCTGGCCTGGTCACCCCTAACTGCCCCCCCCCACCAGCCTGGTTGCCCCTAACTGCCCCCCCGATGACCTGGTCGCCACCAACTGCCCTCCCCTCCTGCTGGCCTAGTTGCCCCTCATTGCCCCTCCTACTGGCTTGGTCTCCCCTCACGGCCCCCCTGCCTTCCTGGTCACCCCTCACCCCCCCCACCCCCACCAACCTGGTCACCCCATGCAGCATCCTGCTCAGTCATTTGGTCCTCCCTAACTAACCCTCCTGCCAGCCTGGTTGCCCCATGCAGCCTGGTGTTCAGTCGTTTGGTCATCTCTCCCTAACCCCCCTGCCGGTCTGGTCACCCCACGCAGCCTGTTCGGTCATCCATTCAGTTGTTTCGGATGTGATGGCCCCTGGCTCTTTATATATAGAGATTATAACCATAATTGTTATAATTTGTATTTTCTATGTAAAATTTTGTTTGATAACTTTTTACCCATTTATCAAGGTACTTTAATATATGTTTATACATCTTGATGAGTTAGTAAATAATATTAATAAACTAGAGGCCTGATGCACGAAATTCATGCAAAAGTAGGCCTTCCTTCCTCCGGCTGCAGGCACCAGCTTCTCTCTGGCACCCGGGACCCAGGCTTCCCTCGGAGCCCGAGATTTGTCTGGAAGGTCTTCTGGAAGGATGTCCAGTCTAATTAGCATATTACGCTTTTATTATTATAGGTACTTACTCTGTCAAGCACTTGGCTAAATGTTTTACCAGTAATACTGAAATAATACTCTAAGATAGGCTGTATTATTATTTTCAATTTTACAAGTAGAGAAACTTGGTCACTTGTATTAACCTCTCCTTTTTTCCAAACTTTATTGTACAAAAGATTAGTGTAAGATTTTAGCCTCACCCTCTGTTTGAAGTAGGTTAGTTTTTTCCCTCTTGCTAGAAGCCTTTTGAGTCCAGGGAGTGAAAAACCATTCTTTTATTTTGTATCATCGACAGTACCAAGGGCTTCAATTGCCACTTAGCAAGTTTATTTTATTAATATTTATAAAGTTTTTACTCAGAAATCCATAGTGATGTCATCCACATCATGTACTGTGTCCTTGTTTTTGTTCCTCTTCCTCCCCATTTTTCTTTCGTTAGCTTCCTTCTTTCATATATTTTCTCTTTCTAAGCAAAGTTTGACCTATTTCTGAATATGAGCAAGAGTGGGTACAGGGAAGGAGGACACTTTGGCTATATGTTACATTCATAAAGGGCCATAGATTTAGCCTTATTTTGAAATGAAGTTCCACAAATTTCCCCAGTGATCACAGACAGGATTGAAAGCCTAAAGTATTCATCATTCAACTTTAATTTTTAATTGTATACATTGAAAATATGGTTTAGTTTTTCTGATGAAGATTAGGGCTTCCTTCCTTTGGGGCCTCCAGATCCCAAATGAGAAGGAGCACCAGCCTCTCTGAAGCTCTGAGACAATAGTGAAAAGTTACTTTCAATCCTTTAATTTACAAAAGGCACCTGGCAGCATGTACGCTCTCTCAGTGCCCTTGTCTCTCCCTCTGCACTCTCCCTTCATGCCTGCCCCTTCGTCGTCTCATTGTCTTATTCGTAGCTCTGCACATCTAGTCACATGTCCCTTCTCCCTCTGATCTTCAGATAGGCCTGAGAAGTACACGTGTGTGTGCGCGTGCGCACGCATGGGGTGGGGAGGTGGGCAGAGGAGGGGGGTGGGAGGAAGTGGAATAAAGGTGGTGCAGGGTTATGTCCACTGGTGCCATTTTCACCCCAGGGCCCATTGCTTTTAGACCTTTGTTTCTTCTTATTTCTTTTTTTTTAAACCATTGTTCCTAAGAATAGACTTCCTTTAGAATGTGATATGAAAGTACACTTCTGACTTATTTTTCTTTAGCACTTTCTGCTCGGGATGTCAGTAATTCATCCCAGGCTGAACCTGTCTTTCTTTTTGTGTGCAGTAGTGAGGACTAGAAGAAGGTTTGGAGACCACATAATGTGGAAGTAAACTTGTTAAAGGTTGCTTTGGTTTTATGATTTTCTTCATCTGCTCCGTTATAATTTCCAACATCTGATAGCTCTTTGAATATGTAAAGCTTTTCTGTTTCTTGCAGTACTGGCAGAGACGTGTATATTTATACCTCCATGTCTATTTGACCCTCCTTTTAGACATGACAAGTTATAAGAAGCTTAAAATATGGGAAGGAAGAATTAAGTTTCTAACACACCAGTTTGAGAACGAGTCAGAACATTTAACAGTATCTCAGTGATTTTGTGGTAAATTAGCCAGGGAGACTAGAATAAATTACTTTCACTCCCTCCCCGGGTGCGAACTCAAGTCAAATCCAGTGTGACCAAGTCAGCGAACAAAGGCAGGCAGCCCAAAGAAGGTCTGAAATTTACCAAGAAATCTCAGATATTTTCCTCTGCATTTTGGTTAGCAACCCTTTCATTATCCAAGGAGGCATAAGAGAGGTGAGCGTAGGATTCAAAGTTTAATGCTGGAGCAAATGACTGTGTAAAACTTGGAGCTCGAGCTGACATTCTTATAACCATAATGAGTAGTTTAAGGGGCATTCTCCATCAAGGGTTCCTCAGATAAGCAGTTACAAAGTTGCTGTTATTATGTGCTGCCATCCGGTGTCCATGTTGTAGAATGCAAAGAGTTTTAAGCCAAGCTGATGCCTATAGAGTTTTGTTATTTTGTTTTGTTTTGTTTTGTTTTGTTTTTTTGTTCTTTTCTTTTGTTTGTTTGTGTTTATGTTTGTTTGTGTTTTTCTTTTTGTTTTTCCACCTTCACAACTCACAATTTGTTTTAAGAAAGCCCTTTAAGTGTCTCACTAATTGCATAAATCAGTCTTTATTTGAATGTAGTTCCTCTTCCTAATTGTAGTAAGCACCTTGACCCCTTAGATGCGATTTGTTTTTGTACAAAAAAAAAAAATTAAAGTAAATGCCTGCAATTCTTGTATCTGTTTCCTGCACTGAGTCACTACCCTCAATATCAATGCCAAACATGACCCTGTAAATTTGAGGGGAGACTGGCTCACCTATTCCTAGGACCTCTGACTTAATGAAGTGGGATAGTTCTTGAGCTTTGTGTCTTACTTAATCTTTAAGTCCATCCAAGTGTTTGGTTTTTTTATCTTTCCTTGTGGGAAATAAAAAAAAAGTGTTCTCTTATTTAAGATGAGACATTAATTGGCTCCAACCAGTGAATACATTTACCTCGTGGCCATCATGGGGAGGTAGGAATAAAAGGGCTTGCAATTCATCATTCCAGGACAGCCCAGGTCAGGCTATAAAGTGGCCTTTCTCCAAAAAGAAAGACATTCAACTAGTGAAAACAGTTCTGTATCTTCCTTTCTCAGAGCCTTTTGTGATGCTCTGCATACCCATGCCTTATAGGACTAAGGAAGAGTTGCATGCGACCTGATCTAGAGACAGCTGATGCAGTAGAATGAACATGGCCTTGAAGGTCCAGGAGATATGGCCTCAATCCCACATTTATGATTTCTGTGCCTTTGAGTATTCTGCAGCCTCACTAAGCTTTAGTTTCCTCACCTGTAAAATGGGTGTATTACCCACTTCCCAATGTTGTTTGGAGAATTTATTTGTTTCCATGTTTATTCCCTGTCTCCTCTGAGTTACAGGTAGACTTCTTAAGGTCTGTCTTATTTGCCTTTATATATTCAGTCCTGGAACTGTGTCTGTCATGTGGTAGGTGCTCAGTAGATACTTGTGATTAGCTTAGAAATTAAATTAGTTGATGCATATAAAATACCAGATCATCTGATTGACACAAATCCAAAAAGTCAGGAAGACCTCTAGAAAGCTTAGGTATTGGCACTAGAATTATAAATTAGCCAAAATATACTAAACCAGAAGTGTTAAATCTTTTTTTTTTTTTAATGCTAGGCATGACATATCAAAACCCTAGGGAACTAAGAAACAGAAACAGGAAATGCAGGAGATAAGTGCTTTAGTAGTCCTTGTTAATGAATAACAGCAAACATAGAGCAGGAAAAATCTAGATGTGTGACCTTCCTGAAATATTTATTTTTTTACTCAAAAACTTTCAGCAGGCACCTACTAAATGTCAGATTCTGTATCCAGAAGCAGAGAAGCCCTAACAGGTTAGGGATGACGTCTCTTTCGGGGAACTAGGAGAGTAGAGGGTCCTATGTTCCATCCTGAAAACGGCTTCATCCTCAAAAGGTCTATTTTGAGAGTTTCATTAGATGGTGCTAGAGTCACCTGTTCTGGCTAAGCTTACTTTATGAACAAGTCACCTGTAAGGATTTCATTGCATACAGAAAGCATGAAAGAAAGGTTCAAGTCAAAGCAAAACGTTGCCAAATGACACTTTTCACACTCTCTCCAGAGCTGACAATGCATTCAAAAGGCTCCATGTGTTAGAGTAATGAGGTTAAGAAGCTCTTCCACTAATACTCTAAGAACTACAGCAACACAATGAGCCAAACCTATCAGATGGACAAACCTCTCAGATGGACAGGACAGATAGTGTAAGGATGATGGTCAAGTCTCTAGAGTACTTCGTTCAGCAGAGGGAGGTTCCAATCTAAGTCATCCGGTAAAAGATGGTCCCATGAAGTGAATTCTCAGTCACTTCCTAGTCTGATGTTCCCTACTGAGTGTGGGTGAGCCTGCACATCACAGAATAATCACATAGCAGGAATGAGACTCAGGTGCCCTCATTAGCAGCACGCCTCTGTTTCTGGATACTTAGGAAGAGTTGAAGGGTTCATCATGTGACTCTCAAGCCAGTGCAACTTCTAAGAGAAGGAGAGAGCTTGGGAGTGTCTGGCCTTTGCCCAAACCTTCTAATTAGCATCAGGTAAAGTCATTTATAAGAGAGCTCGGATGGCTTATCTCTTGTTACAGGTTATGCACACTAGCTTTTATGATTGGAGAATTTTGGCTAAAACTGTGACAAAATCTCACATTGACAGTCTCCTTACCCAAGATTGTGCTGCTTAATTCTTAAAAAAAAAAATGACAGTATAAATTAGTGAACAGATTAGAGTACAGGCTTTGGAGTCAGAGAAACTGGGTTTGACTCTGAAATTAAAATGCATGGCTTTAAGTTACCTAAACTCTCAGAACCACGTTTTCCATCTATTTTGACATCTATTTTGTGAAGCTAAACTTCCACTAGACAATCAAACTTATGCTAAGTACTCAAAATATGATTTGTGCTAATTATTTTTAAAGCAGCCATGAAAAAAAATGAAATGAATTTGGGACATCTAAAAGGTTGACAACATTATTTTCTTCTTCCTTATGAAACAAAATTATTTTAAATCAATTGGGAACATCTTTACTCCTAATCTAATGCTGTCGAGGCATTGCTTGCAGTTTATAAATTCAAAACAAAATAGCACTGTATGCAAAGTGTCAGGACCGTGCCTATTACTAAGGCTTCAAAACCTGCATTTCTTACCCTCTTTTTGGCTTGTTCTTCAGATTTCCCTAATGGAACATTTCAAGGCAGTTTGAAGTTCTAGTGTAGAACCATGAGATAATTGAATTTCATGCAACTTTGATTCTAACCAGTCCCAGCTCCAAATTTAAGAAAGGGAAGAATAATGCCAATAAGTCCTATAAATGATCAACATCTGAAGCAGATTCAAATCAAAACTATTTATCCAGGACTTGCTACAGACAGGAAGCACATATGACATAGTCTGATCACATGCAGTCAAAATTAGGGGTGAAAACAATAGATGCCCAGTCTAGACCAGCAGTCTTTCCAATGTTTCCCTCTTCTCTATCTGTGGCCCCCCTAATATTATGGGGCCAACTAATATGACCTCATGAAGAGAAGGCTAAGGCTGCTCTATTCACTTGCTGCTACCTAAAAGGACAAATGGGCACTAGGGCGAAGGGGAGAAAAGGCCTACCTGTTTGTTTTGTCTGTTTTTCCCCCCAGCATCTTTATTATCATTTGATCGAAAAAGTGACTATTCATTTGGAGAAAAGTAGATCTAAGAACATAGTGTTCATATTTGCAAGTTGGAAAATACACATTGTTTGTTTCTGTTTGTCATGTTATTTTTTTTTAACATGATGATATATTAGTAAGATAGCTTCAGGCATGTAAGAGCATCCTAATCTTGTAGATATTAACTTGATTGAGTCAAAGCTGTCCTTTCAATCAAGCCCCTAGATCTTAAGGGAGAAGTGGAAATAAATTACCCAAAGATCTTGGCTGGTCATTTAAAACATATTTTTGTGTAGTTTTCTATCGACCTGAATAGAAACTTCTTTTTTAACTGTAAACTTCTTTTTTAAACCACTTTTGTAAAATGAAGTCAGATACTTTGAAATGAGTGTTAAACCAAAGCAAATTACAGCAATATGATAAACTGGGTAGAAACTTATTTTGATAAACATCAAGAAATACAAAGGAAAATTAAAAGCTGTGATTTTACCACCTGAATTAACTGTTGTTATATCCAGCTTTTCCCCCATACCTAAGTTTTATCATTGACTCAGTAAATCCCTATTTAGTGTCTACTTGTCCAAGGCACTGTGCTAGGCACTTGGGAATGTTTCTGTAAAGATGAAATACTTTTTATCATTTTGGGGGCTTTTTAAAAATAAGGAGATAGAAATGACATGTATAAAAACTATTTATTAATTTGTCATAAATACTATGTGAGGAAGTTATAGAAGGCACATTGGAGGATGTGATATTCAAACTTCCAATGAATAAGAATTAATAAGAAGAAGAGGCTGGGATGTGTGAGGACACTCTTAGGTAAATAGCATGGTGTTATAAATTGCCTATTGTATTATGGTCTGCATTAAAATCCTCTCATGTCAATATTCTTCTATAGGAGGGGTGGGGAATCTTTTTTTCTGCCAAGGGCCATTTGGATATTTATAACATCATTTGCTTAATATAATTAACTTAATGTAAATTTATGTTGCTATGAAAAAAGCTCCTAGATTTATTGAATTTCGAGTCCCGCCTGTGGTTGCCTTGGCAGGGCCAGACCAAATGATTCCGGGGGCCTCATACAGTCTTCAGGCCAGACATTCCCCACCCCTGTTCTACAGCATAGGGATCCTTATTTCGTTATAGGAATCTGTTATGTGCAGCTTGAATACCAATCTTTTTTGATATTTTAGGTAGAGAATTAAGAAATAATGATCTAATTCATTCTTGTGCACACAACCTTAACAACTTGTGAGATGATTTCTTTAGGATACATTTAAATTCATAAGAATGGACTTGTTTACTCAAAACATATACACATTTTTAAAGATTTTTATAAAGCATATTGCCTAATTCATTCCAGAAAAGATGTGCTAGTTTATACTCCCACCAAAATTGTATGGGAGAATACATTTCTACACATGTTCAAGAACCCTTGGTATTATTCCTTCAAATTCTTGCCAATTTGATTAGCAAAGAGGTAAAAAAGCATTTCACTCTTTTTATTTGCATTTCTTTGATTTCTAGTGAAATTCAACATTAAAAATATTTTGAATTAGGCAGTGACACAATAGCTGTTTAGTTTTTAAGACTCAGAAATATACTAAATCAATGATGAGAAGTAACAATGAAAGAAGGTGTTCTGATTCCTATTTTTACTTTGCTATATTTGGCTTGCTGGAAGAACAACCTATTTTATGGAGCAGGTGTTATAGGGAACATGGATACATTAAAACTGGATTTTCAGTGGTTGAAAAGAATTTAGGGAGGATATATAAATTGAGAAACTTTTACTATAAATGCCACGATCTTTAAAAATTACAGAATGTCCTTATATTCCCCAAATTCCATACCACTTATCAACTGTAATAAAGAAAATACTTTTAGGAATTCTACTTAAAAATATAGCCTCTACTTAATCCAAATGTTTCTCATACTGTATCCTATCTAATAAAAGAGTGGTATGCAAATTGACCATCACTCCAACACACAAGATGGCCACCCCCATGAGGACACAAGATGGCCGTCAGGGGAGGGCAGTTAGGGACAATCGGGCTGGCAGGGGAGTGGTTGGGGGTGATCACACTGGTAGGGGAGTGGTTGGGGGTGATCAGGCTGGCAGGCAGAGCAGTTGGGAGCCAGCAGTCCCAGATTGTGAGAGGGATGTCCGACTGCCCGTTTAGGCCCGATCCCGGGATTGGGCCTAAATGGGCAGTCGGACTTCCCTCCAGGGGTCCCAGATTGGAGAGGGTGCAGGCTGGGCTGAGGGACACACACACACACACACACACACACATGCACGAATTTCATGCACCGGGCCTCTAGTCTATGATTAATTTCTTTAAGTGATAATGCTTTTTTTCCTTTATTTTTCCCCAAGGAAAAACTGGTCTACTTCCTGGATTGTCCTTTCAAGTCGAAAAATTGAATTTTACAAAGAATCCAAGCAACAGGCTCTGCCTAATACGGTGGGTAGTTTTCTGTTTCTATTGTTCATCTTTACAGAAATACCGTTGAATTAAACATTTGGACTTATATGCACAGCCCATGGACACGGGCAATAGGTAGTGAAGATCTGGGGCAGGTAAGGAGGGGGTGGGAGGAGGGGGGGATGGGAGGTATCTGTTATATTATCAACAATAAAAATATATTTTTAAAAAGTTTGGATTCAGCAAAAATCACACTAAAACCTCCAAGCTACTACCATCTGAAAGCAGATGGAGGAAATGGCTCAATAAACTTTTAATCAGATGAAGGGAAAATAGAACTTGGTGTCTGTTTTATTAAGTGGTGCATTTGGAGAATAATCACAAAATAAGATGAATAGTGAGTAGCTATCTGGTAATACGAAGGTAACCCTTTAAATTAAGGTGCCATTTATAAATGCTTTATTCTTATTTATGAAATGATCACTAAATGCAGCTACTTGCTCTAATAATGTATTATAAAGGGTGTTATAAAATGCATTAGTAATAAATGCTTAACGGATGAGACTATGGGAAGCTGTTTTAAAGAATATTATAAGACGTAAATCGTATTAAACCATGTATGTGCATCTTTAATACATGAATTTAAGTTGTTATCTAGCATGCTATAAAGTGCTTCACACATTAATAAATAATAATAAACTGTTTATAAATGGCACCTTAATTTAGGGTGCTACCAATGAGAAAACACTCTAAGTTAACAAAGTGATTTTTTATCTTAGTCTAGCTGGGACATTCACTATATCCCACTAACCTTTCCGAATATATCTATGACTCCATCTAATGGAGCTAACACAATTTCTGTATCCTCTGGTTATTACAAAGTGAAATTTGTAGGGTGTCTTGATTGTACCTAGAGGAGGGCCTCACATGTGCCCACAGGGATTTGACAGTGATAGTAAGTAGGAACAATTTTGTATTAGTTACTGGGGCAATTCAACCTCTAAACCTTGCTGCCCAAACACCAGTGCTGCCACAGGATGTTGGAGACAGTGGGCAGGCAGCGTATCTGACAGCCTCCTGATTAGGAAGGCCTGCAGGCAGGAACCCACCTGCCATACCCCATCGGCCTGATGGGCGGCAGGGAAAGGGGTGCCTGGCAGGAGTCAACCACAATGAACTAATTTGTATTTGGCAGGTAATGAAACGATGGAAAGTTCTTTGCTTTCCAGCCACTAGTCGTGTATGCTATGTGATCCTCTTTAAATAGGAAATAGAAAATCGTTTGCTAGGAGACATTTTTATTTAAAGGAGAAGATTTTAGTAAGAACAAAAGGTAGCATTTGGCCTGCTCCTGATAATTGCAATAGCCTTTATCCCCAAGTGGCTTGCTGCTTTTGGAATCTCGGTGCAGTCCAATCTGTAAACTAATTATGAATAAATTAAAAATATATCTCAGCCCTTTTTATTTTTAATTCAAACTGCCTCAGAAATTCGTTTTAGGGTTTTTTTATTTTTATTTTTTGGCCACAGTAAGATAATCTTTTTAAGAAAAATAAAGTATCCCTAAGGGCCAGGCACAAAACAGCCCCCACCCCCTCACAGGCCCTTTGTCTCCCCTTGAATGAGTTCTAAGGGGAAGGAAGTTAGTCAGGGAGGGCGGCCGCTTGCCTAACTGAGTTGGGCTGCTGAGAGGATGATCTTCCTCCTCCCTGGTGACCAAATCCCACTGGGGCAGAGTTTATGTGAATGTGCTGGGAAAATGGGGGTGATTTGATTCCAAGTTGAAGCATTTGGTTTATATTTATTATTTTAATCTCTTCGTATGAGAAGATAATTATCAGCTGTTTAATTTTAAAGCTCCCTTTTACATTATAGGAAAACCTTGCAAGTCAGCTCACTAATCTCATGCCTCCAGTTCAGCCTTCGAAATTGTTATACATTGACAATAGATTTTCCTTGAAGAAACTTGTTAACAGGTTTTGGTGGTTGTTTGGCAGTCCCTACTGATGACTTCTGGCCCCGTTTTCAATGATCTTACGGTTTCTCCTGGGCACTCATTGTCTTCAAAGGGAATTTAGGGCAGGAACCAACTGTGCTCTGTGGTAATTGGGGGAGAGAATTACAGATTTGTGTTTGTGCTGCATGAATTGTCTTGCTAGTCAACGTCTTGGATACATTTCTAACCAAGCATTAAAGGCCTAGTGGGATAGCCCACATTTCCCAATTCCAGCCTCGGAGAAACGATATGATGATTGCCAGGCCTTGATTAAAGATGCTGTGGTTTTGTTTTGAAAGAGATTTATGCCCCAATTTCTGAATCTTTCTTGTGCCCCCTTACACATGCCCTGGTGTTGTTCATGTGCTTCTGGGGAAAAGGCTGTCCTTCCTTCCAAGAGGTCAGTAGAAATTGCCTGAGTATGTGCAGATGTGGTTTAAAAGAGTAAGTGGCATTTTAATCTTTACAGGAATGCTCTTTGAATGCTAATGCAGTGGTGAACTAAGCAACAAAGTAGCTAGGAGCAGGACTTTGAAGTTCAACCACAGTGAACTCCATTCTAGTTTTGCCATTAGGAGCTGACCGTTACCCAACTTCTCTGAGCTTTGGAATCCTCATCTCTAAAATGGGGATAGTGTTATCTGCCAGCATAATTAGTAAGGAATGGAATTAGTTAATAAAATAAGACACATAGTAACCATAAAATATGTACTATATTCTATGATAATGTACTCTATTAAATATATGAATATATTTATGATGTTCTATAGTACATCACTTAGAAAATTATTATAACTCAGTTGTTCCCCTATGTTAGTTTTACAATTGAACTGATTCAGACACGTACAGAAGAGAAAATCTATTAATTCAAGTTTCACCAGTATGTACATCCTCCAAGAAGACAAATATATATACTCATAGGCAGCATAAAATATTGTGTCTGAGCACTGAATAATTCTGAAAATGAAGCCATCCCTCCATTCGAGGCTTTAGATGTAACCTCCTGCATGTCCATATACATTTTCCTTCATTGACTCTTCCCCTTAAGGTGTTCACATTTAATACAGAATGTCACAAAATGTTGTGCCTGATACCACATTCCATGTTTGGCAATTTTTCATTCTCACTGACGTTGTTTCAGTTCATTATCATGTCACATTTTTATTGAAAGTTGCCCTTCCCCTGAAAATAGACACAGAATCACTTTTACTGGTGTTTGCAAATTAGACATTCTTAGGCTCTGCACCCTCCCCCCCCCTCCCCCCCCCCCCCCCCCCCGCCCCGGGAATTGAGTCCACAACCTAGGCACGAGCCCTGATCTAGACCAGAACTCACTATCTTTTGGTGCAAGGGATGATGTTTAATCAACTGAGCCAGGCTATTTATCTCTTTTTAAAAGGTAATTTATTCATTTTATTTTTAAAATATATTTTTAATTGATTTTAGAGATGAAGAGAGGAGAGAGAGATAGAAACATCAGTGATGAGAGAGACTCATTGCTCACCCTGACTGGGAATCAAACTGTGACCTCCTGGTTTGTCGGTTGGCGCTCAACCACAGAGCCATGCAGGCCTGGATATTTTTTCTCCTACCGCCATTTATTCCCCCCCATACCCTCTTCCCCCTATAACACCCCCCCCTCCCGACAATCACCACACTGTTGTACTGTTGTTTGTGTCCATCTCTCTTCCTCTCTCTCTCTCTCTCTCTCTCTCTCTCTCTCTCTCTCTCTCTCTCTCTCTTTCTCTCTCTCTCCCCAATGTCTATGCTTTTGCTGTTTGGTATTTTAATTTATTCTTTTTCTTTTTTTTGACACCACTAGACATTATTCTCTTTTATAGAGTCAATGTTGGTTTCCATTTGCCCAATATTTACAATGTTCTTTGCTATTTATTTCTTCCTGCATCTTAGACCTTCCTTCTAGGATCACTTTTCCTTCTGTTTAAAGTGTATTCTGAGAAATTCCTATAGTAAGGGTCTTGTGGTGACAATCTGTCTCAGTGTCTGCTTGTTTCTAAATGTCTCTATTTCTCCCTTAGTCTGGAAATATATATTCTCTCTGGATATAGAATTTTCAGTGGGCAGTGGTTTTCTTTTATCACATCTAATATATCATTCCACTGTTTGTGTGTGTGTGTGTGTGTGTGTGTGTGTTTTCACATATGTTTTGTTTGTTTGTTTTTTGAAATTTGATGTTTGTCCTTATATTTGAGTGGACTCAATATCATTTTTTACTGAACTCAGACTTAGAGGTAGAAACTTTCAGAGAGGACAGCTTATGTCTCATGACAATTTGTTCCTGACATTTTTCTTTGACCTCTTTCATTCTCTTAGCAGAAAGTTTAACATATTCTTTAGCCTCTTTCTCATTTTATGCAGTGCATTGTTTCTTCAGAGCAATACACCATTTGTGTTGCAGTACACGTGGAGTAACAAGACGCTGAATCTTGGGTGCTTTGGTCTGAGGTTCCTACTGTCTTTGTATAGGGCTTTCTCACAGCATATTGGCAGACATAGTCTTCTTTAGAGATAGAAGAGTTTGCAGATTCTGCTAGCTCTCTTGGGCCCCAGGCATTGAGGCACAGTAGTATCAGTGAGACCAGAAATATCTTCCTACTCCTCTTTTAAACACGAGTACATTAAAAACACTGAGATTGGCATCCACAATGCAATCCTGAACAGATTTGCACTTTCTCTCTCCAGTCCACCTTGGTCTATAACAGGAGTGCCCCTTACCCAGCAGCAATCAGACACTCTCTTCTATGGGGAAACCTTCTGTGTCATCCCCACCACTGATTTCAACCACATAACCCTTCCATTCTTCACCCAGAGCGTCAGCAGCAACTTCTGTGGCCACACACTTCTCGTAGAAGGTACAAAGTGAGTATTCATCATCCACGTCAATGAGTGTCTGGCAGCCTGTGGCCGGGAAAGCAATGCTCAGTTTCATTCCTGAAGCAGCCAACTGCCTCTGAGGTGCCACAAAAAAAGAGCACCACTGCTTTCTGTCATTTGTTACTATGATCAAGAAGTTAACTGCTTGTCCACAGTTTCACCATGATGCATGCAGATGTAATCTCTTTTTACTAGTATTTCCCCTGCCTGGATTGTTGGGCCTCTTAAAATTATGTATAACTGCCATTAATATTTTTTAGGAAATTCCCAGATAATATCTTTTCAAATGTAGCTTATTTTATATTCTCTTTTTTATTTTCTTTCAAGCCTTTAGTTAAACCTATGTTAAGTTTGCTCACTCTATTCTCAAGATGTTTTACATTCTCCTTTTTTCTATGTTTGTCTTTCTGAACTGAAATTTCCAAATAATTTATCTTGTTTTATATTCTAATTAATTAATTCAGTTTTCCTTTGTGATAAACATTGTTTTCATTTCAATTATTGTAATTTTCATTTCTAAAATTTACTTTGTCTTTTGTTATAGTTGTTTCCTGCAACTATAACAAAAATCTTTTTTTCTTTTTAAATTGGGAAGCAGTGTTTTATATTCTGTCCTGTGATTCTAACATCAGAAGCTGTGGTCTCTTTCTGCTGGTTCTCAACCATATTACTTTGTTTCCTTTATGTCTGGTCATCTTTGCCTGTGTGCTAATCATTGTTATTGAAATATCATGGGAGATTCTCTGAGGCCTAGAATAAATATGTCCTATTCCAGACCATTTTGCATTTTTCTCAAGGGGTTTGGGACACTCCCAGTGATTGATTAGCTCAATCTAGGCTAACAGTTTAAACCTCTTAGGTTATCCTATATAATAAAAGCTTAATATGCTAAGTGTCCGGTCATCCATTCAACTAATCAAAGTGTAATATGCTAATGATATGCTAAGGCCACTCAACTGCTTGCTAGGACGTACACTGACCACCAGGGGTCAGACAGTTGACTGGATGACCAGTTGCTATGACGTGCACTGACCACCAGGAGACAGATGCTCTGACTGGTAGGTTAGCTTGCTGCTGGGATCTGGCTGATCAGGACTGAGTGAGATGGGCCAGATATGCCCTGGAGCCTTCCTGTGGTCTTTCCCCGGCTGGCCAACCTGCATCCCTCCCTGGCCCCAATCATGCACTGGTGGGGTCCCTCATCCTGGCCTGCTCCCTCTTGCAATCCAGGACCCCTCAGGGAATGTTGGAAAGCTGGTTTCAGCCTGATCCTGCAGGCCAGGCCGAGGGACCCCACTGGTGCACAAATTCGTGCACTGGGCCTCTGGTACAGGGGTGGGCAAACTTTTTGACTCGAGGGCCACAATGGGTTCTTAAACTGGACTGGAGGGCCGGAACAAAAGCATGGATGGAGTGTTTGTGTGAACTAATATAAGTTCAAAGTAAACATCATTACATAAAAGGGTCCGGTCTTTTTTTTCAATAGTTTTATTCATTTCAAATGGGCCGGATCCAGCCTGTGGGCCGTAGTTTGCCCACGGCTGCTCTAGTATGTACATAATAGGAGGGCTACAGCTGTGCTATAATTTCTGAGACAGAATTAGTCTTTACTCTTTGTTTTTTTTTTCTTCTGTTACATTGCTCATATACAAAGGCAGTCTTCTTTATAATCCCTTGGGATTGGAGAAAAGCAACACATTTAATATTGGTTCTTTATCATTAAAAAATATCTTTATATTAATTTCAGAGTGAGGAAGGGAGAAGGAGAGGGAGAGAGAGATAGAAACATTAGTGATGATAAAGAATTATCAATTGGCTGCCTCCTGCATGCTCCTGACCTGGGACCCAGCCCACAACCCAGGCAAGTGCCCTGACATGGAATTGAACCCTTGACCTCCTGGTTCATGGGTGGATGTTCAACCATTGAGCCACACCTGCTTGCCAGGCAGTTCTCTTTTTATCTTTTCCAAAGACTCTCAGGCAGTACTTTTTCCATTATTCTGTAAGGTCAACTGACCTAAATTCAAATGTAGAATATAAACAAACTAGATATCCGGTGCACAAAAATTCGTGCACTCTGGGGAAGGTGGTCCCTCAGCCTAGGCTACGCCCTCTCGCAGTCTGGGAGCCCTCAGGGGATGTCTGCAGGGAGTGGGCCTAAGCTGCAGTCTGGCCTCCCTTTCTGGGATGTGACTGGGTAGGCTGATCAGGGGAGGGCACTGGCTGGCAAGTGGCCAGCCTACCCCCAGTTGCCCCTCCACTGCCACTGGTTTCCACTCCCCCCCCCCCATTCGCCATCCCCTCCCTCTGCCCACTGGCATGCACCTTGGTGGGCCTGGTGCCACCTGCTTGCCGCCCCCCCCACCCCCATTGTTCCACTGTTTGGTCGATTTGCATATTACCCTTTTATTATATAGGATGCCCTCAGGCAAAGGGCAGTATGTTCACTTGATACGCACTTTTTCTCTCTGGGTTTAGAATCCCACCTCCAAAAATTATTTTCAGTTCTACTTCCACTATCTTTACAGCCTTTTGTTCTTTGTGGGGGGAGTGGGGGAGGGAAGGGGGATATAGTGAAAATACATTCCCTCCTACTCCAAAGAAGCTTGATATTGTAGATGGGATACAAATTAAACTAAAATGATATGAAATTATATGAATGATAGGGAAAGGAGACAAGAGTGTACTGTTTTAGATAGGGTAGTCTGGAAAGACCTCTTTGAATTGATATTTGAGCAGAGCTGAATGAAAACGGAGGGAACCTTGGAGGAATCCCAGAGAAGGATGGTCCAGGCAGAACAGCAAGTTAGAAAAGTCCAGAAACTTAATGTGCTTGGCGTTTGGGAAAGAAGGGAGAAGGCCAGGGTGCTTAGAGCACAGTGAGCCTGGGTGAAAAGAGTGTGGGAAAATCAGCCCTTTGTTCTTTAAGGCAATTTAAAAAAAATCCAGCATTTTTCATTGTTTTTAGTTGGAGAGTTGATCCAGATAACATAGTTTCTCATTACAGTTTACCTCACTTTCATTTAAATATGCAGTTGGTTAATCAAGTTTGTGCTATTTATATAAGCCTTGGTAGGAAAAGGCTTCATAAGAATATGTATTGAAATCCTACAATGAACAGCTTGCTCGTTAGGGCTACATATAAGGCACAGAGATATAATCAGGAATAATCAAGATACCGTCTTTGCTTTATAGCATCTCTGCCAAAAAAAAAAAAAATAGGTTGAGATGAAATAAGAAACATAGAAGAGGTGTTGTTTTCTGTTTGTTTGTTTTTTGAGATTTAAAGGAGAGAGAGCTCACATCTGTGAAAATTTGAATTGGGCCTTGAAGGATGGTTATAATTTCAATAT
This sequence comes from Myotis myotis, assembly GCF_014108235.1. Taxonomy (NCBI): domain Eukaryota; kingdom Metazoa; phylum Chordata; class Mammalia; order Chiroptera; family Vespertilionidae; genus Myotis; species Myotis myotis. The sequence continues at coordinate 69,757,436 of NW_023416390.1, read as the reverse complement.
GAGGATTTGTAGGCAGGGAATTTCAGTGGAGTAAGAAATATGAACAATGTCATGAAAGAGAATGGTCAAGGTCTTTGTGCTAAAAAGAGGAATACATTTTTTTTCCAGTTTCGTTGGAAGATTGACTAAAAGAAAAGGACTGAGAAAAGTGCCATGGGCTGAGATTTGCTATCAGGGACAAACCTTTAATAAGGTGTATTTAGTCCCCAGACATTTTAACCCTGTAATAATCTATCATAGCTATTCCTTCTTAAAAAAATGTTTTTATTGATTTTAGAGAGAGAGAGGAAGGGAGAAGAATAGAGAAACAGAAACATTGATGAGAGAGAAATATCAATCTGCTGCCTCATACTGGGGATCAAGTCTGCAACCCTGGTTCATGGGTCAACACTCAACCATTGAGCCACACTGGTTGGGCATAGCTTTTATTATTTTAACAAATATATATTGAACAGAAGTATGACTAGGTGTTATGTGCCCAGGCCTATCATGAGGAAAAGTCAAAGAGGAAGTCGATTAATCTAGGATCAAGGCTTCCTTTCATTTAGACCAAGAGCAAAACTGTTGCTCAGAAGCACCTTCAGTGTTATTTGTTTCATCTGGTGCTAGAGAAGTCCTAAAGAAACAAAAGTTGTCAATTTGATGTATCCTCTGAGGCCTTTACTCACACGTAAAGGCCTTTTTCAGGTACATGTACCTATTTTAGTATCAGTGGAGTATGTCCAAGGCTTCAGCACTTCATTTGCAACTTGCCTCCTAATTACCTGCTGTACTTTGAGAATTTAGAGCTTGTTTGATATGGAGTAGACACCTGACTCAAGCCGTAGGATATGACAAAAAACTCATTCCTGGTTAAAAAACAAACCTCATAAGAACAAAACAAAACAAAAAAACACCCATTGATTGATTACCTCATGAAGCTCTGTAATTTAGCGCATCCACTAATTTATCTATTCTATGAACAATTAACTCCTAACAGGTGTCCCACAATGTGGTTTTAAATCCTAGAGAGATATCTAGATGAATAATATATGATTTCTGCTCACATGTGCAGTGCTGCACCCTACTAAAATAAACACATTGTGCAAAGTACATTTCTAGTTTAAGAAATGTCTCCACACCCACCAAAACTCAGACCAAATGCACCTTATTCTCAGCAATCAACTGTTTCTGTTTCATTTATCACAGAGTACTCTCAGAAAACTTAGTGTCACTTTTAACATAAATTCAAAAGCACTATAGACATTAAAGAGAATATTTATCACCTAAAATTGTAAGGTTCTGAAGTCAGTATGTTCAATATGAAGCCCACATGTTAATTTGGTATGTAACTTTTTTGTGTGCTACTTTTATGTTTTTTACTTTATATCATGCTATTACTTTTAGAGGCCAATACTGGAAAATTTTACTTCATATGATGGAAAACTTTTTAAGGCATTTAATAAAGCCAATAATAATAATAATAATAATAATAGCAATAGTAATAATAAATTAATATCAAAGGTCTCATTGAAACGTTTTGTTTGCTGTTTTAATATTATTTACTTCCAATCAAAATAATAAGCACAATCATTAATTAAATAATGTAATACATCCAGTGCTCATTCACTGGAGTATGTCTTTAATAACAAAATGGACTTATTTATGAGAGTAAAATGATGAGATTTAGCAAAAAGATGAAAATAGTTTCCATCAGAAAGCTATTCATGAATTATTGAGTGGTCTGTGCAAAATGAATCTGAAATGATTCTATCTTTGTAAAGTGAGTGTTGAGCCCTTATTCAGATCCCTGCTGAAAAAGACCATAAAAAATGGAAGGGCAAACAATAGATCTACCAACCTTAGCCTAATGAAGGCATTTTAAATCTCTCTTTAATATTTTAATTCTCATAATGATAGTGCTCTGGCAAAGTCAGTGTGGTTATCATTGGGCAGTTTATTACAATAGCCATAGTTTGCCCTATTATATGGCCTCAACATACATTTAAAAATTAGAAAAGCATAATAGTTGAAAATCTAGAAGACAGTTGGTGGAGATGTAAAACAAGTAAGAAGAAAAATAAATTAAATTCTAGTATTTTATGTACATAAACTTGGTAAGGAGAAAAATGAAATCAAGTGATCAATATCACTATAAATGAAGCCATGTTCTCTGGTTATACTTTTCTCAGGATTTGGCCATTAACCACAATAAATTTTGTATCTTATGTAATTTTTAATAACCACAAAAATCTATGAAATTGATAAGATGCTTTATAAATGGATAATAGCTTACTGTCCAATAAACCTCACCTTAGGCTCTCTCAGAAAACTATTTTAATTATGAAGCTTGACTCTCTGTGGTTTATCATTTTGGTCAATGCAATGCATCTGATTTAGTGCTTGCATTTCTCTAAGATAAAAGAGACTTTTACTCCACAGTGCACTTCTTAATTTACTGAATATGTGTAGTTAGTCTTTCTTAAAAATTCTCTACTAAGTTGAAATGTGCTCAGAAGCAGTATATCTCATTAGGTAGAAATAGGGGTTTCTAAGTCAGAACACCTGAGTGAGGAATCACAGCTTCACATTGTATTTGTTGCTATAATCCTTGGAGATCCTGACTGCAGTTTGGGGTTAATAAGAGTAACTACATCTTATAGCTATTTTGAGGTTATATGAGAAAATTGATGTAACATACTTTGCAAATAGCAAAAGATAATAAATCTTAATTATATTTACTATTATTAATGTTATTACTACATGAAGCAATAGAGTATAGTGGTTAAGACAACAGGCTTTGGACCAGATAGAATTTGAGATTCAAATAGCCAAACTGCCACTTAATGGCAGTATATTTAAAATCTCTGTCCCAGTTTTTTGTTTTGTTTTGTTTGCTTGTTTGTTGTTTGTTTGTTTTAACAATAAAATAAAGATTTGTCAGGTAGCAGAACACTACCTGCTGTACAAATACAATCCAAAATTTTTGCAAAACCTCATTTTTACTGATACTGCAGGAGAGCTATTCATCTCTGCTGCAAGGAAAGTAACAATTGTCTCAGCCCCGATTCCTTTGAAAACAAAGCCTGAATTAAGTATCCATGATTTATTTGGGAGGCCTGAATCCAGACACAAAGGGTGCAGTAAAAAGGAAGAGAGGCAGGAAATGTTGGGAAATAGTAGAGGGGATGTGCTACCATGCTGGCTACTACTCTACAGAGAGTCTCAGACACAGAGGATATTGAGCAGGGGCAGAGGAAGAAGAAGATTTTATCCGCCATGTTTCTTCCTGCTTCCTTTTGGTTAAAGTTTATCATCCAGTCTTCACTTCCTGTGTCCTATGGACTCTGGGTACCCCCTTGGATGGCTACTCAGAAAGTCAGAACCTACACTCTGTAAGGAGGCATTGATTTCATCTGATCTGGAAGTGGTTGGGAAGCCAAAAGCCTGTCTGCACTTTGGCAGCCAGGAGGGAGGGCTTAGCATTCCAAGGGAGTGACTGACTGGCAGTCCTCAGGAAGTGGGACCACATGGGTCCAATCAGGACCGGTCATCTAGAGGGACAGCTGAGGCGGACAGGGTAGAGTAGGATCTAAGGAAGGACTCTGAGGGGGCACCTGAGGCATCAAAAATGTGCCCAGGCTACTTACTGTGCAGAATTAAATAGGTCTTTTTGCACTATAAATGTAAGACAATAGTAGACTGACTAGAAACTATTATATTTATTCTAGCAAGTTTTTGATTCAGCAGTAAAATCAATAGGTGTTTATTACTTGAAAAGGAGAGAATACTTTCTTCTTAAAACAAACAAACAAATAATCCAAACACATAATATTCTAGTGCCCCAAATCACTAACAAAGATTGGCTTTTATGAAAATCTGGGTTGATTTGGTCTTGTAATGTACTGAGAAATTTTACTGTAGAAACAATTTCAGTTATTATTAAACTCATTTATATTCATATACATAAAACCCACATCTTACCCTCAAAGTATCCTCTTCTATCTTGACAGTGGATATACTTTAGACATTAATAAGATCAGGTATCCATTCAGCACTATTTCCTAAATCATTTTTCCCAAATGAAAATTTATAAGTGAGTTTTCTCCTCCTCTATGAATGATTTTCCAGAATCAAAACCAGTTATGTGCTAAAACTTAATTCCTCTAAATAGATTTTGTGTTTCATGTTTCAAACTGATAAGGACAATCTGAGTCTATATTCTGGAATAGCAATTAATCCAAAATAAAAAATGGTAGCTAATATCCTGTTTCATAAAATTTGAGCCTTGTCTTTTTTTTAACTGCATCTAATAATAATGGTGTGACAATGAGTGGCCCAGTGATTTGTTGTCCACACACATATCCAATCTTCATCCTGGAAAATACCATCAAGTGAAAGAGCATCTGGCCTTTTATATTTTCTTAATATACATTAAAAAGCCCCAAATATCCCATAGAGAAAAATGGGAAATTTAGTCCCAAAGGTTTAATCTAAGTCAGAGAAAAATACATTATAGAGAGAATACCCTGTCAGCTATTATTGGGATATGATAAAGATGGACTAAGAGAATAATAAAAATCAGAAATGGACAAGACCTAGGATCAATTTTTAATGACTTCACATTGTTCCCACAATGAGGTTTCTATGTTTTATTGTCCAGAAGCAGTAACTTTTAAATAATTCTATTTAAATATTTTTAAATGAGTCATTTATATTTTTTTATCCCAGAAGAAATGTGCACGCTTAGGTTTAATTCCATATTTAGTCAAATTTTTAAAAGTATATTTTTATAATGATGTACTATTTGATCCATTGGCATCATGTAGTTCATTAGCAGAGTTTTTCTTGTGTTTTATATTTTATAGCTGTAGAATCAAAAATATGTTTTTTTATTAAAGGATTCTTTAATTTCAAGCTTCTTGAATAAAATCTTGTTGGTCTTCCAAATAAATTCTGTGACTCTTGTGAATAACTTATTTCAATCTTTGATAATGCTTACAAACTAAAAATGTTTCCTTATAATAAAGCCTACTCCCTAAAGTTGTTTGAGCCTGGGTCTTTCTGCATTAGCTTTATAAAAATCAATTACTGATCAGGATTTTTTTTTTATGTAGTCATATATCTTACTTTAGTTTTTTTTTCTTTTTGAAGCAAATATGTATTTATCTGCTTGAATATTATTCAAGCAACTTTACCTTTTTCTGGAACACTTTTAAATTCACCCCAAATCTCTATCATTTGCTTTGATTGTGCCATATAAGATCAATTCCTATCAAAGGTCAGTATAAATTGGAATATTGTACTTTTACTTCTTATGTACTTCTCACTTTGTGAGCTACCACTCTGGGATGTATTATTTAGTTTTACTTATTAATACATTGGAATGAATCTGGAAGTGTCCAATTGTAATATCCATGATGTTCATAAATTTATTCAATAGTTAACAAACATCTGTTGAGTGCTTATTTTGGCCGCTTTGCTAGATTTGGGGAAAATAAAGAAGTGTTATAAGATAAACCCAGATTGTTCTCTGGTTGTATAGATCTGGGAAAGAGACACACCAAAAGTAGTTATAATGTGTAGGTAACAAAAATAATTGTAACAAAGTGTGTTTCAGAGTAGGGGAAATGCTGGGAAGGAGTGAGCAACTGTGCCTATACAGACAAAGGAGAGCTTCATGGCGATTACATTGGAATTAACCTGTAAAAATGAGCAGGAGTGGAGCAAATGGCAAACAAGGAAAGTGGATTGAAGAAAGATAAATGTGTTTCGGATAAAAAGCGTGCATGTGCACTCATATCACCAGTGTATAAAGTAGTGAAAGCATCTTGCAGTTTGGGAACTGCCATGAATTTAGCATAGTTGGTGTTTAGAAGAATGAGGGAATAAATGGAATGGAGAAGAATGTTTGGGGGATGATGAAAAGGTGCCTGTATGCCCTCCCAAGGCATTTGTATGTTATTCCGTTTTCCAGAAGAAATAGGGTGAGATTTATGGTTTTAAAATAAATTGACTTATCTCAGAGGGAACAGAAAGCAGAAGAACTCAGATGAGAAAAAAAGAAGAGCTCAAATGAGGTTGAAGTCCTGGGATGACGAAGATGGACACAGTTCTGGAATTCAGGCTTTGTACCTTTGGCTGTGGATGGTGAGAGAAGGGATGATTCAGAAAGTGAAGAAAGTGAAATGGAAAAAGCGATGACTAACCATGCAAGCAAGAAAAGGGGGGCAAGTCTGAAAAGAAGACAGTGATTTCACTGACATGTCTGTGCTATATCCTCGTGGCAGTGTTGACCTTAAACAAATGGACAACCAAGTATTTATTCAGAAAAATGGGTTTAGTTGGGAAAAACAAAGAATTGCAATTTGGAACATGCATTCTAATGGTGAACCACATACAAGTCCAAAAAAAATCAAAGGAGAGGGAAGTTTTTTTTTATGGACTTGGGAGGGGCTATTGTAAATAAATAGTTTGTTTAAGGAAACTTAAAGTTTGAAGTATACCGACTTTTCTTTTAATTTTTAAATTATTATTTTTATTTTTAATTACAGTTGGCATTTAGTATCATTTTGTATTAGTTTCAAGTGTACAGCATAATGGTCAATTACATAATTTACAAAATTTTGTCCTGATAATTCTGGTACCCACCTGGTACCATACATAGTTATTATAAAATTATTGACTATATTCCCTATGCTTTACTTTACATACCTGTTTTGTAACTGTTTTGTAACTACCAATTTGTCCCACATAATCCCTTCACATTTTCATCCAGCCCTCCAATCCTCTTCCCATTTGGCTACCCTCAGTTTATTCTTTCTATCTGCGAGTCTGTTTCTGTTTTGTTTGCTTATTTTGTTCTTTGGATTCCACATATAAGTGCTATACGGTATTTGTCTTTCTCTATCTGACCCATTTCACTTTGCATAAGTCCATCCAGGCTGTCACAAATGGTAAGTGTAATGACTTTTTATTGGCTGAGCTGTTACTGAACAAGGAGGAATCTTTTCTTCCTCCTGCTGGAGATGCAAGATGAGTCTCTTCCTGTTGGGGTCAGTTGTGTGCATTGAGTGACACCTGTGAGAGTTCTCCCTTCTAGCCTCCTGACTCCATTTTAAATGAATTTTCTGTTTATTAATTTTCTCAGTACTTAGTTAGAAAATATAGTTCTGCCACATAAGAAGGAGCTGAGGTTCAGAAGAACGCTGAAGGAGTCAACATGTTATAAGTAATGGATCAGACACAGGCAAATCTAAAACCCATAGGAAGTGTGTAGACTATGAGGAATAATGAAGGCCTAGAATAGTAAGCCAAGGATTGCCAGCATTTACAAGTCAGTGAAAACAACAACAACAATAATAACAACAGAGAAGGAAGGGGATAAAGGGTGAAAGAAGAATCTGGAAGAAGATGCCTGATAGGTCCAAGGGGCATACAACTCCTAGCCAGGTTAGAATGTGCTTTCTTTAATGAGAACAAAGCAGTCAAGGTTGAAAGAACATGATCAATATTTCTTATAACTATAGCTAGTCTCCAATATTCTATTTGTGCCCTTAACAGAATAAGCTGGTATAGAGTTAGGACCTAGAAGGAAAAAAACATACAAAAAACAAACAAAGAAAAGCTTGTGCCTCATTTCCTCTGAGACAAAACAGGACATGCCTGTGAGTTGTCTGTGCAATGGACAGCACCAACAGGCCCAATACTTTAATGTTTGCATATGCCGCTGTTATCCCAAGCATGGAAGTTCATTAGATAGGTGGACCAGAGTCACAGACCCACATTCATAATTCTGGGAGCCAAGAGGGAGAATGAGAAATGATAGCAGAACGAGGAAATAAGAAACGTGAACTTTTATTTTTGGACTTAAAAAGGGCATAAAGGGAGTTAGTAGGAGGAAAGGGTAGATGTAGGAAAGAGCCCATGGATATGTTGTGATTAGGAACTTGGGTCTTGGAGTCAGAAAAAAGTGAATACATACCTCAGCTCAGACACTGATTAAGTGTGGGAGCTTATGTAAGGCACTTGCCCACTCCCTGCTTGAGTTTCTTCACATGTAAGTTAAGGCAATAATAACTTCACATTGTTGTAAAGAATACATGAGAAATTGATATAAAACTTTCAGAGGGCAAGACGTATAGGAATTTATCAAAGTTTATTTTGGTTGGTTTGTTCATTTTGATCACACAGGCTAACCAGGAAAGTGGGAAGAATTGTGAGTGTTCTAACACCAGGGCTGACCTCTGTGAATTAGGGGAAAATTTGATGGGCTCATTTGAAAGAGAGAACAGTGTTATGAGACTGTGACCAGGAACACATAAAAAGTTTGCCAAGTTTCATGACATTAGACTTGGCAATGGTTTCATGGATATGTTAAATGTCCTTATCATAACAATAAAAAAAAGTTTTGCTAAGTAAAGACAAAAGCCTATTTGAAGAAAGCAGTCATTATTTGTAATGTTATTATACTGAGTAGTCAAAAGTTATTTTTCCAGAATTAGGGAGCACAAGGAAGATTGTATAACAATAAAAAGTGAATGAAAGAGAGGAATGGATCATTGAATGCAGGACAGACACAGACAGACAGACTGACACTGATGGGGAGAGAGGCTGATGTGGCTGCTGAATCAGGGACATAGGCCTGAATGTGAAAGGAAGTGAAACCAGGAAAAGCCTGAGAGTCTGGGAGAATGCACAAAGGTCTGCTGCTCCAGTAATATCAAAAGCAACATAATAGGATGGGAGTGAGGAAAACTCAGAAAGCGGAATTTGTTAGATGAGCAGCTGATAGAAGATTGTTAAAGTGGAGAGCAGGTGAAGCAGTGAGCTCATGAAGAACATAAGGATGGAGCAAGGTCCTGAAAGAGCACCAGGAGGGGACAGAGTTTGCATTGAGATACACCCAATGTAGAGTGGCTGGTACATTGACACATGATAGATATGCAATAAATGCTTATTGAGTGATTCTGGGAAACCCTAGGTTTAATCCATATGAGTCCATTAAGCTGGTTATTACTTTTCCAAATCACAAAGCAAAAAGTGTTTAACCATTAAACCAAATACAAATTTTAATTGTTGTCAAATAGGTAATTTTAAGGCACCCAAACCTTCCTTTGAAGGCACAAAAGCTAGCTGCATTTTGGTATTTTTCCTTCATTCATGAGTTCGGCAAATGTTCATTGAACAACAGCTATGTGCCAGGCACTGTTCCATACATTGGGGAAAATAGTGGAGGAAAAGGCAAAGGAGGCCCTGGCTCCTGGAGTTTGATTCTAGTGGGAGAACAGACAGCGTATAAAAATATATATGTTAATTTCAGCGAGGAGGAGGGCTGTGGTGAAATTGAAACAAGTAGTGAGATAGAGAGTAATCAGGAGTGCTGAAATGCCACTCTTCTATATGACAGTCAGAGAAGACCTCTGACAAGGTGACATTTGGTTGGGATCTGATGGATAAAAGTCAGCCATGTGAAGATTGGGAGGTATTCCAGGTAAAGCGGTGGGAAGATCTTCTCATGGGAAGATCAAACTTAACAGAGAAGGAGAGAAACCACATCAATATGTCTGTATTATAGTATGAAAGGCATCTTTCCCCAAAATATGACATGTTTTAACATAAGTATGATTGTAGTGTAAATTCCGTTTTCAAGGACTACGTAGTGGTTAGGAACAGACTCTGGCGTGATACTGATCACATTTCAATCCTGGCTCCTCCTTTGCTACCTATTTTACCCAGAAAGTTTACCTAACCACCTTGAAATGTTTTCCTACCTGTAAAATGGTGATCACAGTACCTACCTCATACAGTTGTTTGGTTAAATAAATGGATAGTTATGAAAAATGCTTCTTGTACAAAATAATTCCATCTTTGTTTCCCCTGACTGCACTCTATGGGAAAGGAATCTCTTTGGTTGCATAATCTTAATGGTTATTTTGTTGATTCTGAGTATCCTATAATTTAATTAACTGAAGAAAAAGCAGGTTGTTTTGTAACTTTGCCATGTCATAACTCACTTGACAATGATCATTTGCATGGTTCGATATGTTGCACAATTATGATCACCTGAGCTGTAGAGTGTGTATGGACCAGTAAAAATATTTCACTAACTGAGCATCTATAAGGGGCATGCTCATCTTGGTTGGAGTCTCATGAGATTATTACCAAATAACAAAAGAAAGATATGCTATCAGTGGCTGTCCTGCTAGCTGAATTTATCCGGAAGGAAAGTTATGCTTGAATTGTACAATGTTTCAAAAAACCCCACAATTTTATTGAGTTGCCAAAAAAGATCCTCACAATTTAGTATTTCTAAAAACACAGACTTCTGGCTTTTTCTGAAAATAGTCTATTTCTATTAAACTGATAGAATGGATCATAGTGGCTACGAGGCAACAATTGTGCAGAGATTTAACATTTTTACCAATCTTTGATAATTTCATGTTTGAGCCTAACGTTTATACTGTTAAAAACATTGTCTAAAAATAACATAAGCCTTATATACAAAAATTGTATTCTATGACAAACGGTTTGAGAAAAGTACTGCATTTATAGAGAAATCTAGAGTAACTCAGAACATAGAAAAATAGTGGAGTCTTTGAAATCTGGCTTCACTTTCTTTAAAAATTGTTAAGAAATTTCACAAACTAGTAAGCTTTTGCTTAATATTTGGAGTTATGCAAATGTAAACTTATATAAGTATGATTCATTTGAACCAAATGAAGATATGAAGAGGCAAGTATAAATGATATTCTCATTAATTGAGTATTGTGAATTAAAGAAGTAAAACAGCTTTTAAGTAACACCCACACTGTACTGGGAAAAAGGAAGCATATGCTGTAATCTACTTGATCTAAGTTAAATTTTTTTAAATACAAATAAACATATACTTATGTGTATAATCTTAAAAATCTGAAAAGTAAATTTCTGAGATACACAGTTGCCACCTAAGAAATATTGATTACATTTGTTCCTTTTACAGCTTTATTGGCATGTAATTGACAAATAACTGTATAAATTTAAGGTGTACAATATGATGATTTTAAATACATACAAGGGGAGTAAAAGTAGGTTTACAATTCTGAGTACACAAAACACAGAGTTTATTATTAATTGTTGTATTATTTTCTATACAAACAACTGTTAATCTACTTTTGCACCACCCTGTATATATTGCAAAATTATTACCACATTAAAGTTAGTTAACACATCCATCACCTCATATGGTTACCTGTGTGTGTGTGTGTGTGTGTGTTTGTGTGTTCATGTTTGTAATGTGAAACCTTATAATCTACTCTCTTAGCAACTTTCAAACATACAGTACAGTGTCAATTATTTTAATTACGCTGTACTTTTGATCCCCAGAACTTATAGCTAAAGGGTTGTACCCTTTGACCAACAACTCTCCATTTCCCTAACCCATGATAACTACACTCTGTTTCTATGAGTTTAATCTTTCAGATTCTAAATATATGTGAGATAATGGCGTATTTGTCTTTCCCTGTCTGACTTAGTTCACACCATTTAGGTTTATTCATGTTGTCACATATGGCAAGATTTCCTTCTTTTCTATGGCTGAATAATTTTTGCAGAATGTGTGTGTGTGTGTGTGTGTGTGTGTGTGTGTGTGTGTGTGTGTGACATTTTCTTTATTCATTCATTCATTGATAGACGCTTAGGTTGTTTCCATGCCTTGGCTATTGTAAATAATACTGCAAAGAACATGAGGGTTCAGATATCTCTTTGAAACTAAAAAAGAAAGGCTTTAGATCATAAATATGTATAGCTGCTAACTCAATAAATTTCTTTCTGACATGCATCACCAATGTTGTATGCTTTTTATTCTTATTTCATTTTTATTTACAGAAAACTGGGCACAAACCAGAAAGTGTGGATTTGTGTGGAGCACATATTGAGTGGACCAAGGAAAAATCAAGCAGAAAGAATGTCTTTCAGGTAAGAGCGTTACATATATTCAGTTTATCCCTGTTCCTTCTGAATCTGAGGTATCTAGGTAATCAAAATAAGACTACCTTGTTGCGACATTTTCATTTGCAACTAGTTGTGCAAAAGTCATTGTGAAAAAACCGACTCCTTTTCTTCTGTTGAATTTTGATTTGTTTGTTGTCATTCAAAATTCAAAAGTCATTGAATTTTACAATGTATGTGCTAGACGTTTGGGGTTCAAACCTAGAATGCTTGACTTAGATTTGTAGAGCTTTCAGACATACATAAGTAAGATTCACTAATTATAATAAACTATTTGCATTCATTGTCATTTCTCCCATCTTGTCATAAATTACACTTACCAGTGTGCTTTAGGGGGATATAGAGATCTGAACAGCTATAAAAATTGGACCTTATCATATTGCATAATTAGAATTTTTGGACAAATAAATGTTATTAATAATTCAATCATGTTTCATTGAATGGAAAGAACAGATGAAAGTAGTGAAAAATAGTAAATGGAAAAACTTAATATTTAACAGATGATGTTACTAAAATCCCTTTGGCAATTAATAACTTTAAATTATGGAGGTTGATCTTTTTCTATTTTATGTGAGGTTTAATTCATTTTTATATTCCAAAGTAACCAATAGCTTTATGGGTATATTTTATAATTTATATAATTTAGTATCCAAGAAAGTGGATTATTATAATTAATATATTAAATGTCTTCAAAGAATATTTTGACTCTTGAAGAAAAATCAGTTCTCTTCTTAAATGCATCAATGAAATTAATATATTGGGTCTTATAGAAGTATAGTTTGGTGACATTTCTATCTGAATTCTAACTAGAGAAAAATAACTGGTTTCTAGTTTGTTCTGTACTTTTCAGATGCTAATTCAGCTTTATCCAAAAAATTTTGACCCAGGTTAATTTTTTAAATCACTTTTAACTATTAAAATTAGTTAACACATCCATCACCTCATATGGTTACCTGAGAATAAATTATGTTTAGAATAAATTATTTTTCTGGTCCTAGTATTATTCTATTTAGGTATTCCCTTAGATATGATAATGTTATTTATAAAAAAAAGAACAAAAAAGAAAGAATGAAAAGCTAAACATACTTGCCTAGAAATCAAGACTAAAGCCAAACGTGATTAGAATGTGCATTTTCAGAATCAAGAGGAAAAATAAATTTTGTTTTAAAATAAGGAATTGTGGGTCAATTTCTTATTCTTTGTGCTATTTCGCCATAAATAACAAAAATTAGAGGTTATTATCCTAGCCTCTATGACAACACAGGTGGTCAGTATGACTAATTCTGAACTGGATTGTGTGAGCTGAGTGGTTGAGTTTTATTTGTATTGTGAGTTTAGCATCCTAGTTATCAATGTTATAAAATAAAAACAAAAGTTTGACATAGATATAATTCTTGAACAACAGAAACTCTTAAAGTTGGGCTAAAGCAGCCTTTTTATAGTTCCTTCTGTTTATCTTATGAAGAATTAAATTAGATTACAAATAAAGATGATAGTCAGATATACATATGATATATATAGGGCTGCAAATATTGATGAAAAATATTTATGTATAATTTTACATAGATAAGAACATAAAACATAGATAGACAGGTATGCATAGCCCACAGGCACAAACAACAGTGTGGTGAAGACCTAGGAGGAAAGGGTTCTGGGTGGAGGGAGTCAATGGGAAAAAAGGGTGGACATCTGTAATACTTTCAACAATAAAGATAAATTTTTAAAAAACAGACATTTAAGCTACCTATATTTATGATATGCATCATCCTAACCTTTTCTGAACATGAAAAACCATCTCTTACTTGTTTTTCATATTTCTGAATATAGGTATTTCCAAATATATTAAAAACTATTCTCACTTTGAGTCACTTTTTGGAGGTGACAATCTTGCCACCTAGTTTTGTCTGTAAGGTACCTGAGCAGTTCCTGGGACCTCAGTGTTCTTACATCCATTTTATCTTTTATTTTTTGTCTGGTTGTATTTAGTCTAAGAGGTGACTATAAGGATGTTGTGAACATAATTAACAGAAGATCCAAATTTCCTTGTCTGCTTTTTCTTTTCGGGGTGAATCATGTGATTTTTCTGGACATGCTGAAATCTTTTTGTCATCTAAACACATGAGATTAAGTCAGATTTACTAATAGGTAGTCGTAGATGCAGACTATGGATGTATGCCTTCTGAGAAAAACAATATAAATAGCTTTTATAGTCCTGTTAACAGAAAAGCATTGGGAAGGATTTGCCAGAGAGCTAAATCTAGATGACTTGCATCAATATTTGATTAGATACATTAGCTGGTCTAACTCTCAAATGATCAGAATAAACATGATTATACTTCAAAAACATGGTATTAAGACATTGTTGGATGTTTGAATGTGTGCGTGTGCAAGGGTTTCATTACCTACAGAGTAATGAAGTGTTTCTTCCTGTCTGAAGGAGACCATCATAGCTTTGGCTGATGTGCTACTCAGAAATAGCTTTAGACTTCCAACTTTGAATTAGGCTTGGTGCTCAATCTCAGTCCATGAATTATAGATTACAGATAGCAAATGGCTATTGAGAGTTTTGGTTCAAGAAAAATCAAAGATGAGAAAAATTAGAAATAATTTAAAATTTGAAATCTGTCCTTGAAAAGTTGATGGATTAGTAGTTATATGCTACATAATTACAGTGTCTGCAGAGAAGTCAAACTTAAAATGAATAGGAAAACAAACAGAAAATTATGTGCCTGAGATATGTTTGAAAGACTCAGATGCACACAATGGTGACCAAAAAAAAGGTAAGGGTTTCATTTATTTTGTTCTTTTGTACATGCCATTTGGACATTTGAGTTGTTCATTTTCTTTTTGTATTAGAAGCCAAAATTCCTTCATATTCAAAGTTGTATTCAACTCTTGATATAGATTCAATCTTATTGATTGGTACATGACAAAATAAGAGAGACAACATTGAGTATTAAGGCTTGGTATTCAACAACTCTCAGTAACTCAGAATAATTCTTTCTGGCTGAGTTAAAGAATGCATTTTATAACAACACTCTTTGGCCCAATTGTTACTTCTTAATAATAAACGATACATTTTTTAAAAATTGTTAGCAACACCTATAATGAAGTATATGCAGACAAGCCATATTATGTGTTTAAAAGTATATGTGTACTGCCCTGGTTGGGTGATTCAGTTGGTTGGCGTGTCATTCTATACACCAAAAAGGTTATGGCAGGGGTCCTCAAACTATAGCCTGTGGGCCACATGCAAATACAAATATTGTATTTGTTCCCATTTTGTTTTTTTACTTCAAAATAAGATATGTGCAGTGTGTATAGGAATTTGTTCATAGTTTTTTTAAAAACTATAGTCTGGCCCTCCAACGGTCTGAGGAACAGTGAACTGGCCCCCTGTTTAAAAAGTTTGAGGACCCCTGGGTTATGGGTTCAATTCTGATCAGGGCACATAGCTAGGTTGTGGTTTCAATCTCTGCTCAGGGCATATTGGGAGGCAACCCAGTGGTGCTTCTCTCCCACCTTCTTCTTCTCCCTCTCCCTCTCCCTCTCCCTCTCCCTCTCCCTCTCCCTCTCCCTCTCCCTCTCCCTCTCCCTCTCCCTCTCCCTCTCCCTCTCCCTCTCCCTCTCCCTCTCCTTTCCTCTCTCTCTGAAATCAATTTAAAAGTATATATATATAGCTGTAGCCGGTTTGGCTCAGTGGCTAGAGCGTCGGCCTGCGGACTGAAGGGTCCCGGGTTCAATTCCGGTCAAGGGCATGTACCTGGGTTGTGGGCACATCCCCAGTAGGGGGTGTGCAGGAGGCAGCTGATTGATGTTTCTCTCTCATCGATGTTTCTAACTCTCTATCCCTCTCCCTTCCTCTCTGTAAAAAATCAATAAAATATATATTTTTAAAAAGTGTATATATATATATATGTGTGTATATATATATATGTGTGTGTGTGTATATATATACACACACACACACATATATATATGCATATCTATCTATCTACACCAATAAAAGAGAAACATGCAAATTGGTGTCACTCCGCTACACCCACCAGCCAATCAGAGCAAATATGCAAATTAACCCAACAAAGATGGCAGTTAATTTGCATATGCAGGCATGGAGTGAAAACTGAAGGCTCTGGCTGGAGTGAAGATTGATGAAGACTGAAGACTGAAGACTGAAGAGGCTTGGCTCTTCTGCTGCGGCCGAACCAAAGGCCCGGGTCCTGGGTGCTGGAGGAAAACCGGTGCCAGCAGCCAGGGGAAGGAAGGCCTATTGCGTGAATCTTTATGCAACAGGCTTCTAGTATAGTATATGTGCATCTATGTATATACCCACATCTAATAGCTTGACCTTAGGAAACAGTGACCATTTCCACACATATGACCAAACACAGAAAGACACTTTGTACTTATAAAAGGTTATACCAGTTTTTAAGATAAACTAGTAAATGTTCATTGCTGCTAACTTTTGTTTAATTCCGCATTTAGCATAATTGTCAAGGACCATCACAAGTTTGATGTAGCTTGAGAAAATATTTAGGAACTGAGTGATTTGTAATGAACTGTGGTACGAGTTTTCTTAGTTAACTTAAGAGCAACCCTAGGTCTTCATCAGAGAAAGAGTGAATTAAAAGATTGATTTTCAAATCACATGTTTTAAACATTCTTGCTAAGTGCTAGTTTGCTCTTCAGTGTTTAGCCTGAAATTTAAAGCACTAAGGATTAAAAGGATTACAACATAATCTTAAATAATCCTAAATGCCATTTACAGAGAGATAGTGTAATAACTAAATAAAACCATGTTAAAGGATGGCATTCCTGTCAGGCAATGTCATAATACAAACTGCTTTGTCTCATCTCCCCTTTCTCATGGAAACATCAGGCATTTACAAAGCTTTTCCGCTGGAAGTTCAATTGAGAAAATGACTGCAAAGTACTTTAAAACAATCACTGATTTTTTTTAACTTTTAATATCTCCTTGTTTTAAAGTTACAGAAAAATTTTCCCTTAGGTTTTCTTTTTTCCTTTGAGCATAAGGCTCTCTGAGTAAAACATTTTTGAAAGTCAGGGCATGGGTTCATGGAATGGCTACCAAATAGGTAGATACATCTCAAAAATATTCCCCACCTCCAGGGAGCTACCCCCTTATCCTATATAATAAAATCGTAGTATGCCAATTGTCCCCTCGACCTTGAGTTCTCCCAGGAGTTTGACCAGGGGACAGGGCCAGCTGGGGGAAGGGAGGGAGGCCCCAGCCAGCAACCGGCAGTCACTAGAGACCCTACTAGTGCACGTGCACTGGGCCTCTAGTTAAAGATAAGATGGTCTCAAGCACTGTAATGGATTCCATGGCATTTAATTTAGCACTTAAATATTTTTTACCCCTGTCATGTAAATTAATTTTGTCTTCCCAAAGAAAATACAAATTCCGAGTCCTTACTATAGTCCATACTGCTTTATGCTTATTAAACCAGAGGATTGGACACCTTTTAACTAATCCAATGGTTAATGCTAATGCTAGAGTTACATTCTTTTAGTAAAAAATATGTATATATATATTGTCATAAAAAATTTTAGGAAATATTGTCCACAATATAGGCTCAGTACTCCCAAATGATGTTCAAAGTGTCAACCCTATTCCCTTTTGTAAATAGAGGGATAAAGAATAAGTGGAATAAGCCAGTCAGAGAAAGATAAATATCATATGCTTTCATTTGTGTGTGGAATCTAATGAAGAAAGTAAACAAAATAAAAACAGACTTATAGATAGAGAACAGACTGGCAGATATCATAGGGGTGGAGTGTTGGCAAGGGAGAGGGGAGGTTGGCTAGGTGAAGGAATTAAGCAAAAAAAGAAGGAAAAAAACCCTCACAGACACAGAAGGCAGTATAATGGTTACCAGAGGGAAAAGGGGCTGGGGGCAGGTAGAAGACGGTAGAGGGGGATACATGATGAAGGAGGCTTGGTTTGGGGTGGTAAACACACAATACCATATACAGATGATGTATTATAGAATTGTACACTTGAAACATATAATTTTATTAGCCAATGTCACCCCAATAAATTCAATAAAAATTCACAAATAAATCCTTATTAATGAAATTAACAAAAGAAAAATACTGTTTCCTTGGTCCTTTTCAATAAAACATATAAGAAAGTAGATGATTACTCACTTAAAATAATTAAGTAGTTTCTACTCGAAAGCTTTACCTTTTTTTCAGAGCCCGGCGGTGACTAGGCCTCAGTTGTACTGAGTTTCCTTTAAATATAAAAAAAAAAAATTAAAGTTTACCCATGAACGTGCAGTGCACTATCTATCAATTGTGTGCTTTAAATAAGATAATTCTACTATTAATGCAGTATAGCTGATTGGAACTATATCTATTGCCACTTGAAAAAAAAATTGATGACTCAAGAAGAGAAAAGCCTTCTCCTCTCCCAGTACCAATTGATAACCTCAACAAAAGTCACAGCCACATTTCCTGGACTTGAGTTTCTCTTTTAATAAACATATAAATATCTCAGGGGAACAGGCTCTATCCCTCAAAGTTAAGTATATTTCAGAATAGGTTTATCATTACATGTATGACTTTTCTGACTTTGGATGGAGTATTCTGGCTATAAAATATATTAAACATATTCATGTCATATTTCCCATGGATATGTTTTACATTTAGACATAATTTGGTTGTTCTTGCTGATCTGAATATGTCTTAGCTTAAAATGTTCAAGTACCACTTAAGTTTATTAATGCAAAGATAATTTAATAACATCTTGGAAAATGTTATTTTAAGCCAAAAAGAAAACTACTGGTATTTTGCTTTTATCCATTTCCCTCTGTTAAAAGTGGTGTCTTAAAAAAAAAAACTAAGCTTTTACCAATTTTCTCTCTCATTTTTCACTGCTTTAGTTAGACTAAATGTAAAGGGTGATTCTTCACATTCATATATGCATTAGATTTTAAGTAAAGCTGGTTTCACTTTAGAGAATTATTCACAGTATCTTAAAAGGCATGGCATTAAAAATAAACCAGAGTAAGAGCAACATTAATATCTAATACGGTTGGTTTTTTTGCTTTCTAGCTTGTCCCCAAACGTTTTTTCTGCTTATTAGATATTCATTCATCGCTTAGAAGGTGCAGTGGAGAGAGTGCACTGGGGACATGTGTTCTAGTTTGGGCTCTGTCAGTTGTATTCTTATGTAGAACCCAGAGCAGGATCCCTCCTCCAACCTACAGTTTTTCACCCCAAAGAAATCAGAAATAACAGTCCCTACCTCATCTGCCTTCCTGCTGTACGAATGCTAAAATGAAACAATATTGTTTCTGACAGCAACTCTGAATGACTGATTTTAGTATTAATACAACAGGGTATTAATATTCATATACTAACTACATCCTCTCACAACACTTTGAGGGTAGTTCCAGAGGTGAATTTTGTAGGAATCTGGATAGGAAAGGTAGATATCCATGAAATACAACTCAGGACTTCTCCACTTCTATTCTCTGTACGGCGTTGTGAACTTGACCAATAGACCAAGACTTAGACTGACTGTGACAAAAATCTTTTCATTCACTGTGTAACTAAGAAAATGTGTCCTCAAAACTTACTGAATTTATTTGTAATATTCTATTTTATAAATAGTGTAATTAACATAATATCTAGTAAATGTAGGTTGATTAATTACTGTCTTACCCCAGTTAATACTTTAAGAAAATCATTTTGCACTGAAAGCTTCTACCAAGCTATTGATAGCAACTTGCAAAAGGTCACTTAGAGATAAATACAGAAACTATGCTCCCAAATGAGACACAATGGCAACTTTTTTTATTCTTCAACTGAGATATCAGAACAATACTTTTTTTTTATTAAAGGGGAGGAAATATGATTATTTTTATGATTTGGGCTTTATTTTTGCCAGTGGGATTACACAGGAGAATTTGATGAATGGAGTGATATAATTTTATAATTGGAGCTTTGATTTAGGAATATTAATGTCAGGAGTACTTAAGATTTACTGCAAAAGAGAGAGCCTGGGGGCAGGAAATAAAATTGATCAGAATCTAAGGTGAGACCTAAAGAGCATGTTAGTCTGACCGATGAAAGGAAAAACAGAAACAAGTTTGATGGATGGAAAGTACACCCCCTCAAAGGAGACATGCCTACTTGTTCAGACCATGTGACTTAGAAACAACTGTCTTTTTGCAGATTTAATTTTTAAGAAATGATAAAAACTCTCTTTATAAAAAATGTATAATCTCAAGTATAGAATTAACACACTGATAAATTGAGTATATATTATTAGAGGAAACAATTGCAAGTGTATGCTGCCTGATGACCCCATGGAGCTTAGTGGACTGTGAGCATATGTCCTCATTTGCACATTTCTTTATTCCACTAACTACTAACAGGTATGATGCTATCTTTCTCTATTTCTTTTTGAAAGGTCATCAAAGCAGAACGCAACTGGGTGACAGTAAAACTGACAATAGCCCTATTATTAAACTTTAGTCCCAAATTAACTAAGGGAATCAAGATTTTAGAATTTCAAAATGAAATAAAATAAATCAAAATAAAAAATGTGAAGAAAATGTCAACTTGGCTTCTGATACTTCTAAAATTTTAGTAGAAGAATGTCTGCATGTGTTCTGATGAGCTAAGGTCACTGGTTAACCCTCCTCACACTGCCTTCTGCAATAGCTCACTCTGTCTGCTCAAAGCTGAGTGGTGCACTTAGAATACATTCTGGATTTTAGTGTGACACCAGGCTAAATGAAACATGTTGCTCTTCATGTATTGAAATCATGATGTAACCCTTCTCTTTTCATGGAACGTACCCTGTATCTTGATGTGTTGGAAAATCTGGCATGATAGTCGCTGTGACCTGCTGGGCTGACAGTGCAGTCCCCCAAGTCCACAGAGCCACCGTGAGACTAACTGAGCTGCATGGAATCAAACATGGGACTTCAGGCCATATGCCCTATCTGAGCAAAAGCCAGCACTGCCAATGGGGGATTGCATGGAATCGAAGTAAAGTCATCAAGTGTTATGGTTTTGCCATTTGTGATTTTCATCTTGTAAAGATACTGCATTGATGCTGGCCAGACAACATTCAGACCAACAGATCCCTTTTTTCTATCTATTTCAAAATATCTTTTATATTTTTTTAAATAGAGCAGCCATGTTTATTTCATGCTGAACATGATTATTTTTTAATAGCAAACAGGCCTCTTCCAGAAAAAGGAACAGTTTAATCCCTAAAGCTGGTACATAATAGATGGGGCCAGTAAATGGTATCACATTTTACAGCTTGCCCATAAGGATGACACAGGGTGATATAAAATTGAGAGCTTTTGGATAGTGTAGGATCACTGGCAGATAAATCACCAAAACCATTCAGATTTTAGAAACATAAGGTAATGAGGCTGGATCTGAAGGCAAGAGAGAGAAAAATATATATCTATATAATACATCACACACACACACACACACACACACACACACTCACAGTGTTTACATGTCACAAGCCACTGAGCAGGAGAAAAATCTGGGCAATGGTGAGCAAAACTTTCGAACCTCATAGCAATGTTTAAAGCAGTATAATAAAATAACCAAGAGAACATCCATAAACAAAGGCTTGAAATGAACATAAGATAAAGAAACACTAGTTTAAGATGAAGAGAAAGTGCCAGCCCGCATACAGAACTGCAGAAGCCACTTGTGGAATCTGTGCACAAAATCTCTCAATATGTGAGTTAAACTCATTACTCAAAATTTAGTAGAAAAGAAATACTCAAAAGTAAGACTTTAAGACACTGAACAAATGTCAGGATTCTCGGTATTTGAGGAGGAGAGGAGGCAGCTCTTATTTTTATCTTAACAAAACAGGATGTTGAGAGATGAGCTAAGTGAAACAATGAAATGAAATGCCTGACGGTGGGGAGAACTAGGAAGGAAGCTGTTTAACTGTTTTCAGATAACAGATGAGAATGAGGTGACTTGACCATGAGTTCAGAGGAATCTTGTTTTAGTAGAGAGCTACTAGATTCTTGGCCTTAGGCCCGTCTATTTGCCTAACATTTTATTTCTAGCACTAGGAGAAATTAATAGTCTGACATCCTTGGTAGACATGTACAAACCAAAAAAAATCTACAGTGGCGAAATTAGCAAAATGCCTCTAAGAGCTCCAAAATGAAAAAACAAAAAACAAAAAAACACGCTAATATTGAGGTTCCCTTCTTAAATAATTTAGACCTTGATCATTGTCTTGTTTGTTTTAAATATATTTTTCTTGATTTCAGAGAGGAAGGGAGAGGGAGAGAGAGAGAGGGAAACATCAGTGATGACAGAGAATCATTGATAAGTTGCCTCCTGCATGTCCCCTACTAGGAATTGAGCCTGCAACCTGAACATGTGCTCTGGTGCATATGTCAAGGCTCAATCACTGAGCCATGCAGGCTGGGCTGATCATTTTTTGTTGGTGTTTTGTTTTTGTTTTTTCATGAATTTAAGCAATGCTTCATTATCAAAATTATCACACCCATGATCAAGTAGAAGGCAATCTTCTAAAATCTGAGCTCTGTGATCAATTTGAAATCAATTCGTGGAAAGGGAGGCCATGAACACGCTTTTGATGTGTAGGATATACCAAAGAGGGTGGCAGGAAATGATGTGAAGCCTTTCTCTTTTGACAGTTACACTGGAACATTTACAACCACAGATGTTATTTGTCCATCAGAAAGGAAAATATTTGTTTCAAGCCACAGGCATTTTCTACCACAATATCAAAATGAAATTCAAAGGCAATTTAATGTGCAAGAACATAAATATTTTGGGGGTCCCAAACACTACTAGAAAGCATACTTCACAAAGTATAACTAATGAGATGAAAGGAGGATAGCTGGCTTTATGACGAACAAATCTGTCCTTCTAACCAAAGTCAGGATTGTTCTATGATTAACATAGGAAATCTTAGATGGACTGCACAGAGTGCTGCATTATTCATAAAAGCATTGCTGCCATCTGGTGGCTCGTTGGCGTTCCAGCATTGACTTTGCTGATTTGATTTGGCTGGGTGCTCTGGCGTGGTATTCAAAGGAGGGCTTTCCTTATGCTGTAAAATAAAAACATGAAATCCCTTGGCCCTAGATGTCATTCATCTGATGGCAGTCCTATCTCTCTGTCCTGTTGTAGAATGGAGGATTCAGGGAGGCAATGACACACTTATTGTCCTAACTGGGGATTTATATTTTCCATAGCTTATCCAAGGACGTTACTCTTGGCTGTTATTGACTGATGCATTTTATCGACACTCGTTCTGTTAGCAAATAAATATGTAGTCAAATATTAGGAAGATTTATTGAGTCTAAAGATACACTGTATTGCTGAAATAAGAATATACATGAGATTCTGTAATCACTCATTTGGATCCAAGCACGAATTTATTTTAAGTTACTGCTCACTGAGTTACATTTTGGAAATAACATACTTTACAGTGTCAAAGAGAAATGTATAGGGTTTTATAAAACTCAAGATTTCTTCCCAGTCATTTAATTTTTATATTGAAGAAATCTGATTAATTGTTAATGATTCAGAGTCTATGAAGTCATCTTTCTTTGTGGATTTACAAATTAAATAACAAATATTATTCAGCTAACTCTGCACTTTTTGTAAAAAATAAAATAGTTAAAATGTAATTTAAGAAATTTTGACGATTCTGCATCATCAGTGTGTCAACACATTTTTAATCAGAAGCAATAAATTTATCTTTGCAATTTTAGTATATGTTTTAAGTTTCTAATAACTGTATATCTCATTCTATACAATGAAAATCCTGATCCTTAAAATGCATATTTATATATACCACAAGTCTTTGAAGATTATAGGAGATAATTGAATTAAAATTATCCTAGGAGGAAAGTTGAAGTTTAATCCTGAATTCTCAGTGATGATATTTAATAGTTAAGTTTCAGTTTCTATTGTATATTTGCCTGTATTAGTAAACCTATGACTTAGTAAAAGTCAGATAACAAAAAGCCATTGCACTAAATTTGGAAAATTATATCAAATGAATATTATTCCTTGCAAGAAAACTTATAAATACCTATTTTTAAAGTAAGACTATGGGTTTTATTTTTAAATTTTTGGATAAGTTTTTGCTGTGTGACTGCATATTTGATATTACCCTTGTTGCTAGCTACTTTTATGTAGTTTCACTTATGGAAGAGCTTTGCTAATCCCTCCTGAGAAGATTGTTCAATCCCCCCTCCCCCCCAATCCTCTGTTTCTATTTAGGAAGAGGATGTGAAAAAATACATATAAAAAGGAGAGTAACATTGATAATGCTTATGTCCCTCTGTCATTTGTAAGTATAAAATTTCAAGTAATTTATTCTCATAACTGATTTGGATACTACCCTATGGTAGCTTCTTATGGCTCCATAATAATGTCTATGGTCAAGATACCTTCAGGTTATATTCATAAGTTGCTAATGTTTGTTTTAATAACATTTGTTTTTTAGCAGCTTTTGCACCTACTTAACACAAAACACCCATTTAGTCAAGAGAATCATTCATATACTGTAATGAATGATGTCACCTTAAATTCTTTAGTGTGCTGGATGTTACATTTTATAATGGGGTATTTGATGATATATTTGTTTATTCTGAGTTTTATGACAGTGACAGCTGTATCTCAGTGGAAGAATGGTTTGTTGTTGTTTTTTTCTTTCTTAGGGAGTCAGCTTTGAATTCTGTTTAAGCAAATAGTTTTGCCATATATGTTCTGGCTGATGCTGGGTTCCCCTCTAAGCAAAGTTTGAGACTAAGAATCGTGTTGTAACAAGTTTATTTGGGAAGTGATCCCAGAAAGCAGGAATTCTGAACTAGCAGGAATGACACAGAACGAAGAAAGGGCACTACCAGGGCCGTTATTGAGTTGGTCACAGAGTGGTGAGGACACTTGACAGAATTCCAACCCAAGGGTCGACAGAATGAGGAAGCATTTTTCCACCAGCTTCTCACGCCATTGCTTTAAGGTTGATTCTGGATAGGATAATCATCATGACTCCTAGGCTGCACATCTGGGGATATGCCAAGAAGGCTCTTGCGGGTGTCCTACTCCATAGACTCAGAGAATATGTGTGGCAGAAGAGAAAAGATGTGGAGTGTGCTTGAGGAAGCTGTAGTCAGTTCAAAGGGGTTTGAAGCACACCCAGAATTGTTTACACTAGGTGCACCGTGAGTCACAGGTAAAGCCAAAAGGATGGGAAGATGGACACAAGAAATAATCCGGTGCAATCTAGTCCTTGCAAGTTGACTTGTACCTCATGTCTAATACATTGCTGAATCTCCAAGCTGGTGGCTGGCCTCAGTTTCTACAAAGATCTGCATGCCTGTGCCACCCAGGAGTCCACTGACATTCACAGACGTCTTTGTCTCCAATCTTCCAGACTGTCTGTCTCCTTCTAGGTCTCTGACCAATAGGTAGAGCCATTCTCCATTTTCTGGAAATCAGTCTGTGTTCTGACTGTGGGCTACACTACTGTCTATAAAGTAAACAAATTAAGTTTATTTTTTACAATTTTTCATCTGGGAAGGTTTCTCCTTCTCCTCACCGCTGTCTTACAGGATCACTCCAGGGTGGGCCTATGGTACTGCTACAGCACCCCCCTTTTTTTAATGCTCACCACCATATTGAAGTGACCCATACACAAATCAGGCTTGAGTATTTTTATCCTTCATCAGCTGGGTTTCAAGAGGCAAGGGTATAACAGTGACAGGAGATAAAATGGGAGTTTGAGCCATATGTTCATTAACTGATTTAGGTCCTCTGGACCTGCTTGGGCCACATTCTGAATATAGAATTTCCATCCATAGACCATTGCTCAATATTCTGATTCAGTGGGTTTGACAATGCCCAGGTCATCATGGGAAACTAAAGCCACACAGTCACTCGATGTCCTATGATCAGGTGCTCAGTCCCTATTCTAACCCAGCAGCTTCTTTTTAGTTGGTGAGGATTTCTTTACTGCAGGAGGCAAAGCCTTCCTCCACAGCCCTAGGGTCCTTTATTGCAACCAGCCACAGACTCCACAGCAACATTGTAAATCTAATTTCTCATTGACTTTTCTGAGTATTATGGCCAAAGAGTCATGGAGCTTGCACGATAGCCTGGCCTTGCTTCAGGCTTTGATGAGTTATGGCTGGTCCCCTTGGTGTATGACTGGCATCCAGAAATACTCCTACTGAACTTGATACTGACTCACCTAGTAATGGAGGTCTAGGATTTGTGGTCCTAACACTATATGAGAACATCTAAGTGTAACTCAGATTCCTGATGGTGAGCAAATACGTGATTGTTTTAAGCCACTTAATTTGGAGCTAGTTTGTTATAGAGCAGTGAAGGCGAACCTTTTGAGCTTGGTGTTTCAGCATTTTGAAAAACCCGAACTTAATTCTGGTGCCATGTCACATATAGAAATTTTTTGATATTTGCAACCATAGTAAAACAAAGATGTATATTTTTGATATTTATTTTATATATTTAAATGCCATTTAACAAAGAAAAATCAAACCAAAAAATGAGTTCGCGTGTCACCTCTGACACGCGTGTCATAGGTTCGCCATCACTGTTCTAGAGCAGTAGCTGATTGATACAAGCAATATGTCTACAAATACAATTCAGTGTCTTGATTTTTAGGGGAATACATGACATATTTGAAAGTAAAGTTCAATCAGTATAAAAGGTCTTTTTAAATGTTATGGTACCCCAGTTCATAGTGTCAACTTCTAATAATTAATTACCAAGCACAGTCTCTTCCCAGGGTTGTAGAGAAAATGCAGGTGGTGGCATTTCATCTGTTCATGTGTCTCTCCTATTACAAAGTTTGTTTATAGAAATAGCTGCCTAACAAAGTTAACTTCCAGGAAAGATGCCAGGTTACACAGAACCATACCAGAGTCTTAGAATCACTTTGGGTGAAAGCCCAAAGTTTTTGCAACATTAGGTGGAGGCAACATAATTTGGCTTGAAAGTTACAAGGGAAAAAAATGACAGTAAATGCTCATGGAACAGTATGTTCAGAGTCTTCAAGATAGTATCTTTGTGACTTCTTATTAGTCAGAGAATATCGTGTGTCTATGCTTTAAAAAAAAATATCTGGACCAACAGGATCCAAACTTGTCACAGGTTAGGCCAGCATCTATAGAGGTTCTAACCCCCAAATTAGACTGTGAGACATAAGAGCAGATAAAGCTACAGTTGGAAAATCTAAATATAGCTAACAAGTTTTGGCACTTCAAGACTTTCTGGGAGAAAAATAAAGAAATTTGATTTCTGTGCTGCTGATGGAAAAGCTCACAAATGACCTAACAAAATTATATTTGTCATATTTTCATTGCAAATGGCATTTTAAAGTATTTTCACTATAAGTTAAAAATGACCTTCCATGTTAAAAAAAATTAGTTAAGAAAAAATAAAACATGAAGCCCACTTTGCTTTGGATTTTGGAATTAAATATTCTAGCAATTTATTTAATTTTGAAAAATATATACATAGAGCATGCTGTTATTATTCCTGAGAATTTTCACAAGATAGTTCAGGTCAGAGGCTCTTTATTTGTGTAAAGTAAACATGTGATTCCCAGATTTGTCTTCATCAATATAATTTTTACGTTTTTTTTCCCTCCAAAAATGTTTCTTTAAGTAGGTTTAATTCATTAATATCTTTCTGGGTTTTTTCTTAAATGATTAAACCCAAAGATAAGCATAATGTATTCATGTTAAAGCAGTATGACTCTATGACTATTCTGTCTTAGATTAAAATTTTATTTGAATTTCATAATTAAATTTTAAATTTTCAGTAAAATTTATTATTTCTAAATCTGTGTTTGGTTAACTATAGGGATAGAAATTGATGAAAAACAGGATATAAAGTTATTTAATTACATCAAAATATAGGTTTTAAATGATATTTTTCATATTTTAGAAATTGTGTGTTCAGTTATTAATTTTTCACAGTACTGAGTAGAACTTCAGAGTCTTCGAGAAAGTCAGTTTTCAAAATGTCTAAGGTATGTTTAAGAAATTGAATAACATTGCATATGTCCTTTGTTTTACCATTTAGTTTAAATCACTTTTCCATCCCATATAAAATACCATTTTGATAACACATATTACTTTACTTTCTAATGTCAAACAAAACAACTTTTTCCAGTGTAACACAAATCAATCGTCATAAAAATTTCAGTGATTGGAGAAAGTAACTGAGATATTTTTCAAATGCAAGATCTAAGAAAGTAGCAAATACTTAGACTATGTAGATTACTTGCTCGCTGTTTGTGAATCCTGCTAATTTTGCTGGAACTCAAAGCAAACTAAAGGCGGTTAGAAGTTGCCATTGTAAGTAATTAGAGTGCTTTTATAGAAATAGCATGCATTTATGATTGCTAATTCATACTTATGTTTGTTCACTTATCATATGAATTTGTTAAATTAATTTAAAAGGAATTATTTCTGAATTTTTCTACTTTTATGAGTCCAGTCTTACTCCAGAGATGTTAGAGGGATCTCGTCTTAAATTACTTAGCATAGAGTTTCCATTGTGCTGATAAAAACCTTACACTTACTTTTAAAAAAATAAACTTTGCTCAGTATTCATTCATGTTTCCAAATAAATAAAAGGGGTTAATAATTTAATGAAAAATATTAACAGAATAATACAAAGGATCAACTATCATAAGGGTTTTGATTAAGCATAGTTCAACTTAGAGCCCGCTGTTAGGCCACATAAGCTCTTACGCGTAGGGAATACATTTCTGTTGTTTAGCTCTACATTGTCTTCACTCTGGGTCCCAGGTTGGTGGAATAACCTCTATCTGGAACAGATATTCTGGCCTTTACAGCTCTTACCCAGAAATGGCATATGTTGTGTTTGTCATTCATTCTATGGGACGAAGGAAATGACAGAGCCAACAGGGCACAGAAGTATAAACCTCCATTGCAGGGCCACTGCAGGGAGAGGCACAGTGGAACAGTAATGGAGCCTACCACAGTCACTACAGAATTAAACATTCAAGTCCTCTGATATGGCCTTCTCAATCTACATACAGGGTTGTTGTTATTGTTTAAACAGAATAAAATGTCGTCATTCTACAGATAAAAGCATATTTAACATGATTTATGTGTACATGTAATTGATGGTAACATAATGACTCACTTAAAGGAACCATGCGGCTTCCTATTGAGTGTGAAACTGGAATTCAAGATATTCGCAACAGATGTCAACCTGAATACCAAATCATATCTATTTTAAAATTAGTTAGGAAGTTTTGAGAACATAGAAAATTTACATAAATAATTATTTGACTCCAACTTGAGTGCATGAATTATAGGAGCTAAAGGTCAAAAGAATTCAGGGTGAAATAGGTACTTTCAGAAGGTGACAAAAATGAGGTAAGGGTTGGAAAGTGTTTGTATTCAATAATTTAACTGTTAATAGGTATATTCCTATTTTAATAGTAAATGAGTATATATCTTACATCATCAAAAACTTATTATTCTAGTCATAGATATTTATATACCAACTTGAAAGGTATAAAATATATACATGTTGTGCCTAATTTTGTTGGTCTATCAGGAAATGCTCTATTGAGATAACATACTATGGAACACTTTTGTTGTTGAAATAATTATTCTCTGGAATACAAAGACTTGGCATAAGAAATTATGATTTTTTCTATGAAGTTATTTGAATTATATCCTTTTTAGGTATATACTAAAGAGATATTAGATGGGATGGAAGAAGAAACTAGGGCCATTTATGTAAATTGTTCAATAGCAAAACGAACACATTTTGCTGAAGAAATTAACCATCTATATTTTCAGTATGAGGCATAAACCTCATTTTTAATGTTCAAGATTTGTTACAACAAGTAAAAACTACTTTAATTTTAGGAAAAGTACCAACTAATGTCAATGAAAAATGATTGCAATTCAACTCAATGTATGTAGCTATCATGGCAAAGTAATTTTACAGAGTGTATTTTTTTTTTTACTTTGAAGGCATTGGTTTTAAGTCCTATTTTTGTAATGTAGAGCATATTGGTATAAAACAAACAAAAAGGCCCTCAAACAACAGTCCCAGTAAACCAAGTTGCAATTAACTGCCACTCCTGGGAAATATTCTAGTATATGTTGCTGGCACTTGAAAAATTTATACCTTCTGAGGAAAGGCAGGAAAATTCTGTCAAACAATTAAACTGATTGGAATTCCCCAGGATGTAAAAAAACAAAATGAGTTCTATGTTAGAGAAGAATGGTAAATAGTTGTGTATATGGCTGCAAATTGGAATAGAAAAAGGAATAGGTTCTTTGCACCTTGTATAAACCAGTCATTTTTTTCTTTAAGACAAATTTAATGAAAGTCAGGTAAAAACTTTTAGTACTGATTTATTTTTTAAAAAAAACCTATATATTCTGTAATTGAAAAGTGTGATTACTTAAATGACCTCTAAATTAGCAATAGAATGGTACCCTTGATAGTAATATTTTTAGATAAATGAGATGGTTGTTAAATCTATGGATGAGTATACATATGACAGCTAAGTTGGTTAAGTTGAAATATAGGCATCAAATAATGTAGAAGATATAGAGAAAAGAACAAATATTTGTGTAAATAGTAAAATAGAAGAAATTGGCATTTAAAAATTAAATTCAGATTAACAGTGATGATATTGATTGAAAGACAATTATCCAGTACAATGAAAAGGAAAGACCCTACTGTTTGCTGCCCTTCCTAAATAAATGTATTTCAAGGAGTTGTAAAAGAATTAAAACAACTTATATTCTCAAGGAAATAGAAGCTTTCCTGGCTATAAGGCTATGTGCTTGGTAGGCTTCTTTAAGTAAGAGAAAATACATGTTTTCTAGCCAAATATTCCTAGGTCAACATTCTCAAATATGTGTTCATTATGTTCATGTGCTCTAATTTACATAGAAATTATAGGAGGTGATGGATAAGTTTATGACATTGTGATGATGTTTTAATGGTTGTATATTTATTCCGAACACATCAAGTTGTACATATTAAATACCTACATTTTTTGTATGTCCAAAAGAAAAGAATGCATGAATTATGACTACTTTAAAAGAATCAGTACCCAATAGATGTGTAACATCCCATTCAGTTCATGACAGATATCATTATTTAAATTAAGAAATCATAAGCCATAAAAATAATGTTTCTCAAATGTTT
Organism: Myotis myotis; assembly: GCF_014108235.1. Lineage (NCBI taxonomy): Eukaryota > Metazoa > Chordata > Mammalia > Chiroptera > Vespertilionidae > Myotis > Myotis myotis. The sequence continues at coordinate 69,726,218 of NW_023416390.1, read as the reverse complement.
CCATTAGTAAATCACCAGAGAGAATAAAACTCTGAAAACTGTGAGGGGGCAGAGATAAGAGAGAGACTTAAGGATCCTCAGGTGGTAATTTTAGATGGTATTTTAGCACATGAGGTTGAATGGTATCTGAAATATATTTATTAAAACTGTATTGTTATCACATATAAAAGAAGTGAGTCTCACACAGTCATGATTCTTACAATCAACTTGCTCAATTTCACTATCAGTGATATTTTTTTCCAGTTCTTAAGAGTGTTCCTTTTAGCTGATGGTTGAAACTCTGAGCTTTGAATTAATAGCTGTTTAACGAGTCACCCTTTATAATGGGAAGAATGAATTCCCATTCACCTGTTCTTTTACCATTTTCCATGAAGTTTAATAACAAAATAACACCAAGGTAAAAAAGTCAACACTGTGGTGATTATCAGAGGGGAAGAGGAGTGGGGGCAGGTGGTAGAAGAGGGTAAAAGGAGGATAAATGCTGAGGGAAAGTGACTTGATTTGGCCTGGTGAACACACAATACAATATACATATGATGTATTACAGAATTATATATCTGAAACATATGTAATTTTATTAACCACTGTCACCCCAATAAATATAATAAAAAAGTAAAAATAATATGATCTGTATCCTTAAGCAGCATATTATATGACATTTTTCAAAAGGTTAAATGTTTTTAAATGTAAGTTAATATTTTAATTGCATAATAGTTTTTTATAAATCTGTTCTAATTTTAGTTACTTTTAAAATTACACTTTAATTTATTTTAAATACTAGTCATTTTCAAATATTTCATTTCCACATTTTATTTTTAAAAATTTCATTAAGTTAGTAATTTTCTTTACACTTATTACTTATTTGTTTTCTGATAATTCCAAAGAAACTAGATCTTTAAAATCTGGTTTATAGGAGGAATACTATTTTTTTTTAATGAATAAATATACTTTGTACTTTTTCTTAGAGTTCCAACAATTTTTACGTTGTTACTGAGAAACAACCTTTAATACAAATGAGCTCCCAGAAAACTAAAGTTTTTTTTCCACTCTTGTCATTATTCAAATTGTTATAGTCACTATTTAATCTTTAATTTCAGATTTCAAGTAAAATATCCTGTGTATCTTTTGTTCCTTATGAAAGTTAGATGCACACTTTGCCTCATTAAGTACTCTCTGATGTTTAAAAGTAAATTCTATAACAACTTTGCAGTCCAGAAGAAAAGTGGCAAATTTACCTCTCTCCTCCTTGTTATCTGTACCTAAGTGAGTTATCTAAATCCTACCTGCCTTCAAAGTCCACAATTTTAGGCAGACAAAGCTGTCTTTAATAACTGGTTTGTTTCCATAGAGAGAAAAAAATCCAAAGCACTACATTAATTTTCATTGTTGCATTAAAACTGGCTTTTCTCTGGTCTTCTCATCTGTACTTCATTAAGTAACATTCTGTGGTATAATGTTGCAAGTTTGAAAATGCAGAAAGAGTTCAAGAAATTGATTCTATTTGTTCTTTCTGTTCAATAGACCTTTGATCTGAAATGTTCAATGGTGCCTGGCTATTCCACGCAAGCAGCTTTTAAGCCATTGTTCGCATTGTAATAGCCTTGTTATCAGGTTGTATGAATTAATTCCATCACATTAGGAGCAGGAAGTTGGACTTGCACAGCACAGTCTAATAAGTGTTTCCTGCTACTGGCCAATTGATTGGGTAACAAGACGACATAGCACGTTCATAATTTAGTTGTTTTGCAAGGTGGTCTTAATTTCAGCATTTCAAAATGACACTAATAAATGTTGATGTCCCCAGGACCTTGTCTAACTCGCTTTGGGAACCTAGCAATGTATAACTGAAAAATGTCACAATGAAGCAGGCCACCACTCGGTAAAATTCCTGAACCAAGATGAAAACACAGGGGGAAAAAATCCCTCTGCAGATTGAAACAACCACCCACAAACAAAAGCAGAAACCACCCACATACTAAAAGGCTGAATCCCTAAAAGGGGTAGACAATAAATACTTAGGAGAAATATCAAAATTCTTCAGGCAGCTACTGTCAACCTTGGGCAAAGAGTACCTGCTAACTTGAATTGCTAGAAAAAGGGGAGGAGACCCCAGGGACACGCCAGGATGACCACGCCATCACTGAACTCTTGATGATACAACTGGCAAGGGAAAGGAATAGCATGTAATGTTGATGTCTAACCACATATTGTTGATTTTGGCAATGGTGAGATGCAGTTAGACAATTAATTTGAAAACAGTCATTTAAAAACTGTTCAAATTGACATACAACAAAATAAATATTTGATAAGTGGAGTTCATTTCTCCACCTAATTAAGTTTGTATATGTGAAAACAGGGCTATTGATTGATTGATTGATTGATTTCCCTACTTACTTCAAAGATCCAGTGAGCAACATTTCCCTGAAGTTCTAGCTCTTCAGGTTATCAACCTCAGAGAGATGGCTAAGTCAGTTCCCCAATTCATTTGTGTAAGGCACCATCCAACCACATTCTTCTGTAATGCACACACAGTTCCTTGGACCCCACAGTCCTCTAATGTATGGTTTGTGTGTGCCATACTCTTGGTGATAATGCATGGCTTCTTTAAACAAGTGATAAGCCCTTTTAAAAATACATATTTTTATTGATTTCAGAGAGGAGGGGAGAGGGAGAGATAGAAACATCAATGATGAGAGAGAATCATTGATTGCCTCCCGCACATCCTCCACTGGGGATCAAGCCCGCAACCTGGGCATGTACCCTGGTCGGGCGTCCAACCATGACCTCTTGGTTCATAGGTTGCTCAACCACTGAGTTATGCAGGCCAGGCCAAGTGATAAGCCCTTTAACACCACTGTTTATTTGTTTGATTTCCCCAAGCTGACCCATTTCCTTCCCTGGCATGCTATCACATGGCCTCTCTTCCAATTCATCTCCAGTGCATCCTTTACAGTAAGTTCTCCTGTGAATTCTTCCCTGAGTCTCATCACTAGAATGAACGCTTTCCACCTCTAAACTTTTGTAGTCTTATAGAGGTTGATGTGGAAATTAAATGAGATAACTTTTAGACAGAGTGGCTCCCACACCAAAAGCATTCAGTAACCATTAGTTATACTTATGAAGACATTCATTCACCCTGCCGTTACTAATCTCGTTTCTCTGTACCAAGCACTCTAGTGAGGGCTCAGCACTCTGGTGGACACTCCGCCTGTATCACTTATACTCCTCACAGCCAACATGCCAAGTCTATAGTTTGGCTTGTTTTCTAGTTTTGTTTTTTAAAAAAAGGCCGAAAGCATTTACAGAAGGGTTGGTTGACTTGCTCTCTTTCATGCAACTCTTAAGGCAATGCTGAGTTGTAATCCCACGGACAGGTTTCCTCTGGGGCCTACCCCACTAACACTACTCAATCCTGCCTGTGAATGAGATCTTTGGTGTCCTTGTGCACATTAGTGTTATCAATCCTGTTTGTTAGACACTTTTTGCTTACTACCTGGAATTTTATGAATATTTTCATGTACTTATGTGTCATCTCTCTGATTACATTTACACCTTTGAGAATCGGGGGTCAGCTATTTTAAGGAAATTTTTATTTCAGTGCCTGGCAATAGTGTCTTGGATAGTGATGTAAAAAAAAAACATTTATTCTTCATTTGGCATACAGTAATTTTATTTCCTATTAAAACACTGGCTCAGCATTAGGCACACAAGAGAAACCAGCAAAAACTTGGAGAGAGGTTAGAAACTCCATCACCGGAGGCTCAGCAATGCCATGTTATCATTCTACTCCTTCAGATGCCTCATATTTCTTAGAGTTCTTTGTAGTTTTTCCTTTTGTTTTGTGGTTATTGTGGTTTGTGTTTTGATCCTGGGGTTTATTGAAATCTTGTCTTAGAACCTTCTGAACTTTCTTTGCTTTTTCCCCTCTCATATACCCAGGGAACCTAAGGGTGGAAATGAATTCATTCTTAGCTATTCGCTTTTCAGGTTACAAGAAATAAAGTAGTTTATTTTTCATTTGTTGTGCACTCCTCAATAAGAAAAAAAAATGAGCAGTTTTATTACGTATCATTTGTTGCTTATTTGTTTAGTGTAATTGGCAGACATGGCTTGTTTACTGTTTGAAAAATGAATGAGAGGTGGATAGAGTCAGGAACTCAGGTCTGGATGCTGAATATATCTCCCATGCCTTAGAGTTATGTATGCCTTTGCACATGGAGGGATTATCTGCCTGGGCATTTGGACAAGTAGAACTTTTAAATCTTAAGCTATGAGCTATCTGTGGGCACCTTTCAATCAACAAGACAATAGGACAAATCCATAGACAATACTGCCTTTTTTTGTTTATGAAATTTATATTCATAGGAAACCTTGGCATTTGCTATATCGACCTACATAATGCATTGCGGACATAACACTCATTTTCATCATTTACATCACCTTTGGATTAATCTCTAGGCCCAGGGTAAAATGGACTAGGATTTGCTCCAACTCTCCACCCATTGTCAACAGCTTCTTCAGGGGCCTTTGCCTGTCCAGTGTGCTTCATGTGGTTTATTTAGGGCAAAGTGGAGATGACATTTTTCTATTCAGTGAGGAAATTTATGGGTGTAGTCTACACATCTCTGACATCTCACAAACCTTGTGCTCATTATCTCAATATTCTCACACTGGTGGATACCAGCAAGTCTGACACTCCACCAGCAGTAATGACATAGAAATAATTCTGAAAACAATGCCTTCCAGATTGTGTCAGTGACAACTTATCTGTATAGAAAACCCAACAATTCTATACATGATAAAAATTTTTATCTCATGTAGAATAAAAGTACCAAGATAAAAAAACCTCCACGGTTGGTGATGACATTACTAAGAAAACAGAGTCATTCCTTCTTCCTGTTCTGCTGACCAACATGTCTGCTTGTCTCACCTATGGCCACATATGCGCTATTGCTAGTTCAGATAAAGTTTAACAAATTAGGGGGTTCTTTCTTGACTCTCTTTAACACCAAAGAAGCCTCTTCCAGATGGTCTGTAGCACCCTCACCCCCTTGTGTCTCACTGGGCAGAGCTGGTCACCTCTCCAACACTGACCTATAAAATGAAAGAGAAATGGGTATACTATGAATGACAAGGGAGGAGGAATGCACCCACCCACCCCAACTGAGTTCCACTAGCAAGGAAAGGAATAAAGTGACTTTTGAGTAGCTAACAGAGTGCCTGCTAACTTAGTCCCTTCTCTTAGACTCTGTCCTTGGTCTTTATCTATTGTCCTTCACGTTTCCCCCACCTGAGTGTTTGATTACCTGGTCTAAATGCAGATTCCTTCCATTCTCTCATGTAGAATTCCATAGCCCCTCATATTTCTATTCTGATACAATGCACATTCAACTGTTTAAATAATACTAAGTTGACTAATACAACAATTTAAAAATACAAGAAAACTTCTTATTTATAGTTTAATAAAAATTACCTCTAGCTTCTTGGCCCAGAAGCCACTGCTAAATTCAAAATCACATTTTGAATTATAGATGTTTTGTTCTTTGTACTTAAAAACACTAAAGACTTTTTTTGCCAGACTACCTATAGAATTGATTAAAAGAAGGCAGATTTAATATACATTGTAGGTGCTCTTTTTATGCAAATAGCAGAGAATTTATAGCCCACTTATTGAAGTACAAATACTGTCTCCTACGTAAGTCACTTAATCAGGACACTTTAATATCTACAACTGCTAAATTCAGATAATAATACCTGCCCCCTATCTACCTCTCTGGGAAGCTGGGAGGATTAATTAGATAAAGTATTGAAAGCTCCTCAGAGAGAAGTGGCATATGTAAAAGATGTTATTATTTCTAGGGAAGAATGAAGCAGTGTCTCTTCTGTGGACGGTCCATACTTCTAGAATTTCTCCCTCTTATGCATTCCGCTGAAGTGCCAATTTGGTAGATTTTAATTCATCATGTGAGACCCTTCTCATTCTCAAGTAGTTGCACTTAAAGAAAAGATTTTCAAGTATTGCCTTCAATGATGCGAACTGCCTGTGATTCTTGAGTCTCTGAATATTTCAGAGCATTGCTTTGCAAATTGGTGTATATGCTGGAATCCGATTGCATTTGTAAAAAAAAAAAAGCCACGACTGCATTGAGGACTGTGACCTAGGCCAGTTATTGAGGTCATGCTCAATCCTGATTTCTTCTATAAAGAATTTGTTAATGAGAGCAGTTCTCCCTTGGTCCTCCTTCCCTGAGAGCTCGCATGGCCATCAGCGCCTTTGCTCCTGAGTTTAGAGTTGCTTCCCAGACACAGGGTATCTGAGTTCAAACTGAGTCCTGTTTTGAATACAGCAAATAGTTCAGAGCTCACTTGCTTTGTATAGGAGGAAAGAAGTGTCTCCGACCATTTGCCATAGAAATGGGCCTGATCATTTTGGACACAGAAAGAAGATAAATTGAGGTCATACGTTTTATTTATTCACATATAAACCTTGTAAAAATATTTTTTAAGCAATAAGATTTTTTAAAAAAATTTAGGTCACAGAGCCCTATTTCTCATTTTCTTCCAGGATTCTCAGTTTTAGTTATATACTTAACATTTTTCCACTTTTATCATCTGCTCCATTTTAGATATTTTACTGTGCTTGACTTTTAAATTGTTTTATTAAACATTGAACACTTGTTAACTCTTACATTGATGGTTTCCAGTTTAGAATTTCAGTCAGCAATCCCTGTGTGTTTTCATGACTGCAGCTGTGCCTTGCTGTTAGCCAGTGGGTCCCGAGTGGCAGGGGAGCTCGTTGCACGGGGAGAGGGCCTATCTTCCCACAGGTTGTAAAGCAAGTGAACCACTGCACCTCTCGCAGAGCTTGGGAAGGGCCTGCTGCCAGACTTCAATGTTGGCTTTCCTCAAACACTTTAGACTAATTTTTGATAACTTTGCATCGTTCAATTTTTATAGAAATAAATTGAACCTCCAATTCTTCACAAATCAAAACACTTCCTTCAAAGCAAAAGCTTACCCATAGAATTTTATCTGACTCTGTTTTTCATATTTATAGGCTCTTAAAAAAACAAACATTGCTTATTTTCTGCATTCTTCTAGTTCTAAAGGAAAAGGAGAGAGATGGGCATCAGGTTATACCCCATAACTCATTCCAAACTTGCTTAGGCAGCAGCCTTCATGCACAGGCAGCTCAGTGGGAGAGGAAGCAAGAGGGGATGTGGGAGCTGCAGTCAGGAGGGGAAAGGCCATCTTCTCTACCTTGCCAGAAGCATAGAGTGAAAAAGAAAATCAAGGATCAGATCATTTCCAGGTCCTTATAACTTGGAGAAACAAGAAAGGGAAGAATATAAAAAGAAACAAGAGAGGAAAGAGAGAGGGAAGAATGCTTTGAAAACTTGGTGACACCATCCATTGGTGTCATGTATTGGGTTCTCACCTTTGTGATCATAAACTCCTTCATCCATGGTAGAAGCTAGAAATGCAAGCGCTGGACATGAAGCTGGCATGGGAGAAGGCAGAAACACTCTTGCCCTGTAGGGCTAACATGACTGGCCTGAGTAATGCTAGCTTCGTTCAGCCCAAAAGCCTCTGTGTCGATAGTGTTTTCTTTTCGAGCATCACAGCCAAGAGGCATGCCAAGTTGACCTAGAAAGCTGTTTGAAGAATTTGATCAAGGCTTTGCTGAGTAATTTTGAGAAGGGAGAATTATGGTTTTAAAATTCAAATACTACCTTAATAACATTCAAATACACCCTTAATACTATCTACTACTCCATCAAAGGATGAAGATTCAACAATTTCTGAGAAGGTATCCACACTTTAATATTTGATTAAGAGATACAGGAAATATAAAAACAGTGCCCTCATTTTTTCTAGAAGAAAGAACATTAGTAGATATATTTGCAATAAAATGTAGTAGAGCTAATTTATATTATACTTACTATACACTATAAACATTAAGGACTTTATTTATGTTTATTGATTTAATCCTTAAAACATCCGTGATACAATTATTATACCCATCTTACAGAGCAAGAAAAGTAAAACTCAGAGAGTTTACTAGTAGGTTACCTGTCTAAGGTTATATAATGTGTAAGTAATAAAAGTCAAGCTTAGAACTAGGACACTCCATCTATAGAGTTCTTGATGTTGACCTCTGTGCTACACATCTAATAAAGTAAGTTTAAAATGTAGAAATATTAATTACTAATTCCAATACTCAAAATACATAAATATACACATAGAATTAATAATAATCACAAGCTATTATTAGGCTGTATTAATATAAGAAAACCTAGAACTCAGATAAATTCTGTTATAAGCAATGAGCCAAGATCAAGAATCTTGGCATATATATATATATGCCTAAGCGACCGTTGTTGCAACCAAACGACCTGTCAACTGGTTGTTATGACACACACTGATCACCAGGGGCAGATGCTCAGTGCAGGAGTTGTCCCCTGGTGGTCAGTATTTTCCCACAGCGGGAGCGCCACTCAGTCAAAAACTGGCTTATGGCTGGTGAGCGCAGCTGCGGCAGTGCTATGAGCGGAGCAGCGAAAGAAGTAGGGGCAGTGGGACTGGGATGAGTGCAGCGGAGATGCTCCCCGCCACCTGCCACTTCAGCACTGCTGCATCCCTCAGGGGATGTCAGACTGCTGGGTTTCAACCTATGGTCCCTGGCCTGCGGGGATCAGGCCAGAACCTGTCAGTCCGACATCCCCCGAGGGTCCTGGATTGCAAGAGGGCACAGGCCTGGCTAAGGGGCCCCACCAGTGCATGAATCGGGCCTCTAGTATTAGAATAAAACATGTAGTAGGACAATATTTAACTTACTGTTAGGATTTCTTTAATACTAAGAATATTTCCTTTAAAATTGAGATTTGTTTCATGAGGCTCTGAGACAGTTCATGAAGGTAGAATCAGTCATGGGTGGGGAACCTTTTTTCTGCCAAGGGCCATTTGGATATTTATTATATCATTTCCTTAATATAATTCACTTAATATAAATTTATGTTGCTATGAAAAAAGCTCCTAGATTTATTAAATTTCAAGTCCCACCTGTGCTTGCGTTGGCAGGGCCAGACAAAATGATTTTGTGGGCCTTACATGGCCCTCAGGTTGGATATTCCCCACCCCTGAGTTACGCGGAGGTGAAACTAAAGAAGAGAGGCTGCAGATTCTGTTCACAATGACCACCTATTCATGATGGTGCTTCATTATGACAATGAAAAGAGCAGTAGTCATCCCCTGACTAATGTACTTTACTAGAATACACTTGTGGAAGACGGGGTGGGTGGGTGGGTGGGAAGAGATCAACCAAAGAACTTGTATGCATATATGCATAACCCATGGACACAGATAATAGGGTGGTGACGGCCTGGGTTGGGGGCGGGACAGGCTAGAAGAGGTCAATGGGGAAGAAAGGGGGACATATGTAATACTTTCAACAATAAAGATTTTTTTAAAAAATAAAATGTACCTGTGCTTCAAGCACTGCAATATTTAGTGGCAGCTAGTCATGGACTCCAAATATTCCAGTTTCTATTTTTAAAAATTCTACTAAGATAAAAAAAAGAAAAAAGAGAAAAATTTCTTACTTTATTCCTTCTTTAATCCTTTTTTTATAGCTGAACTATGTAAAAGTGCTACTTAGCCAAAAACATTTTTAACATTGTCTATGAATCCTGTATTCATAAGCGTATGTAACTCCACTCGCAGACTAAATGAAATTGTGATAGATGAAATCCATTAAGTTTATCACCTACTACAGAAGATGTCTTTCTTTTAGTAATTCTTCATTTTAACAACTTTTATTAGAGGTATTTCTTTAAAATTGCTGCTAGTTCTTTAGTACTTATACATTTTTGAATCCACAAATCATATTATTTAGAATATATGTAAATTTTGATTTCCCAAAGAAAAGTCCGTAGACTTTTTAATCTGTTCTCCTATATTGCTTGAATAAATATTTTTTAAAAAGATAAAATAATAATAGAAACACAATTTACAAGGCATGTATCTACCTGTCATTATTCAACATCATTATTAGGTAGATATTACTTCTCTCATTTTAAATATGAGAAAACTGGGATTCAAAGAGGTTAACTAACCTGCTAGATTTCACACAGCTAATAAATGGGTGAACCAAAAAATTTGAACTGAAAGTTGTCTGTCCTCAAAGCCTGTGTCTTTTCTATCCTGGCAGGCTGAGCAGTTTGGTCCTTTCCTGGCTCAACCGCCTTGTTTACTTGACATGTCATTCAGTGCTGCCTCCCGCTGTTCTCCCTTGGTATTACACTGTAGCCGGCCCTTCAATACAATCCAGTGAAAACAATCTGTTCTTGTTGGGAGCAGATCATTTAGGAGTATTGATTCTAAATTTGTCATTGTTTTCCATGAAAGCTAAGCATAGAGTATAAATTGCCACTCACCACATAGAGTTGATGACTTTCTATGCCCAAATGATTTGACAATTTGTGATTTCACCCCCAGGAGGTTTTTTGCTAACATTTTTCAAGGCAAAATACTCAATCCCTGTCTAAAATGATCAAATTTTGCCCTGCGGCAAACTTGTAAATTTTTGCAAGGACTTGTGAAACTTCACAAGGCAAGAGATCAATAATTTCACACTGTTCTGTTCTCACCGTTTTCCTCAATGTACACTACTTAGCTTGAAACTGCCAAGACGAGAAAGTAAAAACTTAAGGGACAAGTAAGGATCTCCTTCCCTATCCTCTATAAATGTAAGTGCTATGTTTAAAATAAAGGTGATTGATCTTTATAAAAAAATTAAAGAAAGCAAAAAAATGCAATTCTGATATTTTAAAATTTAATTTTACTGAAAGAGGGCAAAATTCATGGCTCTACTCTTGTAATATCCTATTATGTGTGCTCACATATTCAATAATACTTTGGGTATTCTGCCTATTGTGTCCAACACTATCCAGCCTTTGTTACAAATCAAGACTTACACAAAGTGGCTGATGGACTTTGTGCTGTTGTTATGCCAAAGCACCAAGACATTTTATTCCTTCCTATAATAATATTAAACCTTTAATTGTTCACCTTTAATTTTATGCATACCAGTCTCTTTTTTTTTCCATGTTAAAAAACACCAATAATTTTGACCCAATAATAAGGTAGATTTTTATCACTCTCTTTAAACTTTTTGTTTTCTGTCAGGTTTTTTCCCCCCATGTTCAGGGGTAATTGTGAATATTTCCCCATGTTCAGTTACTGCTCTTTCATGCTTCTTGCTATCTAATTTCTCCTTCAGGGAACTCATCCATTTTCATAGTTTCATCTCTGCCTTTACTTGAATGATTCCAAAATCTCTATCCAAACCTTTCATCTCATGTAAGCACTAGTCATTTATATTCAACTATTTACTGGGCATTTCTACTTTGAATATTCAGCCCTTCCAAATAAATATGCTAAATCCTCCATTTCACCCCAAAAGTAGCTCCTTCTTCTGGTTTCCCTTTTATTTTCAAGAATAGAAACCTGTTTCCTATCACCTATACTTGAAATTTCGAACCAGGGTACAAAGATGGCAACAACTCAAATATTTACCAGAGTTAATTTGCAGGATTTTAGTAGGCCAGAGACAGCTGAATGAGCTGGGGCGGGGGGAGGCTTTTGCCCCATGTTATCTGCGCCATCTAATGGTCACCATACAGAAGAGCAGGCCCAGTTTTTCCAGATCCTATTTAAAAAAAAAAAAACAACCACCACAACAAAAAACAACACATATATATCTTGACTTTGTAGTGAAATCTATCTAATATATTTAAATGCTCAAAATTTAACTCTGTGGAAGCTACAGGAAGTTTTTATGGGCATGTGCTTCTCAAGGGCTGTCAATTTGTAATCATGATACAAGCACCGAGCTAAAAGGCAAGTGGAAAATTATAAATAAGTGAAAGTTATAGAGAAGTACTCTTGGTCATGATAATGATGATAGAGCTAACAGACAACCCAGGAGAGTGGCGGCATTCCAGCCATCCCAATACCTTGAGCCATTTAGCATAGTATTCTAGATAAATGGGCTTAGCCAATTTAATCTGAGAGGTAACTGACATTGTACTAAAACCCTTAAACCTGAAATTAAAAAATGACATATTCTAAGTCAGTGAGCAAAAGTAGCCAGGAGCTACAGAGGTGATCTTGATTCTTCAAAAATAAGCCACAGATTGTATTCCCTACCTTCAATGTTCTCTTAGGTATGAGATCAATTTTCCAGCCTAGTAGATTTCAGTGAGTATGTACTCCACATGTCTCTAATTTTTGCTTTGTTCTTTTAATGTTTTAGAAATAATTTACATTTTGGTTTAACATAAAAAGTTTTTTTTTAATAAACCTCTGGTGATAAATATTATAGACTTCTCAGATTAGACTTTTAGAGGTTGATTTAAAGATATATGCTATACTGTTGACATAAAGCAATCTTGTGACAAGATCTCTTAAGACATCAAAAAGACATGCAGACAAAATTAAGCACATTGAGTTCATTCAACGGTTACTTACAAAAAATTAAAATTTGTTTCAGTACCTCTACATTGGGACTTTTACTTGTAAACCCAATACTGATGGAGAAAATTAAAGAACTGTGTAAACTTAATTAACTCAACATTTTTTTCAATATACTGTAAAGGTTATTTATTAAACATAAAATGAATGAAAACTATAAAAATACCAAAATATTTTTAAGATTATATAGTTAAACACTCAAACAACCAGTGCAAAATCCATGTTAATCATGAATTAGCTGAGTAACCAAATAAATAATAGCAAACTTGTATTTTGTGTGTGTGTGTGTGTGTGTGCACATGCGCGCGCAACACCTCCCTCCATCCCCCCCCCCCACACACACACACACTCTAGAAATAGTCTTTTATCTTCAAATAACTTCTTTACCTAGATAAAGGGGTGAATTGGCTTGATTAGAAATCTTTTAAGGATGAAAATGGAAAATACGTTGTGTGAAATACCATGATAAAGGGGCTTTTGCATTTTTTCAGAATTGTCATTGATCTGTATGCATTCACTTTCTAAATTTGAAAACATCTAATATTTTGCGAGAAGACGTATATTCTTTTAAATTGAAAAACTAAATTTCCAAGTTAACATAGCATGTTTATTGTACTTCAGATTTCCAAAGCATAGGCATTTCAGAATCCTGAAAGCCTATATTTAGAGTGAGATCTGCATATTCCATGCAGATGGAATAAGTCCATGAATATATGTTGCTATCATTCTTGCCAGTCCTAATAAAACTCTATCTTTGCTGTGTTTGAATAAGACTTGCATGAAAAATGAAACATCAAACCATTATATACCCTTTAAGTGTGGATAAAATAATTTTACATCCATACAATATTTTTAAATGTTGACTTTAGCAAAAACTTAAAAATCCCCTGAAATTTGAAATGAAAATTCATGATGCACAAAATTATGAAAGAAAAAATGTCTTCTCCAAATATCCCATAACTTTTTTGAAAAAATTCGAGTTGTGATTGAATCTTCCTCATTTACATTTGCCAAGTGTATTTGAGTTTACAAAGTGTTTTCATATACAACATTTAAAAACCAGAGTGGCCTTTGGGAAAAGTGATGTCATTATACTTTTAGTGATGAGATAAGAGTTTCATAGATGTGAATGACCATCTTCATCATTACACATTTTTGGGGAAAATATAGCTGCTTTCTGAGTCCCAGCCCAGGGTTTTCTTTCTAATAGACCTGATTTACTCTGCTAACTTCTGATTAGATCTCTGTTTCCCTCCATCTATTTCACACACATATTATATGTGAAGTTAATGTAAATGTGACAGTGTAAAATGTCTGACTTTCTCTTTTTAGTTTTACTCTTGTATTTCCAGCTTTGAGCATTTGCTTAACCGGAATGTGAAATCCTGTTCATATTTGTGTGTGTATGCATGTGAGTACACACATATATATTAATGCATGTAATGGAATTCTACAGAAATAAATTAACTGCTGCCTGCTATTTACTCCAATGTAAAGATTGCTGTGGTTCTCAGAGGAAAATGGGGCAGGGGTAGGAGTGTCTCAATACCTATGTAGGAATCAAAGGTTTTAGTAAAATGGAAATATATAGGCAGAAAGACCTTAGTTTGTTTTTCTTTTTAAAATAGTCAAGGGTGAAAATCCCATTCTGGATTGTAAATGCATAATTCTTAGGAGTCTGAAGTCCTAGCAATGGAATGGCTTAGCCAGGATTTTTGAGAATGGAATACTACATTGGACAAGTATATAATTCTATTACTTAAACTGATATGAACTTACTCCATGTTGCTGCGTTTGCCTGGCCATGTATTTTATATAGCTTACTCGAGGCCCGGTACATGACATTCAGGCACTGGGCGGGGGGGGGGGGGGGGGGGCGGGGGGAGAGTCCCTCAGCCTGGCCTTTGCCTCTCTCGCAGTCCAGGACCCCTCAGGGGGTAGCTGGCAGGCGAGGGGTCCTTAGCGCTGCAGCAGAGGTGGGAGGGGCTTCCGCATGGCTGCTGCACTTGCCAGCTGTGAGCCTGGCTTCTAGCTGAGCAGCACTCCCCCTGTGGGAGCACACTGACCACCAGGGGGCAGTTCCTGCATTGAGTGTCTGCCCCCTGGTGGTCAGTGTGCATCATAGTGACTGGTCGTTACACCCACACCGTTGGGTCAATTTGCATATTAGGGTTTTATTATATAGGATTTTTCATTAATGTCAATGTAAAATTTGTCTAGTAATAATGTAAATTAGTTGTCAGGAGGGAAATCTGCTTTTGACATCAATAGGAAATGTGTCCAAAAAGACATTGGAAGAGATCAGTCCTTGTAGGTGCTTATGACATGTGCTTTCTTCCTTTCTCAAAACCCACCTTGTCTCTGCTTGATTTCACTGAAAACTTGAAATCACATTTTAGGACATCAGCTTGTCACCCTGAAAAGAACTGTGATCCCAGATGTGTCATTGAAAATTTGCTTCCAAAATGCAGAGGAAAATAGCATGTACTCCCATGGGCTTGTGATCCAGTTTAAGGAATTGTCTGAGACTTTTGCTCTGTGTATCTCTCCAGGGGAAATTAAATCTCAGATTAGACTCACCCCTGGGAAGCCACCTCCTGTGCCAAGGGAAGGATGCTTAGTGTCCATTTCTGCAAATTGACTTTCTGATCTTTCAAAGTTTGGGAGACTGTATCAAAGTCATTATTTGAAAGATTATCTCCGCAACTCTTTGACATTTTCTGATGGTTCCAGAACTGTATAAATACATTTTGCATTTATGATATTTATGATAAACATGAAGAACCAAACCCAGTGCCAGTGCATATGGGAGAAAGTGCCACATGATTCAATAGCACATGAATTTGCCTTGGATGGTGACAGAAGGTGTCATGGTAGGCCACAGGCTCTGAGGAGAGCGCCACTCATGTGTATGTACAGATAGTTCAGTCTTGTTCACATCCTACACCTCCTAACTGTTTACTGACCATTTTTTCCTTTGAAGTCACGTACACAAAATTCAGAACATTTATGCAGAAAAAAAAAATCCATGGCAACAGCACATACAGAGCTTGTTGATTTTATTTGGAAAAATAAGTTTACCTATTTTTTATTTTTAACTTTCTAAAAAAGATATGTTTCTTTAGGTTTACTTGATTACAACTTGGAAAAATGTGCTGTATGATTTTTTAAGCAATAGCTCATCTTGGGTTTTATGAATAACCTAAAGGCTATTCACTCTCCCCTTTTAGGAACCTCAGAGCTATTTTTATGTGCTGTGTACATTTTCATCCACAAGAATAGTTTCTTCTCATTCTCCTAGTCACCTTGGGACATTTATTTTCCTCTGCAGATACCTTAGAGAACTGTTTAAGACCCTAGCCACTTCATCTACTCTTAGCTTCACCTAAAGGGCAAAATCCCTAAGATCTTGACACAAATACTGATAAATACATGGAATTATTGAAGGTGCCATCTCAGCAGAAGAGGATTGCTGCTGCCTTTGTTCTCAGGGGAATACATATTTCACCTAGTAGCCAGACACCCGACTGCTGCTACAATCAGAAATCTCTGAAATGCCTTTAAGCTAATCATCTTTGAACAGAAGCCTTTGTTGTTGAATCAGGGACCTTCTAGATGCGAGGCACAGAAACCTTTCCTTTTTATTATTAATTTGTTTATATATTTTTTCTCTATCTCGCACAAAACAGAATCAAGCTTGTCACTACCACCAGTAAGGTTCACTGATCCGTCAACATTCACCCCTGATGAAGACAGTGAGAGAAATCCGTAGCTCTGGAGAGTTCAGGAAAGAACCAGAGTGTTTGAAAAAGAGCATTTTTATATGTTTTCTTGTGACAGCACTAGTTTAACAGAAAATAGTTGGAGTGTGCCAAAAAAGGGGGAAAATGAAAGACAGTAGCAGTAAGTTAGGCTAGCATGGCATGATGGATCTGGGCTGTGACAAACCACATTGGAAAAAAGCTTCCCTGGGGACCAACTAGACCAGGTTTGCTGAATTGTATTTCTTGATCTCTTACTGTGCAACAGTGCTTTTTACTGTTAGATTGACTAGGCTTCAGAATATTTTTTAAAATTGTACAAATCAAAATCTATGTAGCTTAAAAATGAAGGATGTAAAAGGCTTAAGAGTTTGATGTATTGAAAGGCATTCCCTATTCCCTCATGTGAGTACTAAATATACACTTTGTCTGTTTGATGAATTTTAAATCTTTGTGGAAGGCAGTACACACGATGGCAGTCTACAGGGCTGAAAACCCTGGCTGGAGAGAAGGACATAGGCTGGGAGATTCAAAGCCTCTTCCCTCTTATTTCACCAAGCCAAGCCTGGGGATTACAACATGCAGCCTCTGTACATTCTCATTTGCTCTGAGATGTTTATATGAAGGACAAGTAGAGAAGCATTAAATCTGGGCCCCTCTTAACAGAAATGTGATGTCTTATCTTTATTACTTGTCCTTTCAATTCTGATGATTCTGATGCAGTGGCTTTTATACACCCTAAGGTGAAGCAAAAACAAACAAACAAACAAACAAACAATAAATAAGTAAATAAGAATTATTTCCCAGCTGCTAAATTTGGCTAGTCTTCATAAACCACATGATACCAAATAACCAGACAGTGATTCTTTCAAATAGTTATTCACAATAAGCTTCGGATAAATACCTAACTTGATGGATTCTATTGGATACTCAGATGACTTTAGGTACTTGAGCGACAGAGGCATAAGCAATTTGGATATTATTTTCAAGGAGTTTACAACCAATTGGAATAATTCATGAAATTGTCTGATAGGTACCAATGGCAGTCAAGTTCAACGCAGAGCACAGTCTAGCTAATGGTCTTAGGCAACACAATGCCATGAATTTACCATCAACTATTTACCTCCAGGTAAAAAGAGTGTGGAAGGTGAAAATGGTTTGGTTGAGGTTTAGTAAAATAGAAGATGTACACATTGAGGAATATGAGCTAAATGATAACATGTAGGTTCAGAAAACATTCAAGTAGGAGCCACAGACAGAAATGCTCATGACTAATAATGTAAGGAATTAAAATGATATGACAGTGATGGGAAAAGAGGACAGTTGCAAACTGGAGTTTGCTTGTCCCAACTGAAAAAAACAAAAAACAGCTGCTTTTCAACTATGGATCATTGATAAATGCAAGAATATAGATCAAAATTGCAAAATCTTCTGATTTTTTAGGACAAGCCAAAAATCTTGATTTTTACATGAACTCACTTGCTTTCAAATATTAACAAGTAATTTAAATATTTTTATACATTATATCCTATATAATAAAAGCCTAATATTTAAATTGACCAAACAGCGGAACAACCAGTCGAACGACCAGTTGCTATGATGCACACTGACCATCAGGGGGCAGATGCTCAATGCAGGAGCTGTCCCCAGCCTGCAGGCCCCTGTCCAGCCAAGGTGGGTGCTAGCAAGGGCTCTCCGATTGCCCTGCGGGTTGCCCCACAGAGGGAGGTGACCAGCAGCAGTGGCAGGGCAATCGGGGGGCGGGGCTGGCCAGCGATCAGGTGGCCCCACCTGCCCTCCCCCCGGATTGCTCCACTGGTCTCGTCCAAGGCGAGTGCCAGCAGGGCCCCCGCATCACCCTGCCGGTCTCCCCACAGATCGGCCCTGGGGACCCTACCCGTACATGAATTGCGTGCACTGGGCTTCTAGTGGATTAATAAAACTCACCTCTAATTTGTGTTTTAGCCCATATACTTTCAGTTTGTGACCCTTTATTAGTAAGTCAGTGTGAATCATGGATACAGTTGTAGAAAGTCTTTGATTTGAGAATGTGGAGAGTGAACTGTTCTGGTAATGACTGCATAAGATTCAAATAGTTTTATCAGTCGATGGCTAGAGTGGGTAAGGATGAAGAAATAAAAGGGATTTGAAAGTCAGAGAAACACAGAGATTATTGGAGAGGTAATTCAAGTAGCTGGGATGGTAGCAGATAACACAGTACAGAGGATCAGCAGGTAGGTGTTGACATCCTCAAGGACTATGCACAGTTGTTCTGAGAGGTCTTGAAAGACAGAGAAGGATGCACACAGGGTGCTACAAAGTTTCCAATGAGATTATCAGTGAGGAGAAAGTGGCCTGAAATTGGCATTGAGATCACAATGAAATGCCCAAAATCTACATTAAAAAAAGTACAGAATTGTTAACAAGAGCAACAGAAAATGCCTAAAAGATTTTGACTTGAACTTTTCTATCAAAAATATATCAAATCAACTGGCTAAATAAATCCAATTAATTCACAAAAATATAGTAAAGACTTAATTTGTAAGGTTTGGATTAAATATTTTCAGGAGGTACAGGGGTCAGCGGTGACTATGAAGATGTGTAGGACAGTCTGCCTGTCCTCAAGGTGTTCACACCTGTTTGGAAAAGCAGCTTGCACACACGCATGCACACAAGTGCACACACATGCACAGGGCCACACACACACACTGTGTATTTTATTTGTTAATATTGTGTTAATGCTAAAAAAAAAAGGCAAAACATTCCTATATGGTAGTTAAAAATCAAATGATTGTTTTTAAAGGATTGTTTGAATGATTGCATTCTGATTAATATCTATATCCATATTCATGTCTATATCTATATCTGTATCTATATCTACATTAGAATGTTATGAAGAGAAAGAAAAAATCTAATAGTTTAAGTATTGATACTTTTTTAAGTTAAATTACTCATTGGTGCATTTTTCAGTATATAATGCAGGAAGATGCCAATATTACTCAGTTAGTTTGATCCATTTACACCTTAACCTAGGGGAATAATAGGTCTGCCACCCCTACTATTCCTTTACACTTAGATTGGTATCCTCTTGGGTTTGATTTTATTTATGTGTAAATATACATAGTTCAAAACTTGTTAGGAGCAATGCTAATAATGTCATTTATATACTTCGCCTTGTCCATTTAAAATGGATTGTTCTATTTATAGAGTAACAGCCTGTAAAATTAAATTAAAAAATTTAATAGGAAAGACAGTCCTTTTAAAAATTATAATAGAAAGTAGAGTAATTTTTTTCATAAATTACTCCCAAAGCATCGTTTTAAAAAATCTTTTTTAGTTCTAAAACTTTAAAATAGTCTTATTGATTTTTAAAAATAATTATTTATGTAAGATAATTTATGACAGAGCTTTCAGTATTTGAAATATATATTCTTATAATAGGAATTTTACAAGACCATTAATTTTAGCAATGCTAGGAAACATAACTATAATTTAGGAACTATTGTTGATTGTTTCTAGAAATAGATATTGACCCCATTAGTTTTAAGCTATAACATTACTAAGCAGAGTATTAATCTAACAATACTAGAATTGCTGATGTTAATGTGTTTTTATTCAAACTCTTCCTGTAGCATTTAGATTTCACTTAGCTTATCCTACATACATATAAATGTAAAATTTAAATAAATTATCTTAGAATTCTCATTTTTAAAGTTATTACAAAATTAATGCCTATGGAAGCTCCAGTATCTAAAGTCTTTTGTTTGTTATAATCACTTTGGTATGCATTTTGGGTCCGTGGTATTGATGCCATCTTCTTGGACATTGTTTCATTAATCAGAAGGGCACCCTGGGACCCTTAGAAGTCTCATAGCCCAATAATCAATCACTGTGTCATTTATTCATCAAGTAATTCTCTCAAGGAAAACAAGTAATCTTCATCAATAACAACAACTAGAAGAGCAAATAACATTTATTGGGTCCTCATTACGTGCCAGGTGTGGTTCCAAACTCTTACCATCTATTAAGATAATTAGTTCTTACAACAAATAAAATCATTTTAAAAATGATGTTGTCAAGTTTGTTAGCTGGATCTACAACTGTTAAAAATGTGGACATATAGCATAGATACATCTCCATTTTTTTATATAATTTTGATTGATTTTAGAGAGGAAGGGAGAAGGAGGGAGAGATAGAAACATCAATGATGGGAGAGAATCGATTGGCTGCCTCCTGCACGCCCCCTACTGGTGACTGAGCCCACAACCCAGGCATGTGCCCTTGACCGGAATCGAACCCAAGACCCTTCTGTCTGCAGGCTGACGCTCTATCCACTGAGCCAAACCAGCTAGGGCTACATCTCCATTTATGTTCTTGTTTTGGACACATATATGCTGGGAGGGGCAGGTGCTTAATGAAGGCTACTCTCAAGCAAATCCATGTCACACTCACAAGAGCATGATTTGTATTAATGTTGGCAGAAGTTAGATTAACACCAATTTCAGAGTTGTAAACCACCTCAGCACATCAAAGATGTCAAGCTTTGTTAAGGATGCATAATTCCACCTGATGAGAGGCAGGGACTGAAGGTATCTCAGATGTGGCTGGGTCTGGGAGAGAACTAAAAGTAATAAATGCATTGTAAATACATTTTGTGTTAAAAGGATAATGCCATGATAGGCCATTCATATTCAAATCTGAGCTTAGGTGTTAGTAGATAACAGACACTTCATACACACACACACACACACACACACACACACACACACACACACATACACCACAAACAAAAATCTTTCTTTTATGGCCTATTGAGTTTTAAAGTTGTATACTTATAGGTAAAAATAAAGATATTTATTTGTGTTACTATATATACAATGTAAGTGCATTTTATGGAAATTTATTAAAACTCTGGAACTTGATGGTAAAACTGGTCTTGCTCAACTTCCTAAAACTCCTTTGGTGCTTGTGATAATGATAAATGACAATTTCCTTGCCTCAGCCTTCCATTCCCCCATTCCTGACTCTTAATAGGCACCTTTAAAGATCCTAAGACAATCTTTGCTGTAAATATTGCTTATTTTGGAACACAGAGAAGTTAAATTTATGGATGAGTTGAGAAACTCTGGTGAGCTATTATGCAAGTTAACATGGTTTTCTCAAAATATAAGAGCTAAATAGGCAGGAAAATATTACTATGTATATTTACTCGGTGCTTCTAGAGTTTTGATATTTTGTAGGTTAATAATGAATTTTTGGTAAGATGTGTTGGCTTTCCTCCAGTTTACTGATAGCATATTAGTTAGGATAACACTAGCTGCAGTAACGAAGAAACCCAACACTAGATAATAGATGAAACAGAGTAGAATTTTAATTCTCACACTTATAAAATCCAGTATGGGCATTGCTCACTGCAGGCTGCTTTTGTGCAGGCAGTAAATCAGGGACCCAGGGCTTTTAACATGTGGTTTCTAATGTCACTGTGTGCATCTGCATCAAGCCAGGGAAAGGGGGATGAAGATGAAAGGGGGTGGAAGAAGATGAGTGTCATAGTTGGACTGGAAGTGACACATATCACTTCTTATGGTTCATTGGCAAGAACATGAATCACCATTTAAAGCAAGGGGAGAGGGCTGGGAAGTGTAGTCTTGGGGACAGCCACTTCCCAGCAATAAGGGTGTAGTGTGGCAGGGAGATCATTCATATATGATGTGCTATCACCATCTGCCAGAGGCAATCCAGAAACGTCAAATGTTACCCCCACAGAATTGTGGGCTGGTGCACTGACCAGTGACTGGAGTCAGCTCCCTAACATGCAGCAGAAAGTTCTGGCTACTAGATCACTGGTTCCCAGCCACTGGGACTCTGCTTTCAAAGCACTTACCATGTTTTGGTCATGGTTCTGGGCGCTTTATATATGCTAGCCTAATTAATACTCAGGATGATGCTAAAGGCACCTGCCTTTATAAGTTCAGCCATTTTTCAATTGGGGAAACTGAGACACAGGGAAGCGAATAAATGCCCCCAAGCCGTATGGTACACATCAGTTAGAATCAGCCTTCAAATCTAGGCAGTCTAATTCCATTAAACTATCTTATCTCCAACTTAACATAGAAAAATATAATTTAAAAAGAAAGGGCAAAATTGGAACAGTTAGTTCCTGAAAGAAATTTCCTCTAGTTACACTTGGCTTAGGTTACGCAGGTTATACTTTTGTGCAATTTCACTCCAGCCGGCAGACTCCTGTTCTTTTCTCTACAGGATGTTTTCTGCCTTGTCCATGGCATGTGGGCTCAGCAGAGGTTAGAATCTGGAAATGGCCTCTTATCTGAAGGAAACTAGGTTTTGTTGAGCAGAAAAGAGATTCTAAAATAATTGCAAAGGACACTCCTGATTAAATGACAAATAAACAGCAGACAATAGGATTTCTGAGAAGTTTGGATTACTAGTGAATTATCAAGAAGAGTTCATGAAGGATGGAGACTTGAGCTGGTCCTTAATAAATGGGCAAGATTTCATACATAGAGAAGTATGGAGAATTTCAAAGGAGAACAATGATGAGAACAAAAATTTGGGTGGATAAAGACAGTATTTGCAACAGCATGGCCATAATAGAAGGCAATTTTGGGAATTAGTGAGAGTTACATCTTTATCCATTTTTACTTTAGAACTTACTTTTTCATGTATTTTTAATTCAGTGTAACCATCTGGTAAGGCCTGGCATGCTACAGTTTGTTGCAGTAGTAGTGTTTAAGGAGCTACGTGTGTAGGCACAGGAAAATGAATACTGGGTTCTGGGAACAAAGACTGGGGAGAGATTTCCAGACAAATTCCACCTTCTACTCATTTCAACAAGTGTCAAAATTAAGGAATGTGCTTCACTCATTATGTTTCTGGGCCCCGGTGCTTGTTGCAGAGAACCTAACCAAGACCTTGGTGCTCAGCCCGTTCTGTTTCTAACTAAGTACCTTTAGAGTAACTGGTCATCTTTATGTACCTATGTCACTTCTCATCTCTGCTTTCTCATGCAGAGAACACTTCATCCCTCCTTCAAATCAGGGGATGAGCCCCTGCAGGACCTCCAGTGAGTTCGCATTTCTCTGAGGAGCCACCTCTGACTATGTCTGTTCTTCTTTGTCAATCACAAAGCACTTCCAGTGACATCATCACTGTTTTCAGCATTATGTTGCTTCTGTAGGCAGCATGAAATTGACAAGGAAAGGAATGGCACTGAGAAGAGCTGAAAGGGCACTCCTGCTTTTTTGATGCATCTGACACCTGTAGTTACAAGAAAGAAAACAGTTTTCATAAGCATAGTGCTGGGTGATGTAGAAGGTGAATGATTATTTAGAAGTAGCTTTTCAATGCAATAGCACAATAGACTCTAAACTGCCTCTATGCACTTCTACCCTTAGAGTATCTTCCTAACTAGAAGCAATCTGGTCAGGGAGTTTCTAGATGTCTCTGGATCAGGAGTTATGCTTTAGTGAAAACCCAATTTAAATCCACAAGCTCTTGATCTATGAGATGGGGTGTTTACTAGCTCTGATTTTAATAGTCTGTGCCTTTTGTTTTTAGCTTATATGATTGATTGTGTTTCTTTTACTTGGATAATTATATTATAGTCAGAAAATCTAGTGTCTAAAGTGAAAAATAAAGGAAAAAACCTCTTGTATTTAGGGACAGCCTTTCCTAAGAGTGAGCAGACAAATCTGTCTAAATTCAAGTTATTATTATTATTATTGTAGCAGTAAGAGCAGGTCTGACAGGTAAGCAATAGTGAATGAGGGGAATTACTAGTAAACTCATGTAAAGTCAGTTATATTGATAACTGGGGTAGTTTTGACACTAAGTGGATAAATTACAAAGTTGGGGAGTGATTTATCACACTATAGTACTAGTTCATGTGCCATCAATAACATACTGAAGTTGAGCAGTCATATTGAGGCTACAGAATTCAGCAGTGAAAATGGTTAATTCTTTCCAAATTTTCACCTTCCTGTAGCAGCCCACAGAGTGGATGGTTGCCTTCTAGACCACTCTGCTTGGTGCCTTTGTGACACTGGTCTCCTGATTTTTCTCCAGTTGCCTGCGCACAATTGCTTTCTTGTTCTCCTTTACCCTCTATGTATGAAAAAGCATTCTAAAGTCTTTAGCAGCAACTCATAGCATTTTCAGGCAACACTGTTGACTGCCTTTCTTACCAGTACATATTCTATTTTAGGCTCGTTATGATGAGTGTAAGAAGCCTGGTGAGAAAAGCTATCATCAGTCTTACTTACAGGCACTAGAGAAAAAAGAAAAAGAAAATTCTCCTTGTAACTGTTTCCGTGTCTCCTAAATTATGACAACTAAGAAGAATTGCAATTATTGAAATAAAGTTATATATCTCATACCAAATATTCAGCATAGAGCCTCGATATATTTCATATATATGCAGTTAAGTAAAAATAACAAATACAAAAGAAATTCACAACAAACAGTACTATTGAGGACTAAATTAGGTGCCAATTACTAGGCCATATGTTTTGCATAGTGTCTCATTTGATTCCAGTGACAAACTTACTATGCACTATTGTGACCTTCCCTTAACAGATGAGATAATTGAAGCATGTGGAAGTTAAGTAATTATCCAAAGTCACACAATGAATAATGGCGCAGGAGTTTTTATTCATCCCCACTAGAGTTTTGTCTTTAAGTAGATTTCTCTTTGAAGTGTCTCACATATAGTGCATCTCATTCCCACCTTTGCTCCAGCCATTTCTCCACGTTATTTTGTAACACATTCTACTTTTACCATTTTAATTCTTAAGTTATATTGCTCTGGGTTCATAAATGTTATTCGTGCCAGTGCAAGTTTCTCATATTTCCTAGCACATATTTGGCTGGTTATCAATTGCTTAAAACAATAGATAGCGAGAGTTGATTTGTCTTCTATCACTTCTGGCTCCGGTCGATTTCTTCTCTATCACATCCTGTTCTCAGATACCTCATCCACGTGTATTACTATACAGGTTTTGATGCTTCAGTTTTAGCTATGAATTTCCATGTGGGAGAGTTAGTAAAAAGGTAATGTTAAGATTCCACCTCTAGTTAGCAGCTTAAAATACTGAAACTTACTACCTTCTTAGCACACAATGCTATTGACAGCACTTTGTTTTACCTTTTATTATAATATCATCTCTGAGAATTTCCACTTGTATCATTACAAGATGATTAAGACAGCTTCACTAAGCCTCTTTCATGTGAATGGAAAATTAGTGCCATAAAGAAAATTTCTGATAATTATTTTCCAAAACATGTTACTTTTCAAGTTTAAATTCATTAAACCTATTTGAATCTTACTTCAAATCCACATTGAGTGCTTATTAAGTCAGTTTTATACTACTTTTAGGTAAAGATTTATTTCCAAAATATGGTAGTATAATCCACATGCATGACCTTAATCTCATGGCATTTATGGTGATAATGTATGTATATAGATATCAATACTCAAAAAGTTAGTATCAAAATTATTATACAGTAAATTATATTTTCAAAATAATCCAAAAAGTAAATAATATGCCAGATAATGTACTAGTTGTTTTACTTTTATTATCGTATTTAACATGCACAACCTCCCCATGAGAATTTTTGTCCCCATTTTACAGAGGTGGTAATTGAATGTCAAAGATGTTTAAGTAGTTTACTCAGAGTTGCACAGTTAGTACATGGCGAGAACCTTTTTGGGATATACTTTTCATAGATTCTAAAATGCTCGTTCTTTTAATTTTGCCAAACTGCTGTATTAACTCACATTGTTGGCACTGGGTCCTCCTTCCATTGTCTTTTATCACAAGAACTAGAAAGAGAGAGGCTAAGGATGAGTGTGATATAATGAGAAATAAGTACTGAGATTTTTTTAAGTTCTAGTTCAATATCTAAAAATAATAATTTAGGAATGATTAAATCTTATTTCCTCAACTTACCATTATAAGAAATATTTGAACAAAAACATATTGAAATAATTAAAATTGGTATGCAAAATGCTTTATTCAAGTCCATATAGAGAGAGACACACAGAGAGAGTAATATCTTACCACTCTGAAAAATGTGTTTTGGTAGTTACATTTTCACAATGACTGAGATTTTCCTCTTTGAACATCAAGAGGTAGTATCCAACATTTGGGTGGAAATTCTCCAAATATTTATCACACTTTCCCATACCTTACATAAACATTTTATATATATATATATATATATATATATATATATATATATATATATCCTATATAATAAAAGGCTAATATGCAAATTGACCGAACAGAGGAACAAACAGTCACTATGGCATGCACTGACCACCAGAGCACAGATGTTCAACGTAGGAGCTCCCCCATAGGGTAGCACCGTTCAACCAGAAGCCAGACCCACGGCTGGCGAGCACATTGGTGGTGGCAGGAGTCTCTCTTGCTTCTGCCTCCACGGAAGCACTAAGGACATCCCCTAAGGGGTCCCGGACTGTGAGAGGGTGCAGGGTGGGCTAAGGGAACCCCCACCCCCACCCAGTGCACAAATGTTGTGCACTGGGCCTCTAGTGTGTGTATATATATATATAAAAGCTTATGTGACCGAACAACCGAATGACCTGTCGTTATGACATGCACTGACCATCAGGGGGCAGACGCTCAATGCAGGAACTGCCCCCTGGTGGTCAGTGCACTCCCACAACCAACTTCCCACAGCCTCTCTCCCTGGCCAGCCAACCTCCCATGGCCCTGATTGGCCCTGATCGCTGGCCAGGCCAAGGGACCCCACCCGTGCACGAATTTGTGCACTGGGGACTCTAGTTTATTATAATGTTTTCTTGATGACCTACCATTATAAACATACATTATTTGTTATATCACAGTGCAGACTGGCCCTTGATGTTTATTGAAATGTGGGATAATATTAACCCCTACATTGAATTTTCTCCTATTTTTACTGATTTTTACCCCTTAATCTCATCCTTATCTTCCACTTCTTTCTACTATGGATATTTCATTCTGTAACATTTCCTCCCCTTTTCCTATTTTGTCTAAGTTGAGAAGCCTATTTTTTTTTAAAACTGTGTCTAAAATAAATGTTCATAGGCCTTGAATGAGGAACTGAAGAGTTATACAAGCAAAACACAAGTGGTTTCCACGAACAGGTAACTCAGATGGTGATTTTTTTTTAAAGTTGTTTTATAGTGAGTTAAGACTTGTCAAGCAGTTCATTTGCCTGGGGAATATTTACAGAAGATTTTTGGAAACAACCATTTTGGGAAGAGCATTTGAGTCATTGTGGGGATAGGAGGAAGTATTGTATTTTCCAGACAGAAATCAACCGAGAAAGGTTTTTTTTCCCTCTCTCCTGTACAGTAAGTCTATAAACCCTTGCAAATATAACATCAACCCATTACCAATCTTACACAATTTTACTTAGTAGTATGTGATAAGTAAAAGAAGATGGTGATTATAAAGGGAAAATGATTGAACACTTTTTAGACAAACCAGAAAGCTTATTTTTTTAAAATATATTTTTATTGATTTCAGAGAGGAAGGGAGAGGGAGAGAGAGTTAGAAACATCAATGATGAGAGAGAATCATTGACTGGCTACCTCCTGCATGCCCCCTACTGGGGATTAGCCTGAAACTTTGACCAGGAATCAAACCATGACCTCCTGGTTCATAGGTATCAATGCTCAACCACTGAGCCACACAGGCCAGGCCAGAAAGCTTATTTTTAATAGTACAGACATTGAGTATTATAGGACAGAAAGTCTGGAAACTTTCTAAAGAAGTGCTATTAGCCTGCTACCTTCATGGCAGAGGCTAGGCCTGCCCTTCAGTTTGATCAATAGATTTAGCATATTGAAAGATTAAAGTGATGTGGGGCAGGATCAGTGAGGCAGAATTAATAGGTTACATTCTATCCTATGTAATTATAATGTTTTTACACATATTATCACAAGGTAAGTTGTATATACTTCATTTTATATGTAGATGCAAGTTATCTCTAAGTATTTACTTTGTTATCTGTATAATATCCTCAGTGTATGAGTTTGTGTCTCCTTAACTGATATAACAAATAGACCCAAATGTATGATGACCCAAACAAAACAGAAAAGTTGATATTGAACTGGATCATTTTGAGGTGGGGGTTCTTGGGTAGTCAGCTCTCCCCCTCTACCCTTGGATAGGCAATGATTCGGGTACCCTAGCCCCTTGCATCTTGTGGCTCTCCTTGCTCCTGAGCCTCATTGTCATTGTTGTTCATAAAGAGAGTATAGAAAGGCCATACCAGCTGCTTCAAAGCTTTGTCCCAGAAACAGGATACATACCATTCCTTCACAGTCCAATGACCAGAACCCACACATGATCACTCCAACTACAGGTAGATGGAGTCCAGTTGCATACAAGTTAGGAAAGGTGAACACCGCATTCTCAGCTGCATTATATACTCAATTACTACAGGACCCATATCTAACAGAATGTTACCTAATCAACAAGTGTAACAACTGCATCATAGTATTGATAGAATAATTACATTGACAAACACCTGAAACAATGTACTTAAAGTCTGACTACACTGTGTCTATGAGTCAAGCCTTCCATATGAATCGTAAGACAATGTCTTTGGTTTATACTACCGTTTTTGTTTTCCCTAGTGACAAATTTTTGCCTAAATTGTAAATGGGCAAATTTGATAAGAGGAAAATATTGATGAGGCATTCCTAAAATACCATGCTAATAACCAAACATATATATCTGTGAACAGAAACTTAATATTTAGTTTTCTTTGCACAATTTATTTATTATATCTTAGATTATTAAAAGAGAGCTGACATTATTAAATGTCTCTACAATAATAATTGCTAAAGATAATAAACAGAACCAATTTCTCAGCTTTATCAATTTATCATATGCTTAAAGTTGACAGGAGAATTAACAAACAAAGCAACAATCAATGTTTTAAACTTTAGCTATGTGTATGAAAATGTCTCTAGAGATATGATCACTTGACAGATAGATAAGATACACATATTGCCTCCATTATCTCTCTAAAATATTTTTAATCTGAGACTTATGATATAATATATATTTAAAAGTCAAATTGTGTGAAAATGAAAATTGCTTAATGTTAATGCAGCACCATTTGTAGATGCAAAAGAGTCACAATATTATAGTGAGCTTGTAGATTATGTATAAACACACACACACATATATATATTTACACAAATGGAGATTGATAGCTGATAGATAACTCTGTAAAGGTTTTAAGTGGTGAATATAATCCCACTTGGTTAAATTAATCAAACATTGACCAAATCCTATATAATAAAAGGCTAATATGCAAATAGACCAAATGGCAGAACAACTGGTCGCTATGACATGCACTGACCACCAGGGACCAGACAACACAGGAGCTGCCCCCTGATGGTCAGTGTATTCCCACAGGGGGAGAACTGCTCAGCCAGAAGCCCTGAGCTGGGCTCACAGCTGGTGAGCTCAGCAGCAGTGGTGGGAGCTTTTCTGCCTCTGTGGCAGTGGTAAGGATGTCCCACTGACGGCTTAGGTGGGGAACGAGCCTAAGCCGGCAGTCAAACATCCCCCAAGGGCTCCTAGACTGGGAGAGGGCACAGGCTGGGCTGAGAGACCTCCCCCACCACTGAACGCAAGAATTTTGTCCACCAGGCCTCTAGTTATTATATATGAAAAATTAAGAACTTGATTTATTAATATAGGATGTGTTTGGTTCTATACCAGGGGTGGGCAAACTTTTTGACTCGAGGGCCACAATGGGTTCTTAAACTGGACTGGAGGGCCGGAACAAAAGCATGGATGGAGTGTTTGTGTGAACTAATATAAATTCAAAGTAAACATCATTACATAAAAGGGTACAGTCTTTTTTTTTTAGTTTTATTCATTTCAAACGGGCCAGATCCGGCCCGCGGGCCGTAGTTTGCCCACCCCTGTTCTAGACTGTTATTTACTTAATAACATAACCTTGAATGGATTTTAATCTCACTAACCTGAGTTGCTTCACCTGCAAAGTAGATCTAATAACCTCTCCCACCAAGATATGTTGAAATGATGATGACAATGAACTTAAAGTGCCTATAGGATACATTCTTGGTATTCTATATCCACTAGTCTCTTCCTCCTTCTTTCTGTGTGATTCTACATTTAAATATCACCACCACCATGATCAATATCTCCACTTTTGACTCCACAAGTCATGACTAAAGGCCTTTAATGCAACTGGCATTTATATTTTACTTTTTTTCCCCAAGTTAAATTTTTGTTAAACTTTTACATAAAAAAACTATAGCAAGGTATAAATAATACTTCTTGCTCTGACTAAAAATAATTCTGACACTTTATATTCTTTTTGAAAATTTCAGTCCAATGTGGTGTGAAATTCTGGGCTGAAAATCTGCATTTCTGGTGAAAATACTTATTTAACTTAGTGGCATAGATAATATGGAAGGTAGGAAGAACTTCTATTTTATGATTTTATAACAAAAACTGCTTGAAAGAAAAAGATCTGGCATTCTCCAGTTTGCAGATACTTTTAAAATCTCGCAGGTAGTGAAATACCAACCTTTTCCCAGTTGGTAGCTGAATGCACATATTATTTATGCATATCTATTTTTTCATTTGAACTAAGTAAGAACAGTCCTGCCCTTTTATAAAGTGACCCCTTTATCAAAGAGAAAATTCTCAACTGAATAAATCATGAACTTGACCACAAATAAACTCTTGTGGTTTTATAATCTAACCCTTACTTCATAATGGGTGAAGATAAAAGTAATGACTTATATCCTTGAGGATAAATATAATAAAACGGCCTCTTTATAAATAATTATAAAGTTACTAGATAAATATACACATTCACTGGATGCTAGATCCTCTTTCTTATTGCTAACTTGTCCATTTAACTTTTTAGAGCACATTGGACTAAAAGTAT
Organism: Myotis myotis; assembly: GCF_014108235.1. Lineage (NCBI taxonomy): Eukaryota > Metazoa > Chordata > Mammalia > Chiroptera > Vespertilionidae > Myotis > Myotis myotis. The sequence goes on along the minus strand of NW_023416390.1, from coordinate 69,694,950 downwards.
GCTCAATTTTAAAGCAATGCTCATTGACTTCTATGGATATTTCAGAATCATTATTGAAATCATGTTAAAACCATCTGAAGTTGGTCAAATCTTGGCTCTTCTACACATTTAAATGACATAGTATTTCCAAATACAAAATTGAATATAATTGAGTGATATAGTTATAAAATCCAAATAGTTTAGACCAGGGGTGGGCAAACTTTTTGACTCGAGGGCCACAATGGCTTCTTAAACTGGACCAGAGGGCCGGAACAAAAGCATGGATGGAGTGTTTGTGTGAACTAATATAAATTCAAAGTAAACATCATTACATAAAAGGGTACAGTCTCTTTTTTTTTACTTTTATTCATTTCAAACGGGCCGGATCTGGCCCGCGGGCCGTAGTTTGCCCACGGCTGGTTTAGACACGTCAAACTTGAGACATAGCCAGTCTTCTTTTTACATTGTTTTGTCAGTGGACTCTTAGGAGAAAACAAATTTTTAATGTGAAACAAGTAATAGAATATCAGTGTTTGAGAGAAAAATGGTCCTCCTATAAAATGGAATTTAAACAACTGTTATAAACAAATTAAGGATAATTTTAAAAATATAAATATTATTTAGTGCCAAAAGTATGCCAATCAAATAAATCTAGTTGATACTACATTCTTTAAAATATTTTCTAAATAAGTATTTGCATAGCTTATAAATAATTTATTTCATTGTATAAACAATTTGTGGAATTATATCTAGATTGAATTTTTTACCAAAAGGTTTTTTGGCATTTTTTTAAAATATATTTTTTTTTTTGTGAACACCTGTTTGCTGTCTCTACACTAAACACTGTTGGAAAAATTTCAGTAACATTATTGGGCATACTATAAATTTCTTCTATAAGGATGTGCCACTTTTATTTAAATGAAAATGCTACATTAAGGTAAGAAAATGCTGTCTTAATATACTGACTAAAAATGTGAGAAAATAAGAAAATCTTCCTAAGATTTATGGACAGAGATTGAGAGAAGAGTGTACCGGTTAATAATGTGGATTTTTTTTCAATAGATGGAGTTACACACCTATCTAATAAAAGAGAAACATGGTAATTGGCGTACGACCAATACCCTTCCCATTGGCTAATCAGCGAGATATGCAAATTAACTGCCAGCCAAGATGGCGGCCGGCAGCCAGGCAGCTTGAAACTAACATGGGGTTTGCTTGCTTCAGTGACGGAGGACTCCAAAGTTCCCCACCTGCCTTGCCGGCCTTTGAGCTTGCAGTTTAAGAAACATTGTAATGAATATAGAAGCTAAACAAAACCCCAGAAACCAGCTTTCAGTGAGCTGGGATCTCAGAGCTGGAGTTGATACAGAGTTTCGATTATAGAACTGAAACAAACCAGATACCTGCTTTTAGGAGCGGAGACCTAAGAGCTGGAGCCTCAGAGCTAAAGCTGGCCCAGAATAAAAAAAAAGAAAGAAAGGAGCAGTTGGGAGCTTCAGTCCCAGCCTGAAAACAGCCCTCAGCCCCTCACCCAGACTGGCCAGGCACCCCAGTGGTGACCCCCACCCTGAAGGGTGTGTGACCAGCTGCAAACAGCCCTCAGCCCCTCACCCAGGCTGGCCAGGCATCCCAGTAGGGAACCCCACTCTGATCCAGGACACCCTTCAGGGCAAACCAGCCAGCCCTACCCATACACCAGGCCTCTATCCTATATAGTAAAAGGGTAATATGCCTCCCAGCACCGGGATCAGCATGACAGGGGGCAGCACCCAAACCCCCTGATCGCCCTGCGGCTCTGTGTGTGACAGGGGGTGGGGCCACAACCTCCCTATCGGCCCTGCTCTGTTCGTGACAGGGTGCGGCACCCCAACCCCCCCCCCGCCCCCACGGGTCCTGCTCTGTGTGTGACGGGGTAGAGCTATAACCTCCCCATCGGCCCTGCCTTGAGTGTGACAGTGGCGGCGCCCCAACCCCCTGATCGGCCCTGCTCTGTGGGTGATAGAGGGCAGCGCCCCGACCCCCTTATCCTTCCTGCTCTGTGTGTGACAGGAGGCAGTTCCCCAATTCCCCTATCGCCCCTACTCTGTGAGTGACAGGCGGGAGCTCCCCAACCCCCTGATGGGCCCTGCTCTGTGCGTGACACGGGAGAGCTCCCCAACCCCTTGATCGACCCTGCTTTGTGCGTGACTGTGGGGAGCTCCCCAACCCCCTGATGGGCCCTGCTCTCTGCATGACAGGGAGGAGCTCCCCAACCCCCTGATTGACCCTGCTCTGTGCGTGACAGGGTACGGAGCCCCAACCCCCTGATTGGCCCTGCTCTGTGCGTGACAGGGGGTGGTGCCACAACCTCCCTATGGACCCTGCCTTGAGTGTGACAGGGGGCGGTGCCCCAACCCCCCAATCGGCCCTACCCTGAGCATGACTGAGGGTGGCATCGCAAGCTCCCAATCCACCCTGCTCTGTGCATGACAGGGGGCGGCACCCCAACTCCCCAATCGGCCCTGCTCTGAGCCCAACCAGGGGCTGCACCTAGGGATTGGGCCTGCCCTCTGCCCCCCGGGAGCAGGCCTAAGCCAGCAGGTCGTTTTCTCCCAATGGGTTCCAGACTGCAAGAGGGCACAGGCCGGGCTGAGGGACCCTCCTTTCCCCCCCGAGTGCACAAATTTTTGTGTACCGCGCCTCTAGTATCATATAATAAAAGATAAGCATGTAAATTGACCATTCCTTTGCTATGATCACCAGCCAGTCAGGGTGAATATGCAAATCAACCCGACATAGGTGGTTGGTTACTTTGCATACACAGGCACCGGGCAGAGAGCAGAAGCAGGAGAGCTGGCAGCTTGGTGGTTTGTGGCTCCCTCGGTCACTCCCTTGGGGTGATGTGGCTCCCTTGGTTGCTGGGCAGAGAGTAGAGCAGGAGAGCTAGAGGCTTGGGGGGGCATGGCTCCCTCGGTAGCTCCCAGCACAGGGAGCACCAGGAATTCTGGGAATAGTAGTTCTGATGGTAGCCCCAGGACCAGAAGCAGAAGCCCAGAGCTCGGCAAGCACCACGAATGCTGGGAATCATATTTCTGGTGGCAGACAGATCTCCTAGACACTAGAGTAAAGTGAGCCTGGAGCAAGTTACTGTTGCAGTGGGGGATAGAGGGTAAGCAAAGATGAGAGACATAAGTAAAATCAGAGTGTCTAGGAAAAATTAAAGGGAAGATATCCTAAAACTTCCAGGAAATCTCCACCAATGAAGCAAAGAAAAAAAAATGCCTCTATTATTCTGTGATCAACAAACCAAACTGGATTGGGGGGTCTCAGACAATTCGCTCATATGATTGCAAAGACAGTCAGAAATTCCCAGATTGGAGAGGGCTCCCTTTAGGGATCCCAGATTGAAGAGGGCACAGGCTGGTCTGAGGGCTCCCCCCGCCCCATCCTACTCCCACCCCTCGTCCATGAATCTTCGTGCATCGGGCCCCTAGTGTTGATAAATATGCAATTTGATATGTATGCTATTTTGTTGTATTGACAGCAATCTTCAAAACTTCATATGTCAAATTTGCTGAAGGTATTAACATCATAGATATTTTTATGCTTAAAAATGTCAAATTTCATGCCAAATAAAGAGTATTTGCAGGAAGTTTTAATTCATTACTTTATTTTGAAGAAAAGTGCTACTGAAAGTTATCATATACTTCGGGAAGCTTATGGTGAATATGCTCCATCTCAAGATGCTTGTGAAGACTGGTTTAAATGCTTTAAAAGTGATGATTTAGATGTTAAAGACAAAGAACGTCCAGGTCAACCGAAAAAAATTTGAAGACCAACAATTACAAGCATTATTGGATGAAGATGCATGTCAAACTCAAAAACAACTTTCAGGAAGATTAAACATTGCTCAGCAAACAATTTCCAGTCATTTACAAGCAATGGGAAAGATTTTAAAGGAAGGAAAATGGGTGTCACATCAACTGAATGAAAGACAAATGGAAAACCAAACAGTCATCAGTAAAATGTTGCTTCAATGGCACGAAAGAAAGTCTTTTTTGCATCGAATTGTGACTGGCGATGAAAAGTGGATTTATTTTGAGAATCCCAAATGCACAAAATCATGGGTTGATCCAGGTCAACCATCAACATCTACTGCAAGGCCAAATCGCTTCGGAAAGAAGACAATGCTCTGCGTTTGGCGGGATCAGGAAGGTGTGGTGTATTATGAGCTTCTAAAGCCAGGTGAAACTGTTAATACTGATCGCTACTGACAACAAATAATCAATTTGAACCATGCTTTGATTGTAAAATGACCAGAATGGGCCAGAAGACACGGCAAAGTAATTTTGCTTCATGATGATGTACCATCACACACTTCAAAACCAGTTAAAGACACATTAAAAGATCTTGCCTGGGAAGTATTAACCCACCCTCTGTATTCACCAGACCTTGCTCCTTCAGATTACCACTTGTTCCAATCGATGGCACAGGTACTTTCTGAGCACCACCTCAAAATGTATGAAGAAATGGTAAATTGGGTCTCTGAATGGTTTGCCTCAAAACAAGAAAAGTACTATTGGACGCTATCCACAAATTACCTGAAAGATGGGGAAAATGTGTAGCTAGCGATGGACATTACTTTGAATAAAGCACTTTTGATGTTTCTCTTGAAATTATCATGTTTTCTTTGATTACAAAATCCACATTATTAACCGGTACACCTGATAGAGGTAGAGAGAGATGGTTACCTGTATAGAAGAGAGGAAATGTAGCAGTGTTCAGATCATGGGGTTTGGAGTTGGTTGATTAGGTTTGGGTTTGAATCATGGCTCTGTCATTTACTAGCTTTTTGATGATGGGCACATATTTAGCCCATATGCATCGTGTGTTACATCAACTGATAATTAGAACTGGCAATAACATACATCTCAGGGTAGTATGGTAATCAAAATGCATAAATGTGTAACTTGCCTTTCACAGTTAAAAAACTAGGAAACAGTAAAAATATTAGTCCTTATTAGTTTTACTTAAGAGAGGGTTTTAAGGACAAGTGTGACTGCTCTGGGGACAATTAGAGCTGTGCTTGGGTAATACTGAATCTAGGTCCGGACCCCAGGCTCCCATACAATCCGCTCACTTCTCCAGGAGGAGTGGGAATTTATCTTCCTGAGTGGAAGTGACCATTAGGCAGTCCTCTTATTCTCACTCTCTTTACCCCTTTTGGCAATATCTTACCAACCTGCTGATTACTTGTATTAGTTGTCTATTGCTGTACAACAAATTACCACAAATTTGGCAACTTAAAATAACAGACATTTATTATTTCAGGTTCAGGTTTCTGGGCACAACCTCTGCTCAGGGTCCCACAGATGACTATCAATAAATCCTATCATGTTGACCAATGTGGCTGTGACCTCCTCTAAGGCTCACTGATTTTGGCAGAATTCTGTTCCTCATGGTTGTACATTGAGGCCTGGTGTTCCTAGGTAATTTAGAACATGGCTGTTTGCTTCGTCAAGGCCAACGGGAGAGTATCATTCCTGCTTCCACTCATGCAAGGAAGGACTGGTCATCTTTAAAAGGTACCCTTTATTAGGTCAGGCCCAGCTATTATAGTCAACCTTTTGATTAATTCAAAGCCAGTGGATTTGTGCCCTTAATTACATTTGCAGAATCATTTCACCTTTGCCATATAACTAAACCATGGGAGAGATACCCTAACATGTTTACAGGTCCTGCCCACACTCAAGAGGGGATTATGCTGGCCACTCATTCCTGGGAGCTGGAATGTTGGGGACCATGTTAGAATTCTGCCCACAAAGCCTCTAAACCAGTGGCTCGGCAAACTGCGGCTCGCGAGCCACATGCGGCTCTTTGGCCCCTTCAGTGTGGCTCTTCCACAAAATACTGACTTCTGTGCATGGGCCACGAAGTTTCAATCGCACTGTCCGTGCGCGCCCTCACGTGGTATTTTTGTGGAAGAGGCCCAGAAATCAGGATTTTAAAGATTCCCGGGTGATTCTAATGTGCAGCCAAGGTTGAGAACCACTACTCTAAACTATTTCAAGTAAATAAAGTGCCTTTCATTTGGCAATTATGGATAAGATTTAAATGCTAAGTATTGATAGCAATATAATAGGACCAAAATGCAACTGAAGTGTAATCTGCCAATACTTTCTGACCAGAATCTCCTGTGTTATATTATAAATTGAATAAAGAAAGAAGTTGGCCTGGAAGTAGCCGGGGGATATTGTCAGTGCTAAAGGAGAGGGAGAAAGAAAAACTTTGCCACTCACCTAAACAGAGACAAATTTCAAATGCCTGCTGCAAATTTGTTTCAAGTCTACCCACGTGACCTTCAAATGACTTGGGGCATAAAGAGAGAGAGCATAGTGGGGTCTTCTGATAAAACAGGCAGATCTACATTACATAATTATGAACACTTTCTTGTTTCCCATAACCCTCATGATATAATTAGTTCCAATGAAATGAAGCATCATTGCATTTATTTGCATTCTTATGTTTGTTGAAAAGCCTTGATCAGTTTCAGTGTTTCAGGAACATGATATTAGATACACAGTTTTATACTGTTCTTGATGAAAACAGTATAAGTCACAATGCTTTTTTTCAAACACTTCAGTAATATTTTTAAAAAGACATTACAATAGTCCCCTCTTATCTATGAGGGATATGTTCCAAGACGACACTGAATTCATGAAACCACTGATAATGCCGAATCCCATATACACTATTTTTCCTATACATGCATATATTTTATGGCTTCTCTTAGGCATATTTGAATTCCTTTCATCATTACTATTGTACTGTGGGACTATTATTAAGTAAAATAAGGGTAACTTGAACATAAGCACTGGGATACTGTGACAGTTGAACTGAAATGGCTACCACATGACTAAGGGGAGGTAGTGTATACAAGGTGGATACTTTTATTGTAATTTACATATATATAAGATCAGTCATTTTCAATTATTTATTTTATGTTTCCTCATGATATAATAGGTAATTAACACAAGTAGCCCATCTTTGACTTCTTATTTTGACTATAGAATGATTGGAGTCTAAAAGAATCAAGTATTTTTTGAAAATTACAGCTAATGTACTTCATTCCATTGCTTATGGTTCTTGATAAAATCATGCAAACATAAGCAGTCTGATGTTATTTTTTTGTTTACAGTATTACTACGTTGTTTTGGTTAACAGAATGAAAAACAGCACTGTAATACCACAAGTAAAAATGTTTTATTCTTAGTTTGTTTCATCAATAAAAGCTGACATTTTTGCAAGAAAGATGTTATACTATTGAAATTAACTCTTAGTCAATTGTAAATAATTGTATTATATCGGTATGTTATCATGAAGATTAGAAATCATTTCCTACAGAATCATGTTTTTGCTTCCTCAGCACTGTTTCAATTGAAAGGAATTTGAATGAAGTGCATCTCATTACTAACATAAAGTAGATGGAGCTTGAATAATTTTTATATTTATTTTCCATGGATGGCTATTACATTTCTTATCCTATCTATCCAAATTTTATAAAATAAATTGTTTTAATCCATTCTTTGGAGAGGAACAATGAATTTATTTTTGCAAAAGCTATGCATCTGAATATATTGTAATATGCATAAAGCTCTGTTAACACAGTTATTTATATAAAAGTGTAGCTGCCTTACCTTTTATTTAATTTACATACTTTATTTACTTTCTGACAGGTTTTTCTCCTTGCATTTTTATTTACATACCAAAAATGTCTTTTCAGATAAGTCAACTAAAACTTTAATGTACTGTATAATTTAAAACTCTGTAAAATGTTTTATGTATTGCATAGTTTTATATGAATTTTTAGGCTGTTGATATAGGATTTTGAAATATTTCATCAATGATTCTATACATTCACACCATATCTCTTAAATATGATGATAAATGGAGTATTGTCTTTTTTAAGATTATGTTTAGAAAGAATTACAAAGCATGCTCGGTCTATTTGTTTCAAATTGGAAAAAAATCTAGCTATTTTTAAGAATTGTTATATTTTTCTTAAAATATTATTATGAACCTTATGTAATATGGACATCACACATCCTTAGAGAATATGGTATGTTTGCTCTAAGCTCTACAAAGATCATCATTTTTCCATCCAAGTGTTAGAAACAATAAGTTTCCATTATGTGTTCCATAAGCTGTAACAGGGATCAGTCACTGGCAAAGTAATAAGGCCGCAGTGTGTCAATTCAGAGTCCAGCTTTGGAAATATAAAGTTAACCCTCACACCCTCCTTTTTTGTATTTAGCTTTTGTAAGCATGGTTTGTATTTGCATAATCCACCATTCATATTCTTGTGAGTTCATGATATAAATAATTTGAAAAATTTCATTCAGTTCCCCAAATTATTCTAGTCATTATGGATGATTCATGAGAGGATTAATCTCTTGGATGTGACATAAAACTAAAGAGGAAAGATACTACCTATCATATCATTTGCAGTTAAGAACATGCTGCATATCTTTAAGCTTTACTTAAAGTGCTTATAGTAATTGGGTGTGCATGCCTTAGCTCCGTTAAAACCCAAACAGCAATATGGGAGAGTGTGGTTTGTTTTTAAATGTGCAAGAAAGGAAAATTAGTGAAATCTGTTTAAGTCACAAAACTGCCTCATTCAGGACCCAATTCAGCAGCATGGAAAAAGTAACTCAAGTTAACTGTACTCTTAGCATATGTCTAAGCTCACAAATTTCAAATCACTTCAACTTCCTTTCTTTTCCCAAGGATCTGCCTAAAAAAAAAAAAAAAAAAAAAAAAAAAAAGAGAGAGATTCAAAGATAGCAAACTGGTTCAATAGTTCACTAACCCTAGATTCTCTCAAGATTTTCAGAATAAAAATGTATCCAGGTACAAGCCCAGTTGGAACACTCACACACATGCCAAATATAGTTTTCATTGTATTATAGACCTTTCTTCTTTCCTACTCTATACCCTCTCTTCCTACCACCAGCAAACACAATTGCATATAGGCATATGGAGTTAAGGGTATGATGTGTTTTTATTTTATCCACACAAGGAAAATTTCAGGGAAGAGACAAAACTAAGCTAATAAGCAATAGATTGAGGAATTATACAGAAATTGTGGATTAGTGACCAAAATTGCACCATAATCTTTTAAAGGATTACAATATTGGAGTAGAAAATAATCATCTTTCTTTCTTTCTATAATGGCATCTCTGAATAAGAGGATATTATTGGACATGAGCTGCATGGTAGCAGCAGATATTTTTCTCTATATCCTTCAGTAATTCAGTGTTCTCAGATACATCTGAGAAGTACCACTGAAGAATTAGTCTTCATTTATAATCAAACATTCTTGAATACCATTCTCTTCCAATTTTTGTTTTAAAGGTCTAACATTTGATCATATGTTTTCTTTAGTTAACTTTCTATATTATATGGCAATCTCTGCAATTATTTTTTACAAAGATAAAAAAGCATGCTCAAAATGTAGAAGTTATTTTTGCAGTAACGTATGTCATGATTTTTAAACATTCAGGCCTTTAAACTTTTTTTATAGTGTATGTTCTTGCCAATCCCAGCACAGTTCTACAAAGTAAAATATTTGGCAGTGAATTCATATTAACAGATGGAACAAGAAATTAACACGTTTTTGCTTCGCTAATTCACAGTTCTTTTAATACGCTAATTCTAAATCACCTGTTCTAACTTTGACAGGCTACAGACACCTGTTTGGGGTAATATTCCACAGCTAATTATTACATGAGAAATTCAGTTTCCAACAAAAGGGTTTCTGGGTGAAATTGTCATAGTTAAAAAAATTAGTAATACCAAATGTATATGGATATATTTCTGATGTCTTAATTTAAATACAGTTAATCTACTACATATCTTTAACTAAAGAATGACACATGAAAACTAGAGACTGTCCTCTTCGTGTTTGAATTCTGTCTGTCACACTTTACACTATGGTTGCACTGATCAAGTCAGGATATTTTTCTTGGTGGCAGTAATTTAGTGTAATATTGTATTTTAAATGGCAGGAAAAGGGTATAGAATTTTCAAGTGGCTGGAAAAATTCCTAACTGTATGTTAAAAATGACTCAGGAGAGTTAAAAAAATACTGACAAGATGTAAGAGAAAGAAAAGAGGTACTTAGTCTGGAGTAGCATTATATAGAAGAGAGAAAATAAATAAATAGAGTTCACTGAACTACAGAGTTTGAAGTATGACTGGCTCAAAGGAAGCACCAAGAGGATCACTGACTTGTTTGCTAAAAGAAAAGCAAAGTAATGATGCCAGAAATTTTACAGATGTAAAACGAAATTTCCACCCTCCATCTCCTTAGAGCTCAAACTCTTAACAGGAAAACTACTATTTTATACTAATCCCTGATGTCCTTTGTCTCCTCATATTGTTCTTGGTTTTTCCAAAAGGGTCTTTTCCCCTCTGTAACCTCAATAGATTTCCTTTCACAGTAATTCTTTTTTCATTTCAATTTTCCCACAAAACCCTGCCACAGGGGAAAAGTGGAGGCAAAGATGTGTACACGTGGAAGGGCAGGTTGGTGGAACAAGAAGCAGAAATCAGAAACGTAAGGTTTTTCGATGTTTGTAACATAATGACAGATGCCGACGTAGAATCTATCTCTAGACTTGCCAAAGGTTCCATTTTGTGTGTCTGTTTTCTGATTCTCTCTAATTGCTGTTCTGCTTTGTATGTGGCTTTGCTAATGTGTCTTCCTTAGCCATGTTAGAGAAACAGAGAACATGTCGTTTCTTTAATTAACCTTTATATCTTAGGACCCAGAGAGGAGAGTTCATCAAGCAGGCACTCTTGGAACTTTTAGATTCATGCTGTTGTACTCTGATTTTGAAAAGTCATTGTGCAAAGTGTATTTTTAAAATGCATTTTTATTTTGCAAGACTTGAGGTGTGGATGAGGAGAAAGCTTGTTTTTTATACATTTAGCTTCCCTGTAATTTTGTTGTTTTTCTCCCAATTGCTACTCTTGAAAGCACATGGTCTTTCTCTAAAACCATGCTTTATGACATTGCTATTTGCAGAAATTTAACTGGCAGCCCACCCCAGGAAGATAAAATCCTGTTTCATCCAAGTTTGTTTCCCCTCCTACACCCACACCTGAAACCATATTTCTGCCAGAGCCTACATTCTGCTAAGGAGGAAACCAGTCTTTTATAATGCTTTAACATACGTGAATTTTATTTTATTTTTAATTAAAAAATTGCATTTCTCATCCAAAAATGCTAGATGACATTTAAAGCTAGAAAAGAGTTTCCAAATAACTCACCTTTACAATTAACTCTTATCAGAACTAGACAGTTACTTCACTGCACAGCCTATGTAAGCAAATGCCTACAACGTATCTGTAAAGCTGAATGGCCTCCATCACCACTCACCTTCTTGGGGAAGTTCAGATTACATTATCCTAAAGGGATTTGCTCAGGGATCAAAGTTTGAAAGACAATTACTGGAACAGAAATGGAATGAAATCCCTTTTACTTGGAGTTAATACGATGTCTCAAGAATAAACTAAATGTCCTGGTCTCTAGGAGGCTTGTTCATAGACCTCTTAGGTTTTCATGAAAACAGTTTTAGATCTATACTGGCTACCTCTAAAACAACCTGAATGAGTTAGATCTGGATTATAATGCAAATAGTCAAGGCTTGACTTTTAAAGGATAATGACATTGAAAAGAGTGTGTTTGAGATTTATATTCAATGTGCAATTCTTAAGAAAATTGTTCAAGGTGATGAATGACATTCAGTGCAGTTCCACTCATCTGTCCTTAGTTAAGCACTGAGAAATCAGTTAATTAATAAGAAAAACTAATATCTCCGATCTGTCTTACTTAATATATTCCTTATCTGTAGTGCATGAGAAAATTATGTCATTTTGCTATGAGCTAATACATATGTATATATATATATATATATATATATATATATATATATTTGAATGTATGTATATGCACACATACACACATGTACATACACATACATTTTAGGGAGCCTGTTTAATCCTTCAAAGAAAATTGCAGATTATAACATTAAGGAGTTGTAGCAACAAGTATATTTCACTTAATCATTTTTATAAGCAAGTCAGTGTTCAACATACCACATTTATGTAATGGAGAGAAATTTGTTTTAGGTAAATGCCATTAATTCACCATCAGCATTGATTTTCTTATACATATATTTTTAAAATAGTTGCCTATATATGTATACAGGCATATATATAATATATGTATATAAAACTCAAGATGCTGTATTTACTATCTTATTTATAGAACATTTTAGAAAAAATTAAGTAACTTTTATTTAAAATTGAATGATCTTAATGTAATTCATCCTAAACCAGTTCTATTACTATATCATTATCTTAGGATCATAATATTATTATTATAATGCTAGCTTATTATTTACTGAGCACCAAACACTCTCCACAAGTTGATACTAAGTTTAGATTTATGGTTCCATTTTACAGACTAGGTAGCTGGAATCCAAAAAGATTGATACTGTCTCCTCTAGTCATGGGCAGTGGTCAAGATAAAATCCCAACTTGGGACTCTGTAATCACAAACCCCACCTTTTCTCACCACATGATAATGATGATCAACATTCAAGTAACTGCATATACGGAATTCAGGTTTAGCAACAACCATCATCAAAACCAAAAAAGGTACTTCGATTGTGATAGAGGTCAATGAACTATCTATATAAGAACTCAAAATTAATCTGTATAAAATATTCACTGAAAAAATCACTTTATCTTAATAATCTATAGGAATGTTTGTTTATTGTTAAAAGTATTAATGTCTAACAAGTCGCGATGTCAACTATCTTATATTTTAAAACCCAGTTTTTATGTTGTTTACAAATTATTATTGACATTGCCTCTGACTTCAAGGAGCTTATAATTTAGTAGATTACAAAGTTCATAGCTTGAATTTTTTTGTTTTAAAATGCTTCTGTATATTTCTGTATAAAATAATATATTTTTGTCAGCATACTTTCTTTAGATGTTTAAGGGTTTTCTTTTAATTGTTATCCTAAAATATATTCATGAACTATATTGTAATGGTCTGTTTAATTATAGCTCAAGACTGACCATATTTGTCTTATTTATCATCAATTTTCTATCCTTATCACAGTCATGGGTGCATAGTGAAAGTTTAATAGCTTAATGTCAGATAATTGGTTGGGTAGACGTGCATTCTGGCAGATAACTGTGTGGCAGTGAAAATGGGGAGAGAAAGACAATACAAACACTACAAACACACACACACTGGTTATGCAGATGAGAAAAACTGAAGACTTGAATAACTTTATTTCCAAACTTTTATTAAATATCAGGCACTAGTTAAACATGATGATTATGGACAATTAATAGTGGTTGGCCACATGGTGTTTACTTTCCAATGGGGGAGATACAAACACTAAATTAATAAATGAGCATTGTAAACAGGAGGATTTTTTTATTTGGTTATTGCTATAAAGGTAAAAACTTTCTTGATGACACAAAACTCACACAGGTTGACCACTTTATATCATAGGCAAGGAAAACTCAGAGAAAAAGGCTTTTCAGTTGGGACTAAGCAATGTGAAGGGGGAAGAAGGGGCATCATCCTGAGCAGAAGTAGAGAATTCCTGATTATTGTCCTTGAAGATGAAGAAAAAGGAGTTATGCACCTTATGTGTCCTATGAAGGAGTTAGTAACTTCTCATTATGACATACTGTTTGTCTTCTTTACTTAGATGTGTGCCTCTAAAACACTACTAAATCTAATAATTTCTTTGATAATTTTTTAAAAATACAAGTAACAGAACACTTACATATTGCCAAGGGGTAGGGCACAGCTGTCTGGATATTATAAAAGCTTCCCAGGTGTTTCTGGCAGGGCAGAAAGCAATAACAACAAAAACAATATAAAAAACAACAGTATCTGCTAGCTAAAAACAACAGCTACAGAATAATATTAACAACCATATAGTAATAGTAACACCAATAAGATGTTCACTAAAATCTACTCTCTCCAACACTATTAACCCAGAAGATGACCAGAGTCATTATCTATACCTGAATAATTGTAATCTCCTAAGAAATAAATATATGTAATTTATGTGTAAGCGTCAAATAATTTTCAACTCAAAATGAAGATAAATTAAGGTATGATTTAAGGAAAATTCTAATCATCACACTTTCCCCCTAGTTCAGTTAATCAATCAAATAATCATCTAGAGCAGTGCTACATCAGTGTCCTCAGATAGGCACCATCAGCATCTCCCAGAATTTGTTAGAAATGCAGAATTCCAGCCCACCCCAGAACCAGTGAGTTGGAATGTGCATTCTGAAATGCTTCTCAGGCAATTTGAATGCACAATAAAGTTTGAGAACTTCTTGCAAAACCAAGCTGTTAAACTCTGATTGTAAACTTGCTGTACAGACTTCCCAGTGAAATAAAAATGTACAAGAAGGAAGGAAGGGAGGAAGGAAGGAAGGAAGGAAGGAAGGAAGGGAGGGAGGGAGGGAGGGAGGGAGGGAGGGAGGGAGGGAGGGAGGGAGGGAGGGAGGGAAGGAAAGAAAGGAAAGGAAGAAAGGATTCACTGGAATGCATAGATTCATGGTTTTCTCCACTTTTGAAATGCAGGGCATTTTAGTCTCTACATGTTCTATAGACCTGTCTTGTCCATTGTATATAGAATCCACATATTAAAGTAAAAGTAGTTATAAAATCTTGAACATTGTTTTTGCAACAGGCTAATAGTGAGGAAATTGATATCTATACATATAATGCAGAAGGTTACTACCTATGTTTATGTTTAATTTTAGTCAGGGGGAAAAGAAATGTATATTATTAAGGAGTTAATTTTATTGGTAATAAATTATATACTATGAAACTGCCATTGGACTACCTTACATTGGTATCTGTGAGGAATTTGGGGTTTCCATCCTAGCTTCCCCAATTCCAAACTAGGTGCTAGAGTATACAGAAGTAATACAAATTTACCAAAATTTAACTGTGTCCTACAGAGTCTAATTAGTTATAACTGGGAAAAAAGAAGAAAAAGAAAAATCTAATGGTTTTTGGAGACTTTATTTGAATTTGCATTTTAGTCAAGTCCTAATTCTGATAACTGATTCTGTTCAATAACATATTCTTAGATCATTCTGTTTTCAAATATGTAAGCTCACTGTTTGAGTAATATAATTCAATCCATCAACCTTGAATATATAGCCAGAATCCCACCATTATTTTCAGCCTAGATTATAGTAAATGGCTTCCTAACTGTGTCCCTGCTTCCATATTTGACCCTATTAGGGTTTATTTTTCAACTAGAGGCCCAGTGCACAAAATTCATGCACAGAGGCAGGGTGACCCTCAGCCCAGCCTGTGCCCTCTCATAGTCCGGGATCCCTGCAATTGATCACCCCAAAAAGGAAGACCCTATCCACCTGGCTGGGGCTCCTTGATGGATTTCCCCCACAGAGGGAGGCCACACCCACCTGCCGCAGTGTCTCTACCAGTAGCCTGGGGCAATTGATTGCACCCTGCAGAGGGAGGCCCTGCCCACCAGCCATAGCCCACCAGTCAGTGGCCTGGGCCTCCCTCTTTGGGGCAATTGTGGAGCCCCCCAATTGACCTATCACCCTGCTGGCTGGTGGCCTGGGCCTCCCTCTGCAGGGCGATCATGGGGCAATGTCTAGGCCCCCGACCAATCGCATCGCACCCACTTTGGCTGGCTTGGCACCACTGGATGTCATAGTATGGTCACCCAGAAGGTCATCCAGAAGGACGTCCGGAAGTTTGTTTGGCAGTCTGGTCTAATTAGCATATTACACTTTTATTATAATAGACTAGGCTGGGGGAAGGAGGTCCCTCAGCCTGCCTGTGCCCTCTCGCAGTCTGGGACCCCTTAGGGGATGACCACCTGCTGGTTTAGGCCCGCTCCCCAGGGGATTGGGCCTAAGATGGCAATCAGACATCCCTCTGGCAGCCTGGCAGACCTCAGGGGATATCCACTTGCCAGCAGGGAGCAGGCCTAAGCTGCAGTCGGACATCCTTAGCGCTGCTGAGGAGGCAGGAGAGGCTCCTACCACCACTGCTGTACTGGCAGCCATCAGCCTGGCCTGTGGCTGAGCAGAGCTCCTCCCATGTGAGAGTGCCCTGACCACCAGGGGGCAGCTCCTGAATTGAGCGTCTGCCCACTGGTGGTCAGTGTGTGTCATAGTGACCAGTCATTCCCAGTCCTTCTGCTATTAGGGTCAGTTTGCATATTACCCTTTTACTATATAGGATAGAGGCCTGGTGCATGGGTGGGGGCCGGCTGGTTTGCCCTGAAGGGTGTCCCAGATCAGGGTGGGGGCCCCTCTTGGGTGCCTGGCCAGCCTGGATGAGGGGATGATGACTGTTTGCAGCTGGTCACACACCCTTCAGGGTGGGGGTCCCCACTGGGGTGCCTGGCCAGTCTGGGTGAAGGGCTGAGGGCTGTTTTCAGGCTGGCGGGTGACTGATGCTCCCAACCTCTCCTTTTTTTCTTTTTTTCTTTTTTTTTTATTCTTGGATTTATTTACCTTCTATGGCTGTCACTGGAGCTGAGAGCCAGCTTTAGCTCTAAGGCTCGGCTCCAGCTCTGAGACCTCGGCTGCTGAAAGCAGGTATCTGGGATTTATTTACCTTCTCTAATTGAAACATAGTTGCAGCTCCAGCTCTGAGGCCTGGCTGGCTGAAAGCAGGTTTCTGGGGTTTGTTTAGCTTCTATAATTGCAACATTGTTTCTTAGAGTGCAAGCTCAGAGCCCAGCAGCGTCAGGCGGGAACCTTGGCTTCCTCCATCACTGGAGCAAGCAAGCCTCCTGTTCGCTTCAGCTGCCTGGCTGCCAGCCACCATCTTGGTTGGCAGTTAATTTGCATATCGCCCTGATTAGCCAATGGGAAGTGTGTCGGAGGTACGGTTAATTATCATGTTTGTCTATTATTAGATAGGATAAACTGTTAACTCATTGCTATTTTAAAGACCCTAGTCTTATTGTTCCCCTCCCAAATTGATCTTTACATAATTATTACAATGTATGTACCAGGTGTCTGTTCAAATGATAATGCCTCAAATAAATTTAAGCTAGACTCCTTCACATCCTCTCTCTTTCTTATTTTTTCTTTAAGGCCCTTATCACTTTCTTTTTTTTTTTTTTTTTTAATATATTTTATTGATTTTTGACAGAGAGGAAGGGAGAGAGATAGAGAGTCAGAAACATCGATGAGAGAGAAACATCAATCAGCCGCCTCCTGCACATCCCCCACAGGGGATGTGCCCGCAACCCAGATACATGCCCTTGACCGGAATCGAACCTGGGACCTTTCAGTCCGCAGGCCGACGCTCTATCCACTGAGCCAAACCGGTTTTGGCGCTTATCACTTTCTTTAATCACATGGATCATATTAACTGTTTTTTTGTTATTGTTGTTGTTTTCCTTCACACCAACATATAATCTAGAAGGCAGGGACCTTATCTTTTTTATTCATCAGTGCTTGAACAGTGTCACATAAGTAACAGAGATGGGAAAGTAATTCTTGAGTAAATGAATGAAATTAGTGTTCTGGGATATTCACAGTATGTGTGGCTATATTATCATCAGAAATACTGGCATATAAGATACAGCATATGCATTCTGAAGATATACAATGTGGTTGAGAATTAAATTACTAAATGGTCATGAATTTAGTACACAAAAATTCTTCAGGAGTTAAAAGTGATTTCACTGGCAGGAAGTAGAAGAAAGAAAACCATTTTGATAACTAGATAATATGATGGTGACATTTTCAGAAGGACAGATGGCAAGCTTTAGTTTGAAATATATGCATCCTTATTAATGAAACTATGAAAGTACCAGTGAAAACCATAGTTAGAAAAATAACCAGTAGCCAGTTTATGGTGCCTTTACTTTCAATCTAAAGAATTTGAACTTGATTGTGTAGGTGATTATTTGAGAAAATTGTCATGTGCTCAGAATGATGATTTAGGAGGTTTCATGAAAAGGATGACCTGGTTTGGGAAGAATTGGCCAGACTTCCAATCATGCATGTAAAGTAGCTTGCCTACACTAAGGGTTGGCATTGGGAATATAATGTACTAAATGAGATAAAGGTTAGAAGAGCACATAGCATGGAAAAATACTATATGTGTAATTGATACACCATCATCATCTTCTTCATCACTATTGTGGCACATAAAAATATCCACAAAGCCTTCTCAGAATTAGAACTATGAGTGTGCTAATATAAGCTGTATAGAAAACAGTTTCTTCAGAGATAAGTATATTATCATTTTCTGTTGATTTAAGACTCAGATCATTCACTTACATTTTAGTGCAACAGTTCTGGCAATTAGGCATCTAAAAACAGGAGTTTATTCTCATCTTCTCATAAAAAGTCATAACCCCACTTCCAGATAAAGGGTCTTTACTTAAATAGTCAACACAACAGAAAGAGATGCAAAGTGCCTTTTATTTGTTTACTAGATGGGAAACCCCTCATAGGCACAGATATTTTACTCTTTATTGTTTCCTCTTTCAGAACAACAATTTTATTAACCAAAAATGGGAATATTAAAATCAACCTAGGAAAATTCCAATGAGGTTTAAATGATAAAATATAAGTTAATACTTAATCTCTGTGCCAGAATGGGAACTTAAATATTTGCTGTCCTGCCTTCCCTGCCAACACATAGCATAGAAACTTGATATATTTAATGCTTAATAGTTGCCTTTCAAATAAATGAATGTTGCTGAAGTTGCACTAAGCACTTAACTCTTAAACCATTGGCCAATACGCCTTCAAGTGATTAGTTTCAGAAAGCCTGCATATAAATACAAACCTCAACTATAAACTTGAAATGTTTTCTTAGTTTCTTGTATCCACAAGTTTGTCTTCCTATATATCGTATAGCTATCTTCTTTTCCCTGCAGTATTTACCCTAAATGTTTCATCTCCTACCCCTAAATTTGTCATTTGCTACCATAAATTTTTTATGCTCTCTTATTGTCTATTTTCATTTTGTCCCTTTTACTTCCTTCCTGTGAATCCCAATTGATTTTCTATATTGAGTCCCACTTTTATCTAATGTTGTTTATTTATATGTCTTAAATATATTTTTATACTAGAGGCCCAGTGCATGAAAATTCATGCACTGGAGGGGGTTCCCTTAGCCCGGCCTGCCCCCTCTCACAGTCTGGAAGCCCTCAGGGGCGGGAGGCGACCCGGTGATCAGGGGAAGGCAACACCCGCATCACACCTCTTCTGCTGATCCTGCCAGCAGCGCAAGCCTCGGCCAGCCCTGGTTACCTGAACCTCGGTGCCACCCTGGGCTGCTGGGAAGCCAACATCCGAGGCTTGCCTGTGCTTTGGGCTGGCCCTGGGTGTCTGGGGGGCTGAGGGTGGGTCCAGCCGCACCATGTGCCTGCCACCACCTCCGCCCCTGCTGGGCTGAAAGGACTGTGGGACTCTGGTGGCAGGAGCAAGGAGCGGCTGGACCTGCTTAAGGGTGGGTCTGGCCACACCGCAGGCCTGCTACCCCCAGCGGGGCTGAAAGGACTGGGGAATTCCAGCAGGGCTGAGGGGACTGGGCACCACCATCTTTGTGACAGTGTGATGGTCAATTTGCATATTCTGTCTTTATTAGCTAGGACAGGGGTGGGCAACCCCTGGCACGTGTGCCAAACATGGCATGCCAGTAACTTTTGCTGGCACGTGAAACCCTCTCTTATAATCTTCCATTTACAATTGTGAATCTTTGTTCTCAGTGATGAATTTTGTTAAGTCTCATAATAGAAGTAGCCTGACGGATGAAAGTAGTATCTCATGCATATCTCTGAAGGTCACGAAATATAAACCTGATGTAAAATCTCTGTCATCAGTGATGCAGCAGCAAAAGTCCCACTGATAATATCAAACGGAGTCATAAAGTTTTCTGTTGGACTATCAGTGTACATGTATACATTAAAAAATAAATGTATTTTTCATCATCATATACTGTGTTTTTGTTGCTCGAATGAATTTTATTATTTCTTCAAGTTTCTTCACATATGTACACCTTAAGAGATATCAAGTAGGCGTAACATGTTCTCAAAAAATTAGGGTTGGCACACAGAACAATTTTGAGTCAGAGATTTTGCTGGTTTTGGCACGCACTCACAAAAAGGTTGCCCACCCCTGAGATAGGATTTTAAACATGTAAATTTCTTTTCCTATATTGTATGTGCCTTACACCAGTTATTCTTCTCTATATATACTTTTCTTCTTTTATAAACTGTTTTTCAATCTGCTCTATAAAAATATTTCCAATTATTTCCACATTTTGTCTGTTGCCCAAAGTATTGTATTTCTAATTGGATTAGAAAATTCGTCTTTATAGGGCCTTTTATGTGTTCTGTGCACTTACGGTTTTCTGTAAACAAAAATAATAAATAACAGGTGGGTAGCTAAATATATAACTCACTGGGAATCGAGCATTTCAAAGAGGAGGAAAGGCTGTATCATAAACACTATGTAGATTTCACTAAGTCCAGTAGAAATGTAAATGGTCTTCAGCTGTCACTTTTAATAGACCAAAACCCGCTGTTTATTAGTTAATAAAAACACACACAAATATTTCTACTTACCTACCATTTTTTTCAAAAATGCATTGTAATAAATATTATTGTAATTGAATGTTTTTATAGCAGCAAACATTAAGCCTCTTTTCCATCTCATCTTTACCCCTTCTTGGTAGGTAAACAGATGGCCCAAACAAGAATAATTAAACCTGTGTGGCCAATAATTAAAACTTAGAAGTCTCTAATATAAAATACAAAACCTTGTTAGGACTCTTTACCTGAGCATTTCCCTCTTTCCATATCCCACCTCCCACCAAAGAAGGGGCCAGGAAGGTGGTGGGCTGGAGCTGGCTGCAGAGATGACTTTTGTATACTTTTCCCAACAACATGGAGTTAGCCTGAAATGGGTTGTGGTGGGAGCACTTACTAGTACACTATGGAAATCAGTGAATACTACAAACCAGGACTTTCTTTCCCAGAGAGTCTATGGTGTACTTTAGAAGCAAAGCACTGGGCCAGGGCCCAGAAGTCTGGGCAAAAATATGCCAGAAGCCACTTGGCTACAAGCCTCGAGAGTAATCACTGAGAGGGAGCAATAAGAAGTAAGGCAGACCCTAGAACTCACCAGGCTCTGCAGAAGGGGACATTCAGGAACAAATCCACAATATGTAGTTCTGGGAGAAAAGCCCAGAGGGAAGAGTTGAGGTGAGGCAAGGCAGGGAAACCTGGGGTAATTCTCTGAGTAGACAAAACTGAAGCTGGACATTCTCAGTATTGGAAAGTTGAAGTGTATTGGGGCGGCGGGAAAGGGGTAGTGGAGTTGGACATTAAAGGTCCTAAGATGAAAGGGCTGAGGGTTTTAAACAAAAAGGGATTTTTTTTAGGGTCATAATATTTCAGAGGGAGCAAGACTTCTGACAAGTAATAACAGATTTACCTAGTGAGACTACAGTTACTGTACCTAGGTACAGCTGTAACTAGGAGCAGTACCACCTCACAGCACCAGGCCTGTGCATGAAGCCCAACAGCCTCTACTCCCTGTAGGAGGAAGCCACAACCACAGCCCTGGACAGCAATGGACAGTCCAGGGTGGGGGACACTACCACTTTTCTGCTATCCTTTGCACTCTCCATGAAGAAGGCAAAGTATCAGAAGGAAGATCTTGTGTATTTAAGAGGAAAAAGGCCAGGGAGCACCCAACCAAGATACTCGAGTTTATACCAATTGTATAAACACGCGTTCAGCTCAAGTGCCTCATTTCAACCTTTAGGTTGCAAGTGACAAAAGCTCAACTCAAACTTGGGTGAGCAAAAAAAGGGAATGGACTAACTTACCCCACCCCTCTTCCTGTTTATTGGTTTTATTTCCAGAAAGGTCTTCTCTCACAGAGGGTTCACACTGATGTGAGCCTCAGCACTCAGGCC
The DNA here is from genome assembly GCF_014108235.1 of Myotis myotis. Classification (NCBI taxonomy): domain Eukaryota; kingdom Metazoa; phylum Chordata; class Mammalia; order Chiroptera; family Vespertilionidae; genus Myotis; species Myotis myotis. The sequence goes on along the minus strand of NW_023416390.1, from coordinate 69,672,929 downwards.
ATCAGCATGAGAGATTGTTTCTGGCTAAAAGTCCTGAGAGGGCTTCTCATGGGCCTGGCTGTGGTTACATGCTCTTTCCTGAACCCGTAACTATGAGCAGAGAAACGAAAAACTTCCCCCCAACCTGGGGTTAGTGGCCATATAGAGAGAAGGGCTTGGACCTCCTGGACTGAGAGGGAAAGGTCATTTTCCCCAAAGGAAGAGGTACTGACTGAACATAGAGAGACATCCATTATACTTGTCTTTGTATAGAGTTGTAGGGAACCTACATATATCTTCCAAAGGTAGATAAAAGCTTAATTATAATCACTGTATCTAGGGCATTGCTTCTTTTACTGTGAATTATTTTAAGCTTGTTTTTATTTTCCCTAAACTCTGTGCTTTCTAAAATTTCTGTGTCTGGACTCTTATGCAACTTGTTCCTATCAAGCTTACTGGGGTACTTAAAAGGAGCTATTTCCTAAGCCAGGAAAATCCATTGTTTAAGCAAGGGGCTACTTTATTAGCAAAAAGAAGCTAGTACATTTACAAAGAATTATTTTGTTTATAATTTAATCAACTAAATACTAGATTACCTGCTTTATAACTCTCTATAGTCACCACCCTGGGTCACTTGTATGCTGAAGAAGAGTCTGTGAGTGTAGGAATTGACTTGGACCTGATGATTGCCTTTGCTCAGCATGCAAAACTGCAAACATCTTAGAAAGGAATGGAATGTCCACTAGTGTGAGGAAATGTTTTCAAGATTGGAAAGCAATCTTTTCACAGTCATGATTCACTGTTTCATTTTGTTTTCGTATATTTTCTAATTTAAAAAAATTATAGGCATGCAATGGGGCATATATTAATGAATTTCAAATCACAGGATTTCCTTAAAATGTTTTATAATTTCCTTTGGAAAAACTACATGAAGAGATATAAACAAGGAGGAGAGGCCAAGGCCAAATATGATGCCATCTTCAGACCTGGGGCTCACATCTCAGCTACACACTTGTTAGTTTGGTCTGTGGTTCTTGGATTTTAAATTGCATTATTAATGCAACATACAGGCATAGAAACACATCTGTACATAAAACTACAGGAAGAACACAAATTAAAATAATATCATTTCTTTCCTTAGTTATAAGATTCACTAAGGTTAACATTTGTCTGTTTTATATTTTGTTTTCTTACATATTTTCTTCTTCCTTGGAATTATAACACAATTCGTGTGGACTTGGAGAATCCTCAATGGCTTTCTTTTAGGGTTTACATACTTAATTCCTAAGGTGAATTACCTGCTAAAATGATTTATGTTTGTCTTTGAAGGACTACCACCAACATAGAAAGTCTGAGACATTCTTCATGGTAGAAATACTTATTGCTGTGTAACCGATTATTAAACACCAATACTTATTTTTGTTGCCTTTTGGTGAGGAAATGTAGGGAGAGTAGAACTGAATTTGTTAGTTCAGGTTTAAACATTCCCTGGTACTTTCTTTTCTGTATTGCACACACTTAGCTGGGAACAACCTATACATTGGTTTGAAGCCGTAATCTTACCTTCAGTTTGTATGGTGGCCCATTGTATAAATATGAATTTTAAGCCTTTTAGCATTTTATCAAAGTAACAGGGCACTTGGTTTTCATTCATCCATATGAAAACAATTAGGAAAAAATGCCACTTATCTTAAATAGTATTTGTCAGATTTTCTTCATCAAACTTGGTAAATACAGATCTCTTGACATGTTGATGAATTTTCATCACTCTGTGGTAAACCTAAGTGACTAGGCTGTGGCCCGTGAACAGCTTTTGTTTCTATGTGACATTAAAATGTATTTTTTTTAAAAAAACACATGATTATAATGAATATTCAAAATTAGATTTATTCTCCAGCATGTGTGAGTAGGTCAGAAGTCGTGGCTGGAGAAGAACATTTACTAGTCAATCTCAAGGTTTTATTCTTTCTTATGAATCTCATCATTTCACACATTTCAGAGATGCAACTATCAAAGAGGAAAGCCAGCTAAATATATACCAGTTTCTGTTTACCTAGACAACTTTGAAAATTCATTTCACATGTAGTTAAGTTAAAAGTTGGTGTATCTCTCTAGCTGTATATTATCTTGACTCAAAATTTCTTGGACCGTATGTTTAAGACAGCTTGAAACAGACGTTATAAATGAAGAATAATCAGTTACCATAGTTCAGAGCATTTTCTTCAAATACTCTTCAATTTCTGGTTCCAGCAGAATTTTATTTACTCAAATATAAATCTTTTTGTTTTAATACTCCAGAGCCTCATCCTCAACAAAACACCTCATTTTCCTACAATTGTTTTTATATCCTGTCACAGGGTGATGATGATAAATGGAAAATGATTAAGTATGTTGTTTGTCAGATTTCTCCTTTCACAATTCAATAAATATTCCCTGAGCCCTCCCTTGTCACCTTACTTATAATGATTATCAAGTGGAAGATATGTTTGAAATTCAAGATGAAATCTAGTTTTTATTTTTGTTGTTCTTCTTTGCCAAAGATAAAATATGAATTAACATTTTGAATGCTTACAAACCAAGTTAATCACTTAGGAATATTAAATCCTTTATTTGAGGACTTTGAGCTATTGTATACTTACCTAAGAAAAATTCACTTTGAGCTTCTATCCCAGTGGGAGATATATCTGCAATTCAGTGGGAGGTGTATTTGCAATGTAATACTAATATGTTGCATCTACTTTTAAGATTAAATTATTGGTTTTAAAATATAATATATTTATTAAATGAAAGATTATAATAATCACTATTTATTAAACACCAAACACATTACTAACAAGAATGGTGACAAAGAAAACAAAAGCAAATCATTTCCCTAAATACCACCCATACTGACCTTCATGTTCCCTGTTTCCATTTTTATATATATTTTTTTTATTTTTGTGGTATTAAATTTTAAAAATTTGAAGTTGGAAAGCTAATTTTATTTTTTATTTGTCTGAACTTTCTTGTTCAGAGTGGTCTTAAAGTTGCTTATACATTTACTAGAGGCCCGATGCACAAAATTCATGCAAGAGTAGGCCTTCCTTCCCCTGGCTGCCGGCACTGGCTTCCTTCTGGCACCTGGGACCCAGGCTTCCCTCGCAGCCCTGGCTTCCTCTGGAAGGTCATCAAAGGGTAATATGCTAATTAGACCAGAAGGATGTCTGGTCTAATTAGCATATTATCCTTTTATTATTATATATTATCAGACACAGTAAGGCAATAAATTAGAGAAACAGAGAGAGTACATTACTGAGGAACTTAATGATATGAGTGGCCTACATGTTTTATGTCACTTACTTTATGGTATAAAGGTCCTTTACTTATTTAATATTTTGGTTACTATATTCTTTCTATTATCCTCAGAGTAAGCAATCTAGGAATCTGATTTCGTATTCTCTGATTAACACCTATGACATAAGCATTTTTACTTTTTTTATGAGGAAAATGAGGTTCAGAGAATTCAAATAACTTACCCAAAATGACACAGCTACATATTGACAGAATTCAAACTATTGTCTTCCTTGCTCTCCAGTGCACTACTGAGAAAGAATAATAAAATGCTAAATAGGCTGAAGTTCTAGTCTCTGTCCATTCAGCTAATGCTTTGTTTCTTTTAGGTCCAATCTCTTATTTAATGGGAACTTCAACAATTAAACCTCATTTCAAATTATTAATGTCTTGAGTTATTGTATATGCTGCTCATTTTCACATCTAATCATCTAATCATAAATGCATAGGGTATGCATTTTTTATTCCTCTCCCCTGTGATAATAAATTAAAGCAACTTAATGTGTTTTGTACCTTTTTGTTGTAAGGTTATCCTTGGTTTCTGAATGATACAACTTTGCCCTAGCTAACGTTTAAGCAAATACTTTTCCATGCTTAGATAAGATATGGTCGGCAAATTCTAAGAGCACCTCATGTTTTCTAGTCTTAAACCGTGACTAAGTTCCATTTTATGGCCAAAATGATAATGTTACTCCCTTGATTTGGTTATGTTTAATGACAATGGTGAACAGACTTTACAGATATAATTAATGTCTCAAAGCAGTTGACTTTAATAAAAAAGAAGATTATCCTGGGTGGGCCTCATTTAATCAGTGAACCCTTTACAAGGGGGTGTGGATGTCAGTGATTCTCTCCTAGTGGCCTCATAGAAGCAAGCAGCTATGTTGTGAATGGCCTATGGAGAGGAGCAGTCTCTAGGAGTTAGAGGCAATCACCCTACAAACATAAGGAATGAATTTTGCCAACAACCACATGAGCTTAAAAGAGGAACACTGAGCCTTAGAAGAGAGAGGAACCTCATCTGACACCTTGATTACAACCTATTATAACCTTTTACATGATCATACTACATGTCTACTAAACATATATTCCCTCTCCATTCAAACTACATGTTAGTTCAGAAAAGAGGACTCAACTTACTTGTGCCTAAATTCTTGACCCATAGAAACTATGAAATAAGAAATGTATATTTTTTTTAGCTGCTAAGATTGTACAACTTGTTACACTATAATAGGAAATGAATACATAATGTTATGCCTATTATACTCTAAAACTTGCCCATTTATATGAAAATAATATATCTATAGATAGATCGATAGATTTACATATGTAAAATACAAATTATTTATGCACAAGCATACACATCGCACATGCCTAATTTAGCAGTAGAATCTTTATATTAGAGTTTTAATTGCAATAGTGTTATGAGATAACATATTTTAAAAGAAAGTGCCTGGCGATTATAAATAATTTCAGGGAAAAAGAAAGTTAACATTAAACTTAAACTTTGTTTTTAAAGTATCTATGTGTTGAAAGTTCAAGAGAAGAGCTTAAAGTAAAATTTGGTCTACAAGATCTATAAAGTATAAACAATGTAGTGTACAGTTAATATTTCAATACTCCTGCCCAAAATATTTTTATAGATTTATCATTTTACTATGCTATCATTTTCCATCAAATTTTAATATATAAAATAGATTTGCATAATAGAAATAAAATTATCAAGTAGCACTGCACAAATATATGACATACCCCTAGTCATATATGTGTTAACTATATAATTATTCTATAAGTAGCCATGTATGATTCCTAAGTCCATGTCACTTTACAGATGAATAAAGTCTATCTCTTTCAGGCTCTTGGGGATATTGTGTAAAGGCTGTGAGACCTAGTGAATCATGCCTTTAGAGTTTTGAAGCAGCGTATGTACAATATTGCTACACTGTTTATGCAATTTCAGCATATTACCCAAATAGAATTATGAGTTTTTTCTAATTCAGTTTGTCCTCAAGGTTTTATTTCTCCATCAGTGATATATTGGAAAACTCCTCTAAGCAATAATATACCCAGGATGAGTTGTAATTTTCCATTTCAGAAGTAATGTGTTTGGTAACTGTCAATGTCCCTGGATCAATTTGGATATTTATAGAGAAAGTATTTATTTGCACACTAAATGTAAATAGCCTACAGTGTGTGTGTGTGTGTGTGTGTGTGTGTGTGTGTACTCTTTTTAGTTTTCCTTACTAAAATGTTCAAATAACTATAGCTAAACCCAAGTCACATTTTCCCTAAAGAATATCATTTCTTTGGTTTGAGTTGTAAATTGATGTTCTCATTCTGCCCTTAATTAGATCTGTATCTTTTTTTATATATATATTTTTTATTGGTTTTTTACAGAGAGGAAGGGAGAGAGATAGAGAGCTAGAAACATCAATGAGAGAGAAACATCGATCAGCTGCCTCCTGCACATCCCCCACTCGGGATGTGCCCGCAACCCAGGTACATGCCCCTGACCGGAATCGAACCCGGGACCCTTCAGTCCGCAGGCCGATGCTCTATCCACTGAGCCAAACCGGTTTCGGCTAGATCTGTATCTTTGAGGTGATCATCAATTCATTTAACTCAGCTCCACCAGGAGAAAAATAATACCTGCAGTAAAGGTGGGTAGGAGCATCAGATGTGAATGAAGGAGCTTGACTAACTCAAACTCATTCACAAATAAGACTTGTGTGTCTTTTGTATGATCATAGTACATGTCTACTAAACATATATTTCCCTCCCCCCCTTTGAACTACATGTTAGCAATATTTTTTTTCTTTGAATTCTATTTTTGTGGCCATGTACACTGATTGTCTTTAGATCCTTTGGTAAAAATTTCTTCATGCCCTTCTCCTTTTCCAACCCTCCTCTTTTGTAAAAAGCAAAAAGCAAACATTCTGCAGGCCACTAGTGTACCATGAACCTGTTTATCTCTATGTTGACACGTAACTGTAAATATGTGATTGTTTGCCTGTATCCTCTACTAGACTATCAACTCTTTGGAACATGAATCATCTCTTGCAAATTGTTTTTTTCAAAACCCATAATGCATGGAAATGAGTCAATAAGATGGTTTTGATTTTTCAAATATATGAATGAAAGAGTAAATAGTGAAATTCTTAATAGCCAGTTTGAAGCCAGGTTTATATAAAATATCTCCTCTCATTTATCCAGCTAAACCCTCTGAGGGGAATTTTTTTGATACTACACAACAACAAAATATAAGAAGTACATGAGAAAAGAGTTTGAAATGTGTAGCCACTTTAGAAGGGATAAGGCCATTTTATGGAGTAAAAAGTGAGATGGAAGGGTTAATGTCATTTTTTAAATCTGACCTCAGATTTAAATTGTGATTCTAATGTTAATCATTATAAGACATAAGCTTCACACCTCATAAATTCAGTCAGTCTGTTTCCACTATCCAGAGCCATGTTAAATAAAGAACAGTTTCACAAAGCATATATTTCTAGGGATTCTTTCTGCACTTTTTTTCAAATTATGTTTCTTGTCATACAAGCAACCTTTCATGAGCTGTCTGCCAGGAAGTCCTAAAAATAATAATGCAGATGTGTGAGTCAATAAATGGACCATCTATCTTTCAGTCAACCTAGTATATAAAATTGTATTCCCCCCACCCATTTGTATCATGCTAAGTCACAATATCAATTCAAACAAAGAAATGGATATCCTAGGAACTAGGCATACAAATGCATTATTTCTTCTCTTTGAAATAAATAAAGGGAAAGGAAACTAATAATAATGTGACATTGTTGCCTATTCACTCACAATAGCCTGGAATAAATAAAAAACAGTCTTCCTTTGGTTATCCTGATGGTGAGATATAACTGGCTTTCACAATGCTAAAAGTACAAATCCCCTCATATTTTAAAAATGTTTGATAAGATCCTTATCTGTCATATATTTCAGTTGAGGTATTTTATGCATTATGTCGTGTCTAATAGGCCTATTCACAAATGAAGAGCACAAGAGGGAAAAGATGAACATCACTTCATAACAAGACATTGAGATAAACTCTCCTAAATTATGAAAGTTTCTAAATGCATGTGGCCTTTTTATTCATGGCTTTTTCTATTCAAATATCAAAATGCTTCAAGTGGCTTTGATGACACACTTATGAATTCATGAAAGTGTTTTTCATAATGTGCTCACCTTTGGTGCTTAGAGGTTATTGCAGATTGCTTTTTGCTTGGCTGAAAAAGAAGAGCCAAGACTGGATTGCAGATACGTAACACTTTAAAACGATTTCTTATGTTGTCCTTAGCTACTTTTCACAAACTTGCTGGAACACTCTACCCAAAGTTCAGGCAATGATAAGAATAAATGTCAAATATTATTAGTTCTGGAATACAACTACCGTTTGGTTTTGACAGCACAGCATATATAAAAATCTTGGAACACTTCCAGTTATCTTCACTATCATTTAGTCCTTAACACAAAGAACATATATTTGAAATGAAAAAAAAAAGATAAGCATGGCCAGTGTGTCTCAGGGGTTGAGTATCGACCTATGAACCAGTAAGTCTTGGTTCGATTCAAGTTCAGGGCACATGCACAGGTTGCCAGCTCAATCCCTGGTAGAGGGCGTGCAGGAGGCAGCTGATCAATGACTCTCTCTTCATTGATGTTTCTCTCCCTCTCTTCCTTTCCCTTCCTCTCTCTGAAATAAAATAAAAATATGTATATATTTTTAAATGTGCACCATTATATTGAGATGGCAGGTGCCAGTTAGCATCATCAGAAGATGAATACTTGTTGCCTTCACCGGCAACCTGATCAGCTACTAGTATATTCCATATAATTACATAAGAGAGAGGTTTAAAAAATAAAATTACAACATCTTGGGCAATCCTTTGTGAATAACGGAGTGAGCAGAAGAGAAGAGAAAAAGTCCAAATGTGATTAGCGGCTGCTCTTCATGAGAGATTCTCGCCACCTCTAATTCGACTTTTCTGGGAAACTTAAATGAACACTTTCTTCAGTAACACTGTTTGTTGTTTAAATATCATCATGGGCTCTTTGTGGTGTAAATACCACATGAAGACAACACATTGACGAACTTTATAATCTACCAAGCCACTGTTGGCATGGCACGTCTACTTAGTACGTTAGCTCACTTAAGCCAGTGCTGTCCCTGTTGCAGGGCTCTTGTGTATAAATGTTAAGGTTATCACAATTCCAAAAAGAAACTGGAATTTTTAGAGACTTGCTTTAAGAAGGCAAAGACTGGGAAGGAAGCAGGAAATATTAGTACATCGAGCAAAGTGAAAGACAAGGTAGTTTAACTTGTTGGTTTGTTTGCTGAAACTCCAAAGTAAATATACTGTAGCTGAAAGTGTTCCATTTTTTCCTGCCTGCTGCCGTAATGGTTGTGTTACTTGAGGGCTTCTACTTCAATAATTGATCAGGGTTTGTATAGCACCGGCTAAGAGCAAAAATAAGAGTGTTGCTTTGAACAAACTGCTGCAATGTTATAGCATTAGGCACAGAAACAAGATTCGGGAAATATAGATATAGAAGAAACAGGAAAAAGATGGATACATTGCGTGGTAAATACTGCTTCAGGCTAGAAAGTAATGAGAATTTTTCCGTAGAGAGTTTTGACCTGCTATTCAAAAATTGTTTCTTGTCTTAATAAATCCTAAAAGTGTAATTTACTTGCAAAAGGGAAAGAACAAAGGCACCAAAATTCTTTTGATAACAACACTTGTTAAGGTTGATAAGTTGGGTTTCAAATGTGTGAAGAAAAATGTGTGACAGTTTGTTTTAAGGTGACAACCTAAGTGTTCAGATACTTCCATCTTTTGCTACTTATCAGGCAGTAGCCCAGTTATAACTTCTACTTGTACATTTACAGTGCAAACCATACTGAAATAGTATGAGCTGAATTCATCTATAAGTGCACTTACATTTATTGGTATATTGATAACTACAGATCACTATAATTTTTCTAACAATAAGACGTTTCTCTTATTGTTTGGTTTTAATTATTTTGCACTACATATAAGAAACACCAATCCTTTCAGATAATTTTTTTTCAATATAGAATTTTTCAAATATAGTTTTTTTATATTTTCTTCTTTCTCCAGATTGAATCTCACATGATTCACAAAGGTGTCAATTATTAAATGCCAACTATTACATGCATATATGTGTTCATTCAAACACAGTTTGCATGTATCTTATAAGCTATTTAAGATTTAGTTTAGCCTTCTTGATTGTGTGAGCGAACATGAACTTTAAGGTTGGGAAACATTAGGTGGTACTTTCTAAATTTAAATTAAGATTTGTGCCTTTGAAATAACTGTGACCTTACAAGATTACTAAACTTAGTGTAGAAAAGAAGCTATGATGTTAAAGTAATCATTGTGACTTGTTCCATTATCAAACATATTACAAAGGAGTTATTTAGTTTATGCCTAATTACCATGGAGAAGAAAAAAATTAAGCAGCTACATATTTTATGCTAAATAATAAGCAAAGCAACATTTAAATAATTTGTCCTCAATTTTATAGACTGTTCGAGGTAAAAATGTCCCAAATAATTGCTTCAGATCTCTACTTTGCATGTACACATACTACTGTAATTAAAAGGCAGACATTGGGTTGAGAATTTGATGGTCAAGATTAGCTTTGTACAATGAGTTCTTATGCTATTTGTAGAGCTCCACAATCATATGAGTTTGATAATGCTGCGCTAAATAAAGATAAGTAGATTTCTTTACTTAAGAATTTCTCAGGGCCCTGAAAAAGTTAGTACAGTCTACAAATCTCCATGCAGGGCCAGGAATGCAGTGTTCCTAAACATACCTCGTCACACACATTTTGATTCAGAATCTCAAGGGAAGAGTGAGTTGGAACATACTTTGAGAAATACTGATCTTCACCAGCCATGATTAGCTGTGCAGTGAGAAAATCATTCCTTATTCTTCAACTTTCTAAATTAAAAAAGTCCACACTATCCCCAGTATATTTCACAGGAATTGAAAAGCCCCTTGAAAATTGTTGTCATCATAAAAAAAAAATTATTTGACATAAAAATGGCAAAGCTGTTAGATGCTGAATTCAGAATGGTTGACTAACCTCTCTAACTGACTAAAGCAGAGGTTCTCAACCTGTGGGTCATGACCCCTTTGGCGGTTGAATGACCCTTTCATAGGGGTCGCCTAAGACCATCCTGCATATCAGATATTTACATTACAATTCATAACAGTAGCAACATTACAATTATGAAGTAGCAATGAAAATAATTTTATGGTTGGGTCACAACATGAGGAACTGTATTTAAGGGGCCAGAAGATTGAGAACCACTGGACTAAAGGGTATTTGTGGGCAGTAGTCTCCCTGCATGCATTTTTTTGTTTGGGATTCAGCAAATTTCCATATGGCACACACTTTGGGGAATCTCACAATGAGTTGAAATCATAAATACTAAATGTTTAAGTGCCAAGGAACTGTTCAAGGTGATTTGGATTTTTTTTTTCTACTCCTTCAGTGTACATTTATTATGAGGAGCAGTGATAAGGGAGTAGGGACACAGAACTGAAAATGTGGAGTCTATATAAGGAGATACCTAGGCAGGGAAGATAGACAAAAAAAAGTAAACAAGAACCATTCAGTGGGTTAAGGCATATGGTGAAGTGGAGACCATTGAGTCCTATGGGTATGTGTGGTGGTGGTTGGGGTAAATTATCCAGACTAGGGAAAGTAAACAGTAGCACTTGAGCTGGTTCATGAAGGAATTGCGGTAATTATTCAAGCAGAGAAAGTACATTCTGAGGAGACAGAGTAGCAAGTACACAGGCCCAGGCATGGACAAAATCATAGTATGTTTCATGATTCAAATATAAAGCTCAAGGGGAGGGAAAGGAAGCTGGAATGGAAAGTGAGAATAACGATAGAGTTTTCAAGTGACATGCCATGGACTCACATGTTTTCCTCTGAGCATCAGAGGAACCTCTGAAGTATCTACATATATGAGGGGAGACAGACAATAGAGACAAGCAAAAATAGTGATGCCTGTTTTTTCCAACATGTGTGAATGTGTAAGAGCATAACTGCAGATTGGAAATAGATTTCGGGAGTAGAGAAATTATTTCAGCTAACAAAGTTTACCAATGGTAGTTTGCTATGACATTTAAAAACAAAATAATTAATCACGATATGTTTGCATTCTGTATCACTGATTTTCTAATTATTTTTACCCTCTGAATCCTTTGTTCATGGATTGCACAATGAAGACAATGCAGTGCAGTGCGCCCTGGTCGGGTGACTCAGTTGGTTCTGTACACCAAAAGATGTGGGTTTGATTCCCAGTCAGGGCACATACCTAGGTTGCCCTGGTGGGAGCACATATTGGAGGCAGCTGATTGATGTTTCTCTCTCACATTGACGTCTCTCTCTCTCTCCCTTCCTCACTCTCTAAAAAATCAATTTAAAACACAGAACATATCCAGGAAGGAAGGAAGGAAGGAAGGGAGGGAGGGAGGGAGGAAGGAAGGAAGGAAGGAAGGAAGGAAGGAAGGAAGGAAGGAAGGAAGGAAGGAAGGAAGGAAGGAAGGAAGGAAGGAGAAAAAAATGCCAAGAGAAGATGGTTCTGTTTGATTGGTGGGGATATGTGTATGAAAGGCCTCAGGAAACAACCGACGTGAGCCCCCAGAGGAAAAAAAAAACCATGGAACACATGAGTTAGTGTTTGAAAATCATGTCTGACCAAACATTCTAACTGGCTTATTTTGTATTTAAGAAGGCTTTTTGCTTTCTTTTAAAAATCATTTCAATATTTTGGTTTTCTTTCTTTATTCCACAATATTTATTGAGAGCAAATTACTTGCCAGGCCTTAAACTAGATTCTAGGAAAACAGTGGTGAACATAGACAGTATCCCTCTGTAGAAGGAGCCTGCAGGTTAGAAGAGAGACAAGCAAATCATCCCTTCCATAGATATGAAGCTGCCACTCTGGAAAGTGTTACAGAGAGATCTCCAAGGCACCAAGCATGACTATGCAAGTGGTAGATCTGATGAACGACAGCAAAGGAGGCTCCCTGAGAAAGTTTCCATTCAAGTAACATGGGCTGAAGGCAGAGCCAGGTGAAGGAGTGGCTGGATTTGAACTTCAATCTGAGGAAAGAGTGTGTGCAGTAGGGCTGTGAGGACAGGTATCACTATTTCTGCTTGTCTCTATTGTCTGTCTCCCTTCATTTGAGGAGCTGTCTACAGGCTAGTCTAGCTGGTGTAGGATGCTAAAAAAAGGAGGAGGGAGTAAGAGAGGAAGATGGAGAGGTGAGAAGAAGAGGTCAGACTTCAGAGAGTCTTGTAGGCTGAGTTAAAGATTTAATATTTATCCAATGAGCAATAGGAAGCCGTTAAATGATTTAAGGCAATTCAACACAACGCTGTTTATTGAGGCTACATGTGGCACTGTTTCTATAGGCTATATGTGACGAATCCATCAACATTTGCATTACACTAATGATTCAGATATTTTTGCCTTCCTGCCATTGATCTAAGATTCAGGGATTTTTAGGAATTTAACCTAATGTAAGTAACACCTTCTAGAGTTCTTTTCCAGGCTTTCATACTTTAGGATCACAGGTTTTACTTTTAAAAATAACTCCAGGTCAACTAAATTCAAAAATGACTGGCAAAATATCAAACATATTTTTAACAGAATGGAAGGTGTACTATTTATATAATAGCAAAATTCTATCCAAACACTGGAAGGTATAATGCCTTTGACCTATGATAATTAACTTGAAGAGGAAAACATGGCATTAAATTAATTGCTCAGCTGGAAATTATTTAGTAATTCTCTGACTTTTAAATCCTAGGGGTTTTCTTCTTGATATAATATTATTAGACATCTTAAAATCATCTTAAAATGTAAATTTTGGAAGGCATTACTTGCCTTCACTAGTAGTTGGCAAGTGTTCCTGTATGTGTCTAATAATAATAAACATTTCTTGGGTGCTCAGTATATGGTGAGCACTATATTTAAGCATTTTAAATCATCTGTCTCATTTTAACCTCACAATTACTTCCAGAAAGGATGGATATTTTTACTCTTATTTGCAGACAGGAAACAGGCTTTAGAAGAGATAGCTTACCCAGGCTATACCAGCTAGCTAGTAAGTGGCTGAGTAGAGGTTTGAACCCAAGAAGCCACATAGAGAACCCATTGATTAATTATGACAATGTCCTGCCTTAAAACCAATAAAAAGAAATGGAAAGGTGTGCCTTTCATGTTACTCAATAAATTTCTAACATGTAGAAAGAAGAAAAGGACACGTGCTATCAGCTCATGGTTAATATGGACAGGACTCCATGGCCCTGTATATTCTAAGGATGATTATTGACAAGGAGAAAAACGATACACATCAGAGACTTGAATTTGTTAATGCAAGCTTATTTGATATTGAAATGCTATGACCCAAAAGCATCCACTGTCTCTCCAAGCAGTAGAATCTGGACCATGTCTTTGGTTACTGGACAGGCAGTAGAAGATAAATAGGCTTTGTAGAATTAATCTAGTGACAAATTGTTAACTAATGGGAGTAGAGAGAGCATCAGAGTAATGATTTCACTTATTCCATTTAAGTTAACCTAATAAACTCTTTGAGGCAAACAAACCATACAGAAACTTCACTTTAGCATATGACTTTGGCTCAGGTTTTGATCAAGGAAAAGAAAGACACAAAAATGTGCAGGAACACTAACTCATCAGGATGCCTGGTTCAAATTCTGCTTTAGTCACTCACTTGCTGAGCGATCCTTTATAAGCTTTTCAACCTTTATAATCTCCATTTGTTCATCTCTAAAATTAGGATAATAGTACTTCCCTTACTGCCTTGTTGATAAAAACCCTGGGTCCACTAAACTTCAAAGTCCATGTTCTTTATACTATGTCATATTATATGATAGAAAATAAGACCTTATATCATAAAAAGCAATGGATATGAGGTAATGTGCTCTCTGTTGGGGATAGTGATCCATTTTTTTCATAGATATTGATTAAATGCCCATTATATGCCAGGATAGATTCTATTAGATATGCTCCTTAAATGTCATGCTGATGACATTTATAAATATTATAATATTTAAGTGAAGAGTAGGAAAGTGGTCTCTGTTATTGTTGCTGTTGTTGAGTGGGAGTGTAGAGTGAGGTAGTAAAAAGACCACTGAAGTGGCCTTAGTGACTTAAGGTGCAGGCCCAGTTCTCCCAGGTGGGTGCCCTTGAGCAAGTCCCTATGCCTGGGCCCTTCTCCTCTAAAGGGAAGGATTAGATGATACACTTGGCCAGATATTATCCACAAATTATGGTCAGATTCACAAAGTTTTGATAAACAGATACAGAAGCTAAGCAAAGATATGTAATGGGATAGCAAAGATGAGTTACAGAAAGAGTCGGTGATACTTTTTCTCAGTAACATCAAGCATACCAACAGTGTCAGGAGTGCTCTGCCTGGGAAGATTGAGTCGCTCTAGAAAATCATGTGTGCCTGGAAGGAAGTAGAGAATTATTATGTTAGGCAACAGGGCCAGCAAAAAAAGGCAATTCCCAAATATTTCTCTTGCATCAAATTGGAAATCAGATCTATAAACTTTTTAATGAAATTATCTTAGATTCTGTCTTGCTTTTCTTTGGTGTCGATGGTCTTATATACTGAGGATAATATTCTCAAGTTGCACTTTTATGTGGGTTCATATAAAATACCATAACATAATATACTTTAAAATGTAGCCAGCTATTGTATTCGGCAGCATCAATGTAATTTGCATTTGGCTGATGTAAGCTATCTTGAGTCTCACTGTATGGAGAGTATTTTGGGTGTTCTCACACGCAACTTTCATATGGTCCATTAATCAACAGGGATCTTCTTTCAGTCAAATCACTTTTGATTCCTTGATTCTAAATGCCTCAGTCACATAACCTAAAGTCATTGTTCTTTCCTTCTCTTTGAAAACTACATCCGATAGGTTTAAAACAAACTGCTCCTTAACACACAGGTAACAAAGGGGGGAAAAAATGTGAGTTTCAATTTCTTGCATCCTGAGAATGAAAAGCATTTTTTTTTTTTAGTTGGGGCAGATTCTGCTTGACTGGGCTATCCACACTTTTATTTTGCTGATTGGAATAAGGGTGAAGCTACAGAACCAGATAGAACCAAGGCAGATCAGAAACTACTCAGAATTAGTGACCAAGAGTAGACTACACGAGTCAAGAGGACAGAGGCTACAAGAGAGAAGGGCCCAAGTGCTGAATGCTAGAAGTGGGAGTTTTCAGAAATCTTGATGGGACAATAGGGTGCACTCTACTGTGTGAGATATAAAAGAGATTTTTAGGGTTTCTTCCTAACCTAAATTCTGTTTGTTGTCATTTGCAGCATATAATACCCTCCCCCCAAAGTTTTACTGGTGGATTTTATCTCTCTCTATTTTTTTAATTTAAAAGACATGAATACTTTTTATTGAGACAGCAGCATGCTGAAATAGAGGAGCAGCATACAACCATGAGTTCAAGTTGATTATTAACCACATGCCTGGTAACCTCTAAGTTGGAGAACTAGTGGTGGTGGTATTAGGAGCAGAAGTTGCTGGGAGTTTCTCTCTCATTTATCTGAAGGAAGGCAGTATTGGTGGGAATGATTTGCTCCTCTGTTCATACCAAAAGAATCTAGTTCTAGTGGCCGGCTTGGGGAGTGGGGGAGCATAATGATGATTATTGAAGAAAGATTCTTCTTTTTCTGTTTTTCTGACATTTGACGTGACAATGCTAAAAAAAAGTTAGAAGAAAACTACAATTATATTTTAAAAACATAGAAGAAACTGATCTAGTAAAAAATCAAAATACTGGCATTTTTAAATTATGTCCATTTACTAATGTAAAATAGGTAATGTTGTGCTTTTATGCTTTGGGGGAAGTCTGTTCTGTCATTGGACTTAATTTGCCCATTGACAATTTATGGTCCAGAAACATGCATCTTTGAGAATATTTAGGAGCCAACAGGTTTTGTCTTTGTGGTTCTGTCATTTTATCCTCTGTTATTCGTAGTTAACCTTTTTAGCTTGGAGTTCATTGAGATGAGGAGCTAAGTCATATTTTTCTTTGATCGTTATTATCTTATAAAGAAACCCTGCATAGTAGCTACTCATTAAATGTCTGAAGAATGACTTTTTAAGACACTATTACATTTGAATTGACATCTTTGATGTTATTCCCTACTGTCATGAAAACATAAGAAAATATTTCATCTACATGACAATTTTACAGATAAATCTAAAAGACCCTTCAGAAGTCTCTGGCAAAAACAATCAATACACAAGGCTCTCTGTGGGGTAAATGACTCCCTTAGATATAGGGAGTAATGTATTTTCTGGAAATTATTTTGAAACAATAACAGTCAATCTGTTTATCTCCACCCTCGGATCCCTCATGTCCTCCCCTTTTCCTTCTTGGTTGTGGCTATGCCTAGTCTGAAGCAAAAAGTGCATTACAAAGGAATGTTGTTGGCATCATGAAGAGTGGATAGAAACTCAAGAAATCCCTCAGCATCAAATTGTTTCAACAAAATCATTCTATTTGTGTATAAGCTCCTAAAATTTCTCACTTATATTCTGCATTAATGCCAAATAACAGCACATAGGATGTCCTGATGTTCAAACAAAGGCATATTAACTGTTCCTCTTATGTATAATTAACACATTTAGTGGATCCAAATAGCTCTGACCAGAGTAACAAGAAACACCTTTAAAATTATGCAAAATACAGACTTTAACACAATCCAAGTTATCCTTAAGTCCTGCCAATCCTACTTTTTGAGTTTTAAAATGTAAATTGTTTCCAGTTTGATGACATGAAAAATTACATTGTTTTGAACTATTAAGAATAGTTTTTAATCATTGAAAATAAATCCTATTTCACATTTAGCTTATCCAAATCCTTCACCATGCATATGTGTTATGGCAGAATTGTAGACATCTCTGAATTTATGTTTCTAAACACAACAAAACTCACTGTGAGCTATTTGTTCATTTAAGAGCAGAATTTAACCCTTGTACCTGATGACATCATAGACAATTGTGATGATTTGGAGATTTGTGAATATTGCAAACTATATCATGAGTATCATGGGCTTTTCATGGAAGTTGTGGGTATTGCTAGTGTTTTGGGGGAAATTTTTTTTCATAAGGGAATTTTGTATGTCTAGAAATGTAGGACATGATAGTCTATAGAAGGAAAATATTTATTTAGCAGTATAATATTTCGAAATAAAAAGGAGTGCCTGGAACTAGAAATATTATTTACTTTTATTCTATTAATAAAACCTTAGTAAGGGCATTTTTAATGTGAGTACACCATGATCATTCTCTCCTACATGACAATACAGTGATTTGCCTACTTAGAGGATAGTCTTCCAGGCACATAGTGATTCTTCCATGTTATTGTATAAATAATTGCACTTTAAAGGCAATAAGCCTCATAGGGTCTATGTCTAGCACTAAAGTTCTGAGAGGCAGAAATAAATCATTGCATTCCTCCCATCACTCTGACAGTCTTTAACTTTGCATAGAATGATGTCTCCCTAAGTCCCAGATTCCGTCTGTTTGCTGGGTTCTGGATAAGGCAGAAAGGTAACAACGTCTCAGAAAAATAAGCTCTGAGACTATTGGGTTAGACACCCTATAAATATGTGATTACTGAATATCCTTACTCAAAATCTCTCCTTGATGAGTCCTTTTCTGGCCACAATATCAACAGTATTAACCAACCCCTCCAATATGACACATCATCCTTGCTTTAATTTTTCTCCTAGAACTTCATACTATCTAACCAAAAAAGCATGTAGTATCTATATAATAAAGAGGTAATATGCTAATTGTCCTAATGGTGTCACAGTCATGACCAGGCTGTGCACGCACAGCACAGGAGCTTGTGGGTGGGACGGGGGCAGGGACTTGTGCCAATGGGACATGAGAATGTAGCAGGGGGCGGCCCCCCTGGTGGAAGCACGTGCAGGCCCGAGGCGGCACCACCCAGCACAGAGGGGTGCGTCAGGACAGGGGTGGGGCCTCGGCAGAGAGCTCTCAGCACTCTTGTGTCAGGATCTGAAGGTGCGGAGAGGAAGGGAGAGCACATAGGCAGTTAGAGGGTTTAGGTCAGGAGGGGAGAGCAGATAGGCAGTTAGGTGGATCAGACAAGGAGGGGAGAGCAGTTAGTGGGATCAGGCCAGCAGGAGAGAGCAGTTAGGTAGTTATAGGATCAGGCCAGGAGGGGAGAACAGTTAGGGGCACCAGGAGGCAGGACAACAGTTAGGGGCATCAGGCAGGCAGGTGAACGCTTAGGAGCCAGTGGTTCTGGATTGTGAAAGGGATCCCAGATTGGAGAGGGTGCAGGCCAGGCTGAGGGACTGCCCCCCCCCGCCCCCACATAAATTTCATGCACCGGGCCACTAGTAATGTATAATATATAATATATAATGGAGAAATATTTATTACATAGATTATTTGTCTTATTTATTTTCTATGTTTACAACTTGAAGGTAAGTTCTGTGAGATTACAAAATTTTATCTGTTTAATTCAGTGATATATTCCCAGTAATAGCACATATGAAAGCTTGATAAGTAGCTGCTGAGTGAATGCAGATGGTATGGTGACTTTTACAGTGATATGAAAGCACAAATGGGGATCCAGAATTGGTTAAGGTTTATATAGAGAAATTTATATTTGATCTGGGTTTTGATGGATGAGTAGGAGTTCACCTTGCAGACAAAGAAATGTAGGAAGAGGTTAATTCAGAAAGACAGAAAGCAGCTCTGGAGCGTGGAGACGTGAGTTAGCAAAATGCTGTCAGTTTTGGAATAGAAAAGAAAGTCAATAGGTATCGAGGGCCATTGAACAGGGAGTGGAGTGGTCAGGGAGGTCAGAGAAGAAGGTTGGTAGAAGAGGATCTGAAAACAGGCAGAGATTGGACTATTAAAAATCTGTTACATCATGGTCAGAAGTTTAAATTTCATTCTTAAGGCATCAGATAATCTTTGAAAGATTGTTTTCCACAGGGAAAGATCAGATTTGCCCTTGAAAGATCACTCTGCTGGCAGTGTGGAGAGTGGATAGAAACTCAATATTTGAGTTAATGAATGATTTCTCAACATTACTTAGATTTTACAGTTTGGTGATTCTTCAAGCTTTACTATAAATATTGACAGGTTGAGAAAATAAATAACTCTGAATGATGGAGCAGTTCTAGTGAGGAAGACTAAATCACACCCAATTTTTCATAACATTAAAAATGGGGAACTTTTGCTACATCTCTCACTAATTCCGTAGCTATTCTATCATTACATTAATCTTGATTATTCTTATTAGTGATTACTTTTCTTTGATAATTTTTAACTGTCTTAAACAGAAGCTTTCTACCTTAAAAACAAACAACTTTTTGACTTTTTGCTGTCTGCCAAAATTGCTTTGGTACATATCTAGTTTAGCTATGCACTTCTTATTCATTATGAAAAGTAGTTAGTGCAGGTTTACATATCAATGCTCCCCACCACAGATAACAACAAACTTTCATAAAAACCAGATTGCCAGGCAGGCTTTGAAGAGTCTCTGATGTGCATGCATTTGGATGATGACTCACTCTGAGTTCCTTTCAATAACACACCTCTCATTCTCTCACTGACCCCAGCACTATGGGAACTGGATCTAAAATAAAAACAATGCTCTCAAATGTTTAAAGTAGTTAGCATGTTTAACAATGAATAGAAAAGTGGTGTAGATAATTTGGTTTTCCTTCTTTTAAAGCCTAATATGGTTAATTTTCTTATCCAGAAGAGAAATTATAGGTAGTCTCACAATTGCTATTTATATCTAAATGTCAACAAGTTTTATAGGTTTCTGTGGATTGGATTGATTTAAAAAGAAATTCTTTTGATCTGAGTCTTCAATTATGAAATTATTCATCCAAGGAAAAGTTTAGGTAGCAATGTAGTAGAATAAATATTAAAGAAGTGCTAAGCTAATTTTCCCTAATTAAATAAAATCTCTGCCAGATTATATAAACCAGCATTCACACCCTGTGAAAGTTTTCATGTGTCATTAACAAAAATGATATTTTATAGAAAACTTGACATAAATTGTTTGCAAATTTATATGAGACCAGTAACTTCTGATCATCCCAATCAAAATTTGAGAATGTCTTGCAGACCATGGGGAGTGAAGCACATTGGATCGGCCACACTTGTTCATCTTACATATTTTAGTGAGTGTCTCATAGGTGTCAGGCAGATAGAAATGAAAAAGATCAATAGGGGCAGGGGGGGCGGTCTGTGAAGGACAAAGCTCACACTGCAGTAAAAAGGGGAGAAAGAGCCCAGTTTGGCTCAGTGGATAGAGCATTGGTCTGTGGACTGAAGGGTCCCAGGTTTGATTCCCGGTCAGGTCAAGGGTACATACCTCAGTTACAGGTTTGATCCCCGGCCCTGATCAGAGCATGTGCGGAAGGCAACCAAGCAATGTGTCTCTCTCATATCAATGTTTCTCTATCTGTGTCTCTCCCCCTCCCTTCCACTCTCTCTACAAATCAATGGAAAAATATCCTAGCATGAGGATTAACAAAACAAAACCAAAAAAGGGGAGAAAGACAATGAACAAATAATAACTACAAGAAATATCAAGTCATAGGGCTTTAATGAAAATGAAAGTAATGAGAATGACTACAGGGCTACTCTGCAGGGCTATTAAAGGGGCAGGAAAGCCTTGCTGAGAAGACGAGACTGAACCCTGACTTTCTCCAAAGGCCTCTCTTACTTTGACAATGTATAAGCCAACAACAACAGCAAATCACACTAGCAGATCAGCACTGTTGGTTGATCATTTGTCAAAATTTTTACTTTACACTATTAGCATTTGAAGTTTACCTGGATTTATTAGCAAGGAAACTCGTTTTCAGTCTGATTTCCTATTAATGGGCTTAAAAACTACCTCAAAAAATGGAAATTTCACTTTCACTAGTTAATATTATCTTACGGATTTAGAGCATGAGAAACCAGGAAAGAGCTACAATTAGCCTAAGCCAGTATCAGTTCAAGCTTCCCCCACATGGTTTCACTAATACCCTTCAAATTCTGACTTCTGCCATTCCAGCCATATGTCTCTTTAAGCAGATACACTCTGTAGTGCCAAAGTGCGTCAAGGACAAGGCTAGGTTACCAAAATCATTTTTATGTGCAACTTTTTGCAATATTCCAATATATTCTTCCACCTGAACCCCACCCCAACCCTGGAAATATAATTTTAATAACACACATTAAAATGTCATGCTGATAATAAACCCAGAGATCTATTACAGGGAATCTGTCTGCCTTTTTTTAACGCCTTTTGGCACTAACATAATGGCGTAAGCACATGGACTCACACACATTGCCTTTTTTATTTTTGCAGGTTTTTGGTACAAAGTGGTACAAAAATTTATAATGGTGTTATTCAGTGCATAAGTGGCAATTTAAGAAAAAGCTAGTTGGGTAGGAATATAAATTTGTGTTTGAGTGATATACTAAGAGAGTAGAACTGTACATATATGATGTGGCTTTTTACTTTCTGATCGCAGTTTTATCATATCATCCTGTGTTGCTGCTGGGGAAAGCAACAAACAGTGGCTTCTGCCATCGCCATGAACAGAGATCTCTGGTAATTGCACCTGTTCATTATGTGAGAAAGCCTTCTGTGGGCAAAGAGGAGGCATTCAGCTTTATTCTCAAAATGTTGCCCAATTCTTATAACGTGTGCATATTTTTTGAGTCATGCTTCTACAATCTGCTACCCATTTGGGGATAAAAACATTATTGAAATTGAGCATACTAACTTTAACCAAGCTGCATTTTTTTGTATGAATTGGGTTGTAAAGCTGACTGCCACAATCCAGCCTTGTCCTGTAAAAATTAGCATACACACACGCGCACAAACACACGCACGTACTCTCACAAACACACTGGGCAGGACATCGTTTAACACTTGGAAGCTCATTACTCTTTTAAAATAAAGAGTTAATTTTTTTCCCTACTGCTCTTCCCATCTTTGAAACACCATGAGACACGGTGTTTCCCATTTAACAAACACCACGGCTTCTTTATTGTCTGTGAGGCTTCCATGTTCTGCAGTAAATTTGAATTGGATGTGTTAGGTCCCAATTGACAGTTGTGATTAAGCCAAAAATAAGTGCATTCTCCTTTAAATGTTAGCTGCAGCATCAAGTAACATTCCCTACGTTGTTGTACCGTACTGAAGCAAGTCAGTCTGCACAGACCAAAATGTTGATGGATATACAGCAGATCAAAAAGAGGAGAATCATTTTGAAGTGCTTGCTCTCTGTCGGAGACGATAGATAGGCTTCTGAATTTGTACCTCTTTGCAAAAGAGACTTCATATTATTTTGGCAGTTTGTTTCAATTTGAGAGGTGTTGAAAATTGGTATTCATTTTTTTGATATAACCCTTAAATTGTACAATTTAAGAAAACTGACTGAAAGAGATAAATTTAAATGGGAGAAATATTTTCAAATCAAAGACCCACTGACATATATAAAAATGATGTATGTTTCTTACATGGTCCACAGGGAGAATTCTGCAGGCTTGCTATGATCTCTACAATTTGCTTCAGGGCAAACTAGATTCTGGGATATTCTATTATCCCTTTGGTCTGTTTATCATGGAAACTGATGTACAAAATTGAGAGTTCTTTTGGTCCCTTTCTTTATATATGATTGGAACCGGTAAGAATTCACTTAGCTCATGTCCTCACCTTCGGCAAAGTGCTACAGAAGAGTTCAGTGACCAGTAATCAATTATTATTGAGAAGCAATCAATTGCTAATTTCCATAATTATGCACATCTAAACACTATGAACAAGAAAGAGAAACAAAGCTGCACTCCCAGCATTGCCTTGTTAGCAGTATTTTGTTAACACAGGCTCTAAAAAAAGCTGCCGCAGCTGGTACCACAAATGTGTTTCCAGTATTCAGGCCATCAACGTGATTCGTCGCTAAATGTATAGAATCAGCTTCTTGCTAAAAACTACAATTACAGGTGATATACAGATTGAAATCACAGGGCTGGTTTGTCGAAGAAAATTGTCCTAATGATGGGTTTTCGGATGGGGAATGCAGCTCTTTTCTTTCTCTGTGATGGGTTGTGAAGGCAGCTGCACCTGCCTCTATGCTGTATTCTGCCGCACTTAATGATATCTGATGATATCATTAGGCAAAGTGTTCATAAACAGATGTTGAGCCTGTGCCTAAATGCTGTCAGATGAGCGGTTGCTGGCCTGAAACAGTATTATTTATATAGAACATTTACGTTTGTTATGTTAATAACCCCACTATTAGCTCTCTGGATGTTATGTTAGGAATGTAAATGTAGTTAATATGAATAACAACCTCTTTACTCTTTGTGCTGCAGTTGGGTATAACTTTTAGGCTTTGGGAGAGAAACAAAGATACCCCCACCAAGTCCTTTTGACTTCTTTCTTTTCTTTTCCTTTTTTTTTTGGGGGGGGGTCACTATTCATTTGAAAATTTGATCAGAAGATAAATGGAAAGAATTCATAAGACAGATGTTAAATATTAGGGTTTAATTTCCCTAACAGTTAATAATTTCTGATTCTGATATCTATGGGGCTTTTTCTGTGTGTGTAAGCCCAATCTGTGATCCTAATATATTGGACATGTGAGCAGGGACACCAAATTGACAAGTATTCTGTTCAAGGAGAAAGTTCTAAACAAACTTTTGGATATAGACCCATTTTTTTTCTAGCTCTTTCTCTGACACATTTCTTTCCCATACAACATATTGGGACACTAAAGTCATATGTCATAGTCATTTTTTATATTTGTGTTGGTGATTTAGGCATTATCTGGATGTCATGGTTGCAATGCCTAAAAGTGCCACACAGCAATTACTGTCTGTGTTTGTTTAAGCCAACGTTGAATTTTATACCTCATAGTTAATTCATGCAGAGTAAGTTATGTAAATTCTGACAGTCATCAAATGTGCACTATTTCTCTGAAATACTGTTATAGCCACATTAGTTTTTGAAAGTGCCTTTGTCATTTCTTATGACATTTTAACTCAGGAATTTTCAATACTGAAAAATTGTACTCCCCTATTTTCAGATCAGAAAAACTGTTATTTCTAATTTTTAATGAAGAAAGAAACAAACACTGTTAAAACTGGTTTTTCATTATGACCATCATTGGAGGTTAGAGTGATTTTTGAATGTCATTCTCATCTCAATGCGTATGTAAATCATTCATGTTGCCGCACGTGGTAAAGATGTCCTTGTGTGTTTGCTGCAGGGTCTGTAGGTCTGAACAGTGTACTGGAGTGCTAGAGGTATGTGTTTATATATGTGACTTCTTTCCTTTTATCTTCTACATAAAGATAATAAGAATTAGCTGTGATTTTAAATAATCATAATGGAAGCTCAACAGTGACAGTTTTTCCTATGCTTCTACTATCTGTCATTTTAATTCTGATCTTCTGGAAGATGCTAGACACTTCTGTTTCTTTTTATAAGGAGAATTTACTATCATCTTCCACATAAGCAAATGGGAAAAGTAAATTAAATCAGAGGATATTCTGTCTCCTATAAATTACTTCCTGACTGTGATGTTTACATGGATATTTTTAAAAATCTGTAATTTCTCCTTAAATCGGAGCACTTAGAAGATACCTTTCCTTAAAAATGTAGCTTCAGATAGTAAACTATAAAGAACTTTGCCTTTAGTCCTACCCGGTTTGTCTCAGTGGTTAGAGCAGTGGTCAGAAAACTGCGGCTCGTGAGCCACATGCGGCTCTTTGGCCCCTTGCGTGTGGCCAAGAAGTTTCAATCGCACTGTACATGAATGCCTGCACATGGTATTTTGTGGAAGAGCCACACTCAAGGGGCCGCAGTTTGCCGGCCACCGGGTTAGAGTGTCAACCCACAGACTGAAGGGTCCCAGGCTCAATTCTGGTCAAGGGCATGTACCTCGTACCTCTGTTGCAGGCTTGATCTCTGGCCCTGGTGGAGGCTTGGGTATGAGGCAACCAATAGCTGTGTCTCCCTCGCATCAATGTTTCTCTCCCTCTCTCCCCCTCCCTTCCACTTTCTCTAAAAATCAATGGAAAAATATCCTCTGGTGAGGATTAACAAATATTACTATTACTTCTAATAATAGGAATGATAAAAACTGCCCAGCCAGCATGGCTCAGTGGATGCATTGACCTAAAAACTAAGGAGGTCACGGTTGGGTTCCTAGTCAGGGCATATGCCTGGGTTGCGGGCTCAATCCCCAGTGTGGGGCATGCAGGAGGCAACCAATCAATGATTCTCTCTCATCATTGATGTTTCTATCTCTTCCTCTCTGAAATAAATAAAAATATATATTTTTAAAAAGAACTTGGCCTTTACGAGAAATTTGGACAGTAGAAGGGACAGCATAGCTCTCAATGTATTGTGAACATCACATGCAAATGTAAAATGCTAAAGGACCTGAGGACCTGTTGAGTTATTTAGACCTTCCAGCGTGTCCACGATGTCTTTTATAAGCGGGGAATCCAAAGCAGGGAGTGGGAAGCTTCCACTCCGGCATCGTACTTTGATTTGCTTGATGTGGTCAGAAGTTGTTTAGGAGAAACTTGAGGATTGCCTTTTTATTTCTTCATCCAGTCAACACTTAGGAAAGCCAGCCAATAAAAATGTTCATTCTGAACTCAGAAATTTGGATCGATTTGAGTGAGAGGATAAAAGGAACTGCTGAAAGCATCAACTTTGTTGAAATAAGATCAATTCATCAAAGTCTATTTAAGAAGCATGGAAGTTTACCACTATCTCCAATAAGTCTTCATTCCCATCTTCTTTTCAGTAGCAGTAATTCTGACCACTTCCTTAGGATGAATGCATCTACATGGTATATATCTTTCCCTTCATTCTTCAAGCTGGTAAATGATGTGGTCATCTAGCTTGTAATCTTGCAAAATGTTTCAGTTTCTCATGTTGAAATTGGGTCATAGTCATTTTGTAAAAATATCTCTGCTGAGGTGAATTGGTGAATCCTTCTTCCCTCTCCCAATGTTTCTGTTGTTTACCTAAGAACTAGACTTTTATGCAAATCTCTTGATGCATAATAAATATCATTTGTATTCGTCTGATGGCATGATCACCCTGTATATGAGTCTAATTTCAATTGAAACTTAGTTGCAGTTTGTATTGTTATATTAAAATATAACAGGTCTTTTTGAGCAAATGCACTAAATACTTATTATAGAGTATCTCCTTGTATTTATAGCAATAATAATCTTGTCATTAATTTTGTTACTTTTTTATTACTTTCTTAACTTTTATGCCCACCAAATGGAAAGGAGGTGTATGAAAACATATTTTACCAACACAAATAATACTGATTTGTTTGTTGTCAAAATATCCCCCCTTAAGTGAAACTTACTTAAAACCAATCTCTCAGCATGTTTTTATGAAACATATATTTGATTTACTGATGTGGCATTTTGTATCTCCTATATGTATTATCATGAGAACAACCAGGAACTTCTATCACTTGCCTGAGTTTCAAAATCTACAATATTTAAGACATTTCATGTATAAGTTTGGATATTAATAAATTGAAGCCCCAACCGGTTTGGCTCAGGGGATAGAGCATTGGCTTGCGGACTGAAAGGTCCCAGGTTCGATTCTGGTCAAGGGCATGTACCTTGGTTGCGGGCACATCCCCAGTAGGAGGTGTGCTGGAGGCAGCTGATCAATGTTTCTCTCTCATTGATGTTTCTACCTCTCTATCCCTCTCCCTTCCTCTCTGTAAAAAATCAATAAAATATATTAAAAAAATAAAAATAAATAAATAAATTGAAGAAAAATGTTTTTCTTTTAAAACTTAAGCCAGTATATTAAAAAATGGGTCATAACTAGCCCTGGCCGGGTAGCTCAGTTGGTTAGAGCATTGTCCAATACACCAAAGTTGCAGGTTCAATCCCCAGTCAGGGCACCTACAAAAATTAAACAATGAATGCATAAATATGTGGAACAACAAATTAATCTCTCTTTTCCTTCTAAAGTCAATAAATTTAATAAAATCAATAAATTGATTTTCACGCTAAAATCAATACATTTGTAAAAAAAAAAATGCCATAACTAGTTTTATATCAAAGACAAGTTAAAATCACTTAGGTGATGCTAATTAATTCAATATTTTATTATATTCATTTTTCTAATTTTTGAAATTATTTATTTTACTATTAGATGGGCCTCAAGGAGGAAAGAGGAAGTATTAAACATTTAGTCACCTGTCTGTTCTCTTTCTATATCTTACTGGGCTTTATAAAAATATCCATTATGTGATGGTATCTATGCAAAGCCTATTTGAAGGTACCTGGCTTGTCTTGTGTTCAGAAGTCACCGGGGTCTCTATGAGAGGAAATTTGGAGACTTCAGGTCAGTAGACATGCCATAGTCATTTAAAGTTAACAGTTTAAGAATGGATAAGCTATGCAGAGACTGTTTTTGCCAGTAAAATATGTTAAATGTATGTGCATTAATATGAATTCTCACCTGTTATCTAGCGTATATAAGGACCACTAGTCTGTTCCTACAAGTTTGTGTTGATGCCTCAGTCTAAAATGGCCATAAGCAGATAACTAATAAGAACAGTATTCTAAGAATCATTGTGATACAAGTTTCTAATGAGGCACATCCTTCCATCCGGTGCTTTAATATCACCAAGGAATTGTCCAGCACATAAGTGGTACTTCAGAGGTGATTTTTTTGTTGAAATAAGGGTGAGGGAGAAAGCAATACTACTGGATATAATAACATTAACCAAATCTGCCTTCATTATGCAAAATGCTTAAATGGGCAAAATGCATTTGCCATGATGAACAGAATTTGCCCCAGGTGGGCAGAGTCACCGGTTACTTGGGTCCATCTCTTCTGCAAAGACAGGCTTTTTAACTTGGGAGAATACGTGATTACTGTGATGATGGCCTAAATTTGGGCACTTGTAATTACTTAAGCTTGCAATTAAGCAGCAGACTTGTAGTGGGAGAATTAATGTCAGAAGATTCCCCATTTTTCAATCTTCTGTCTACAGCAATAAGATTGAACTAATTGCTAATTGGCATTTAGAAAATGAACTACTCTGGTACACTGGAACTTTGCTATAATATGGCATGGAATTAGGAATATGATATTTCTATCTTAGACAACAGAGAATAGTATTATTTCTGGAAGTATCATAGAGTGTCATTATAATATTCTTATCTATAGTATAGCCCAACATATGAACCATTACAGGGGTGTTTTGGGGGTCAGTTCATTTTTTATAGCATACATTTATTCACAAGATAAAAATTTCCTGGCATTACCTTGGACATAATTGTTGGAAACTCACATTATTCATCAATAATTAAGACAAAGCTTTATCCTGAATAACCCTGTTTGTCCCCACCCTTCAAACACCATAACAAAAATTCTTTGTGTTTATGAATCATACTACACTACAGAATTTTAATTGTTCCCCTCTCCCCTGGTGCCTTCGGCATAGAATATCCTGACATGTTTAGTAATTTTGAATTTTTTATGGCATGTTTACCAAAGAAATTTATAGTTTGGGAAACATTTATTCAAGTAATTTTCTTTCTGTACAGTCATCATATAAATAAATAAATATTCCCAAGAAGTTACCACTAGAAAATGTATTTTTAGGATTCATTTAATAGTCTTGCCTTTACCTACCTTCTAGAGTCATTGACATGAAATTATGATCTTTAAAATATGGTTCTTACAAAGCATCCAAGTAAATATTGGGGTTTTAATTTCGATAATCCATGGTTAATATTATTTTTAGACTAATATTTTCTAAAATGTGATTCATAATTATGAAATTTCTTTTTTTGTTAATTATATAATAAAAATCTGCTTACTGTTCAACCCATTCACTTTGGGGAAAAATTATCATTTCAAGTATTGTTTTCCATGAAAGGAATAGACAACTTATATACATATAAGCAATCTGACTCATCTTGAAAATTCTAATTTCTTTTACATTCTTTGAATCTGCTAATTGAATAGCTGAAATAATGTTACCCAGTTGGATATGAATATTTCTTAAAGAGTGGACAATCTGAAAATTCCATCACATCATTACTAACATCAAAACTATTATGTTTAAATTTTACATTAATAAATACTCTGATTTTTCAAATTTAGGATTTCTCATACTATTGGAATGGCATATAACATTGAATCGGAACATAATTTTATAAAATAATTTAAAGATGATAATGTATTTTTAAAAATTAGAACAAGAAATGATTGACATTAATGCCAGGCCAAAATGAGGCTGGGCCTTTAAGAGAAACTTGAGATATGAAGATTTTCTTTGCTTTTTAGCAAACTTGAAAAATGCAACAGTGTATTGATACCCCATTGGTTAGCAGTAAACATCCGTCTGCTCTCTGCACCCTATATTGAGATTAAATATATGGTGTAAAGATGGCTTTTCATTTCTAAATTTCTCCTTTTTTTTTTTTTTTTTTTTTTTTTTTTGAGAATCGCAAGTCTGTTACTCATCCAGTTTTATAAATTAAGAACCTGAGTAGGAATTATATGTCATGGAAGAGATATCCAGAAATCCTGCTTTGGAGTTTTCAACTTGATACCAATGATCAAAATGTTCTTTCATTTTCAGGAATCTAAAATTATGGAATGGTTGCAGCTCGATTTCATTATTTCCTTATATTTGTTGATTGGAAAACTAAGGAATTATAACTGTAACTTAGAAACCAGTTTTATAATACACTAAGCCCCTAAGCTTATTCTGAGGTGTCTTAGCAATTGATTCTTATTGATGAATATTTCCTTGGAATGTCAATAATTATTTTTCAGTTCAAGAATATCGATAATCAAATCATTATTGAAGTGGTCCCGTAGTTGTAATGGTGGAGCAAGCGTGTAAGGCTCTGCAGTGGTGCTCTCTAAATGTGATTTCACCTGTTTTGTAATCTTACTAAAAAAAATTTAAAAAGCCTTATTTGTATTGGCTTCAGTGAAACATAAATGGCCCTCTGATCTACTTCCTGATGAATGAGTCCCTACCGCAAATGTCAATTCTCCCACATTCATAGATTAAAACAAGAAATTCCTCTCATCTCCCAGTCTCTTCACACTTTCATATGAAACTGGTGAGCTCTGAGGTTTAGTATGGGAGGCAGAGCTTTGAAACTGCAGCTCCTCCTTCCAAAAAACTAGGCTTACCTCTCAGTGAGAGTGAAAGTGTAGAAATCTGTGACATAATGATAGTGGCGCTATTTGTGCAAACAAGTGTCTCACTGAAAACGAAGAAGCACATTGCTTGAAAGGACCCTTAGAACCTTGACATGAAAGTAGGGCTGCCTAAGAACACACCCGAGCACACAGTAGTATTTCAGCACTGCTGGCTAAGCTAGCAAACAAAATATGGTTCAAATGGTTTAACAGTCCTAGAAACGGAAGGCACCAGTTTAATGAGGTCTCTGCTTGAAATTAAAGTGGAAGGAGTTTTACGGAGAACAGTATTCAATAACAAAATATTAAATGATAAACACAGATTGCTTAAAATCAGACGGGCCATTTTAAGAAAAGCATTTTAGCTCATCATGATATGTAGCACCTTATTTAAATTAGGAGGTGTTAATTCGTAGCTTGAATAATATATTAATATAATATGTAAAGTGAATGGCATTGTTAATCACAGTCGCGCCTGGAACGACTTTGCTTCTGTGCACTGAATGTTAATTTTGCAAAACATTAATTTCAAAGATTTTGCAGCAGTGCTTTTGTAATTAAATATTAATGTCACATGTTATTGCAGTAGCATGTTTATGAAAGCCGGCAACACTTCAAGTCAACTCATTTGTTTTTATATTTATTCTTGTACATCTGCAATCCCTTCCATTTCACAATTTCAAAGTGAAGGCCATTTTGAATAGTCAATATGTGAACATTTTTCATTGTAAGCGTTTTTTAACATCCAACAGGGTAAATATTTAATGTTGTGTTTTTAGCTGGTATAATTTTTCAGAAAATTGGCTATAACTTTTAACAACTCAAAGGTACCTAAACTGTCTCCAGTTTTTGGCTTAAATGATCTGAAAATAAAGTAGCAATAAATGTGATGAGGCTGTGTACAAATATTTAAGAATTAGAAGGCTTTATATGAAAGTTTGAAATTAGAACTGCAATTCTGTGCAAGAGATGTCTCAGGAGTTACTTATTTTTGCATATTTTAAATATGACACTGTCTTATCTCAAGAAAATTTAAAAGATGGAATTTACTTTTGGTTAACTTTGTGCAAGTTCCATAACTAGATACATAATAGAAAAATCTCACTTTGCAGTGATGTGCTTCACCATTATTATATGTTTTGAAGTTACATATTTGCTTTAAAAGAGAATCCCTTTTATGCTCACCAGCTCACTCCAAGTATACACAGTATATATGTCATTAGATAGGTTTGCCCATGACTGTTTTGACTACATTGCTACATCTGGTGATCTTGCCCATACTACTCTCAACCTGCTAATTACATTTAGCCTAAAAATTAATTTCCATTTTTGAACCTTGACAACAAGAAATAACATCCAAGGGATTGTATTTTAAAGCTATTACTTTATCCATCCAGTAAAGCCATCTTTTAGAAGCAAGCCCTATTTTTTAAAAAAAATTTGATAATTTTTTTTTAATTATGGAAAGAGTTACCTATACTACCAAAAAAATCAAGATACATTATGTTTGGTTAGGGGCATATTTAACAGTTAAAAATTATATCTGCACCTGATGTTGCATGTTAACAGCTAATACCACTTGACAGTGATGAAATTAAAGGATGAAGAAGAGATACAAACTACATTTTACAAGCATGATGGGTCTCCAACAATGCCATTTAAATATTATTTGTCACTATTTAAAATGAACCTTTCCCCTTTAAGCTATGCCATTACGCTCATTTGTCCTGTCACTGCTGACAGGCTATATGACTCACACACAAAAATGGTCATTAGGTACTGCATCTTCATCTTATTTAAAAAAGAGAGAGAGAGAAAGGGAGGAAGAAAGAAAGCATTCTGATGCCTCTAAAAGCCTGTAATTATTTTCATCCGAAGAGATAGTGTTGCTCAGAAGGTAATTTAATAACCTTTTGCATGTACCTGGGGAATGCTTCTCCAGGGGACCAAGGTGCCGACATGCCATTCAGTCGTCAAAACATGACCTTTAATGGTTGCTTGGAGAGAAGTTAGCGTGCAGTGTTGTACACAGTGCAATGCTAATTCTGCTTTCTAATATATGCAAAATTTAGTTCTTGAGCAATGATCTTTGTAAGATGAATTAACATAGGTACTGCTCTAGGAAACAAAAGAAATTGCAAAGTGAAGCTTCCCTCCACCCCAAGATCTTTTATACTTCAGTTTGAAGTAGCTAACAACTTGTGCAATTTATATAAAAAATAGTGTGAAACACTCCAGAAGTCCTTTGCTTCTTTCCCCCCTTTAGGTTGGTTGATGAATTCTGTTCTATATACTATGGAAATGTAAAACAGGATTAAAGGGATTTATTTGACAAGTTTATTTCCCCAAATAAGGCACTGGCACCAACTCCATGAAAAAGAAAAAGAAAAGCTTACCTTTAATATACCCTCTCTGTTTTATAACACAGCTATGTGGCTTGCTGAAATTACTAATGCAGCTACTGAGTTAATTAAAAAGAGAAATCCTTCATGGATTTTCCTGTTGAAATGTGATATTTTGAACACTTGCATATACGGAAAGATGCACATGCTGCTTGCTGTGACAACCAGGTTCAGAAACTCCTTATTTTGGTAGTCTGCTATTAGATCCCGCCTTGGTTAGAAATGCTGGGATTTCAACTCCTACCCCTGACACGCCATCCGTCAATTTATTAGCACGCTGGTGCAGTAAGCCACTGAACAGGCTATATCAATTCGTTTAGTGTTTTTTTTTCTTTAAAATGTCTGTAATCCTCAGCTCTGCTCTCTCAACCGGTCAGCATTAAAGATTTATGTTGCACTTTTTTTCATTGCCACACCTGAATATGGATTACTTAAATGGGCTGTAAATAATTCATATCTGGGAATAAGTTTCCATTACTGACCAGTGTTGTAATTTAATATACTGTATTATGGGTTATGCGAGTTTAGATTGTTTTCTGTGTGCATTCAGCAGTCAGGCGGACAACAGTTTAAGTAAAAAGGGTGAGATATTTGTTCAGCTTATTTTCATGTTCACTCTGTGTACTCAAATCAGCAACATGGCTAAAGGAAGCAGAAAGCTACTTTCAACTGCAAGGCTTTTTTTGGCTATTTATGGAAATCTTTTATTTTTTTTAAACCACTTGACCTGAAACAAAATATGAAAATGTATAATAACATATTGTTGATAAATTCAAGAAAGTGTGTTAATGTAGGTGGCTAGAATTCTGTCAGCTCTTGAGAATTGAAAAATAATCTTGATTCTTGTACACAAAGGTTAACTTCCCTTTTCAATGCTTGATTATTCTATGCATAAGATGCCCATGATAAAATTATAATTTATTTGACACACAAGTTTGAATGAGGCTACTGGATAAAATAGGCAAAATGTTAAAGTACAAGCTATCTTTAAAACATAAGCAAGTGTTTACTCTTAAAAGAGCTTTAAACAATTTAAGATTAAGTGAAGTATAGTAAAAATTAATAATAGATTAATGCATGAAAATCTATGAAGACACATAAGATAATGATTTAAAAAGGAATAATTTAAAAAGATGAATTAAAAAGTTGAATCAGAAAAGAAGGCCAGCATAAACTAGGGAAAAACATGCTGTGAATAAAGTCTGTTAGATCTTGAAATAGGAGAACTGCTAAATAATGCATAGTTTTATTTTTCTATCATTTGCATAAACCTTAAGAGAGTATTTATTTGTGTAAAACTTGATGTATCGAATAAGGAGAATGAAAAAATGGCATTCATTTTGTTTTCATTTTGGTATTTAGGAAAAATATTCTGTTACATATGGACTACTTAGACCTAATCATCTGACTGAATGCGATGTGTGTCTTGAGCCAGGTTGGAAAGGGGCTGGCTGGAGAACAGTGCCCTGGTCTTGCTGCAGGCGATGCAGGTTGGCCCAGGCTCTGCTGGGGAGCAGATGGTGAGCCAATGCTTGTAGTCACACTTACCTTCCTTGCTAAATCCATAATCCCTCACTGGACACGGAGCCAAGGCAGGCTTTGGAGGCAGAAAGGAGGTTACAATCTGGACTTGGGTAGTGACTGCCAGAACTGAGAAAACAGCTCAGAAATTTCAAATGCTTAACAAGTTATCTGTCTTGTCCCTCAGCCAGTGCAGCATTTTTAAAAGTAATTAAGACATGATTGAAAATGTGTATGCCATCTAAATACAAAATCTTCAAAAAATCATCAAAACCAATAATGAAAAGCCACATTTAATATGACATTATGCAAAAGAATACATCTTAAATGAATAATATTTTGTGATTAAAAGGAAATATATAAAGAAATAAGAAAGAGGAACCATTTATTTTATAGAAAAAGGTATTTTTTTTCTTAGCAAATCTTGACCTTTAAAGGAAAACATTACATACATGCCTATAATATGCTACATGTATGAAATAGTTTCCTTCTATATGGAAATGCATAGCTATGCAACATCTAACTCTATATTAACATATGCTCCTCTCTATAAATTATTCTTTCAGAATATTAAATGACTATAGTTAATTTCTATATATAATATGATACTTATGTATGTATATGTATGTTTTTATATGTGTGAATGGGGTTCATCATCAACACAGACATTATAACTCAGAAAGACAAAATAAAAATATTGAGTGGGTAGCCAAATTCTAATCATTTTAATAAAAGGGATAGTAAGTGCCATCTGTTTAATGTAAAAAAAAAAGTGATAAAATGCATATATATCTAGTAAATTGAATGGAATAATTCATATAAAACAAAATATATTTCATTAGGGTGGAATTGACTTAAACATGTAGTATCTACATAATAATATGAAATAAGAACAAACAAAAATCTGATTATGGTTTGTGCTATACCACAAATATTTTTTTAATATGTTCTAGTTTATTTAGTGGGTAAAACAAAATTCCTTAGTTTTCTTTACTGAATTTTTATAACCCTCCTTCTCTTAGGCAATGCTCTTTTCTTGTAAATAATTTTTATGCATACTTGCATTGAATTTCATTGACTTTTGCAAATTTCTTATAGCTTTCATTAGTCCATTGTAGGGCTTACATTTGCCAAGCTGACAAAATGCTACCAACATTCTACTCATATATGAATAAATGGAGCTCTCCATTTTGAGTCCATCACCATCATTATTCTTTTTGTTCACGTATTTTATTGCTTTGGAAAATATTTAGCATCTTTATCTATACTTAGGAAATATTTTAATTTCTTCTCTTTATAAAGCTTATTTAAAATTCATTTCTTGCCAGTTCCCTCTATCCTTTAGTATCTCCTTTCCTGGAATACTGTTTTCTTGAAAATTAATATAAAGATACTAGAGGCCCAGTGCATGAAAATTCATGCACTGGAGAGGGGGTCCCTCAGCCCGGCCTGCCCCCTCTCACAGTCTGGGAGCCCTCAGGGGCGGGAGGTGACCCCGGCGATCAGGGGAAGGAAACACCCCCATCACACCTCTGCTGCTGCCACTGCCGGCTGCACAAGCCTCGGCCGGCCCTGGTTACCTGAGCCTCGTCGGGTGGCCCTGGGCAGCTGGGGGGCTGAGGAGGCAGGGTGCCACCATCTTTGAGGGTGGGGCAGTCAATTAGCATATTCCCTCCTTATTAGATAGGATAAAGAAAAATATAGAAGCATCTTACTCTGTCACACCTCAAGAAATGTGCCTTGATATGCAATATATTTAGGTCAATATTTATAAAAGGAAATGTAGGAGCAAAAATATTCAATGATACTGCATTTTATAAATATTCTATATAGTTTTATCTATGTAATAATATGCCTATCATTTTAACTTTTATTTTATCTTAGTCTACATTCAAAAAGTAAACTCCAAAATATATTGATATTTACAACACATTTTTATAATTTTAATAGAAAAGTTTTATACTATAAGATGGCTTGATAAAATAGTTTATCATTTCACCTCCAAACCTAGAATGAAGATAAATCTTATGATATTTATATTTATTTTAAGGGAGGAATAACTTCCTAGGCTTTTAGACAGGCCTGGAAGAGATTGATTTAATATGATTTTGGTTTTCAGATGAGAACCGAAAGGAACAAAACTTTAAAGGTTACTTTTAACAGTTCAAGTTTCCTATAAAATCACAGTGCTGATCATATCAAATTATTAATCTAGAACATTGTGGGCATTAACAATTTAAAAGTCAACAAAAGGTGTAAGATAATTTACTAAGCACAGAAGACAATACAAAGAAGTATATGGCTCTCTCTTGAAGAGTTTTAAACAAAGACATTGGTTTCTTACCCTTTGAGACAGCATGGAGGGACCTGGAGAGTATTATGCTAAGCAAAATAAGCCAGTCAGAGAAAGACAAATATCACATGATCTCACTCATATATGAAATCTAATGAACAAAATAAACTGATGAAAAATGGATCCAGAACCCTACCCAGTTTGGCTCAGTGGATAGAGTGTTGGCCTGTGGACCAAAGGGTCCCGGGTTTGATTCCAATCAATGCATGTACCTCGGTTGCAGGCTCAATCCTTGGCCCTGGTTGGGACATGTGCGGGAGGCAACCAATTAATGTGTCTGTCTCACATAGATGTTTCTCCCTGTCTCTCCCCTTCTCTTCTACTCTCTAAAAATCAATGGAAAAATACCCTCACCTGGCTGGCATGGCTCAGTGGTTGAACATCGACCTATGAACCAGGAGGTCACAGTTTGATTCCTGGTCAGGCATGCCCGGGTTGTGGGTTTGATTCCCAGTAAGAGGCATGCAGGAGGCAGCCAATCAATGATTGTCTCTCATAATTGATGTTTCTATCTCTCTATCCTTCTCCCTTCCACTCTCTGAAATCAATAATTTTTTTAAAAAAAGAAAAATATCCTCAGTGAGAATTAATAACAACAAAATAGATCCAGAGACTTAGAAGCATGGAACAGATTGAAGAATCTCAGAAGTGGGAGTGGTGGTGGGGGTGATTAACCAAAGAATTTATATGAATACTATAATGCCATGCATAGTGTCCCGGTGCATGGATTTGTGCACATTGAAAGGAAATTAATTAGAAGAAATATTTTTAATATCACTATTCATCCTTTCTCTATAATAGAAGTGTCAACCAAATTCACGATCGACAATGACAGATCGAAACACACGAATGCGATGGGCGCCAGCAAGGGCTTTATATGTATCACACATGCATGAGTCAACTTAGTCTTTTTAATTAGTCCTGCTTTGTGATTTAGCTAAACTTCTTCCAGCTCAGTGAAGCACCCCAACTTCTGTTTCAGGTAATTGTCAGCAACACCGCAATAAATATCAACATGAAGCAGATTATTATTATAGATCACGCAGGGGGAACAAAGGGTAAAATATTTAACTGCAGGAGTGTTTGACTATATTCTGTGAGAAAACCTGAAGTCATTTTCAAGTGCCACTATGTCTTACTTCTTTTCAGTAGGGTCAAGTTTATAAACTTTCTAAATCTCTGTTTTCTGGCCAATGAAAAGAAAATAGGATTCTACCAAGTCTCCTATCTACCTACTCCAGGACTTCTGTGAGGATCCAATGAGATGAGGCACGGGAAAATGCTTCACAGACACTTGGTTGAAGTATACAATGTTTGCAACTGGATATAAAGCAAGTTGGGTTCCTGGGCTGAAGAAACTCCAAGGAGGCTAGTCTCTAGAGAGAGGAAGCCAGGCGTTGCTACATGACGGTATTACCCGGCGCCCACATTGACTGTTTCCGGGCTGGGCTGGGCTGGTCTGTGGGCTGCATTTTGCACCTTAGGGCCTTGGCAGGGTTGGCTGTGATTTGGTGGAGTGTTGCTCCAGGGTGGTGGAAGGGCCTGTGTCGCACCTGGGGGAAGCCAAGCATTGGTTTGTCAGCACCAGGTCCATGGTGCCATTTATTTTTAAATGGCCAGTGCGCATCATGGCAGCTCCTGCGTTGAACCCCTGGTGGTCAGTGAGTGTCATAGCTACCGGTCGGATGAATGGACATTTAGCCTTTTATATAGAGAGACTAGGGACCCAGTGCATGAATTTGTGCACCTTAAAAGGAACTGTGGGTCACAAAGCTGCGGTAGCCACAGGAGTGGGCCTCGGCCCGTCCTCCACACCCCTGCCCAGCCTCTCCCGCTGTGACCCCTGGTCCTCTATATGCCTGCAACCTCACTCCTGCCACTGCTGCTCCCACATGCTGATGGTGCTGGCTCCGCTTGCACGCACTGAAGGTGCAGAGCGATTGGGGCCGGCACCAGCAGCAGGTGCGAGCAGCGGCTCTGGGCGCTGGCAGTGGGTGCGAGCGGGGCCATTGCCAGCAGCAGGGGCAAGAGGCAGCTTCCAGCCCCAATCTCCCCTCAGGAGCAGGGGGAGATGGAGAAGCCCTGAAGGGCGATCAGGGCCGGCAGCCACCGCTTGCACCCACTGAAGGTGCTGAGTGATTGAGGCTGGCACCAGGCACTGGCAGGGGGTGCGAGTGGTGGCTCCGGCGCCAGCAGCAGGTGCGAGCAGGGCCGGCACTGGCAGCAGATGCAAGCACCTGGCAGGACCCTAGTGCACAGGAGCAAAGAATTTTCAGTAACCACCAGAGGCTCGCCCTGATGACAGCGACCAGTGCCCTGCCTTGGTCTGGCACTTCCACTCACCTGCTCCACCATCTCTCCACGGCTGACACCCACCATGTTCCGCACATGCCTCCTGGCGGTCAGAGCATGTCATAGTGACTGGTTGTTCGGTTGTTCCATTATTCGGTCCATTTGCATATTAGCCTTTATTATATAGCATATGCATAATCCATGGACATAGACAATGGTGTGGTGACAGCCTGGGGGTATGGAGGAAGTGGATGGGGTAGATGGGGAGGAAAAAGCAACATCTGTAATATTTTCAACAATAAAGATAATTAAAAACAAAACAAAACAGTAGGCCTGAATTTTTTTTCAGCTCTACCTCTTACAGACTACAGAAATATAAAAAGGCTTTACATTTCTGGGCCTCAGTTTCCTTATCCATACAATTATAGCATTTGCTGAATGATTTCTAGCATATTGGTCACCTACAAAACATTGTGACTATGTGAACCTGGAGAGACAAATTGAAGAGGTAAATAACAAAGAATTAAGTACCAATAAGTAGCACATGCAGATGATGCCTCTGGAAAATACAAAATTAATTACCAAATAAGTGGTT
This sequence comes from Myotis myotis, assembly GCF_014108235.1. Classification (NCBI taxonomy): domain Eukaryota; kingdom Metazoa; phylum Chordata; class Mammalia; order Chiroptera; family Vespertilionidae; genus Myotis; species Myotis myotis. The sequence goes on along the minus strand of NW_023416390.1, from coordinate 69,633,093 downwards.
CAGGCAATACTTAAAGCCAGGATGAACGCTTATATGGGTTCCTAATCTTTTATAATTTAAATGTTTCATTGCCTAATTTTTGATACATAATTTGAAACACATTTTAGCCAAATTAAGTTGAGACATTAACAATGGGAAACGTTTCAAATAAATGCCTCTAAGAAAAGTTTTGTAAGATCCCTCATGTCTCAGGACAATACCATGAGAAATGCCACGGCCATCTACCATGTTATGGTCCCATAATTGCAGAAAAAGGAACTATATATCTATGAAAACTAGGAAGAAAGTAAGTAATAGAAGTGAGTTACAAAAGCAAACAAAAATGTACTGCAGATTGAATTAGATTTTTCAAAGTCCTTGGAGGTGGTTTCTGATCTCTAGTTGAATCTTTAGCACTTTGATATGTCACCTATTAAGCTGCAGAGAGGCTAACTCCTATGTCGTATACGAAGTCTCCAAATAATTATTATGTTATTCATCAACAGTATCACAAACATTATTTATTAAGAGAGACCTCTGTATTTTTTTCAAAAGGAATAGTAAATACTCTTATGGCAAATGACCTATTGTAGAATTGGAAATGACGACTTTGTTAGAAGTTGCATTTCTTGGATGAAGCATAAAGCAGAGATCTTGATGTTAATGGTCATGGATGATACTGTGTTGCCATCTGTTAGGAATTATTTACCAGTTTTTTTCTGACCAAATTCCAACCTAAGAGGCTCCATTTACTGGACCAAAGTTACCCTCTATCTTAATTATTAACAGTGTCCATCTTTACTATTTATCATCTGTTATAAGATGCATGGGATTTGATGGACTTAGGTAAGATTCTTTAAGATTCTACTTCCTCTTTTTTTAGGTACTCATCTTTTCTTGATGGAAGTTTGAAATTTCTACCACAGGTTCTTATTCTGATATGAATATTGTTATCAGCCTTCCTTACTCATTTTAAGCCACACTCCTGGGGCTGGCTGCCACAGACAATGTTTTAAAATACAAATTGCTTTCATAATTGGCCACTGTTTCTAATTCCTCCAAGACTCCTTTAGGAAAAAGTTTGAACTCTTTACTATATCTTTCAAAGTTGTCCATGATCAGAGTCCTGCTGATCTCTTTAGACTTATATCCTACGGATGCATCTAAGTCCTATTCATCCTGAGAGCATACCTACAGTTATCAAATTTTGCCCTTTTGCCTTTTACAAACTATTCTATTTACTATAAATGCTCTTCTCTGTAGCTACATCTCCTAATTTTTCTGTCATTGAACTCTTTATTATATTTCCTTTAGAGGACATGTCCTCCAAAAGACCATTCCTAATTGCTTTCCTCAAAGTATTGGCAGACATGTCCTTCTTATGTGCTCCCATAATACCTTGAACTATCACAGTTACATGCCAGAATGAAATTGTCTTTTTGCTTTACTCTCTACCCAATTTGAATATGAACTTTAAGTTCGGGAATTAGGATATATTCCTCTTTGTATTCCCAAAGCCCAAGCTATTGTGTGGGGGGAAAAGCAGTATTTGGCTTAGTTGACCTCTCTGTTCCTGAAACACAATCTTTTTTTGACTTCTATGATATTATGTCTCAATGGACATTCCTTTTGTCTCTTAGTTTTTCTGCCTCCTCCTTGCCATATCTTACTTAAAGAGTTATCCAGGGCTTGGCCTCTGACCCTTTTATCTCTGTAATGTCTCCAATTCTCTCATTGATCTTATTCAGTAACATGCCTTGAAATTATCTACTTGTCACATACACTCAAATCTCTATATCCAGTTTTGACATAGATTTTATGACTTGCACATTCAAATGCATCCTTGATGTCTTCATTTATAAATGTCTGTATCATAAACAAGACAAAACAAAAAAATACTTATTTTCCTCTCCATTCAAAAAACTGTTTCTCTCTTGGCATTTCCCATCATGACAAAGCACTGAAACCACTTAGTTGTTCAAGGTAAAAATCTAGAATTCATTCTTGATTCCTGTCTAAACCAAACCCATTCAAACCATCAGTATGACCTCTCAGCACTCCATCAAAGCAACCTAAATGCATCTACTTTTTCTCTCCCCATTAGACCACCCTGATTAAAGTCACCATCATCATTTTCTGAGTACTGTAATAATCTAGCTGATCACCAAACTTCTGTTCAATACCTCTATTATTTATCCTTCAATATCAGCCAGAATGATCTAAATATGTTAATATAAATATGCCATCTATCTGTTCAAAGCTATATAATAATTTCCTATTTAAAATACAATTTTAATATTTTATTCTGGTTTAATGCACCGTGCATGATTCATCCCTTTCCAAATGCTCTACCAGGGGTGGGCAAACTTTTTGACTCGAGGGACACAATGGGTTCTTAAACTGGACCGGAGGGCCGGAACAAAAGCATGGATGGAGTGTTTGTGTGAACTAATATAAATTCAAAGTAAACATCATTACATAAAAGGGTACGTTTTTTTTTGTTTTGTTTTTTTGTTTGTTTGTTTGTTTTTTTTTTTAGTTTTATTCATTTCAAAGGGGCCGGATCTGGCCCGCAGGCCGTAGATTGCCCACGGCTGCTCTAGACCCATCTCATTCATCCACTTTCTTTATACTTTATTTCAGCCATGCTGTTATTTCTATTCAATTGAATATATTAAATCAGTTTTACTGTATAAGTTGTGCCCCTACTGTTTTTTATGTCTAGAACATTCTTAATCTCTTGATCTTTGTATAGTTTCTCCCTTCTGTCATTCAGATTTCACCTACTTGCAAAGGCTTTCCCTAATTGCCATTTCTAAAAGTAGAGACTTTTTCATTTTCTGTCACTCTGCACTATTTTAATACTATGCAAAACACCTGTTATCATTATATATTTCTATTTGCTTGTTAGTCCATTTTTGGTATCTCTTCATCAAACTCACCAAAATGCTAACTTTATCAGCGCATAGGACTTGACTATCTTGTTTACTGTAGTATCTTCAGCATCTAGAACTAGGTTCCAAACCAGTAAATACATGTCAGATAAATGAAATAGCAATCACATGGGAAATCAAGTTTGAGTGAGTGAAATTTGGAATGTCATGAATTTGAGCATTGCTAGTAATAAATAGAGAATAGAAGTTATCATGCTTGTTGTCTCAAATTTTAGAATGATTGGTAGTATCAGTGGGCAAGCATTAAAAAAATAGATTTCTAGAAAACGTAAGGACCTTACTAAGTATCTGATGTTGTTCTAAAAAGTGCTGATGAAGCCAAATCTTCTTTAAACTATTTCTTCCCAGAGAAAGAAGCAAGAGAAGAAATCAGAGGGGAAATGTTAGCAGAAATGATATTCAGCTGTCCATTAAATACATTAACAGACTTCTTAATTCTCTCTCTGATCTCAGAAATCCTAATGAGCAGTTCCTGGTTAACATTAGCCTATGAAAAGATTATTTCATTTATTTAGACACAGACCCACCTTAATATTCTTGTACCATTATGGAAAATTCATTTTTTCCCCTTGAACTCTTATTTGTATAGTATTTTTTTCTCTCATGGAAATGGTTTAGGGATCATTTCAGGGGGAAATACCCTAACATTTCACCATTTATTTATTCAAGAAATATTTATTAAGTTCTTTCTAAGAAACTTGAAGTCTAATAAAATATATAAAGCATGAACATAATATTTGTAATATGAGCAGGGCTATTCTATTTAAGATGTTGTAAGTACCAAATGAATGCTAAGAAACTTTAGAAGAGGGAGAAACTGTGCCTCAATGACAGTTCAGTAGGGCTCATGAATTACAATATCGAGAAAGCTTGGCTTTGAAGTATTCACAGAAAGTTATCATATGCATAAAGAAGAAGGAGAAGGAGAAATAGATGAGATGAAGAGGAGGAAGAAGGAGAAGAACAAAGAAAGGGAGAGGGTAGGAGGGAAGAAGGAAGAGAGAGAGAAGGCATTCCAAGGGAAAGAGTGATTTGAACAGGGTATAAAAAGGGACTATCATGGAATATGTGCAATAGTTTATATTAGTAGTTTTATTCTATTGGGCAGTAGGGGCAAGGAAGGAAGTAGAAAGTAAAGATGGGATGGTAGTCTTTGAGACGTTTTATCACACAGGATGTGGTATGCCAGAATAAGGAGAAGCAATGTTGTTCTAAAGTTCTCTGTAGTACAAAAACAGATCACCCAATTTTTGTTAAAACCTCCTGTTACCTATTGCCTATGTTTTGTATTATCTTGCAATTCCTTCTGCTTCCTACTTTGGCCAAAGAGATAAAGTCAATAAGATGCCACCAAGCATCTATTAGGACAGAGTGAGCACTCAGAAAATGCTTTCAAAAGGATGCCTGAATATTTGGCCCAAAACTCTAATATTTAGGTGTTGGTTAAATCAGACAGATTAAAATTTCCAGATTCTTGACTCAGCTCTCTGCTGCTCTTTCTGATTGGTAGTTTCTTCATGGAGAATGCTGATACCCCCATCTGGAGAATGCCATAATTGTTGGGCACACTGTTCATTTTATTTTATTTATTTTTACACACTGTGCATTTTTTTTCAATACCGGCTTTATTTTATTGTTTAAAGTATTACATATGGTATAACATATGTCTCCTTTTTCCTCCATTGATCTCCCCTTGGCCACCCCCATCTCCTGGCCACCCCATCCCCTGGCACATACCCTCACCCCCCTAGTGTCCATGTCCATTGGTTATGCTTATATGCATGCATACATGTCGTTTGGTTGATCTCTTACATTGTGCATTTTAAACACTAAGGGACAATATGTCACTTTCTGCACCAAGCTTCACATCCATGCTGAACTGTAACTCAGACCTTTTATGGATATGTCAGTCAATTCACCAGCAAGAAATTTCTAGGAAGTGCCTGGATTATGAAGATAGAACTGCCTGGAATTGAATCTTGGCTCTTCATTTACAACTTCAAGGATCTGGAACAATTTTGAAAAATATCTCTAACTCCTTTTAAAAAACTCTTCCATGGCCCAGCTGGCATGGCTCAGTGGTTGAGCGTAGATCTGTAAACCAGGAGATTATAGTTCAATCCCAGGTCAGGGCACATGCCCATGTTTCGGGTTTGATCCCCAGTAGGGGGCATGCAGGAGGCAGCCAATCAATTATTCTCTCTCAGCATTGATGTTTCTGTCTCTCTCCCTCTCCCTTCCTCTCTGAAATCAATAATAATGTATTAAGAAAAAAAAAAAAAAAAGGAACTTCCTCTGTGGAGTCACAATCACAACTATTTTTTTTTTGGCGAGGGTGGGAGGAGGCTTTAATGTACAAATGTTCTAAGGCTAAAAGACAGACATTATATAAAATGCCAGGTACAGACTAGGCAATTAATAGATGTTAGCTCCCTCACCATCTCCTCATTTTGGATTTCTTGCTTCCTTCTTCTGAAAAGTTTCTTGTTTCACATTTCCGTCTGTCTAACTTTTACCCATACTCAAATATACAAACTTGATGTATATGGAAATATTTTTGGAATGAATAATTGAATAAAAGGTTTATTGTCACAAATCTCTCTCTCTTTCAAATAACCTAGGCATTTTATTCGTATCTCTTTTATGATGGTTTGCACTCTCTACCTGGATTATAGCAGCAGAAATATGTTTTATTCCTTATTATGTGTTAAATTCCAATTCCAATTTTGTATCTTCACAGTTTCTAGTATGGTCTTCTTTCAAGCAATAGATCCTGATTATATAATGTTGAATCCGTTTTTCTGAATAGTTTTTTATATAAAACCACTGAAAAATAATTTAGATTCTGGAAAATCTATAAAATTATGTCTAGAACTTTTCCTAATTAGGTATATGCTTTGTTATGGTCAACTAGACAGTACAATAATAGGATATGAACTTTCTTACTTTCTAGTTAACAAATTTATATCATTCAAACTACTTGAAATCCATGATCTTTTTATAACTATTTAAGAACATATATGATATGAAATTGGATCTCAGTTCAGTTTTTCTTACACTTGTGCTATGAAAATCAAGATCACAAACCAATAATAATAATTAGTGTATTTGTTATAGGCTTCATAAGAAAAATGTTTTTACCTTAAGGTCAAAATTGTAGTGTTGATAATTTACTTAAATACCAAAAATTATACATTACAGGAACATGTTTTTTTCCTGTGTTTTTTATTAGAGACTTTGATTAATGTATTCTTGAATATAACTATAAAAATGAAATCCTTATATTTCAGTTTATTATTCAAAGGTTCTTCTAATAGACTTATGGAAAGTCAATTCAAATAAAAGAAAAATTACAAATAATTTTTAAAATTTTAGTTGAAAAGTATGTTATGTAATTATTTATTTCGCCTAAAATTTAAAGTAAATCCAGAAAGTGTTACTTGGATTCTCTGTCTTTGGAAACTTATGGCCTAGTGTTTACTGGATTTTCTTACAGATATCTTTTTAGAGACTCATGTTCTTTACCTAATTGGCAGGTTTGTTCCATTGCAATCACCTCTGAAAATGCTTATTGTAGCCAAGAAGAAGAAGTAATGCTGTGTAGTTTTATTGTTTGGTTTTAAATAGAATAAGACATAGCAAAAACCCACTTCAATTGATTAGACATTTCACAGTCATCTTAATTTCCTTCATTTCTTTTTTATTTCCTGGGTAATGCATGCCTGTGTTTGCGATGTTAGCCTCTTCACTATTTGTAGACACTAAGTCAGAAAAAAAAAAATTGTTTCATCAGCTCCTCTACCTTTGCAGTCAATAAATTATTTCTTCCATCTTTTCAAAGTTCTGACCTCTTGAACTTCGTACAGTTGCAAAATGTCATTTTATTTATCTTTATCATGGTCACAATTTTTCCTTCACTTGCCACCTTTCCTTTCTCATCATTTTGTACTTCCTTCACTTCATTTTATAATTTTCCTCACCTTGTTTTGAATCTCATGCAACTTACCCTGCATATTGCTCTTCCTTATTCCTGATTATTTTTGCACTTTCTTGTTCATGCTAATTGGCTCCATTTTTATTTCTCATATATTTATTACTAAATGGCATTCATTGCCTTTGGGCATACATTAATTTATCTTCTAAGATTTTCCATTTGCTCTGTGTCTTTCTTTATAATATTTCTTTTGGCAGCCTCCATTTTACTTCACTTTTCTTGTATTTTTTGTTGTTGCTTTTTAATATGCCTTCATATCTATAATTCATGCTTTATTGTTAGAGGGTTTATAAAGTAAACCACTGTATGCTTGTCACAACCAGCCTTAATTTAGATTGTCTAAAAATAGGTTTGGATTCACTGTACTACAATTTGTCAGCCACCTTCTTTACAGCCATATTATAGGATTTAACTAAATAAATAATTAGAAGCTAATTTTGTAATTTGAAAGGACTATAGATATTATAACTTATGTACCAGAGGTCAGAGAAGGGAAGTTTGTTGGAAGGTGAATAAAAAAAAAAGGTGAAATGAAACTTATTTCAAGATAAATATAATTAGGCCTTTTAAGGTATTGAACCGATAAAAAACTTAACAGTTTATAACTGATATAAATTACATATATAATTATAAACTTTATACTTCTTTATGCACATAATAAGGTTACATTTTAAAACCAGGTATATCTTCAGTAAGAAAACACTTGAAAAGCATAAAATTTAATGAGGCAAATAAAGTGTACCAAATAAATTACAGTTCAATGTGATAAATATTGTAAGATTAAATAGAATTATACTAGTGTGCGATGGAAGCAAAGGGATATGCAAAACGTCTCAGGAGACCTCCAAGAGCAGAGGTTCTCAACCTGTGGGTCGCGACCCCTTTGGGGTTGAATGAGCCTTTCACAGGGGTCACCTAAGACCATCGGAAAACACATAAATAATTACATAATTGTTTTTGTGATTAATCACTATGCTTTAATTATGTTCAATTTGTAACAATGAAATTGGGGATCAGCACAACATGAGGAACTGTATTAAAGGGTCACAGCATTAGGAAGGTTGAGAACCACTGTCCTAGAGTAAATGACATTCTAGCTGAGTATCAAGAAACATACATTACACCTGGAGATGAGGTGAAGGAAGTCTTTAGAGAACTTATTCCATGATACCATTGAAAGGTAAGCTTCAAAACGAAGAGTGGCAGTAAATGAAATAAAAAGTCTGTGGTTCAGTATGAGTCATTGGGCATTTGTAAGTAGAAAAGTGGCATTATCTGATTCACTTTGGAAAGAGAATTCTAGGACAGATGAAGAGACTATAGGTTTAGCTACATCAATAACTTTTGGGTGGTAAAATAATAATATTGATGAGAGCGATTGAGAATCCAAACTGAGGCAGAAACTGAATGAATAATCAGAAAACAGGAGTCATTTAAAGGGTTCAGTAAAGAGAACTGGGACCACTTGGGCATAGGTGCAGGAGGAAGTAAGGGAGTCAGCACTTTTGTAGAATTCAGGACCCCACACTTAACTTAAATTGTAAAAATAAAGCTTTGAAATAGCTGTCTATTCAGTTCAATTTCACCCACATAGGTTCTCCAAATTCCATTAACTACTATCTCATGACAGTAGTTAATGAATTATGATTAACAATTGATTGAGGTAAATGTATAATCAACAGGGAAAATAAAAATAGATAAATATTGAATTACTACTGTATTGTATAAATGAATAGTGACACATCTAGACTTCCTAACATGCCACAAGGGAGCCCCCAAAAAGCAGTAAAAAATATTGCACAGACATTCAGGCAAAATGAACACTGATGGTAGTAAATTTTAAAAATAGCAGAATTTGGTTCTAAATCAAATGCAATTTTCACATTTACATACTATGTTCGAAAGCATCTTATCACTATGTTTATAGTATATTGTTCAGCTCATTTCCATAATCTAATTCAGTGATACTTATGCTTTTCAAATAGTATTCGCGGGTCATATTTTATCCTTTCTTTATTCTAAACTGTGGCTCTGTGAACAATAGACCACATCAGTGGAAGATTTTAAATATCATAAATATTATGCCAATTTCTTTAAAATGCCAAATTACGTAAAATTTATTTTCTGCTTTTTTCTTAGAAGAACCAAATCAGACAAACCTTTGAGCTCAAAGGTAGATTTTAATATATCTTAATTACATGCGTATTTTTAAATCCCTAAGTTTAATAAAAATAGTTATTTTGAGAAGGTAATCATGTAATATAAAGCTATTGATTTTAAACAGACTTCAGTTTGGTCAAATTTCTCATCACGACCTGCAAAATTTTCAACATAATTGCTGGTTAAATTTTCAGTGAGTAATGCAGGTATTTGTTCCATAGATATAACACACAAGTTATTCCTGTTTTTAATTTACTAGAGGGCTGGTGCACAAATTGGTGCATGGGTGGGGTCCAGTGGCCCACCCTAATGGGGACCCAGCAGGCCAGGCTGGTGGCGGGGAGGGGCCATGGGCGGTTGGCTGGCCAGCCCCACCCCTGATCAGGGTTGGTGGGGGGCTACCAGAGTACAGATCAGGATGGTTAGCTTCTGCAGTGCACGTCATAGCCACTGGTCGTTCTGGTCATTCTGCCATTCCAGTCGCTGGGCTTTTATATATAGAGATTAACAGTAAAACAATTATAACATATTAAAATTATGTTAGGGGAAATATATTCTACCAGATATTTGCAAAGACTATTTAATGTAATACAATCTTTCAGAGAAAGTAGGCAGCAATGGCCTTCTTCTTCTTCTTCTTCTTCTTCTTATTATTATTATTATTATTATTATTATTATTATTATTATTACTAGAGGCCTGGTGCACAAAAATTTGTGCACTCAGGGGGGAGGGGAGTCCCTCAGCCCGGCCTGTGCCCTCTCGCAGTCGGGGACCCCTCGGGAGATAACGACCTGCTGGCTTAGGCCTGCTCCCGGGTGGCAGAGGGCAGGCCTAATCCCTAGGTGCAGACCCTGGTTGGGCTCAGAGCAGGGCTGATTGGGGAGTTGGGGCACCGCCCCCTGTCATGCACAGAGCAGGGCGGATCAGGAGGTTGCGATGCCACCCTCAGTCACGCTCAGGGTAGGGCCGATGGGGAGGTTATGGCTCTACCCGATCACACACAGAGCAGGGCCCGTGGGATGGGGGGTTTGGGGCGCCGCCCTCTATCACCCACAGAGCAGGGCTGATCAGGGGATTGAGGCGCCGTCACTCTCACACTCAGGGCAGGGCCCATGGGGAGGTTATGGCTCTACCCCGTCACACACAGAGCAGGGCCCATGGGGTGAGGGAGTTGGGGCTCTGCACCCTGTCACACACAGAGCCACAGGGCGATCAGGGATTGGGGAGCTCTCCCCTATCAGGCACAGAGCAGGGCCGATCAGGGGGTTGGGGCGCTTTCCCCTGTCAGGAACAGACCTGGGCCGATAGGGAGGTTGTGGCCCCGCCCCCTGTCACACACAGAGCTGCAGAGCAATCAGAGGGTTTGGGCGCTGCCCCCTGTCATGCTGATCCTGGTGCCAGGAGGCCTCGCGGCTCCGCTGATCCTGGTGCTGGGAGGCATATTACCCTTTTACTGTATAGAATAGAGGCCTGGTGCATGGGTGGGGGCTGGCTGGTTTGCCCTGAAGGGTGTCCTGGATCAGGGTGGGGGTCCCCACTGGGGTTCCTGGCCAGCCTGGGTGAGGGGATGATGGCTGTTTGCAGCTGGTCACACACACCCTTCAGGGTGTGGGTCCCCATTGGGGTGTCTGGCCAGTCTGGGTGAGGGGCTGAGGGCTGTTTTCAGGCTGGGACTGAAGCTCCCAACTGCTCCTTTTTTCTTTTTTTTTTTCTTTATTCTGGGCCAGGTTTAGCTCTGAGGCTTGGCTCCAGCTCTGAGGCCTCAGCTGCTGAAATTAGGTATCTGGTTTGTTTAGGTTCTATAATCGAAACTCTGTATCAACTCCAGCTCTGAGATCCCGGCTTGCTGAAAGCAGGTTTCTGGGGTTTTGTTTAGCTTCTATATTTGTTACAATGTCTCAAACTGCAGGCTCAGAGGCCGGCAAGGCAGGCGGGGAACGTTGGAGTCCTCCGTCACTGAAGCAAGCAAGCCTCATGTTAGTTTCAAGCTGCCTGACTGCCGACCGCCATCTTGGCTGGCAGTTAATTTGCATATCTCCCTGATTAGCCAATGGGAAGGGTAGCGGTCGTACCCCAATTACCATGTTTCTCTTTTATTAGATAGGATTATTACTAGAGGCCCTGTGGATGAAATTCATGCACTGAGCGGGGGGTGCCTCAGCCCAGCCTGCCCCCTCTCACATACTGGGAGCCCTCAGGGATGTCCTACTGATGGCTTAGGCCCGCTCCCTGACCCCCTTGGAGAGTCGGCCTAAGCCTCAGTCTGGCCTCCCTTTGTGGGAGGTGACTGGGCTGATCAGGGGAAGGTACCAGCCCCATCACCCCGCTGCTGCAGGCACTGCCAGTCACTGTAGCCACCAAGGTGTTTTCATCAACATGGACTCCAGTCCCTTCACCATGAAAAAATGACAACTTTCGTTAGGCATTTTCAAGATGTGTCTTTCATAGGATATGAAATTTCTTTATTATTTTTTTTATCCGCACTTGAGGATATGTTTACATTGATTTTTAGAGAATGTGGAAGAGAAAGGGAAAGACAGAGAGAAACATCAAAGTGAGAGGAACACTTTGATTGGTTGCCTCCTGCATGAGCCCTGACCTGGGCTCCGGCCAGGGAGGAGCTTGCAACCTAGGTACACGCCCTTGGTCAGAATTGAACCCAGACTCTGAGGTTGGCAGGCTGAAGCATTATCCACTGAGCCAAACTGGCTAGGGCAGGATATGACATTTCTTATTCCTCCAGCAGCAGACCTTCATTTTTTTCTACAGGAGTGTGGTGGAAAAACCCTAGGTCGCCTTCTTGGATTCTTATTACCCAAGTTACTAAGAATATTACCAGTGGCATACAGGGAGTTTAGCCAATGAGCAGTCAGAAAAGGTGTTTCCTCTGTAGTTCACACCAATCCCAGGCTCCGCCTATGCCCAGGCCTAACGTTTCTGGTCGAGGCATTAGGCCTGGGCAGGGGACCCCCAGCTCATTCTGATCACCATCTCCACCCCTGCCCAGCTCCTTCCGATTGCTGGCTCTGCCCCTTGGCTCTGATTGCAGGCTCAGGCCCTGCCCAGGAGTCCCCTGGCCCAGGCCCTTCCTAGGCTGCTCAGGGCGCACATGTGGCCTACCTTGGAGTGACCTGAGTGACCTGGGTGCCCGATGATGTTCCCAGGACTCAGGCTGCTGGGTGCCAATGTATGCAAATTAACTGCCATCTTTGTTGGGTTAATTTGCATAATATCCTGATTGGCTGGTGAGAGTAGCAGAGGGACGGTCACTTTACATGTTTGTCTGTTATTAGTTAAGACTAGAGGCCCGGTGCACAAAAATTTGTGCACTCGGGGGGGAGGGGGGGATCCCTCAGCCCGGCCTGTGCCCTCTCGCAGTCTGGGACCCCTCGGGAGATAACGACCTGCTGGCTTAGGCCTCCTCCCGAGTGGCAGAGGGCAAGCCCAATCCCTAGGTACAGCCCCTGGTCGGGCTCAGAGCAGGGCTGATTGGGGAGTTGGGGCGCCGCCCCCTGTCATGCACAGAGCAGGGTGGATCGGGAGTTTGCGATGCCACCCTCAGTCACGCTCAGGGTAGGGCCGATTGGGGGGTTGGGATACTGCCCCCTGTCACACTCAAGGCCGGGTCAATGGGGAGTTTGCGGCGCCACCCCCTGTCATGCACAGAGCAGGGCCCATCAGGGGGTTGGGGAGCTCCCCCCTGTCATGCACAGAGCAGGGCAGATCAGGGGGTTGGGGCGCCACCTTCTATCACCCACAGAGCAGGGCCGATCAGGGGGTTGGGGCGCCGCCACTCTCACACTCAGGGCAGGGCCTATGGGGAGGTTATGGCTCTGACCCCTCATACACAGAGCAGGGCCCGTGGGGTAGGGGGGTTGGAGCGCAGCACCCTGTCACACACAGAGCCGCAGGGCGATCTGGAGGTTCGGGAGCTCCCCCCATCAGGCACAGAGCAGTGCCGATCGGGGGTTGGGGTGCATTCCCCTGTCATGAGCAGAGCAGGGCGGATAGGGAGGTTGTGGCCCTGCCCCCTGTCACACACAGAGCTGCAGGGCAATCAGGGGTTTGGGCGCTGCCCCCTGTCATGCTGATCCAGGTGCCGGGAGGCCTCACGGCTCCAGTGATCCCGGTGCTGGGAGGCATATTACCTTTTTACTATATAGAATAGAGGCCTGGTGCATGGGTGGGGGCTGGCTGGTTTGCCCTGAAGGGTGTCTTGGATCAGAGTGGGGGCCCCACTGGGGTTCCTGGCCAACCTGGATGAGCGGATGATGGCTGTTTGCAGCTGGTCACACACCCTTCAGGGTGGGGGTCACCACTGGGGTGTCTGGCCAGTCTGGGTGAGGGGCTGAGGGCTGTTTTCAGTCTGTGACCGAAGCTCCCAACTGCTCCTTTTTTTCTTTTTTTCTTTTTTTATTCTGGGCCAGCTTTAGCTCTGAGGCTCCAGCTCTTAGGCCTCCGCTCCTGAAAGCAGGTATCTGGTTTGTTTCGGTTCTACAATCGAAACTCTGTATCAACTCCAGGTCTGAGATCCCGGCTAGCTGAAAGCTGGTTTCTGGGGTTTTATTTATCTTCTATTTTTGTAACTATGTTTCAAACTGCCAGCTCAGAGGCCGGGAAGGCAGGCGGGGAACGTTGGAGTCCTCCGTCACTGAAGCAAGCAAGCCTCATGTTAGTTTCAAGCTGCCTGACTGCCGACCGCCATCTTGGCTGGCAGTTAATTTGCATATCGCCCTGATTAGCCAATGGGAAGGGTAGCAGTCGTACACCAATTACCATGTTTCTCGTTTATTAGATAGGATTATTACTTTTTATTCTTTTATGTCCCAGAAATTGAATGCCAGGGAGCTTATATAATTTTCCCAATATTTCTGTGCTTGTAAGTGTAAATCCTGGATTGGAATCCATATCAGTCATTTTCTAAAGCTCATGCTCATTTCCACTGGATTATCTTGTCATAATATAATTAATATTAGCACTCTCATTCTGGGGGCAGTAATGGGCAAATAGTAAGTGGGCCTTAAAAAACAGTTCTTATTTTGTGCAAAAGAACTATGTTATATTTATGTATCAAAAAAGTGAACCTGTGAGCCCCAAGGAATAACACAAACCTTAAACAAACATGACTTATGCAAAGATGTCAATTTTCCAAATAAGTTTAACCCATGTTTTTCTTTAATATCAAAATTAAAAACAGAGAATTTTGTAAATTATACTTACTTAATAATCTGAGATATGTTTATATTTATACCTTGCCTTTTTATTTCTCTAGACTGCTTCAATAAGCCTGTTGTATCAAAAGTCATACTGATTATATTACATATACATACAGCTTTTTTAATTTGATCTAGTTGTGTGCTGTCTTATGAAATGCTGTAAGAAATTTACACTGGCATATAGGCTTTTACCAAAATATTACATAATTAGAAGATAATATCCTATATGTCATCTCTAAATTATTTTTATTATATTTATTTAACAATGGTTGGAATTTTTAACTTTGACAATCATCTACTAAATGGGGCTGAAGTCTGTTCTATTTATTTTCCCACTTCACACATCCCCACAGTAACTTTAGTTTCCCTCCCCTCCCCGCAATGATGTGTGATACTTGAGGCAAGTGCTACATTTTCTTTTCATTTAATCTTAACTATGGCATACTATAAACCCATGTGAAAAGCTTTATGTTTGGTTTTCCCATGTTTCTAACGATCATGCAAGACAAGAGGCCCTGTTTCATCAATCATTACTTTTTTTCTCCTTTGAATACCTTGCCTCCAGTGACTATCAGGGTATTTGCAGAACATTCTCTGATCAATTAGGGAGGAAAGGTTGTTGGGTGGCTAGGGTTATATTTATTTGTTTTTTATTGGTTGTTGTGGTGGTTGTGGTGGTGGTGTTTTGGTACTACAAAAATCTGTTGTAGGTCTGCTTTTGACAAAGAATGTTATTTTGGATATAGGAAGTAATTAAAATATTATTGATTTCTGAAAGACATATAGCAATAAGGATCAGTTGGTAAGAATCTTTTCTCCAAGAATGAAAAAAACATTTTTTATATTATTCAGTGATCTCTAGAATTTCTGTGTGAGATTCTAGTTAACATAAAATAATTCCCACCCTCCCCCTCCCCCGGACTTTCTCTCTCTTCACATCTCTCTTTCACACACACAAACATACAAATACAACAGAAACTAACAAACTAACACACTCAAATGGATGCATACAGATTTGACATAGTAGCAATTTAGGCACTGAGCCAAAAATTGCATTTCTCTTTTCTTTTTTTGTGTGTGTGTTTTGTTGTTGTTTTGTTTCTGTTTTTTCACAAATAGCTTAAAACAGACAAAGAATCAGTGTAGGCTGAATCTTAAAATTGGAATCCTCACTAATAGGTCTATGAAACATAGGACTTCAAACCCCTGTTTTGAGAAATATCTCTTTGATTGAAGCATAGCATTGCAATCAATATTACACTCTGTCAACTATCCTATATAATAAAAGCCCAATATGCTAAGTCTTTGGCTGACTGGTTAGCCGTTCAACCAATCAAAGTGTAATCCTATGTAATAAAAGGCTAATATGCATATTGACCAAACAGTGGAACTGTTTGCTATTATATGCACTGACCACCAGTGGGCAGATGCTCAATGCAGGAGCTACCCCCCTGGTGGTCAGTGCACTCCCACAGGGGGAGCACCACTCAGCCAGAGGCCAGGCTCACAGCTGGCGAGTGCAGCGGCGGTGGTGAGAGCCTCTTCTGCCTCTGCGGCAGCTCTAAGGATGTCTGACTGCCGGCTTATGGCCATGCCCCATGGGAAGCAGGCCTAAGCCATCAGTCAGACACCCCCCAAGGGCTCCCAGACTGAAAGAGGGTGCAGGCCAGGCTGAGGAATGCTCTCCCCGCCCCCGAGTGTATGAATTTCGTGCACCTGGCCTATAGTATTCTAATGCTATGCTAAGGCCACTTAACCACTCACAATGACATGCACTGACCACCAGGGGGCAGACACTCCAACCAGTAAGTTAGTTTGCTGCTGGGGTCCAGCTGATCGGGACTGAACGAGATGAGCCAAACATGCCCTGGAGCCTTCTTGTGCTCCCTCCCTGGCTGGCCAATCTCCCGTGTCCCTCCCTGGCCCTGATTGTGCACCAGTGGGGTCCCTCGGCCTGGTCTCCACTCTCTCACAATCCAGGATCCCTCAGGGGATGTCGGAGAGCTGGTTTTGGCCCGATCCTGCAGGCCAGGCCGAGAAACTCCACTGGTGCATGAATTTGTGCACTGGGCCTCTAGTTTTCTTATAATTCTACTTATTTACTCTTAATCAATCATTATCTGTGTAGTACTGGTGCCAAAGAATTCAATAGAAGTTTTCAACTTACACAGCCCATTACCATACATGTATTCAGAAATGACTTAATGGTTTATTCCTCCACCCAAAGAGTGAATTTTATTCCTTAGACTTCCACAAAAATATCATTAGTCTCTCAAGAATAGGAAACAAGTATTCTGTTCACCAGTGCCACCACCACTTTTACCCATATATGTGTGTGGGTGTATAAATTCAAATTTTAAAAGTTGCTGATTGATAAATTAAGATGAATAAAAAACAAATAATGACAATACCACAGTACTTTGGGTTTTCTGGTAATTGCATATATAAAATTCAGATTACACATTCCAAATGGGCCTGGAAAATTTTTAATTGCTGTAGAAGTTAGAAGATTCGTTTTTTTACTAATTTTTGTTACACGATTTTTTTAAAATATATTTTATTGATTTTTTACAGAGAGGAAGGGAGAGGGATAGAGAGTTAGAAACATCGATGAGAGAGAAACATTGATCAGCTGCCTCCTGCACACTCCCTACTGGAGATGTGCCCGCAACCAAGGTACATGCCCTTGACTGGAATAGAACCTGGGACCCTTGGGTCCGCAGGCCGACGCTCTATCCATTGAGCCAAACTGGTTAGGGCTGTTACACAATTTTATGAAGAATTTGATGAGTGATATGAATACTTTCCTCACAAAAAACCCCATATACATAATTTCAAATTGTGGAATTCCTAAAGTTCATTCATTGGCTCCTTGGAGTCTTTCTTTCCAACATTATATCAATCAATGTTTATTAAACTCTTCTCATAGTTAACCAATTTTTAAAAGCATTTGAAAGATTTGGTACAAAAGGACAAATTACATGTTTTCTGTATGAAATAAAGAATACTCTGTTGAGGGAAATACGCACTTGAGCAAACAATTGTACTTAAAAGATAAATCAATAGATAGATAGAAAATAGTGTGTACTTACGCGGTATTTGCAATATGTCAGACAATTTTATAACTCCTTTTATATATGTATTCATCTATTCCTCAGGACTTATTAGTTAGGTACTGCTATTATTCCCATTTTACAGATGAGAAAATTGAGGCACAGAGTAGTAATGAAACTTGCCCAATATAATACAGGTACTAAGTGGCAGAACCAGGATTCAAAACCAGGTAGTATGTTTCAAGAATCCATGCATTTAACTACTACACTTTCTGTCCTCATAAAAATATGAAATAAGTGTATAGAGCAACATGGAAGATGAAAGAACAATCAATATTGTTGGTAGACTGGGAAAAGTCTCAGAGAAACACATCAAATTTGAGTTTGACATTGAAGAAAGAGTAGAAGAGATATATAGTACCTAGGTTGGAGTGTTTTTTCATTAAATAAAAATATGATTTACCATGCTTAATTTAATATCATTAAAGGTCTACATCTTCTGATGGAAAAGTAAACATAATAATAATAATTGAATTGTTCATGAACAAGAAATCTCAAATAGTTGGACCCTTTTTGGATACAGTAAAGCTGCAAAACCATTTTACTGAGGTTGAACTGTTACTACAATCATGCTTAGCTCTTAAAAATAACAGTAAATATCAAATGTTGTATATCTATAAGGTAAAATTATCTTGTTAAGTCACCTACAGCTGGATTTGTAATTCTGTTACTTCTCAAACATTTGGCAAAAGGCATTGCAAATTAAGTTGTTGAAAGCCATTATGATGGGTGAAATAAAAGCCAGTGGGTCAGAAATAAGATATTTCCTAAAAGGAAACGTATTGTTTATTTCTCACCTGTAAAAAATAGGATATAAATATACTGTAGGTGGATTATGGGATGTTGTTACTGGAATATGCCATGTTCATATAATGCCACCCTTTGCCAGCATTCATAGATGCCTGCTCTTGCGAACATCCCATCTATTTCTTCCCCATTGTGCACCAACCTGACTGACCCTACAGAAATGATCCATTCTTTGATTCTAGTTTGGGCTACAACAATAACTTCAGAATTTAACATCATTAATAAATGTGTGCCAAAGAATCGATCAAGAAAAAGGAGAAAAAAATGAGTAGATGAAGGCCATCACAGCTTTCTTGTAAGAAAAAATCACTAGAGGGATCCAGATTTGTAAAATAAAATAATAAACAAACAACAGATTGGACAGAAAAGGAAATTTGACTGGACTTGTTGATCAAAGATGTGGATCATAATATGTATTCTAAGTAATTTTCTGATAAGACAGGTACTGATATGGCTCAATTTATACTTTTTATAAACCAGATACTTATTTAACCTTAGATTTAACATTCAGCATGATTACACTGAAATCTATGTATTATTACTAATTGTATTATTATGGTGCTAGAATCAGAACTCTACCTGCTGGTTGATGGCAATGCCTCTGGTCTCTCCTCTCGTCACCCCCCATCCTGCCATTCCTCCTGAGGGCCCTGTTACATATAAGTTTCCCATATTCTTTTTTTGTGAATTTTTATGGTCTGAAAGTAAGTAATCTGATTGGTGATGAAAATTCAGAACAACATAGCCCAAATACCCTGGGAATGAGAGTTCTGCCAAGCACTTATGAACTAAGAAAAATATACTCTCTTGCACATGTGGAATGTTCGGGGAGAAACTGTGCAGCTCACTAGGTTTTAGAACAACAGTGCAAGAGTATCCAGTGGTGACATGGATAAAGACGTGACCTTCCTGAGAGCTCCGGTGACTTAGAAATGAAATCTTAGACTGCGCCACGAAGGCTGAAGATGCTGTTTCTTTAGGAAAGAATAGAAATTGTATAGGTTTAAGGTATTAAGACAGCAAACCCACTGATAACACTGCCATGGTTATGTGTTCCGACTTAAAACTTCTATCAGCACCATGGCTCTGAAGAGTTCATTCTGGAAGCCAAGAGCAGTGAAACACCACAAAGGACACAACTTTTCTAAGTACTCATTAAGTGGATTTTATTTTTCTTGTGGGAGGTGCGTGGAGCTAGAAGTGCATTGGAAAAGAGCAGACCCTGCTTTAAAGAAAATCTGTTGGCAAATGATGACAGTACAACTTCACGTGTTAAAATTTATTATGCAAAGAGAAAAGCAAACAAACATATATCCAGTATGGACTAAAAGGCACATGCATTCATTCTCATCTTTCATATCTTCAGCCTCCACATTTCACATTAGGTACAGTCAGAAGTGATGCTTAAAATTATGACTGCTATGTACTGTAAGATTCATAACATTGCAAATATAGTCCATTATGCAACCCTTTAGGATGCTAAAAGTAGAGAGATGAGCTAAAACATTTTAAAGATAAATTTAAATTACAGACAGAAAAATAAAGAACTTTTCATTCACCCTGAGCTAATCAGGAAAATCAGTTAACCAAAATTCCTCACTGCCAGAACACTCTATGTAAATGTGTGCTATATTAACTTGTTTTACATAAAGCAAATTGTTTGTAGTTGTCAGTGATAATACGTACCAAACAATGCTCAAATCTATCAATCAGCATTGATAGAATTCACGAATTCAGGCCTTTTCCATTGGTATGTGAGGTCAGTGTGGGAAACAAGGCTTCTAAAACTATGGTCCTGACCCTAGGAGGGCTTCTATCTAGACCATGAGCTAAGGGCTTTTATTTTCATTAATTTCAGTGTATATGTTGTAAGACTTCGAACACATAGAGTAAAATTAAGAAGTTGCCCTAACCGGTTTGGCTCAGTGGATAGAGCATCGGCCTGCGGACTGAAGGGTCCCAGGTTCAATTCCGGTCAAGGGCACGTACATTGGTTGCGGGCACATCCCCAGTAGGAGGTGTGTAAGAGGCAGCTGATCGATGTTTCTCTCTAATCGATGTCTCTAACTCTCTATTCCTCTCCCTTCCTCTCTGTAAAAAATCAATAAAATATATTTTTTTAAAAAAGAAGTTAATGTGTACTGTGGAGGCTAATATTAAGCATTAGAAAATCTGATCTTAATTAGATTGATTTTAAAGGATATACCATAAGAAATCTATCATGGTTATTATGATCATATTTTAATAAAATTAAAATTAGTTTTTTTAATACTGTGCTTTTCTTCTAGTTACCCCTTTCTCATGTTTATATTTCTTTTATAGCTAATAAAAAAGAGGAACCTGATCTTAGTCCTAGTTGAATATTTTGAAATGTGGAATATTTAACTTGATAAAACAATCTTAAAAAGCATTTCTTCTTTGCTTTTAGATTAAACATATAAGCATAAAGATTAGATTGTAGACTCCTACTACTGTGTTTTCTATTATTGGTAGTGGTAAATATTTTCCTGTAATCCCGTTTCAATATTCTGCTTTGTAAATAATAATCTGAAGAATATCAATCCATTTTCCTGGTATTAAAATGAGACTCTGATCCCTTATTGAGGAAGTACAAGCTTTGTATTTTATTTACAAGTATCATATATGTACTACTTTCCTCAACATTTAATAAATTTTTCAAAGGCAGGATAATTTAAGTAAACTGTGTTTCAAAACATTTGAGTAAAATTGTAATCCTATAAAGAATAAATACATTTTTAATGTTTAGCCAATACTTACCTAATGAAGTTACATACAATGGAATTTTTAATGTAGGAAGAAATGTTAATCATTCATTCTAGTTTCTTGTTCCAATTAACATACTTTAAAAAAAAAACACCTCTTTTTATAAAATTGAAGAAGAAAAAATTGCTAGCACATTTTCAGTTATTTTTATTATTTTCATAATTAAGAAAAAATATTTTATAACATGATTAGTTTAGAAAATTTAAAAACAGAAAAACGTACAAATAATAGTTTCTTAAGTATTCATTTTTAAATGGATTATACAATAGTTATATGTTTCCTTTCTAACTTTATTTTTCTTTACATATATTTTTTTATTTTACATATTGTGATTATAATAGATAATTTTGTTTTCTGAATTTTTTCACTAAATTTAGAGGGCAAACATTTCAAGACACTGAATATTCTTTGAAAACTAATTTAATGGCTACATACTTTTATTAACATTAATATTAAAAACACAATATTAAAAAGGTTTTTATATTAAATTTAAAGGAAATATTAACCAAGTGTTGTATTAAAAATGTTATAGAACATTACTTTTCATTATAACTTTTCCATTTATGATTTACATTTCAGACTTCTCCATGCTAATTTCTCCAAAGCTAATTCCTTGAGTGAGGCTTATAGACTTTTTCATACATAGTTTAAAACTTTCTCTGATACCTATTATTCCCTTCACAGCAAACACACTATTACCTCCAGTTAAACACTAATAATTAATTTAATACATTCAATATGTCATGATACTTAATGAGTAGATAAATCTTGATTTAGAAATAGGCTTTGGAGATAAAAGCAGAAGGGAAAACAAACAAACAAGCATTATGTTTCCTAAGATTTATCTGAATATTGAAGGTTCCCCTGAACCATGATGGGTTGGGATATCTGGCTTTGGGAGATAGGATTCAATTCAACAAAGCAGGTGATCTGATAATAGTGACTCATAGGACTAGCACAAGTGAAAATGAGATCATAAAGCACAATTTATAAGATCTTTTAGAAATAACTTGTGGGTGATTGGAAGTTCAAAGCCATCCTTGATTCTGGAGATATTAAACTGTTTATTAAACAGATATAAAAGTGTTCTAAAACTTTAAGAAATAAAGATGCTTTTCTAAATCTCTGGTCTGGTATTAGGCTAATGTTATGTATCCATGTTACCTCTTGGCATATTTATGCCAATTCCCAGTCATCTATCCAAAATGGTAATACAGTGTATTAAACTTATTATCCTTCCCATTCTGAATTATCTCCCTGATAACAGTGGTAGTTTATGAAAGAGCCATAGTCCCCCTTAGTGCCTTAGAGAAAGGGATGTATTCAAAATCAATGAAAACCTCATATCAAAGTATCACTTTTTCCACATCTTCCTATATACCATCCTCTAGCAGTTCTGCTAAAAGTAGACACATTGATTGATGTGTTTTATCTTCTTCACCGTCTGCTGCCGCCCTCTAGCAGAGAGTCTAAAGGGAGAAGTGCCCTGGAGTCAGGCTGCTTGAGGGAAATGGAGAAGTCAAGGACTTGAATTATATCCACAAACTGGATAATCAATCTCAGAAGTATTGAAAGTTGACTGTACCAGAGAAGTACTGTATATAAATGATAAACATTACATTACAGCTTGTGAATGGAAGAATTTATAATATTGAAGAGAATAAACCTTACACTAAAGTTTGTAAGTTGAAGAATTTAACTTATTGAAGAAAATAGGCACACCATTTGGTGGTAATGAGTCTTGGAACCATGAAATTGTTATTTGATAAAATGGAGATTTCAAAAATTCCAAAGTTAGAGTGTCCTCAGTGAATTGTTTTGGAAATTGAAGTTTCCAAATACATGTAGATTAAAAGCAGTATAACTGAGGGTCGAGAACTCAATCTGTGCACAACCCCATGAGTAAATCATCCTCCAGGCACACACTTTGCCTGATAGTGCTGATCACTGCTACAGGTGAATTTATGGTAAAATCATGCACCCTGACCATTAACAAGGCCATTTTCAGACACTGTATAAATAGCCAGCTTCAACATGGCATAATTTACAAAATTCTCTTTTTAGTTTCCTGAAAAGCAATCTGAATTTCCTACTTTGAATCTTCATTGTTTTTGTCTTCTACAAAAACATTTTCAATTTTAAAGAGGGGTGAACAACCAAAACAAGTTATAAAACTCAAATTGAAAATCAAAGAGTCTAAATGACAAGATTTGCCTCTTTAGAGAAAATATGATCAAGTAGGAAAGAGGTCTTTTTTAAAAAGAAATGAAGGAACCCAATACACATAGGTACATTTTTAAGAAGTTCTTATTCTACATTTATTAAACAGATAGTTATTGTGCCAGGAACTGGTTGCTCATTTGCAATCTTCACAATATGCAGTGGAATTGAACAAGAATAACAAAATTACCCATTTCTTTATGTGCCTACTTCATGCAAAAAAATTATACTAGGCACTTTGCAAAGAAAATGATAAAGGAAGGAATGAAGATAAATATATCAGAGCCCTAGTTATAGCCTTTGAGCAGATATAATCTAATTGAAGAATTGAATATGCATGTGATAATGTAAGCAAAACAGATTAAGTAGATTAATAAGGAGTACTAATGTATTATAAAGATATGGTAGTACCCTGCTTCTTATTAGTCTTCTACTTAATCTACTCTGTTTAAAGTAACATAATATAGTAGGAAGAATATTACTTTGTGTTTTCCATTCCTGACTCTGATATAAACATTTGGACTGACTCCTGGGCCAATCACTTAGTAACTAGAATAATAGCTACCACTGATTTGGTTACCTGGATGCTTTGCACACATTGATTCATGCAATCCTCACACCCACCCTCTGGTGTCCACATTTTTCTAACAATGCAAGTGACTACATTTTTCGGGGATAGGCCTGCTTCATTGCTGTGTCCCAGAATAGTTACTATTAGTGGTCCATTTTTACCCTCAAGAGTGTCCCTGTTTGGATGATAT
This sequence comes from Myotis myotis, assembly GCF_014108235.1. NCBI lineage: Eukaryota > Metazoa > Chordata > Mammalia > Chiroptera > Vespertilionidae > Myotis > Myotis myotis. Next base: position 69,609,104 of record NW_023416390.1, on the reverse strand, counting down.
ATTAAATTGTCTCCATGTGATAAGAAATTTGATAGTCACAATCAACCAAGCAGTAGAGGCAGATTTGATCCAATGCTGTTGATGGCTAAAGTCCATACACATGACTCTGTACATTCCCTCTGATTAAATAAGTTCAACGCTTCCTTGTCTATGGATAAAATTAAGTCATTAAAGTAAATCATCTCCAGGATTCCTTCCATCTCTGAACTCTCACTACAAAGAGACAAATGGGTGGATTCATGATACTGGGATGCAAACTTTGCACCAGAGTTAGCAAACAGAAATAGAAAGGACGGAGAGACAGAATGGAAGATTTAACATATTATCTATTCCAGGTGTGGCTCTGAATGCTTAAAAAGCCAACCTCTCCTGGCTATGTGCATGGCAAATAGATAACCCTTGACAAACATTAAAGGGGACTGTATCTCTTCATATCTTTCTGTGTTAAGAGCATGAAATGATGCATCATCTTGTTCCTCATATTTTGAAAATATGTGACTATTGCTTCAGGTAGTTTGCATTTACTTAAGTCAAATTCTAGTTCATAATATAGGGAGAACTTCATTCAAATTCCCTGTTTTGCAGAGTGTATTGCCTACAAAGAATTGTTTGGCTCTCCTTGGATTTTAAGGTGTGTTTCAGATTTATATTCTCCCCAGATGATTATATTTTCCTGGGAAAAGTTGATGCCTTTCTACCAGCTTTGACTTCTCATATTCCCCCCTTTTATATTCTCATCTTATTGGATGCTTGCCATCAATATCAAATTGTCTTAATCCCAATTTTTCCAGCTATTGCTGCTTTTACAGTTGGCACTGATTCTTATGCCCCTTGAAAGGTACTTGTGTGGCAAAAGATTGAAAAAAATTGGCAGTTGCTGTCAGGGTTAACGTAGAAAAATAAATCTCTTATATTGCCAGTTTGGATTTCCTTTTCATTTTAATGGCCCCAACAGATGTTGGAGGAACCCTCCACTTCCTACACACTTCCATTTTTACAGCTGGTACTGCTTCACTGCTTCTTGACTTTGGGGGAGCAGTGCCTGGATGTTTACACAGGGATTTACAGACACCGTCTTGCTGCAGACTGGCCATCCCCTAGCTTTCTCTCCGTTTTCCCGACAAGGACTGAGGTCCCTGTTAACCAAGCCTCCGCAGGTGTCCCTGGCCCAGGGTTTCCTTGCTCCTGAGTTTGGGAAGCATTTTTCATGTTTGGATTATTAACACATAAAGAGGAGGAGTGATTAATTAAAAGTGAGTTTCAACTTAACAACCAGGCAGTCCATCTTTTTTGGCACCTTCCTGGCTTCTTTTTCCTTGTTTTTTCAAAGGCACCCACGACAACTTGCATTTGGGGGGTTCACTTCTTTCGGACTTTTTCTATCTCCACCTTTCCTTCCCTTCCCCTTCCCCTTCCCTTCCATTTTCCTTCCTTTCCCTTCCATGTTCCTGCCCTTCCCCTTCCCCTCCCCCTTCCCCTCCCCCTTCCCTCCCCCTTCCCCTTCCCCTTCCCCTTCCCTTCCATTTTCCTTCCTTTCCCTTCCATGTTCCTGCCCTTCCCCTTCCTCTCCCCCTTCCCCTTCCCCTTCCCCTTCCCCTTCCCCTTCCCTTTTCTTTTCCTTCCTTTCCTTTCCCCTTCCCTTCCCTTCCCTCCCTTTTCTTTTCTTTTCTTTCCTTTTCTTTTCTTTTCTTTTCTTTTCTTTTCTTTTCTTTTCTTTTTTTTTTCTTTTCTTTCCTTTTCTTTTCTTTTCTTTTCTTTTCTTTTCTTTTCTTTTCTTTTCTTTTCTTTTCTTTTCTTTTCTTTTTTTCTTTTCTTTTCGACACTAGCCTCAGTGGTACCAGTTTCACAAACTGTATTAGTTTTCTGGGGCTGCTATAACAAAATACCACAAACTTGTGGCTGAAAACAAGAGGAACTCAATGTCTCACAGTTCTGGAGGCTTTAAGTCTGAAATCAAAGCCTCACCAGGGTCCTGGTCCCCTTGAAACCGGAAGGAACGCTTCTTTGCCTGTTTTAGTTTCTGGTGGACCCCTAACAATCCTCACACTCATTGGCTTACAGCTGCATAGTTTGAATCTCTGTCTTCATTGTCACATGACATCCTCCCTGTGTCTTCAGATGGTCTTCACTCTGTGGGTCTCTGTAGCTGTGTCAAATTTCCAACCGTTTTATAGAGACACCAGTCATATTGCATTAGGGCCCACCCTAATGACCTCATTTTGACTTCATTGCCTCTATAAACATCCTATTTCTGAATAAGATCGCATTCTGAGGTACAGGAGGTTAAGACTTCAGTGTATCCTATTGGGAGGGGGAAGCATAATTTAACTCATTACACCAACTAAGCACAGAATTCTTCTCACACTTGCTTCCAAAGGAAATGTTGGCAGCTTTTAGCAGTTGGGAGGATCCAGTGAGGCTGAGAGAGCCATGCACACCTGCTGTCTGGTGTGTGACTCCCCTGCACTCTCTATTCCCTCTGTTTGGGAGGTCCCACAGAAAAGGCAGGCAGGTATAAAACACTGGCCAAAGAGGATTTGCTTAAGCCTCCAGTTCTTACAATACACTGTACGTAGCTCGTTTATATTTTATGGAAAGTTTGTTTGGTAAATATCTGACTTGGAAGAGAAAAAGTAACTGTCCAGCATTGTGAGAAAGGAAATTGTTGAGACAGTAACACCACCCAGGGTTGTATTTTCCTTCCTAAATGTTGTCACTTAGACATGTATCAAGGTTGCAGAGATTCCAAAGAAGCTATCAGTCCACAGTTTTAAAGCCTAGTTCCAATAATCAGTGAAATAATTTTAGACATTTTTGAATTATGCTAGGGAGCTAAAAGGAGAGAGCACATTTAAAATAGGTAAAGTCATGTCAAGCCAGAACTATATTAATATTTGCCTAAGAAGCTGCCAAAGTTTTCTTTTGGTGACAATTTATGATTATCATTGTCGCCTCTATTAGCTTTTTGTTTTCTTCAGAAAAATGGAAGAAAATAAAACATTTTGCTCAAGCAACATCTTGACTCATTTAAATAACATGATGATGCTTTTTTTAAATGTAACTTTAATAAAAATTATGGATAGCCATAAATGAATAAAGTATTCTTGACATTAGTAATAAAATTTAAATGTTTTAATGTCAAAAAGAATTACATTTGCAAATTTTCTATTGCTAATAATGCAGCTATAATGCTATGGTAGAGCCAAACCATCTCTCTTGAAAATACTTTTTGAAAGTAATTATGCCAAACATGGAAAGTATACAAAATAATTTGTCATATATTCTACATTGAGCTGAATCCCTACAGTTCTCAAGCAATTCTACAGTGTGTTGATTTGATTTTTTAAAAATAGTTTATTCAGGAAATGGTAGGGGGTGGGGGGAATAGTTAAGCCAGTTGTTCAGACAAAGCCAGTAATTACGTGTCTAAATTATTTTGCTTCCTAATTTATTGGCTTTGAGATTACATGGACCTGGTCTTCTTCATGTATGGTAGCTGGTACAAGACCACAAGGGTGGTGCACGTGAGTTACTAAACAAGTTACGTGGGGCAAATCTGATGAAACCATGATGCGCGGGCCAGTCGGTATGAGATAGTATCTTGGAGTAAGTAATAAAAACTTTACAGCAGCATTAAATAAATGGAAAGATACTGGGGAGGAAACTAAAATTGATAGCCACCTGTATGGTCTTCTGTGGCCACCCTGGAGAGTTCTTGCTCCTCATGAGACAAGACAAAAGTCAATACTAGGCTCCCTGTGGTAATTCAAATGACTATTGCAGATGACTATTCTTCCCCCTTGGAAATAGTTTGACAGTATGTAAGTGAGAAATAGTTGAAGAATGTTATTTTAGAATTTTATTTTAAAAAAATTTCAGGACATTTAAACACACGGGTTTTGATTTTTTCCCTTCCGTTGATTTTTCATGGAGTTGATGGAGATAAAAAGATCAGCCTGGCAGCTTGCTGGCATGGAACTGGAGTGTTTAGGGTTTGTTTTGCCTTTTTGCAAGATTGGTCCACAAGAACTTTAAAAGGAGAAAAAGACGATGCAAATTAAATACGTTAGAAACGTATGTCCCATCTGTTTTTAGTTCATTTTTAGAATAAGGTTTTCATACCTTCTTTTATTTTTATATTCTATGATACCACACTATAATGTTGGCCACCTCAGAGACAAACTAAATTAGCTATCCTGACCATATGGAAAGAAAAAGCTTTACCAGCTAAGGAAACAAATTTAACTCAGGCAAAAAGGCCTATGTGTTTTAGAGTTTAAATAAATGTTGCTAAGTACATAGGAAGAGAATGTAACCCACCTGCATAAGTAAAATTTTAAAAAGAGTTTGGGAATTCCAAAATAACTCTCTCTGTTCCTGGCGTCATTCAGGAATCACCCATATTTGAAGTCTACTTCTGTTGTAGGCTATCTGAATTTATTTGTAAATAACTCATAATCAAAGACCGAGTCCCTGGAAAGTCCATCTACTCCTTTCCTCTGTCTCCAAGTGGAATGATACGTAACCTGCCGAGATATACCTCGTCCCCTTATGAAAAAAAGCTTCAAAACACATCAGAAAATATAACTTTCCCCTCATGTCTATTCTTTGCAAAATTGAATGAGACATGCCTTTATAGAAAAAGAGATTTTATTTTATTCTACAAATGCCATCAATGTAAAGCATTTGATAGAAGCCCTAGGCTACTATTTTATTTTACCTGGAGAGAAGCTTCTCATAAATTCACCACATAAAATTGATGGTTGCTTCGGTAATCTTCCAATCTTAGGTTTTCATACAAACCACAGTGAGAGAATAGCGCTCGCAGAGGCCAAGCATGTGTTTTCAAACCACACAGGGTAGAGGAGTGTCTGCCTGGTCGAGGACCCCTTCAGATTGACATGTGCAGTTATTTACGATGATTGAGAACATCAGGTTTTATGCACAACCTGTGAAAGCAGATAAATATATTGGTTGAGAGGCTTCAGCTACAAGAGAGCCAACTGAAGCGTTTGCTGTCACCTGACTATAACTCTCAGCATGGGCGAGTGAGGGCCACTCCACTTTCAGACTGAAGTTAAAATTCACTTTATTCCATCCAAATACTATCTAAACTTATAAGTGAAGGCATATGTTTTAAGAGTTTTCCCATAGACATTGGAATGGCTTTTCTTTTTCTGGACACTTCTACAAACAGGCATTTGAGCAAATGCACACTGATTACTAAAATTACCTGAATGTATTCAAGATGTGTCTCGATATTTTTTTTTTCTGTATGAAAGAAGGTGGAATTACAGTAATAGTTCCCTTTCTCAAATCATGGGACACTCAGTGTAACCATGATCTAGCCTGCAAGATAACTTTCCAACTCGCAGACCTCACCTTAGTAGAATAGCTTTGAAGTGCCTATAGGTCTCCTACACTAAAGCCATTAATTTGTACCAGATGAAATGGACTAATCAAGCAAAAGTAATATTGCTTTATGAAATATGAAGTCTTTAGGCACATATTACATATTGATCTAGCTTTGTTGGTTTTCAATACTAGTGTTAATATTAAGATAACAGAAGAGACAGATCTATCTATAAGCACCAAAGGACCATCTCAGGCCTAGCAGCTCTTTGACAATGGAACATAGTGCTAATGCTGTGACCTACATGAATAAATATTTCCTATTGTTTCTTGACTTCTTACATGTTCATATTCAATTCTAATCGTTGTCATGTTCTACTTTATGGCCAAGCATAAAATATAAATGGTTTCCTTAAAACATACATGATGTAATTCACATTGTCAATGAGGAGAGGAAATGCAGATAAATTCCACTTGAGGTATATTACAACCTGAAATTACTCAGCCACCAGCACAGTTTAGAGATCATCTGAATATTGTCAAGTGGGATATTATTGAGTAGTCCAAAAACTGTCCATGGTGTTTCCCAAGGGGATGGATTGTTAAAAATCTAAAATGCACATGGGCGAATATTCTATGTGTATTCGTTCTGATGGAGCAAATCAAGCTACACATAAAACAGGTGCGAGTGTGTTAAACTTAGAGCTTGTTTTGTGGTTAAGGAGTAAACTTTTTGCAAAGCCTATTGAAAGAAAAAAGGAGAAAGCACAACTTGTCTTAGATTTTAAAAATGCCCACTGAAATCCCATGTTCAAGAAGTTCTCTTAGAAATAAAGGGTAGGACTTGTCTTCTGGTAACATCGAAAGTAAAACATGTGGAAGGAATAGACTGGGCTTGGTCCTCTGTAATATTTTTTCATGTGTCCAGAATGTCCATTAGAAAAAAAAATCTAGAAAGACATCTTGTATAGGCATTCATCTTTGTTCAAAATGGTCAAGTTAGCTTATAATTTTCCATAAAGGGTATTTGTTTCAGAGCATGAGAATAAGCCCAAAACCTCACTGTTTTGCCATATAATATGATATTTGGAAATATGTACAAAACATTAATCACTAGTAAGAAACAAGATAAAAAAGGGTAACATAGGAATTAAACATTTTTGTAATAATGGAACGTCATCATTTTTACTAAGGGAAATTTGGAACACTAATGGATGTTCAATGGATATAATTTTTACCCACATGTCTTAATATCCACTAATAGGTGGCAACAGTTTTGAACAATTAAATAGAATGTAAGAGTCTCAATTCAGGAATCCCCTTCATATTTGTCGCTAGGGTTTATCTTTTTTTTTTAATATATTTTATTGATTTTTTTACAGAGAGGAAGGGAGAGAGACAGAGAATCAGAAACATCGATGAGAGAGAAACACCGATCAGCTGCCTCCTGCACACCTCCTACTGTGGATGTGCCCGCAACCCAGGTACATGCCCTTGACCGGAACCGAACCTGGGACCTTTCAGTCTGCAGGCCGACGCTCTATCCACTGAGCCAAACAGGTTTCGGCAGGGTTTATCTTTGATGAGTGAATATTTAAAAAGAATAATGATTAGATGGCAATAACATTGATAATGAAGATATCAATTACAGAGCACTCAGTATAGTCCAGGTTCTGTTCTATGCTCTTCACATTGGTTAATCCACATAATTTATAAAATAAATTGACATTTTATTAATACTGACATTTCACAGATGAAGAAACCGGCACACAGAACTTGCCTAAGCTTACATAGCTAAGAAACTGCTAATCACCAGAGTGAGCCAGGCACTGCATAAGCCATGGGGAGAAAAAAAAGAATAGAAGGCAGTATTACCTTCTAAAATAGAAAAAGGAAAACAACCCTATTAATAATTATTGTAAACAGTTGGGGAGGGGGGATTGAGTTCTTAACTGTCCCCCCATTCCCTTACCAAACTATTGTCATTGGTGTAGAATACACACACAAACACCCCCAAGCACACACACAGTAATAAATAGATATTCGGAAGATAACTTAAGCAGCCTCACTTAAATACCACAATGCTTAGCTAATTCTTTCCCTATTGGTTCTCAAATGTACTAACTGATCTCAACACCATGCTAAAGACTCACAACTAATACTCCACTTTTTGGTATGCCTGTACTATTTTTTGCTTAACAGTTCAGTAGAGTACTTATGAAGAAACTTTTTCATATTTTTATAAAACTATCTACATAATTTTTATGAATAGAAATACATAATTTAATTCAGCATTATATGAACTGATGACATGAAAATATTCAAAGAAAGGAAGCTATTGTTTATTTAAAAACCAAAGGTGAATACTTTGGAAAAACTTGATAAATGAGTTGCTAAAAGAAATTGTTCCAAATAAGGTATGGTCAAGAGCTGTAAAAATTTGACAAAAAATCTTAAAAATTCATGCCAGCACCGGTTTGGCTCAGTGGATAGAGAGTCGGCCTGCGGACTGAAGGGTCCCAGGTTCGATTCCGGTCAAGGGCATGTACCTTGGTTGTGGGCACATCCCCAGTGGTGGGTGTGCAGGAGGCAGCTGATCGATGTTTCTCTCTCATTGATGTTTCTAACTCTCTATTCCTCTCCCTTCCTCTCTTTAAAAAATCAATAAAATATATTAAAAAAAATTCAGAAGTATTCTGCACTTAGTTTACTTTACATGTAGCATTGAATGTGTGCACTATTTCAAAGAAAAAAGATATAGAAATTCTACATGTTTACAGACAGGTTTCTGGGA